>NC_046312.1:39544752-40144752 GCF_009819535.1 Lacerta agilis
CTTTATCACTGCCACCACTGACACATTGCAGACAGAAAGGTGTGCTTGCACCCATGTTCAGTCAAACTCAACCTGAGATGAGCATATCCTTTGTTCCACCTATTGTCATTCTTGCTTCATTGTCTGCATCTCCCCAGAGTGCCAGGAAGCCCCATGGAATGCTTCTTTTTTGCCACAGGAAAGTCTGGATTGCACAGATGCCAAGTTTCAAAATGTTAAAATTATGCTGCTTTTTTTTTCATACTTCACTTTTAAAAAATGCCATCTGTTTTTCATAACACCACTAAAAATATTTTTTTCCACACTGCCCTGGTATGCTCCTTATGGAAATCACTATGGGATCCTTGGGAACTATGGACTGAGGTCACAGAAAAGGAAATGTTGCCATATTTATTATGTGTCTTAAATAAAATGCCATATAAGTGCATTAAATATGTTCAAAAATATTTGACCTTGCTTCAGTCAAAATCATGGAGATAAACAGGGGCTGTTTCACTCCTGAGTGCTCTTTTCCGAGATATAATTTATTTACTCGATAGAAGCCCCTCATATGAAGGGAGCTTGGGTGGGTGAATATGGGCGATATAGCTGTGGCCAGAGTGCAAGGTTTTGCAATTTTATTCTCCAGCTATATTGGCTGAAGAGAGAGCATGGAGAACTTAGAGCAAATCTAAAAGTTTGAATTTGATATCCCGCTTTATCAGGGGCGTCGCTGGGGAGGGGCGGTGGGGGCGGTACGCCCCCAGTGACAGGGTGAGCAGCGGCGGGTGGGGGTGACAAGCGGCGGCCCCTCCCGCCACTCCCACGCGCCGCTGCGCCCTCCGTCACCCCAGGAGCAGCAGCACACGGATGGGGTGCTGCCGCCGCTTTTTTTCGGCGGGGGGGGGTCGACCAGCGAGGGGGGGTGTCACGCTTGTCACCCCCTCATCGCTGGTCACCACCCCCCGCCGAAAAAAACCGCGGGGGGGGGCGGGAAAGGAAGCAGAGCAGGCGCGTTTAAGCGCCGCTCTGCTTCCTTTTCCCCTTTCCGCTGCTTTTTTTTCGGCGGGGAGGGGCCCGACCAGCGGGGGGGGGTCACGCTTGTCACCCCCTCCTCGCTGGTCACCCCCCCCGCCGAAAAAAAACGCGGGGGGGGGGCGGGGAAAGCCTGGAAAGGAAGCAGAGCAGCCGCGTTTAAGCGCCGCTCTGCTTATTTTCCAGGCTTTCCGCCTGCTTTTTTTCGGCGGGGAGGGGCCCGACCAGCGGGGGGGGGTCACGCTTGTCACCCCCTCCTCGCTGGTCACCCCCCCGCCGAAAAAAAACGCGGGGGGGGGGGCGGGGAAAGCCTGGAAAGGAAGCAGAGCAGGCGCGTTTAAGCGCCGCTCTGCTTCTTTTCCAGGCTTTCCGTCCGCTTTTTTTCGGCGGGGGGGGGGCCCCGACCAGCGAGGGGGGGTCACGCTTCTCACCCCCTCCTCGCTGGTCACCACCCCCTGCCGAAAAAAAGCCTCGGAAAGGGGGAAATCCCCCCTTTCTGCATACACGTGCGTCGTGCCCCTCCCCCAGGGGGGTGCCTCTGCGCTGCCGCCGCCCCCAGCAGCGCAGAGGCTAGCGACGCCACTGCGCTTTATCACTACCCGAAGGAGTCTCAAAGCGGCTAACATTCTCCTTTCCCTTCCTCCCCCACAACAAACACTCTGTGAGATGAGTGGGGCTGAGAGACTTCAGAGAAGTGTGAATAGCCCAAGATCAGCTTCTTTGCTGTAAGGTAACTCATACTGTTGTTAGAATCATAGAATCATAGAATCATAGAGTTGGAAGAGACCACAAGGGCCATCCAGTCCAACCCCCTGCCAAGCAGGAAACACCATCAAAGCATTCCTGACAGATGGCTGTCAAGCCTCTGCTTAAAGACCTCCAAAGAAGGAGACTCCACCACACTCCTTGGCAGCAAATTCCACTGTCGAACAGCTCTTACTGTCAGGAAGTTCTTCCTGATGTTTAGGTGGAATCTTCTTTCTTGTAGTTTGAATCCATTGACCCGTGTCCACTTTGTTGTTGTTGTTGTTGTTGTTGTTGTTGTTGTTGCCTTGCTCATGTAGTCTGACATCCCTCCACATCAATCCTGAGAGGATTCCTTGCATTCCAGGGAGAAAGCTACTGATGAGAGCCATCTATTATTAACCTTTCCTTGTAACCATTATGTAATGAATGTCTTTCTCTTTCTGCAAGGCTTCATCAAAGAGCATAGTTTAGACTATGACATTACAGAACAGCCAATGTTCACACCATACATTGGCAACACTATTATGCAAACATAGATGTTATTCTGTCTTTGGTGCTAGGTGGGACAGGAATGTGTATAAAAAGTAAATTTTACTATGGGAGTTCCTCATGATGTAACGGCAGTTCTTAAATTTAGTGGCTAACAGTTAATTTGTGGACTTTATTTGGACTAGGTTTCACTTGACTCATTTGAAGACTCTTGGAAGTTTCCAAGTTGCTATTTATTTTTATTTTGCAAGTGTAGTTTCATCACAGTTTAGATCCAAACAATGTCTAGAATTATTTTGTAAAATACATTTTGGCAGATATATCATATCTTAAATATAGGAGAAAATATAGAGGTTTAAAAGTTTCACAATTTTATTTTTGGGTTTATTTACAATTTTAGAAGAGTGCTTCTATTCTTTTATTCTTGAAGGCTGCAAGGATCTAGAGGATAAAACTGCAACTGGCAATTAATATCCAAGAGTAAAAATAAAACAATGACAAAGAAATAGCAGAAGCAGATTTGCTCTGTGATTTGGGAATGTTAATGGTCAGTTCGGACTGTGCCTTCCCATTTTTTGGTTTGCTTGCTTGTATGCTCTCCGTTCATGAGTTTTCTCATGATGACAACTGATGAAGCAATCTCCATTACATCATGGTGGACACAGACAGTGCAGGCTTGCACCTCTGGATCATCTCTGTGGTGGATATTATCCATGGCCACTGGCATATATGGTAAACAGCATGAGGGAAATAAACAAGAAAGCAAGTGGAGCACTTGACTGAAAACAAATGTTTTCACTGGACTAGAGGATAATAACTTTCTGTAATACATATAAAACATGAATCACCAAGATCTTAAGTGGAGAAAGTTTATGAGAATGCAGTCAGATGATGGGAAGATCTTTTGAACTGAACAATGCTTGGGAGCCCTTGCATTTTCCAAGCCACATTTTTTCCTACATTACAAATCTTGTTGAAAAGGTCTGTTTTTCCACAGGCAGAATCTTTCATTCTTCAGTACCATTTGCCAAATTGCAAGCTATGATCTAATTAATCCCTCGGCTTGTAGTGGTTTCTAACGGACACATTAGCCTACATTTGGTGAGCAGATTGCATATAGTATGCCTGCATAGTATTTCCTCATGCCAGTCGTGTCCATTTTATTTACCTTGAGTAGTGAACTGCTGAAGCTTGTCCCCCAATTTCTCAAAAAATATATTCCCCCGCAAAAGAGGCTACTACTTTTCTGCCTCTTTCTCAAGGTGCATTTTCTTTAGAACCTTGGCATATATGAGATTTAGCTTACTTTACCAATGTGAAATAGTGCTAGGTGACCTATGGATTCCCCCTCCTCATTAAATGTTTCTCCAGTTATTTGCAGCCCGTCCGCCACTCACTGTTTGTGTTCATGATATGAGAAAGCCTCATGAGAAAAGTTAGCTCATGATGTCTTTCCCTAAGCTTTAATTGAAGCAGGGGGAGTTAAAGAGGTTGGCTAAAGAGCTAAGGGCCTAAAGAAAGGTAAAGATAAAGGTAAAGGGACCCTTGACCATTAGGTCCAGTTGTGTCTGACTCTGGGGTTGCGACGCTCATCTCACGTTACTGGCCGAGGGAGCCGGCGTACAGCTTCCGGGCCATGTGGCCAGCATGACAAAGCCAATTCTGGTGAACCAGAGCAGCGCATGGAAACGCCATTTACCTTCCCGCTGGAGTGGTACCTATTTATCTACTTGCACTTTGACATGCTTTCGAACTGCCAGGTGGGCAGGAGCTGGGACCGAGCAACGGGAGCTCATCCCGTCGTGGAGATTTGAACCGCCGACCTTCTGATCAGCAAGCCCCAGGCTCTGTGGTTTAACCCACAGCACTATCCACATCCCAAAAAGGTAAAGATACTGTGCTTGAAAAAAACACATGATGGGCTGTCAGGCACATAGTGGGTAGTCTTCCCACCCTCCTGTGCTTACAAGAAAGTCCAGCTGATGTTGCCATGGGTTTCTCCAGACGGAGTGAATGGACATTCAAATGGCAAAAGTGTTCCAGTGTAAGTGTAAAGTGCTGCATTTTGGAGGGGAAAGAAATCCTAATTTCACAGATACATGAATGGGATCTGAGCTGGTGGTGACTGAGCAGGAAAGAGACCTTAGGGTCATAGTGGATAGCCCAATGAAGATGTCAACTGGGTGCATGGTCGTTGTGAAAAGTCAAATTCCATATTGGGGGTCATTACAAAAGGGATTGAAAATAAAACTGCCCATTTCATAATGCTGGTTTATCCATTTATGTTATGGCCACACTTGGAATACTGAACATTTTCCAGCAAATGGCAACCAAAAGGGACTGGAGCATCTCCACTACGAAGTTAAGTGGAACGTTTTGGCTTTTTAGTTTTTTTAAAAAGGTAAATAAGTGGGGACATGACATGATAGTGGCATAAGATTATGCAAGGTGTGGCGACAGCAGACAGAGAGAAGGGTTTTTCCCAGTTGCATAATACTAGAACAGGCATAGGCAAACTCAGCCCTCCAGATGTTTTGGGACTACAACTCCCATCATCCCTAGCTAACAGGACCAGTGGTCAAGGATGGTGGGAGTTGTAGTCCTGGAACATATGGAGGGCCAAGCTTGCCTATGCCTGTACTAGAACCAGGGATCATCCAGTGAAGCTGAATGTTGGAAGATTCGGGACAGACAACAGGAAGTACTTCTCCCCATAGTGCAGATCTTCCCACAAGACCTAGAGATGACTGCCAAATTGGATAGCTTTAAAAGAGGATTAGACAAGTTCATGGAGAATAAAGCTATCAGTGTCTAATGGCCATAGTTGCTATTTCCACTGCTGGAGGCAGAATGCATCTGAATACTAATTGCTGGGAATGTCAAGGGGGGAAAGTACATTTGTACTCAGGTTCTGCTTGCCTACTTCCCATAAGCATCTTGTTGACCACTGTGAAAATAGGATGCTGGAAGAGATATGCCTTTGGCCTGATCTCCTTTTGAAGAGTTTTTTAAAACTCCAAACTGCTGCTTTTAATTGATATTTATATTGTTAGTTTTCTGAGTCTGGTCTTTTAATGGGCTAGTTTTGCTGTCTGTTTTCCCAGTTATATTATTCTAATCTGCTGACCCTGTACTATCTGTTGCTGTGGCGATTTTTAGATGTGGTTTTATTGTATTTTAGATGCCGGTTTTCTTTTTTGATGATTTGCAACTGTTCCCACAGATATATTTTTTAATAACAGGTTGAGAACTGCTTTGATAGCAGCAATGCTGTAAGGCAGCCTAGAATTACAGAAACATCGCTGAATTGATGAAATGATGATCATGATGACGGTAATAATAACGATAATAGCTGTATTATTCGAAGCAAGACAAAAACTCTCTTGGAAGTGTCACTGCCCAACTAATCAGTGGCATTTTGCAGCTGCTCGTTGGATGTGAATGAATGAGCCCCAGTAATAAAAGGGAGGTCAGCAAAAAATAAGCACGGCAATTTGTATATATGCGCTCATAAATGTTACTTTGGCTATCTGGAGAGGAGGCACGGAAAAAGCAACCAGATGTACGATGATTCAATGCAGGACATTTGGCACATGCAAACATTTTTTGGCCCCCATTCCTGCGGGGACTGGGCCTGACCTACAGACAAGCTGCCTCCCGTGGAGCTGGGGCCTGTCCCTCTTTTATGGACATTTCTCTGTGCCGAATACAGCTGAATGTTCCATACAATACGCTAGTCATGAAACTGAATCCTTTCCAGTGGAGTGTCATAGGTGCATGAGTTCAGATGAAGGAATTTAAACACAAACCAGAACTGCTCACTACGCATTATGGGAACATATACACAGCCGGGACCTATCAGGCTTTTAATGTTGACGCAAACTACCTTCAGTGTTTAGAGTTCAGTTCCCAAATATTGTGCAACACAGAGCATCTGCCTAACCTAGGTTTGCGTAGAAGAGATGAAAGAAAGGAAGAAAATATGTTTACCTTCATAACTCTTAACCTAATCTGGAATATGATTTGCAACAAGAAATACCTTGCAGCTATACATCAAGCTTCTTAATTTGCTTTTTGAGGAGGCATGTTGTTTTTTCTCAAAATGGATTGAGAGTAAACAAGCTGAGAAACAAAGGCAATCAGGAGACTATCTGCTCCTGGTCCAGAAGACCCGAGATGGTACGCCAAAAGCAAGATATGTCTTTGGAGACTATCTGCTAATTCTATTTAATGTCAAAGGAATTACCGGTATATTTTGAAAGTAGTTTTATCAGTATCAGTATCAAACTTTATTTCGGTCACAGACCAGCATAAAATAAAACACACGGAAAGCAGTGAAAGTAGTTTATTGAAAAACTGCTTTTGCAAGTCACAAGTTACTATTTATATTAATGAATATCAGTGAAGATGGTCTTTGGAACACAAAAAGTTCAAAAGTTCATCTTTGTACAGGGACAGTCTTGTGTTCAGATTTCCCCTATAAGAGGTTGTAAGGGAACTAAAATAAAGAGAAGCATTCCAGTCTTTTTCAAAAAAAGATAAGTTGGGCTCTGGTGCTGTGCCACTTCTGATTCAGGAAAGTTGCAGTACATAATCAGGTCAGGCTACAATTCAACCTGACACCTACTTGAAGAGGGAACTGCAGATTGGGGAATGTCCTGCTGTAGCTTTCTGTTTCTTACATTAAACACAAGTATTAATTTAGCAATAAATGAACGAAATGAATGAACCTTTGTAAAAACCAATGGTTTAATTTACAGAGGAAAGAAACTGTTCAGTGTAGAATTCTCAATGAAGAGACGTAACTACAAAATAATTAGTTGGAATGTACAACTGTGGAGTTTTAGCTTTTTTAAAAAAAGGGAAGTGTGTGTAGGATGATGACAGCAAATGGAAAGCATGGCCAAACATCCCTAAGGACAAACCAGTTACCTCAGAGAGCAAAACTGCATCCGGGCTCAGGATGCAATTCCAAATTTAATTTCATTTCAGGAGCAGATGACTGGATTTATGTCGTTTCAACAGTGAATTAAATGAAGTGAATCA
Organism: Lacerta agilis; assembly: GCF_009819535.1. NCBI lineage: Eukaryota > Metazoa > Chordata > Lepidosauria > Squamata > Lacertidae > Lacerta > Lacerta agilis. Next base: position 39,552,049 of record NC_046312.1, read on the forward strand.
ACACATCACCAGAAAGGTGCAATTAAACTTCCCTTGCAAGCATGTCCATAAAGTTTTCTAGAGCTGTTTGAATATACCATTCAGATTTAACCTATGGGCCATTTTATGGAGGTTTGCTATCAACTGTATCCTGAACAAAGCTGAAGCCAGTGGTGGCTTCCTGAATAGTTTGTGTCTATGGTCCTTATGGTCCATGGAGAAGGGGACGACAGAGGATGAGATGGCTGGACAGTGTTCTAGAAGTGACTAGCATGAGTTTGGCCAAACTGTGGGAGGCAGTGGAGGATAGGGGTGCCTGGCGTGCTCTGGTCCATGGGGTCACGAAGAGTCGGACGCGACTGAACGACTGAACAACAACAAATGGTCCATATTTACAAATGTTATCAAATTCACATACTGCATGCTTAGGTATACCCCTTAAATCATCTTTATGTGTCCTAAAACATAATTTATTTGGTAAAACATGTGTCCAGTCATAAAAGTCTCTGTTAAGAAGACTAATGATGCAAATAAATGCTGGTAAAAGTGTGCTTCATCAGAACACCCCTTCTATGCCCACTTGGATCAAGAGAACTGGACTTTCCACTCTTGCTTTTGCTCAAGAGTGGTTTGTATTGCTCTTGGAGATCAGAATTGAAGGCCGGTCCCCATTTCCTATAATGCCTTATCCGTGTGAGAGAAGGCAGAAGGCAGAGTGAAGTCTGACTTCCATTCATCAGAAGCCCCACCTCATTTCCAAACCATAAAGTCTTCCAATACTCCAGAGGTTCAACTTGCACAAAAAACTAATTTGCTTGACATAAAGCTGCAATTGCCAAAGGGCAGATGGGGAGCCTTTTATTTTATGTAAAGAGCTGCATTTGCTTGCAGGTAATCTGTCAAGGGCCTCACACTCACTGTGGGCCAGCAGTGTGTGGGGTGAGTGAGTGGGGCTACCCCTTATTGCTTCATTTTCTGCCATGTCCTTTTGTATCTTTCTTCCAAGAGTGCTCCCTTCTCTCTCTTTCCTTCCCTGCACTGCATGCAAATGAGGTATCTCTCCCCACCCACCAAAGATTAATCAATACATAATGTCTATCCAGAAATGTATTTTGTATGTTCCAGATACTGAGTTTGTTTAGATTGGTTCAGCAATGTATTATTTTAATGTGAAAAAAAGAATATAACTCAAGTATCACATTTTCCTCCAGATATTAATCTGCTATGGCTAAACAATCCAAGGATAGCATGAATTATTTCCTGGTGGTGTATCACAGATACAGATAGTCACAAGAATTCCAGAGACCATTTGTTAAAGTAAAACAGGAGAAAAATCTAATTTCTGTATTTATTTGAATTTAAAATGTTTATTTGACAAACTTTGTATACCACTTATCAGAAAAAACCCTCTAAATCAGTGATACCCAAAGTGCTGGTCCACGGCAGTGGTGTAGGAAGCCGCTTGGGCACCCGGAGTGGCAAACATGATGTGCACCTGGGGGGTGGGGCATTGCTATGTAGTGCACATGCACAGCATCGCTACGTACATAGCAACGCCACACATGTGCTGTATATAGCGGGTTGCCAGTGGTGCCGCTTCAGTGCCATATGGACGGTGCCAGGATCCTCTGCGCGTGGCTGCAGCTGCGAGCAGAGGATCCCGCCACCATCCGTATGGCTTGGAGCGGCACTGCTGGCAAACCACATGCCTTGTCACCCCTGGAGACGTGGCACAGGGAGCACACTGCCCCCGGCCCCCCATTGCTATGCCACTGGTCCACAAACCATTGCCAGTCTGCAAGCCATTGACTGAAGGTCCCTGGTAAATCTACCACAATCCAGGTTCGGTGGGATGCTTCAGGGACTAAATATTGTATGAGTCCCTGGCACATGGTGGTGATGGTGGGGAGCAGGAATTGCCAGTCCACCACTTCAGTTAGTTTGAGAAGCACTGCTCTAAATGGTTTACATATAGTTGGGGCTTGTCTTTTGAAATGATAACCCTCAAGTTATGAGAATGCACATAATAGTTTACTGTGAAATTTGGGAGTTGCCTGCGGTTACAATGCGGTAGCAACAAAATTTGAGACAGGAGGTTTTAGTAAACATCTGTTGTCCTTTGGTTTGGATTTGAAGCCAGATACCAGCGCAGCTGTACAATATGTCTTAACCAGCAAACTGCTCAGCACAGATGCATTTCTGAGTCAGATAATGAACACTTGAAGTAGAATGCTTGATTGAGGAGTCACAGCTGAGCTTGGCAAAGAAGAGGGTTCCATAGGGGGAACATCATACAGCAGGAAGATGGAAAGGTGTGGGGGTGAGCAAGGAGAGGATGGAGGGAAGTGATCTGGTTAAAAATGAGTTCATTCCAGGATCTTTAAAAATCCCAAATGAGAAAGTAACCAGATTTCTGAAGAGCACAGTCCATGTGTCACCTAGGGATGGGGGAGGAATCTGACTAATTTTGCATTTAAAGACAAACCTACCAGTTCCACACTTTCCAAAACAATATGCATACTGAAATAAAGTTATCCGTTGAAATTTCCATATCTTCATTTTTTAAAAAATATATGCTGCAGCCAAGTAATGTATACAAAAATGCAAGGGCCAGAGCAACATGTGGATAAAAATGCATATGATAGTGAACAAAATGTACAAATTGTATTACATTGGGCGAAATTGTTTTGCAAAAATGTGTATGTTAGACAAAATTGCATACAAAAATGTATTTATTAAGAAAAATATGCACTAAAGTGCTGATGGGTTTTCATGAGGAATAGAAACAGATCCTTGGACCACGACGTTTTGCTGCTTGAGGCAGAGGAACAATTGGCATCTCCTTCCCTTCCCTCCCAAATCATGATCCACAGTATTATTCAAGAACAACCAAGTCCTGTAATGGGCAGTAAAACAAAACAATTAAGTAACTAATCATTTGCTGCCCTTTTATGACACCCAAAATCAGATACCTGAGGTGGCTGCCTTGTCCCGGCTAATGTCAGGGCTGGCCTTGACTTGGGTCTTGCAGTAGAAAGGATTTACTTTTCATTTTAAGAAAACATGTGGATTTGATATGCCACAGAAGGACAACTGTGAATGAAATTCAAGTCTGTTCTCTATGGTCTATCACAATGGATCACTGTTTGATTATGTGGTTGGCTAAAGTAACATGAGCATACCACATATCTCAGATGTCCAAACAGCACAAAGCACCCTCATACCAATGTCTTGTTCTCAGTTTTTTAAAACTTTTTTTTATATATTTTTGCAGTTTACTGAGAAGATACGCATTCTAAGCTTAAGGAATGTCCCAAAACAGAATTGGAATTACATTATGCCGTTCTTTCAAATGAATGTAAAAGAAAGCAGCTCAAGATAATTTTACTTGTTTTATGCCAGCAGCTTCTTTTACCAAGGTGTTACACTTTTGTTTCAAGGTAAAAATGTCAGCATTGAACTTTTACAGAAAAACAGCAGTGCTGAGAAGTGAAAGCTGACACTGCGTGGCCTCAAAAATTCTGCTGAGTATTTGAGGCTTCCAGGATTTTAAACAAACAAATAAACACAAACTCTAATGGCCAATTGCACACTATGGCTGGTTCATTTAGGGTTATGCATTGCCAAAACAAAGAGAAGAAGAAGAAGAAGAAGAAGAAGAAGAAGAAGAAGAAGAAGAAGAAGAAGAAGAAGAAGAGGAGGAGGAGGAGGAGGAGGAGGAGGAGGAGGAGGAGGAGGAGTTTGGATTTGATATGCCGCTTTATCACTACCCGAAGGAGTCTCAAAGCGGCTAACATTCTCCTTTCCCTTCCTCCCCCACAACAAACAGTCTGTGAGGTGAGTGGGGCTGAGAGACTTCAGAGAAGTGTGACTAGCCCAAGGTCACCCAGCAGCTGCATGTGGAGGAGCGGAGACGCGAACCCGGTTCACCAGATTACAAGACTACCGCTCTTAACCACTACACCACACTGGCTCCCCCAAAGCAAGAGAAAATGCATCACCAAAAACGAAGACACAGATTTGCATAAAATTTGCACATGCTATTTAATATATGTGGCTGGAAAATTTCGAAATGATTACTGGAACTGAAATTGAAATGCATATCAGCATGGTGGGGTGTACAGTGACCTGGGTGCTTGCTCAGTCTGCTGTCCAGCTGCTGTTGATGGGTAACTTCAATATCCTTATTCTTCCTTCTTATTATCATACTTCAAGTTTTATCTGGGCATAGTCTAGCCGGGTTGAAAATGTTTGAAGCTCCCTGCCTAAAAATCCTTCAAATGCTTCTCCCAGCTTTCTGTTACTGAGCCAAGGATGGCACCAGCTTCACCCATCGCCCAGTTCTTCTCCTTGCCTTCCAACCTACACTGTCTTTGGTCATCAATGTTCCCCACTCACTTTCCACTTTAGAAATGGACAAAGGCTTATTGAGCAAATCATGTATAAAAACTTTAATAAAGACAGATCTGTCACCAGTCCAGTTACTCTTTCCGAGGCATGTCTCTGGGACATGCATTTTGTTTCATTTATATCTCCCAGAAACATTTATATCTCTGTTATATTGGGATTAGAAAGCTTCTCGTCAACAAATTCATGGGGGAGGAAGTGATATGTCAAGATAAGTATAGCAGGATTTTTCAGTTAGAACACAAAGACCAGCATATAGTATATTATTTATTTAACAGCATTACTAAGCTGTTCTACACCACCACATTCCTCAGATCTGACCTGGACAACCTGGGTGTCTTCGGGTCTTTTTTTTTTTTTTTAAACCATCCGAAAGAGCTTCCCATCTCATAATAAGCCTAAGAATGGTGTTTTGCCAATGGAGATTGCATTTCCCAAGTAGGTTTAGGCAACTGTGCTCTCTCCAAGAGCAGAGTTTCTGGGTTTAAAAGTATGTGTAACTTATGGAGGTGTGAGTGAAGAATGACACTGAAAAGAGAAAGGAGCCTGTTTTGCTGCCTGCAGCCTATTTTGGAGGGATTACCTTTGATGCTAGGAAGCAGGACTGGATTGAGACATTTTGCTGCCTGAAGCAAGGAACAAAATGGCGCCCTCTCATTCCACACACAGATGTGGACCAGACTGGCAGTTGCATTGACACTGTGGTGGGATAGCCTTCTTTACCACCCCTGAAGGTCTTAGGGGGTTCAGGGCAGATCATAGAGCACATTCAGCATGTCCTCCAAAAACTTGTTGCTGCTCCACCTGAGGTGGCTACCTCACTTTGCCTCATGGCAGGGCTGGCCCTGCTGATAAGAGATGCATTGTTTTTGCCTTCCCGGTTTAATTGAACTGTCAGTCATGGTTTTCACAAACTTCAGGGGTGTTCTGGATTCTCACAAGAATCATGAGACTGTTCATGCACCAGAAAGGCAGTTGGCTCCCAATATGCTCTCCAGCCCACTTGGCAAGTCCTCGACACCTGAGAGAATGGGGAGGTTCTTATAGCTGTGCCATCCTTAGTCTGCTATATGACCATGTGAAGAAGAGCCTCCATGACGATAACAGCCCAGCTTTGAGATATGGCTGGCACCCACTCATCTGACCTTTTGATGCCAGCTGAAGACATGGTGATTCACACAGGCTTCTAGTGGACTTCAGTGCCAGTGTTGCTGTAGGTTCTGCCTAGTTGGTTGTAACTGTCCACCTTGCTTTTAGTTGTATGAACTCTGTAGCCTTACTTTAATTTGTAGCCCACTTCTGAATTGCATTTGCAAAGAAGAAGGGATAAGAAGTGTTTTAAGTAGATGAGTGTAGTGTATAAGAAACGAATGATCTAAATAAAGCAGGTCCTGTGTAATGTCAGTGAACATAAAAATGTAACAGAGATGATGTCAGCCCAACATTAAGTAAATTTGTTCACAGACAGGATTTTGATACCATTAGAGCTTAGGGAATCCAAGAGGACAGCGGTGAGTCATCATGTTAAAATATGGTGACAATGAGTTAAAGAGAGGGAAAGGGGAACTTCCTTTTTAGATTGCTAAGAGATTTGAAGTGGGAGGAAAAGTAATCCCAGAGTGTGAGCCATAACAAACTCTAAAAGGGAATATTGAGAAATGTTTATACAATGAATTTTTTTTGATGATTAACTTCTGTTTAAAACTAAACAGTCTCATCATGGTGAGAGAATAGAAGCTTTATGTTGAACTGTATCTATAAAAAAGAACACTTACTATGGAATATAAATTCTTGCTAACACTAGTCATCTGGGAACAGTCTCAATAAAAATATTAAACCTTTCACATTATGAAAGCCATATAAGGCATATTTGCCAGTTTAGCCACCCACTAGGCCAGGGATGTGGCCCTCCCAGATGTTGTTGGAGTGGAACTGCCCCTACCTTGACCATTGAGCATACTGGCTGATGGGAGTTGGAGTCAAACAACATCTAGAGGGCCACAGATTTCTCATGACTATACTAAGCTCTGTGTTGGCCTTCTTAAAAGAATAAACTCACAGTTCCTCAGAAACTGCATTTCACCAGTAGGAAAAAATCAGCAAATGAAGAAAACGAATCCATATCTCAATGGCCAGAAATGTGACATGGGTGAGATTCAGTTCCAAAAGCTTTATGGTTTCTTCCAGAGGACTCTGGAAATGTTCGTTTCTCACGATGCATACTATCAGTTACTTTGCAGTTATCCTGGCCAAACAGGTTTTGCCCATTTTTTAAACGCTACAAAGCAGTGCAATTTCTGTGTTGCAGAAACAATAGGAGGAGAGTATATAGACCTAGAAGCAATGGTGTCCCAACCATGTCAACTATGAAAAACTATTATCCTTCTCTTGTCTGAAGGAGGCCACCACAGTGTACATGGAAATAGAATGAGAAATACAAGAGCATGCACACTGCAGGTGTAGAAAAGAAGTCTACACCTCATGGGTGTGTTTCCTTTTCTTTTTACCATAATGTAGCAAACAAATATAAAAGCACAGCTAACAGTCTGCAGTGGGATTTTCTTTCCATTAATTTCATCCAGATCAGTTTTGAACATAACGAGAAATGCAATGTAAAGAATCTGGGAAATCCTTTGGGGTACAGACTCTTATCCAAATGAGATCGCACTCTTCATCCGCAATCTTCCATCTGTTGAAGTGTGTTTCTCATTATGGTTTTGTGGAATTTCCGTTTACGGTAAGTTTCAGACTGTATTGGGGTGAGGTCATGTTGTTTATTTTGAATGGCTCCTTTATTAAAGAAATCTAATCCAAGAGCACCCTTAGAGAGCATTTGGCGCAACAGGATATTAAATTAATCTCATCACAGACTTACAGAAAGTTACCTTTATAGTCTAAATGTACAGCTGCATCCAGAGTTTTGACATCCATAGAGACACAATCGCATTGTTCCATGCTTCTCCACTTCCCTGAGCATTAGGAAGTTCCAAAGGCAGCTTTTATCAGAGTCTTGAAGAAAGAGTCTGGAAACTAACAGTTTTGTAATATCAATTATTTTACAACTCTACAGGTTGATGGGGGGGGGCAGCAGAGAGAGGCACAGAGGTAGCCATCCAGACAGTTTTAAAGCATAACCTGCCCCTACCGCACATCATGCCTTTAAATACCCTGCTCCCTCCTTCTTTCCAACTAGCTGCAAAAACTAAGACTTCTGACCTTTTGCTGTCTGCAGTTCAAACACCAACTGTTCCTCTCTACCCAAGCAAGTGGGGAAGGATCCAGTAGCCACCAGCTGTCAAAAACCACCAAGGCCAAGAACCCTGGCTGAAGATAGGATTTGAAATCAATGAAAGGTTGTCTATCTTCTTTTTTTAAGCACAGGAAAATTTTAATTGCACAATCCAATTCATATCTATTTAGAAGTACCGGTAAGTTCCATTTAGCTTACTGGTATTCCAGTAAGTGGAATACCGGTGATGTCCAGATGTTTTGGACTACAGTATCCATGAGTGCCAGTCAACATGGCTAATGGTCAGAGATACTGGGAGCTGTACTTCAAAACATCAGGAGGGCACCAAGTTGGGGAAGGCTACTTTAGTCTATTATTGAATCACATTTTCTTGAACTAAGCTTTGCCATTGAAAACAGATGCCAGGGGCTATGACTTGGTACGTTATGGTAGAAATGAAGAACTGTTTGTTAGAGATTACGTGAGGTGCAATTAGTCTGTGGAGCAGTTGTCGTGAACCTATAAACGTGCTCCAAAGAGACCCCTCCATGCTGGTGGGAGTAGTGGGGATTCTGGACTCATTTAGACTTAGCCTTGGCATCTACTTTCAATGGAAGGACTCAACTCTGAACAAGGGAAGTAAAAATAGATGAGCAGACATAGAGTGAATTACTCTTGCTGCTGGGTAACTAGAGATCACCCACACATTATGGAACAGGGGAAAGGCTTCCAGATTAGAAGGTGGTGTTTCTAGACAGCTTTGAGCCCCATATCTGTTTTCCTAGAAATTACGTAGTTGAAATTAAGAGGCTGGGGTTAAGAGAAAGGACAGTTTCAATGCTGGCAAGGGAGCAGGTTGTACTCTTCAAGGGATGTACAAGAGAGAGAGAAAAGTGTCAGAAATGTTATTGTTGTTGTATAGTAATGATTACTATATACTGTATAGTAATGAGAAGGTCTTATTAAGCTTAACAGTTATGAACATAATGAACTTTATTTTAGAGGAGAGGTATTTATCAAGTCTTTAGTCGCCCACAGGTCAAGTCCTCTCAGAGTACATTTTGTCATAAGCACAGCAGGAAATGTGAATTCTCCCTACCCTATTCATGACTGTTGGCCTCCATCGCTTGTCTCCAAAGGGATGGCACAAAATGAAAAATATATGCTCGAATACTAATTTAGCCTAATGGACAGGAAATGTAGAAAGGTTATGAATGGAAAGTATTCAAAGTGAAAAACTTAGCAGCGGGGTATGACAGGAGTCTGTGTTTTAGATTCCAACACTGAAATATTTACGGAAATATAATTTATGCAGTGGGATAGAAAGCAGAGGTTTCCAAGTTTGCAGATAATGCTTAATTCAGTCAGGTTAGCAAATAATGACATGTCAGATGGCCAAAATAAAGTGATTCAAAAGAAATAAAAGATATGAACTGACAGGTGTCAGTTAAAAGTTTTAATCCTATAACTTTAAAAGTAACAAGCCATTATTGCCAGATTTTCTTCAGAGACCCTATAAGAAAAAGACAAATTTTCAAAGTAATTTCTGCTGATAGCAAGCAAGAACAGCCATAGCAAGCACCAAACTTGATATCTTGACACAGTCAATTCATGATCTCCTGTTTGTTTGTTTGTTTGTTTTACTGCCATAAAGGTAAAGGGACCTTGATTGGCAAGCCCTAGGCTCTGTGGTTTAGACCACAGCGCCTCCTGCGTCCATAGGGAACTGCCATAGGGAACTACTAATTTGATCAGAGAAGTAGTACTTGTGTTAAGGTATCTTCAATGTTTTCCTCACATGCCATTTTTCCAACTATTAGTTCCACGGGGCCATGCCCAATTCCCAGAACAGGACAGTGCTGTCAAGTATCCCGTTTTCCCCGGGATTCTCCCTTATTTTAAGCAGTTTCCCGCTGCTCTCCCTTATTTTTTATTTCCCTTAAATTTCCCGTTTTTAATGGAAGCAGCTCCTCCCCTGCTGGCCAGGGACTGGGTGGGAAGACCTCGCCTACTTGGAGAGAAAAGCCTCAGCCCTCAAAGCAGGGAGCCCTTTCTCGTGCTTACAGGGGGGTGTATTTCTCCCCCTGCATCTGCCCATATCCGTTGCTGCCGAGCCCCTCAGCCGACCAATAGGGTTAGCTGGTGGGCGGAGCCTGGCTGCCTTTGAGCAGCTGCTGCTTCCTGTCCTGTTTTGATAGGATCAGGCAAGAAGACGATGGGGCTCCATTGCGTGGAGCACATGGCTGCCCTCCTCTTTGCTCCGCTCCGCTCCGAGCCCGAGCCCACTTGGAGTTTACATTGCTGCTCCGCCCACTTTTGCTTCTGGCTCCGCCCACCACTGACATGTGACTGTCCCCGGGATAGGTGAGACTGCTGATCCCTTATTTTCAAATCCGAAACTTGACAGCTATGGAACAGGAACTGACCAATGAAGGTGCAGCAAGAGGCTAACAATCAGTAATGCTGCCTGCACAGGAAGCAATAAAGAGGGCAGAAGTAGCAAAGAGGATGCTTCTAACAGCCAGTCCTTGCTGAATTGAATTAAAATGTTAATAACAAATCAGGTGAGAACAGAGCATAAAAAACACTGTAATGCAACACGATTGCATTGACATTGATTTCTTTGTAAAATAAAATAAAATAAAATAAGAGTGAACAGATAGGAACCCTAAAGAGATAGTGTGGAAAACCTCCTCACATCCTTATCCCTACTGATGGTAATTCAGGAGCAAGTGGAATAGACTTTCTCTCAAAAAAGGCTGCAGTCCTGACCCCACTTACCTGGAAGTATGCAACACTGAATTCAATTTCCCAGAACTTAATTTCTTCACAGTTTTGCATGCTGTAAAAAAGTTAATGTGAACTAAACAGTACAATACCGCTACGATCATAGCTGCACTGTGATCATGTGCCTCGAAACATTATTCTGTGGAGAAAGTCAGTAGTGTGAACTAAAATAAAAGAGTCTTTGATGCAGCCGAGTGACCATCACAGCTACCTCACAGCCTAATCCTTGGAGCTATCTAATTGGGCAAACCCATTAGATAAAGGAGAGCAGTTCCTGTTGGGCCTTTCATCTTGGCCCGATGGTTCTGTCCACCACCCTTATTCTACAAAATCACATGATAAGTAGTTAGCTCTGTTGAACAGCTGGGTGAAACACTTCCATGTGAACCTTCACCCAAAACTCAAAATAAATATGACTGGACTGTTTTATTTACGTAGGGAAGATAAGCTGTTGCAAGCGTTCACTTCCCCTCAAGTCTTCATTTCGTTCTACATTCATTAAAAAAAAATACAAAACTAAACTTCAAGAGAGTCTTGAATGTTGAGACTACTGGAATAATTTTTTATGTTGAAAACTTACTTAGGATCATGCAGAAGTGAGAAAGGTGTATTCATTGAAATTCTCCAGAATGCAATGATTAAGTGGTCTCTCTGCACAGATCATTCTTCTGGGGAAAGTGTTACATGCTCCACCCCCCAAAAAAGTTCCTGTATGTAACTGCCAGGCAGATTATAGATACATCCCCTTCAGATAATTCTGTTCAGGTTTTTTTTTTTTTTTAACTTGGAACCCAGCCATCCTGTCTTCATCCCTCCTTTCAACAAGTGCTCCATGCTGTTCAGAGCTGGGAAAATCAGACATTCTATTCAGGGAGGGAGACTTTTTACACACACCTATCTGCATGCAGCTGGAACTTACACAAGTTACCTTTACACAGTTCTGCTACCAGTGTTATCCTTTAGGGAGATGGTGGTCCAGTGCCTTCATATATAGGTCCAGGGCCCCCAAAGAAGGCTTGGATACATTGTAGGGTTAACAGCCTGGTGACTGGTGAAAGCAGCAGTAGGTCAGCATACCACATTGTGCTGAAGGGCAAGATCATGAACATCAGACATCAGTTCTAAATGAGCAAACTAGGGATGGATGGATCAGTCTGTCTTTGGACCATAGCCATTTCACATGTGTTCATTCATAAGTCCATTCCATTCTATTCCAGTTCTGCATTAATCAGAGTTTTTTAATTCACAGGTAAATACTTATTTTATCACTGAATAGATATTTAAATATATCAATGTATGCACTTTTAAATACATTTTATCATGAATGCATACTTTATTTTATTTTAATACATTTTGGTATGTTTTTTTGAGTCAAGAATTCAAAGACAAAAGGTTTCAGCTATTTACATTTCCTCAAAAAGAGTTTGGTTTTTGATTTTCTGGGGCTGGTAGTCCCAGCAACTATACTGTAGTTCTTGTTTCAGTTAGTACTTTGAAAACATAATACATTCAATACTTTTCTGGTTTTATAAAGAACTCTGAGTGTCCTTTTTCCTCTGGACTCTTTCCAACTGATCATTTTACAAAATTTGCAAAAGTGAGTCCTATAAAATATGTAAGGTAAGGTGGGATTTTGCTTAAAAATGAAGACACTATTTGGTGAATAATATTGGTAAATACTGTTGTGGTAGGATCAAATGCTTCTGACAGTCATCGAGGCGCTAAAGATTTTAAAATCATATTGATTCCAACAAAATCTTTATCAACAATTGTGGCTAAGAAGCCATTAACACTTTGCACCCTAAGCACCTTCCAGCAAGGAGTTTCCTCTTGGGGTGACTGCCCATGTGCTAAGTTAATATTACCAAGGGCCCATAAACAGGTGATTGCAGTGGCATCCCCCATAAATGTGTCTGAGTGTCTCATTTGCCCTAAAAGTCCAGCCAAGTCCAAGACTAGCAGCATCAAATTTCAAGGCATTGGCAAATGCACATTTTAGAACACTGATTTCCCAGAGTTCTGAAATACACAGGGAGGCTCCATCAATATAAGAGCCTCCAGTCAACAAGTTCACCATCCAACTTATCAAAGGTGAAGTGAATGGTGATGGGATAGAGCTTGTGTGCTTATCCCAAGCCCCTCCCCCCATTGCGTGTTTACTCAGCTCATATTTAGAACACATGAAGAGGAATTTAGTCTTCCAGATTAGAGGAACATTTTTCCAGGCAGATTTGATTCCTGGCATCACTTTATCTTGAAATCTAACTCTGTCCTAACATTTCCTCCAGTTTTGCCTTATTTCCACTGCTTTTTACTCTGACCTTTTATCATTTATCTTGATAGGAACTCACATTGCACACTATTCCAAAGAACAGGGTTACGATGGGGGTGGAATTTGTTTCAGTTCACATTTAAAGATGAATTCATCTAACTTGCACTTTCTGAAACAATATAATAACCAAAAACATAGCCGTCCTTTGAGATTCACACTTCTCTGAATTTTACACCATAGCTCTCTAGTACAAAATGCATATACTGGGGTAAAGTGTGTGTAGAAATGCTCATATGTTAGTGCAAATAACATACAAAGATGCATTATTTCAAGGAAAAATTCTTTTCAAATATGTGTATAGTAGGCAAAATCGTATACAAACCTGGGTGTATTTGGAGAAACTGCATTAAAATGCTGATGCATTTTCATGATGAATTATTATATTTAAAAATATATAATCTGGTGTGGAAATGTGAAGAACTGAATTTGATTAGAAACTGAAAAACCAGAAAATGTCAGATTCGTTCATCCTAGCCAGAAGTGATGTTACTGTTATGCTACAACCCAAAATCAGTTTTGCCTAAGGCTGCCAATGGTATTTCATAAAAAGCTACCATGACATGAATAGGTTCAAGTTCAGACCATTGCTTTCACTGAGTGGACAAAGCTGGTCTGGGGGAGAGACATGTTAATCAACTTAATGAACTCTCTGGAAAGCTGACCAACCTGTAGTATCATCCTAAAAGCCCTTTCTAAACAGTAAATCCCACTGAACTCAGTGAGACTTACTTCTGGGTAAAGCTGCTTAAGATTGATTTGCTAAAACCAGATATGATTATGATAATTTTTAATTAATTGTTTACAATTCTACGCCACTTTTCAGCTAGGTGTGATTTTAAAAGAAAAAGCTATTCAAATACATTTTGTAAAAGAATTTGCACTCTGGCAATTATTAGCATGAGGGAAGCGAGTCTTGTGTCTATTAAGTGGATTTCATTGACACATTATTTTATGTCAAGAAAGACCAAACTATGCTCTTCCTTGCTGTGGCTCAGCATGCCAGGGGTCTGGTGGGGAGAAATGGAATGGAGCTCATACCAGACACAAGTCTATTGCCTCTCTCAATGTCTTTCGCCCCCCGCTGTGCTGACCAGGGCAAACATTTAACCCTAAGAGTCAGAGATCAACCCAAACCTGCCCTGGCTTGACCCACGTGTACAACAATAGCAGCATATTTTCAAAAGCCTTCCCCTTAACTACACATCTACAATGATAATTAACTGGCTATTTTAAAGGCCCATTGAAATCCACACTGCGGCTAAGGAATGTCAGGAGCAAAGCAGCTGCTCTCAGGAATCTCAGACTTTGATTAGTATTTTTCCCCCATTTCATCCCTCTTTGTCTACAGTCTTATTCTCTTGACGCCAAATTCAAATGGATTGATTGACCTAGAGAAACATGCCCAGCTTGCACAGAGGGTACTTTCTCTGAGAAATGTAGTCTTTGAGCTAGCTCTGAGAGGCTCTATTTTGATGGAAGGATCACATTTCTTTGACTTTTTTTCAGGGACTTAATAATACAGAAAAGACCTGAGATGAGCATGAACAGGAGTTTCTGATTCCGTCTTCTTCAGTTAGGCAGAGACAGGTTTGGCAGTTGTTACGACTCTGATTATCGCTGTGTGAAATGCTTCATGAGTGCACCTGCATCACTTTGGCAACCTAGGATCGGATGACCCTCAAGTAGTTCCTAGAATCAAAGAATCATAGTGTTGTAGAATTGGAAGGGGCCCTAAGGATCGTATCAACCTCCTGCAATGTAGGAATATGCAGCTGTCCCATACGGTGATTGAACCTCTAACCTTGGCCTTATCAGCACCATCCTCTAACCCAGTGTTTTTCAACCACTGTTCCGCGGCACACTAGTGTGCCGCGAGATGTTGCCTGGTGTGCCGTGGGAAAAATTGAAAAATTCAAGAGAATTACTTTATATATAGTCAATATAGGCACAGAGTTAAATTTTTTAACATTTTCTAATGGTGGTGTGCCTTGTGATTTTTTTCATGAAACAAGTGTGCCTTTGCCCAAAAAAGGTTGAAAAACACTGCTCTAACCAACTGAGCTATCCAGGCCTCATGCTTTTTTATTCTGAGGATAAAGAAAAGTTAGGGCTGCCATATGCATAGCTGTCAACGTTTCCCCTTTTTTAACGGAAATTCCCTTATTCCGAATAGGATTCCTCACAAGAAAAGGGAAAAGTTGACAGCTATGGCCATATGTCCAGATCTTCCAGGACATTACCAGGATTTCAAAGAAGGAAGGCGGCAGTTTGTCCTGGATCTTCAGCAAGTAAACTGAAAAAGCTCAACAACTTTCGGGGTATCCTAGTTTTTACTTTTTGAAATACAGCAACCCTAGAAAAGTGCCTACAGGACTTTCAGAAGCCTTGAGAGAGCAATTCATAATTCTCAGAAAGAAAGTAAAAAGCAGATGTTGAACAGGTGTGTGAGTGCAAGGATTATTGCTAGTGCAGAAGGATTTCCCCCTCTCTTCCCTCCATGTGTGCCCTGCACCATCCCCAAATGTGCTCTGGAGGGTTGGAGGAGCCCCCAAAACAGATTTGGGGGGGGGAGGAGATGGGGGAGAACATTGTGCTTAGTGCTATGCAGAATACATAGGTAGGTCAGGCTGGGGTTGTAGTCTTTTATACAGCTATGAAATGTACAGGTTATCAGAGTATCAAATATCACAAATATGGAATATAAATTGAACACTCCTGAATGGATTGCCATCGCAGAGTCCTTAATTCACAGCTCATGCCTTTCATAAGCTAGAAACCAAATTAGATACATGATCTTTAGAATAATGAAAATTTCAAAGAAACACCTAGCAAGTTATTCAGCCAGAGCATAAAGGTAATGGTAAAGGGACCCCTGATCGTTAGGTCCAGTCGTGGATGACTCAGGGGTTGCGGTGCTCATCTCGCTTTACTGGCCGAGGGAGCCGGCGTACAGCTTCCGGGTCATGTGGCCAGCATGACTAAGCCACTTCACAGATCTTAAACTATCAGTGACAATGTTTGAGTGTTCGCCAGCAGAGAGCACTGCATACACTTCAACAGAGAGAGAGAGATGCACTCCAAGATTTACAATGATGTCTGGAGAAGTACCATTTCCCAAAAACCCATGTAATTTTCTCTCTGTGTTTTCAGGAAATATTTCTAAGCATTTTCTTCTTAGTGAATTCTGATCTCTTCTTGGTGAAGAAAAGAAAACTGGGTCCATTGGTTTCTCTTTCAGTTGGGTATGAACCCCCCTTTTTTGTTTGTTTTATTTAGATCATAGTTGTCTAATCTGTCTATCATCTGGTCTTTTGTGAAGCTCAAAGTATACTGGAATTCTTAGATTCGAATTCTGAGTGCGTATGTAGTGAATTCTCAAAGGAACACACGATTTCATATAAAGTATGTAGTGGCCTTCCAGACTTAGCTGCTAGAAGAGTGACTTTAATTAGTCAACTCCAGTTCCTTTCAACAAGGTCAAACCGTTGGCCACTGTTTCACCATCTTTATTACCCTATATATCAACAAATATTGGACGACACACTTATTTACAGTTTTTAAGAACAGCACAGAAAGTAGTCAGGAATGGCTATGTTGTAAGTGCTGACAACTGGTGCTGACAGCACAGAGACAAGTGGGGCCCAGCACTGCATAGCCTAAATACCAAAGGTTATTTCATATACAAAATGTGAGCAATCAATCTCAGCTCATTTTGCAGAAGCAGAAGTGCAAAATGGAAGTGAGGAAGATAGTGCAGGGTTTGGTTCTAAATCCACTTTCCTGTTCAAACACAGAACCAGCCACTACATGAAAAAGTATTGGAATTCCTTTAGAATAACCAAAGTGCAGTTCCAGGCAGTAATAACTGCACTCTCATGCCCAAATACACTATGTTGGGTACAAATAAAATAATTATTATTATATTTTTATTGTTGTTGTTATTAGTGTTATTGGTTTTTAGATATTCATATTAGGCTAAAATACATGTTAGGTATGATCATGCATCTGTTTATGCAGAAGCAATCCCACCGTGTTAAACGGGGCTTACTCATTGCATTTAGGACTGGAGTTGAAGATGTATATATTCAATCATAAATATTCTGAGAATGAATGTGTCAACAATGAGAAAGCTACTGCTGCTGTTGCTACTACTGTCGTTTTCATTAACATTTATAAAGCACAAGGGTGAGCATCCCTGTGGAACACCCTCCCTTGAGATGTCAATGAGATAAAGAACTTTTAGAAGACATCTAAAGGCACCCCTGTAACGGGAAGTTTTTAATGTTTGATATTTTACTCTGTTTTTATATATGCTGTAAACCGCCCAGAGTGGCTGAGGAAATCTAGCCAGATGGGCGGGGAACAACTACTACTACTACTACTACTACTACTACTACTGTTCATTGTTTTTGCATTCAGTGTAACGTGTGAAAGGTTCTGCAGTTTACTAGTGACTAGTGACTAGGTTCTACAGTTTACCAGGGACTTGAGTTATGGGAACATGGGGGAGAATATGGCTTAGGAATACTGCTCAAAGGGTACCACTGTCTGAATCATTAATATAAAATGTCATGCTCTGTGTGAGATCCTTGGTTACTCTTAACTCTGGTAGTGACTACCCTGACTTGCAGTAGTTTGCCAATTCCTCATGCAGGAGTTTTCTGTAGCTCTCTCTCCTAAGGCTCCATTTTATATTAGAACACAACTTGCTCTAAGTGGGTATGCTTTAGAATACAAAAATGCTGATTTCAGTACCAATAAACCAAGACTGCAGCAGTCATTTTTCTCCATAAATAGAATGTATTATAGGAAACAAGATAGGATATCTCGAGGGATAGCTCAGTTGGTCGAGCATGAGACTCTTAATCTCAGGATTGTAGGTTCGAGCCCCACATTGGGGAAAAGTCTCCTGCATTGCAGGGGATGAACTAGATGATCCCTTCCAGTTCTATAATTCATAATTCTGTATCAGTTGGGGGGGGGAGAGAAGGAAGAGATTATAAATGGAGTTGGCACTGAGTTTTCGTTCCCATACCATCATTTGAATAAATAGTTTCTTCTTGCAGGTTTATTTATTTTGCAAATGAGAGATGAAAACATAATCCTTGATCTACGCTTCAAGAGACTGCAGGTGGGTTGAGTTGCGCAATTTCACACAAGTATTTTGGCAGCTCCGAGTAGTATTTCACCTCTGGCTCATCCCTGCCATCTGCAAAAGGCAGATAGTGAGCAAGCTCTGCTAATGGCCAGCTCTAATCAGAGTGCAGTGCTCACAGTCATTACCGGATTAACTTCTCCTGTATTTTATCTGTGTCGTCTTGACCCCCTTCCATTTAGTGCACATGTTTTCATGTTTCAAATGAATTGCTTATAGGTCAGTTAAAATGGTACCTCTAGTTACAAACTTAACTTGTTCCGGAGGTCCGTTCTTAACCTGAAACTGTTCTTAACTAGAGGCGTGCTTTCGCTAATGGGGCCTCTTGCTGCCACTGTGCCGCTGGCACATGATTTCCGTTCTCATCCTGGGGCAAAGTTCTCAACTTGAGGTAACTCTTCCAGGTTAGCGGAGTTTGTAACCTGAAGTGTTTGTAACTTGAGGTACCACTGTATACAAAACAGCAATGTGTAAGTACAGTATATCAGGAGTAGCCGCGATGGTGCCCTCCAGTTGTTGTGGATAATAACTATTATCATTCCTATTGGCCATGCTGGCTAGGGCTGATGGGAGTTGTTAGAGTCCAAAACATATGGAAGGCACTATGTTGGCTACCCTGCAACATACGTTTAAAAATATTAGAAAGCTCCTAATCCCTTTGCAAGCAGTGAAAGAGGAGCCCCCAAGGAAGCTTGTCAATGAGGGACCTAGAATATACCAGCATATAAACTATAAGCTCTGAAACAAATGCTTCTGTGCCTGGCTTCTGTTAGGAGAACTACGAAAGTATCAGTCTACAAGTTCATAAAGCAGGAACTTTAAAACAGAGAATCAACAGATTCCCAGCCTTTCCTGTTTCCTGCCTCACAGCTCTCCTACAGGGACTAACTGTTGCCCCCAACTGTTTTCCTCCTGGCTTGCTGTAACCTAATTCCCCGCCGTTCATTCTAGCTGTCATTGTAAGCTAATGGAGCAGGCCAGGCAATCCCATGAGGGGGATTCACGACCTTGACTCTGCTCTGCCTGCCAAACTAAACTTTGTAATAGATGTTGTTCCCAGTTCTCCTTACGCTCTTCAATGAATCTCATGAATGCTTGGCTGAGCAACAAATTTGACCCCAATTACATGAGTATGCTTCCTTGACAAATTAATGGCCAACGGGCTATTTACCACCCCTTTGCCTTATTTATTCTTTCAAAGGGCTGCCAACGGCTTGTCAGAGAGACCAAGCTGAATAGATGTAGATTCATTGGACAGTCTCTGGTGGGATCTTCACATTAATTGGTTCCCTGAGGTAATATGAGAATTTAATGGCAAATCTGACTATGTAAAACATTGGGCTACCTTCTTAGTGCATTATTTCATTTCATTAAAAGATACATATGCTACCCTTCAGCTGAAATATTTCTTTTCCCAGGGCATCTCACAAATAATAATCATAATAAATGATTAACTCTCTAAAACCAACTACCAAACAACAACAAAAATCAAGGTGCAAAAACAAGGGAAATTGTTAAATAAGCACCAGGAAGACCAGTCAAATGGCATTTTTAGAAACCTGAGGAAAATAAAAAGGGTATTTGCCTGACAGTGAAAAAACATAAGATAAGGCACCAGCTGAACTTCTCTGGGGAGAGAATTCCAGTGATAGGGTGCCATATTCAATAAGGCCCCATCCCTGGCTGCCATCGCTTAATTTTGGTGGGTAGAAGCATCTACAGAAGGTCCTCTGAATATGGTCTCTGTGTGCTGGGAGGATGAACTCATCCAAGTTATTCACTTATTTAGTTATTCACTTACCGGTATTTAGTTTGGAATGTGAGAAGTGCTTTGAATTTTCTTCAGAAATGGATGAGATTCAGCAGCCAGAGCAGTTAGCAATATATGTTTCCTATGAGTGATCCCACTTAGTAGACTTCCTGGGTTTTAAGTTTATCTGGAGGCAACAGTATCCCTTGTTTGCATGCATGGGGCATGGAAAGAGATGTGGGTGTAGAAATCTCTGTAACTTTGTTGCTGCAGCCTTTTGTATGAAGGTAAGAGTCCCATCCTTTGCTCTACCCACTGTTGCCTCTGACCTCGCCCACCATTTGCATGCACCCCCCTGGAAGTTGTCCATGTGGGGCTGTGGCCCTTCCTCTAGGCGGATTGCAACCCTGTTCTGGTTAGGCTGAACACCACCTCATCAATCAAACCATTCAGCATAGTACCTCCATATCCTCTTGTCAGGAAGCAGCCTCGGCTTACTATAGCTGTTAATGCTAAATTACAATAGAATAAAAGCATCTTTCATGCTGAGCAACATGGCAAGATGTCCCCCCCCTTCTCGCGCTGGCAAATTATCGGGGTGATCAAGTAACTGCTTTATGCACCGTTTTGTGAAAATTGCCACATTTTTGTGAAAATTGCCATCCAGCACTTGATAATTCTAGTAGACTCTACCATTACAAGATGTAGTTGAACTAAAAAATAGTTTCTTTGTCACATTTTTGACCCCGTTTTATGTTTCTGCAGTGCTGCTGATGCTTTTATCTGTTTCTGCTTTTAAGGTTTTGTTGTGGTTTTCTGTTTTATCTTTGCTAGCCCCTATTGGGGTATAAATATTTTAAATAAATAAATGTATGTATGGGACTGAGCTGTTCCATTCACTTCTGGTGGACTGCTGTAACCTTATTTAATGGACCCTAACCGCAGGTGGGCTAGTAACATCCTAATTTATTTCATTTGTCAATTTATCATGATATAAACTTTAAACTAGGGACATGGGTGGTGCTGTGGTCTAAACCACAGAGCCTAGGGCTTGCTGATCAGCAAGTCGGCAGTTCGAATCCCCATGACGGGGTGAGCTCCCGTTGTTCGGTCCCTGCTCCTGCCAACCTAGCAGTTCAAAATCACGTCAAAGTGCAAGTAGATAAATAGGTACCGCTCTGGCAGGAAGGTAAACGGCGTTTCCGTGCGCTGCTCTGGTTCACCAGAAGCGGCTTAGTCATGCTGGCCACAATGACCCGGAAGCTGTACACCGGCTCCCTCGGCCAGCAAAGCAAGATGAGTGCCGCAACCCCAGAGTTGTCCATGACTGGACCTAATGGTCAGGGGTCCCTTTACCTTTGACCACCATCACTAACCCCCAGAATATTGCTGATACTCTGAGCACCATTAATTATAATCACATTCTGCTCTTCCATAGCTCAGCATGGCTTGCTTGAAGTTTCCCCTGGCCTCCCACTCAGACACCCGTAAGGACCACACCCATTTAGTCTCAATACTGCTACAGCAGTGGGTGCTCTCAGACCATCCGCCAAGCACTATCTGCCTAGACACTGGATTGCCCTCTTACTCACATAGGTGGTTTCCTCCAGGGCAGGATTATAGATGCATGGACTGGGTGGTACAGGAAGCTTTCACTGCTATGTTTGTTTTGTACAATGAAAGAGGATTTCTGCCTCCAGGGCTCAAACCTATTTACGAAGACAAAATTCATACTGGGATGGAAGGGAACGCATGGGTCAAACTACACTCAGCATTTACCATGTCTTTTGAATCCTATGCTCAGGATTCTCTTTTTACCTTTTTCCCATTTGCAGCCACAGAGGAGGTTAAACCCTTTCCCCTGGGCTGTTTTCCCACTGAAAACCATGCCTCCCACATTTGTTATTTGTCCTCAAACCATTTTTTGTCTGCAAAAAGCAGCTTGGGGGAATACTTTTCATCAGGAGAAATGGTGCAAAGAGGGAAAGGTTAAAACACACACACCTGTGCTATGGGCCCAAACCGGATTAAGAGCCACTGTTGCTGCTGTTACTTAAAAAACAAAACAAAACAACCTAATTGCTGGAAGAATCCATTTATTCTCGTTTGACTCTGAGATCTTACAATAGCATGTTCAGAGTCATTTAGATTAATCATTCTGTTATGAGGGTTTAATAGGCATTATTAATTTGTAATTTACGTGAATTCGCCTTTTGTAAGACTGTTTATCCAATAAACTCCAACGACACCTGCAACGTAGTTTAACAAATGGCTTTGCTACTAAATTTGTTTTGCTGTTTTTACATATTTATAACACAGGCCCTCTGAGGAGAATGAAGGCTGCAAATCCACGAAAATTTGTGAAGTAAATAATTGTAATGATTTTATCAGTCCCACATTATAGCATGTTGGAACATTAAAAGGAAACTAAATTATGGTGTTTTAAGAAATTCATAGGTAGCCAAATATACCAAAGATCCTAACACATGTTCTACGACGTGGTCTGTGTTACTATTGACAAGAATGTGTCACTGGATTAGAGCAATTGCTTTTCCTTGTGTTGCTGACTTTTCAAAAAAGAATAACACTTTTTTACCAGAAAAGATAGAATATAGTGTCTTTGTGCTGAGCTTGTGGTCCTGCTAAGATGGCTGCCTGCTTGGATTAGTGCAAGCTACTCATTATTTTAAGATTACTCAGTAGCAACTCAACAACACATTAAAAATGAAATAATAAAAGAAGGAAATGCAAAAATATGGAGTCCAAAACAAATATTCCACTTCCCCCACTGAAGAAGAAGAAGAACAACAACAACAAGAAGAAGAAGAACAAGAAGAAGAAGAAGAAGAAGAAGGGGAGGAGGGGGAGGAGGAGGAGGAGGAGTTTGGATTTGATATTCCGCTTTATCACTACCCGAAGGAGTCTCAAAGCAGCTAACATTCTCCTTTCCCTTCCTCCCCCACAACAAACACTCTGTGAGGTGAGTGGGGCTGAGAGACTTCAAAGAAGTGTGACTAGCCCAAGGTCACCCAGCAGCTGCATGTGGAGGAGTGGAGACACGAACCCAGTTCACCAGATTACGAGTCTACCGCTCTTAACCACTACACCACATTGGCTCTCACACTGATTGCAGCTTATTTCCCAAACAACCCTTTTGGCAACTTCACATAGAAAGCACCAATCTGGTCATGTTGCCCAGTTGAGGAGATGCTAGAAAAAGGCACCCAATCACATGGGAAAGATCTGCATGATAGGACCCCACCCATACAGTTAGACTGTTTAAATGTTACTCTGCTATGCAAGAGCTGCTTATAGATAAGCAGGACCCATGCATATGGGATGACATCAAATGGGCAATTTAGGAAATATGATTTGACATTGTATTCTTACTCACAGAACTGTTAAGTTGGAAGAGACCCTGAGGATCATCTACTCCAACCCCCTGCAATGCAGGAATATGTAGCTGTCCCATACAGGGATCGAACCTGCAACCTTGGTGCAGACCCTCCAAGTGTCCCTATTCTCCCGTGACATCCCTGATTTAGAGGAGCCATCCCAGTTCCTGATTAGATCCTGGAATGTTCCGTTTCCCCTTAGAACGTCCCTATTTTCATTGGAGAAATGTTGGAGGGTATGGTAGGGTGTCTGTTTTCCATGGAGGGTATGGAGTTATCCAACCCCCAAGCCATCTGAAGGCAATCCTGTATAGAGAAGGGTTTTTTAAAAAAATGTTTTATTATGTTTTACGTATGTTGGAAGCTGCCCGGAGAGGCTGGGACAACCCACTAAGATGTGTGGGGTATAAACAGTAAAATTATCATTATGAAATGGGTCGTCCCTATTTTCATCAGCGAAATGTTGGAGGGTATGTTGATGCTATCAGCACCACGCTGTAACCAACTGAGCTATCCAGTTCCTCGTACTGTTTAGCTCTAGAGTAACAAGGGAACAGACGTCATCACCAGGAGCAGCTGGTCCAGTGGGACAGTACTGTGCTGGCATGATCCTGAATACAGAGGCTATGCAGGTGGAGCAACAGACACACCCCACTATGCTTGTGGCTCCTGGTAATCACATATTCTCCTTCCCCATCTTCAAATTATCGTTTCGTCATGGAGGAATAAAACCACTTGAGAATTAATTGGTGCCTTTTTGCCTTTGTACAGTTAACTCTACACATTAAATAAGAGCACATCTTTAAAAACCTAGCTGAGTAAAAGCACTCGTTCAGGTCCCAATTATGCAAGAATGAGTGCATCCAGGGGGAAAAAGAGTTGTAAAGCATAGAAAAGGGAGCCTCCAAGTGACTGATAACCTGGGATGGCCAAAGGAGGTCACCATCAGGAGTGGCAGTGCCTGCCAGGGCACCATCACCAAGAACCTGTACCGAGACTGATAAATCCGATGGCTGACTCAGCACAACAGTCCCTGTCATTCTGCATTAGATGCGCTTGTGACTGCAGAGGAAGGCAGCCCAGACTGGGCTTGGCTCAAATAGCCGTGCTTTAACTCTCTGGTATGTCTGCCAACAATCAGACACCCAGAAGGAAATATAGGCGTGTTCATGGTCAGGAGTCATGGTTAACAGTCATGGCACAGAAATCCCAATGCTGACACTGGAAGACTTGTAATTTGGAGTGATATTTGTGCAGCAAACTTCATTTGCACAAAGTTTAAGAACAAAAGTCCCACATCCAGTTTCCAGCTATGGTGGCCAGATGTGTAGCGTGCAACTATGTCTCTTGTGTTTGTTTTTAATTCATTACAGCCATGGGAGGGGGACTTATTATTATTCAGATCACAGTGTACAGGGAAAGAGCCATTTATCCCTTCGTGCTCCAGCCATAACCACTGAAAATTGCACACACACACCACACACACCTGATGTGCAGCTACAAGGCTTAATAAAATAGTTACCTCCCTTCTCCTGCACATTAGGAACATAGGAAGCTGCCTTACCAGGCCATTAGTCCATCTATTGTCTATACCAGTGTTTCCCAAACTTGGGTCTCCAGCGTTTTTGAACTATAATTCCCATCGTCCATGACCACTGGTCCTGCTAGCTAGGGGTGGTGGGAGTTGTAGTCCAAAAACAGCTGGAGACCCAAGTTTGGGAAACCCTGGTCTATACTATATGGGCAGCAGCTCTCCAGGTTTTCAGACAAGTTTCTCTTTGCCCTTGGTCAAGTTTTCAGGGATTTTCCTTATTGTCTTTATTGATAGATTGGTTTTAAATAAATAAATAAATAAATAAATAAATAAATAAATAATCTCTCTCCACTACACGTAGAGGCAGTTCACAAACAAAATAATGATATTTGAGCTTTTACTGAGAGAAACGTACAGCATTCATACTGAGAGAAGAGCCTCCTTCTTTCGTAAGAGCACTTACTTTGATCTTCATTTTCTCTCGCCTCACTGCCGCCTTGCTTCTCACTGCCTAAGCCTCGCTGCTGGTCTTTGGACATGGCCCAACTTTGTGGCTCAACCCTCACCCATATACAAGCTTAATACTGCTAATTGTGCTAATCATCACATTGTGATTATGTCAAGTCTCACCAGGGGCTGTAATAATGAATTAAAGCAAATCAAGTATGTAGCTCATGTTACACTTTAAACATAAGCTGTAGTCTGGCAAGGGATGCTTGAGAAATTTGTTCTTCGCA
Source organism: Lacerta agilis (assembly GCF_009819535.1). Lineage (NCBI taxonomy): Eukaryota > Metazoa > Chordata > Lepidosauria > Squamata > Lacertidae > Lacerta > Lacerta agilis. The sequence goes on from NC_046312.1 coordinate 39,577,354, forward strand.
ATTCCAATGTGAATTGACATAATCTGCATCTTCTGGACCAGCATGTGACAGAATGTAATTATCTCTTCGGGTTTTTCCACTACTCTGAATTTTGCAAATGGAGTCCTGAGCTCAAGCAACATACCAAAACAAGTATTTTAGGGGAAAACACATTCAGAAATGTGTCATTTGAGAGAAAATGTCTATAAATGCATGTTTTGTGAGAAAAGACATTCAAAAATACATATCTAAATATGTATCAAATGTGTATTTTTAAAATCCACAGATTAATTTGGAAATGGGACAGAATGGGACTTAGAATGAAGACATAGAAAGCTGACATGGGCTGAGAATGGACTGATCTGTTTAATCCTGAGTAAAGAGATCTTAAATGATTAGCAAACAAGCTTGTTGGTTTTGTGGAGGATCGAGGTTATATTTCAAGCACATTGCTTTAATGTAGCAGCTCAGGATCTGATTCCCTCCCTCCCCCCCATTTAACTGTTTAGGGAAACAACAAAAGGTGAAATCAGAACATCAGAAAAACTGGGAAACCAGACATCAAGGTAGATAAATCAGCATTGTTGTTGTTGTTGTTGTTGTTGTTGTTGTTGTTGTTGTTGTTGTTATACTTTGTCACTTATTGCAAAATGGACTTCAACAAACCACAAATACCATTTCTAATATACTTACATTAAGCATCGTAAGCACCACCAACAAAGCATCACTTTAAGCAACATCTAAAATGGACTCAGGGTTCACATTTAGGAATTAACAACCACAATATTAACCACTGGTTGATAAAAAATGTTAAATCAACCAGTGGTTAATACTGCAAATTCTACTGTAAACACACTATCCAATCCAAATCTTTATTACGGTCATAGACCAGCATAAGATAAAAACACATAAAACATGTAAATCAAACCTTCAGTTTTAAACCTGCTGTGTGGCACATACCAGCCTCTGAGGTATGTCAATCATAGCAGCACAATATCTGGCAACTGCATATGTTATTTCAGGATTTATATCTTGGAGCAGTAAGGAGATATAGAATTGCCCTGTGTCCCAGAAAATTGTGTATTATTAATCCATATTAATATGTATACCCAACTTGAGCCTTAGATATTTAAATAAATTAATGCTTAAACTAAAGCATTGTAGTAAGTCAGTATCTGAAAGATCTATTTCAGAATTATTTGACTTCATGCAGCGTTGAAATTGCTAGATTTCATCCTGCCAAATCTATCAATTCCTTGAGCATGGTTTTATCCAAAACCCAAGGGCTAGGCTTCATGTGCAGATGGGTATTATTTAATTAAGGAAATGGGCACTTTGTCGTAAAACCTTACTCATTCTGAATCAATCCTATTTGGGCCTGTTGGCTTGTCAAATAAATAAAAATTGTCTGGTTCAGGACGATCATATGGCAAGTACATCTTTTTGGCCAGAATGAGCGTTTTCACATTCTTTGGATACACTGCTGACTTCTTATTAAGTTACATCTGGGAGGAAAATGACAACAGTTGTTAAACCTGAAGGCACATATTTGCAAGTAATGTGGTTTTATGATCGCTTCAAGGTTAAATACATTGATTTTTTAAAAATAATACTCTGAATGTCTGGCCATGTGTTGGGTTGTGGTTCAATGATGAATCTTTGTTGTATCACTTGCACTTGCATTAGCAGCATCCAGCGCTATCTGCCAACCAATGGCCAGATGGTGTGAGGAATTGACATTAAGTACAATCCCCAAGGCCCAGCATATAAACTCACTCTGCATGCTTCTTGGACATTAAACACAGCTGGGATACACATCACAACACTTGTAGTTCAAAGACATCCAGCTTTACCATGTGGGAAGGAAGGGACCCTGCCCAAAGATAAGCCTGGAGTAGAGTTAGCTAAATGAAACTCCTCTCATCAGACATCCTCCCTCTCTGCATATCACAGGACTCCCTCCCAGAAAGCACACAGTAAATGCTGGCCAAAAAACAACCAAGTGGAGAAAGTGCTCTTTGTTCTCTGAGCTCCAGTTTAATAACAGTTTGATAGGACAGAAATATCACTCTGGTGGTGATACTTATCTGTAAGCAGTAAACAAATATTTGGCACAGCAGTTCCATGAATCGAATGGAAAACTCTCCACATTTTGCGCTTTGTCAGAAATAATAAATCAAGTAGCACCATATTGTAATTCAATTATTAGAGAAATGAAGTAATAACCAGATTGGAAACTGGGGGGAAAGCCTGGTGTCACTGAAGACTCACTTTTATGCACCTGATGCTAAATGCAGTCATTGGTTAGGACCATTGGCCAAACTGGACAATACTCATGACTCTTCTGTGTTGGTATTTTAAAGTTCAGAGCAGCAGCGGGGAGGAGAATTCTGATGGAGAAATGGCTCTGGAGCTCATGCTTAACCCTTTCCCTCTGCAGTTTCCCTATATAAATCTACTCACTCCCCCACAAAGTGCTATTTGCCCAATGAGCAATATACTAGTACTTCTATTGTGCCAATCTTCTTCTTCTTATTTGGCAATCACTCGTAGCAAAGTAAGCTTGTCTTCCATAAACATGGTTTTAACAGCGAGTCCGTAAGTGACTGTGGAGCCGATTCTGGATCCACGCGTCCTTCCACAGTGGGGACATAGGTTTCCGGGCGGGTGTTGATCATGGTGAGGGTTTGCCAAGCGTGCCTTCCTCTTAGCACATTTCTTCCTTCCATCCTGAGATCTAGAGTCTTCAAAATCCATGACACCTTTGGTAAAGTCGTCATCTGCCAATTTGTTTTGCCTCATGGGGCAGATATCAGCTTTGGAGTGAAAGTTTGGGTCAGGAAAATGGCACTAGGAAAAGATTAAATATCCTACCCTCAGTGCTGCTGACCTGATTATAGCCAACCCCACACCCTATTATGGTTGTGTGGTTGCTCTGAAATACACACACACACACACACACACACACACGTGAGAAATTCCATCACAGTCCTCTGAGCATGTTGTTTACTTTGGCTCTTAGTTAACATGTTATCAAGTCAGTGGAATTATTTCCTAAATGCCATACCTGTTCAGAAAGAAACTAGGTTTTTATATTATTAAAGAAACAGATCCAAAAACATGGAAACTATGCAATGAATTCCAGGTAATCTTTGCTTACATGATAAGTTCCAGAAAAGGGAATAATTTAGAGATGTTTTAGGTTTACCAACAGACAAAATAGGAAATGTAAGCATATAAATTAAGCTCCTATGAATCCCACAGAATTTGGTTTTTGTAAATGAACCTATTGATCCAAGCTAAGGAAAATGTGTACCCAACAACCAATTGCTGGTCAGAATTTGTTTCTCTAAAAGGAATGTTGATATAGACAGTGTAATTGTACTCTACAGTGAGACCTATTCAAGCAAAGTACAGTCACATACAAGGGCTGCCATAGTGCCACAATCCAGCTAGTTCCCATTTTGTGCTTGCCACAGTAGAGCTCCAGTACAAGAATGTTATAGGAATTTACTAGTCAGTGGAAGAAACTATTTCCCCTCTTAAAAAAAAAAGTTAAGAATTCAGGAAACAATGAAGGACTTGAACAATATTAGGCAACCATTTCCAGAGGGGTAACTGTGTTAGCCTGTTGCAAGAAAAAGAACAAAAAGCCTTGTGGCACCTTAAAGACTAACACATGCGTTATGGCACAATCCATTTCATCAGGTGCACGAACCCACCAAAAAAGTAAGAAATGCAAAACTGAAGCAAGTCCTACCCTAAGCTTTATATTGTTCCATTGACCAACATGGAAGTTTTAGCTCTAGGATGCAACATGTGGCCGTGCTACAACCACCACCCCTCAAAAAAACTGCAAAAATGATAGGATACTTTTGGAACAACCAAGAAAACATGGGCAGATTGAATTAGCTATGCATATTAATCCAGCTAAAATCCATGAAGTTAATATTTTGCTATGGATAATGTTTAGGCTACCATGATTAACATTTAGAATACAAGTTACCCAGTTTTTCATTTAAGTTATTATTGTTTGTCATAACCTAATGCCTCAATCCTGAGTTTAAGCAAGATGTTTTGCCTTCGTTGCCATTATTGCAGTTCTGTATCACAAGAAAGATCAGTTAAATAACAGTTGTATCCAATCTCCACCCATACCGCAGAGCAATTTTTGTAATTGTCTTTTCAAATAAAAATGAAATGCAATTAAAATAATGTAGCCCCTTAGGAGAAAATGGCTCTCACTCCTCTAGATATAGCAATGCTGGCATTGGGAATTAAGAGACTTCAGAAGAAACGTGTCAGTAGCTACTTTGTTATGTGAGAGACCAGAAGATCTGGCAAATATTTTAGCAAGACCCACGCTTTGCATTGTTTAAATTATACAGTCACTTGTTGCTGCCACAATGCAAGTGTTCAAATTCTTACAGTACTGCAGATTGTTAAACTGACTGAGTCAATATCTTTGTCATTAGCCTTCAATGATGATTCTATGGGGCATTATGCTAGCTGGTGATCTGCCGAAAATTACTTTTGTGGTTTTTAAAAAATCATTCTCCACCAATCAACGAGAAAAGGAATTTAATTCAAATACAAAGGGAAGAGGGGAATTACGGTGATATTCTCAAGGATGGGATTTTCTGGTGTTCTGTTGGGTTACATCAAAGTAGCCAACGAGTATTTGTGAGGGTCCTTTCTTTCATTCTACAAATCTGTTTGTTGGACACCACAGCCTTTCTAGGTGTGCCTCCTTCCTGGAAAACCTCATTATGTCCTCTGCTAGATTTTCCTGTAAGCCAGGAAGGCTGGAAGGCTGCCGACCATGTGTCTAGAATCCGTCTGGCTGTTGTTTTTCAATTTTTTTAAAAAAGAGAAGCCCTTTTTTACTTTAAAAAAACATCCATGTGGAAATATATATTTTTAAAGGGGGAAAAGGAAGAACTTCCATTAAAAACAAAATCAACAAGGACACTAGTCTTAGGTTCTCAATAGCCAGACTCCCTGCAGTTCAATTAAAGTACTGGGAAAGACCTCGTTAGGTAACTGGCGTGTTGTTGTTTTCAAAGCACAGACCAACAAGGAGGCTACATAGCAGGGGAGGAATGTTTAATGGGAAGAAAAATGCACACATCACTCTCACAAAATTAATACAAGCTCAACCCCACCCCTACCAAATTATAAAGAAATTCTAAAGCGTTCTTTAGAATGAGGTAGAAAAACAGAAGCCTCCTTCATGGATGCAAAAATGGTCCAAGAAATAGAAGAACAGATTTCAGCACCACAGCATTCATTTCCACCTTTGAAGACATTGTGATGACTGGAAAGTTGGATCTGCCACAGGTACACTGCCAGGCGTCTTGTGACGGCGTGACAGCATGATTGATTGTACTCCCTTTGTTTGCCACTTTATACCAAAAAAAATTCTCAAAGTGACTTAACAACAGGATGAAATACAAACCAAATCAACTAAAAAAAAAAAAAGAATTGTGTACAAAATGAAAATTTCCTAAAAGTGCCCATCCAAAAGTACGTTAAGAAGGGCAAAACCCACCCCACTCCACCAGAAACCTTGCAACCTTATGGTACGCTCAGCAGATGGTATCACACTTCTAAAAGATAAAGAAGCTATTGCACTGCACTGGAAAGAACATTACCAACATCTCCTTAACCGCAACTCCCCCGTAGCTGCTGAGGTCCTCTCATAAATTCTGCAAAAACAAGTTAGAGTTCAGCTTGCAGTATCTCCAAATCTGGGAGAGTTGTGTACAGCTATTAACCAAATGAAAAACAATAAAGCCAGTGGACCTGATGGGATACCTTCCGAAGTCTTCAAAGTGGGCGGAATTGAACTTACACAACAACTTCACAAGCTCATCGGGGAAAAAATCTGGGAAAGAGAAGAGATCCCAGCAGACATTAGGGATGCCAAAATTATCAATCTCTTTAAAAACAGTGACAGAACTGATTGTGGAAACTATCGAGGCATCTCTCAAATAGCTGCGGCCGGCAAAATTCTTGCTAGGATCTTAGCAAACTGCCTCTTAACAATATCCAAGGAGACCCTTCCTGAATCCCAAAATGGTTTTTGGCCTTCCAAGGGACAGTGGACATGATTCTCACTGCTCGACAGCTTCAAGAAAAATGCAGAGAGCAAAACCAACCCCTGTATATGGCGTTTATTGACCTGACTAAGGCTTTTGACACTGTAAATCATAATGCCCTGTGGACTGTCCTTCTGAAAATTGGCCGCCCAGATAAATTTGTAAACATCATTCGGCTCCTCCATGATAATATGATAGCAACAATCGCAGATAACAATGGCTCTCAAAGTGAACCATTCACAGTGGGATCAGGTGTTAAACAGGGTTGCGTCATTGCCCCAGCTCTATTTATTATTTTCATTGCCATGATCCTACACTTTGTTGAAGGGAAACTCCCACCGGAGTAGAAATCATATATCGAACAGATGGAAAGCTCTTCAATCTGAGCATGCTGAAAGCAAAGAGTAAGGTTACCATAACTTTCGTCATAGAGCTTCAGTATGCTGATGACAACATAGTGTGTGCACACTCAAAGGATGACCTCCAAGCCATCCTAAATATCTTTGCAGAAGCTTACAAGGGCCAACATTGATGCCAAAATCCAGCATCGCCTGAGCTCTGCGAGTGCAGCTTTCTCCCAAGTGAAGTGCAGAGTGTTTGAGGACCGGGACATTCACAGGGAAACCAAAATGCTTGTTTACAAAGCTATTGTACTACCAACCTTACTATATGCTTGTGAAACGTGGACCACTTATAAATGCCATCTCCAACTCCTCAGAAGATTCCATCAACGGTGTCTCCGAAATTTTTTACACATCACTTGGGAAGACAGGTGAACTAATACCAATGTACTGGAAGAAGCAAAGATCACCAGTGTTGAAGCAATGATTCTTCAACATCAACTTTGTAGGACTGGTCATGTTGTGTGAATGCCTGATGATTGTCACCCAAAGCAACTACTCTATTACGAACTTAAAAATGGAAAGCATAATGCTGGTGGTCAACAAAAGAGGTTTAAAGACTGTCTCAGGGAAAATCTTAAAAAATGTAGTATAAACACCGACAACTGGGAAACACTGGCCTGCGAGTGCTCCAGTTGGAGAACAGCCTTTACCAAAGGTGACATGGGCTTTGAAGACACTCAAACTCAGGACACAAGGGAGAAACGTGCTAAGAGGAAGGTACGCTTGGCAAATCCACACCATGATCAACTCCCGCCCAGAAACCAGTGTCCCCACTGTGGAAGGATGTGTGGGTCCAGAATTGGCCTTCACAGTCACTTACGGACTCATTGTTAAAACCGTGTTTATGGAAGACAATCTTACTCGGCTACGAGTGATTGCCAAAGAAGAAAGAAGAAGAAGGGTGGGCAAGGAACCTAATTAATGATTATAATAATTCTGGTGATTATTATGATTCAAAGAAGGGGGGAAATAGTGCATTTATTAACAAAGAAGTCCGTTTGCTGGTATTAAGTATGGGAGGGCAGCATTGTGGTGTAGGTGCTGCCTCTGACTATCAGGTACGCATTAGAATGGGCACAGAGAGCTCCTGTGCATATGCAACTTTTAGCAAGTGTGCAACATAGGAGAAGACAGAAAGAAATAATGGGAGTACATGGAGCCTGGGTGAAGAGGAAATGGAAAAAGCAGGAGGAAAAGAAAAAAAACAAGAATGGAGCTAAAGGAGAAGAGACTGGAGTGAAGAGAAAGAAACAGAAACAGCCGTGTCCAGTTTTCAGCCAGATGGAAATTATTGCATGCAGCAATTTGGGGTTTAAGAAGATTGATCATGCTTGAGTAGAACACATTAAAATAAAATAGAAGTAGAAAAAAACCCTGCTGCCTTACTAATAACGTAACCAAAGACACAAATCCTCCAATCCCCAAAAAACAGCAACAGCAATAACAGTGCTATGAAAATGAAGCATGCAAGCAGGCTCAATTCAACAGGCCAAACTATTGCTACTTTCCGTGTGGCAATTGTTGTAGAAATAGTTCTGACCCAGCTGTTTCTTTCTTTCTTTTCTCCTCTTACAGACTGTTCTGTGGAAAAAAAGAATTTGTCACAGTGGCCAACAGCAAGTCATCTGAAAAGTCTGTTTCAGTGACAGAAGGCAGATTGTTGCTCCCTCTCCCATTGTGCAGGCCTCTGCTTCTTTTCATCAAGGTAGACATCTCTGGAATGTCAGGATTAAAATATGCAGGAGGTCATTTCGTTTCCAGCCACTGCTGCCCAGTGAATCTGTGCACTTCATCTTAATATGGCTTCTTTCCTTTTATTCAGCTGAAAGGCATCTAAGATAAGTAGCATACTTCGTCCGATCTGCTGAAGTACTTAGCCAAATCCTTTTGCACATTCTAAGCAGTTGCATTTCAAAACAAAAGCAACACCACACTTTTGTCCTCCTCGCAACATACATTTTAATCTCAGAGGACTTTCCTGGATCTTGATACAAACAGATTTAATCTGTATCTCTAAGGGCCCAATTTTATGACTTTTTCTACAAGCAAATGAATGCTTTGCCCTTGCATTGCCATTGCTGCACTCTGCGTGAGGTAGAGCAGGACTGGGGAGCCTTCGGCCTGTGTGCCACACCTGACCCTCCCAGCCTCTCTGTCTATCCCTCAGGACTCTCCCCAGGCCACACCCTTCACCAGCCCAGCTTTGCCCCCTGCTTGGATGTTTTTGCCTGGCTGGAATGTGTCCTTGAACTTTGATAATGCCTCTTGCTTGCCTGGAAGAAAGGAAGTGGGAATGAACTAGCCTTCTGTTCAGAGATCAAATTTGCATTTGCTGCTCTAGCCATCTTTGTCTCTGGCTCTGGCCATCAAAAAGTCCCCCACCCCCACCCCTAGTTGCCAACAAGGGAATGTGGCCCCTGCTTGGACTGAAAAAGTGTCCCCAATTCTGCTGTAGAAGCTGAGTAAGTCTTTAATACTGGGTTGACTGGGAGCAACATGCAAGCTGTTCTGAGATCCTCAGAGGAAGAGAAGGCAATAAGCAGAATGAACACGCAAACATCAAAAAAGGATGTTACATCAGCACTTCTGAGATGGCATAGCTGGTTAAATGGTAGGCCTTCATGTTTGGCAGCAGGCTATAAAGCATTCGGGCTGCCGGGCTGCCACTTGGTTGAACAAGCATATAACTTTAACAGGGCCAAAAGAAAGACTGGGTCTGGAAATATGCTGGGGGGAAGACCGGTGGGAGATCAAGATGGGAAGAGGGAGGATTGTGAGGAGGGGGGTAGGGTGAAGTAACTGAGTTTTAGCAGGACAGCTTACCAAGGTACTCCTACGCCAGAGGGAAATATGCGATTTGGAGAAGGGAAGAAATACTTAGGTTTTTATGTTAAGGTTTTGATTATAATATTATTAAGGTAGGAATTAGAAGTAATAATAGCAATGGTTTTATTATGTTAGGAGAAAATAGGTTATAAGGAGTTAAGATTTGAAATATGATTTTATGTGATAATAATAAGTTGAAAGTTATAAGTTGTACAAGACGTGTATTTGAAGATTAAGAAGTATGATGAATGATTGTTAAACTAGTTACAAAGTTACTAAAGTAGATTTGAAATAGAACGCAGAAGAGAGAACGGGGGAAGTCCCCTAAATAAGATTTGAAACAAGAGATTAAATAATAGATTCCTGTGTTTTGGTGTTGTGAGGTATGTATAAGTTTCATTTTTTATTTTTATTGTCATTAGTATTGTTTATTGTATTATATGTTGATTGAATGTTTTTATTTGTTGTTTTTTATTTGTTGTTCTTTTATGTGGAAACACCAATAAATTTTTTGAAAGAAAAAAATAATAATAACTTTAACAGGGCCATGGATGGAACTGGTAGGAGAGACCACAATTGCCTTGTCTCCTGTTGCATTAGGAGATTTAAAGTTGTATGCACTCCGTCTTGTTTTCAATCTGGCTGGCAACCCTATAAAGCAGGCATTCAGAGGGCTCTGCAATTATATAAACACTAGGACATATTTTTAAAATTAGCAGTTTAAAAAGCAACATCACATAGACTAACAGTTTCCCCCCAACCGCAAATAGTAATATTCCTTTGAATATATGATGGAAAATGGTTTTGAGAAAGTAAGGTAAAGGGACCCATGACCATTAGGTCCAGTTGCGGACGATTCTGGGGTTGTGGCACTCATCTCGCTTTACTGGCTAAGGGAGCCGGCATACAGCTTCTGGGTCATGTGGCCAGCATGACTAAGCCGCTTCTGGTGAACCAGAGCAGCGTACGGAAACGCCGTTTACCTTCCCGCTGGAGCGGTACCTATTATCTACTTGCACTCTGACATGCTTTTGAACTGCTAGGTTGGCAGGAGCAGGGACTGAACAATGGGAGCTCACCCCGTCGTGGGGATTCGAACCGCCGACCTTCCGATCGGCAAGCCCTAGGCTCTGTGGTTTAACCCACAGTGCCACCTGCGTCACTTTGAGAAAGTAGGGTTACCATAATTCAAAGAGTTAAGATCTGGAAAGCTGTTGAGCTGTTTTTAAGATAAATGGCAAAACAATTATGTTTTTGAGCTATTTTAAGGAGAAAAAACGGCAAAGATGACTGCTGACTTGGGTTGCCATAAGTCCAGATTTTCCAGAACACTGTGTGTGTGCGCGCACACACTGATTTCTGCCCAGACACTGTAGTTGTAGTTCAACATCAGGAGGCAATTCCTTGTTCCATATTTCTTAAGGCTGTTTTCGTTTGCTTGTTCTTTGTCTTAGGTGTTCCCCCACCCATGGTTTTAATCATACATTATTAGAAAACTGGAAACCCTTCTTCCTTATGTACAATCACATCAAGATTTTGATTCATTTATCTCCATTCATGTTTGATACTAAGGCAGGCTATCTTTTACAAGTAGACCTTAGTTAGTTTGATCAGGCCACAAAAGAATAAATAAACACTGAACTTTGACTGGATGATTTAGTAGCTACATATGTCAATAGACTTGATATAAAGTCATTCTAAAGCCAAAACAAATAACAGAAAAATATATATCCTCCAGCTGTATGCATCATGGGTTTGGGCAAGCAAGCCATGCATACAGTACAACAAAATAAATAAAAATAGTGTTTTGTTTTGTTTTTGTTTTTAAAACAATTTAAAAACACCACGGAAAATAACAGGAGATAAATTTAAAAACAATGCAATGATACTCATGGCAGCTGGGAAACTTTTTGTAACAAAAACCTCTTCAATTGTTTTCAGAAGGTGCAGACAGTGGGCATCTGATGTATATTGACAGGAATGCTGTTCCATGTGGCTGGGGCAGCCACACTGGAAGTCCTAGTCTGAGTTACTGTGAAACAAACTTCTGATTTCTTTGGAATTTGCAACAGATGCTCTGCTGTTGACCACAGTGACCTACATGGTATGCAAAGAAATGAGGTGGTCTCTCACATCCATGATTTTAAAATAAAAGTAGGACTTCCAACCAAATGTTACAATGTGGAGGGCTGCTATTCACTGTTTTAGTCAGTAAGGCATGGCTTCTTCCACAGTATTCCCCACCCACACATTTTCCAGTCTCTCCCCCTAGTTGGTGAGGGGAGAGTTTGTTTGTTTCCTTTTGTTAGGTTCGTCACACCAAGCCTGATGATCATGTCCATGTGTGTGCAGGTTCTGTGATTTTGGTTGCATAAGCAATAGCACTGACCTGTGAGCTCGAGAAATTGAGAGAGAGAAAAAATCACTACTGTTATGTAGAACAAGAAAAAAGAACCACAAATACAGTATTTCCAGTGTTTTTCAATATACTGTATTGTAAACCCATTTATCAAGCTGTATGAGGAAGTAAATCACAATAAGGCAATCTCTTGATTGGTTGCAAAGAACATGAGCCAACACCTGTGTGTGCCTTCAGATAAAAGAACATATTTCATTCAGTTACAGGTAGGTAGCTGTGTTGGTCTGCCACAGTCAAAACAAAATAAAAAAAATCCTTCCAGTAGCACCTTAGAGACCAACTAAGTTTGTTCTTGGTATGAGCTTTTGTGTGCGAAAGCTCATACCAAGAACAAACTTAGTTGGTCTCTAAGGTGCTACTGGAAGGAATTTTTTTTATATTTTATATTTCATTCAGTTGTCTTAAAAAGAGGTATGCATCATAACAAGGAAATCCAGCAAGGAAATCTAGCTGTAGCATTTTGTGAATATACTAGGGTGATTTCACAGGGCTGCAGAGTTTTGCACTTTGAAACAATTACCAAAAGCCCAGACAAGTACATTAATAACTCCAAATAAGAGTTTAGCAAATCAGCAACCAGTGCAGATCTCAGAGTACAGGTGCTATATGCTGATGAGGCCTCACTCCTGCCAGCAATCGTGCTGCAGCATTCTGCAGTAACTGCAGCTTCAGGATCAAGCACAAGGGAAGCCCACATAGAGTACACTGCAATAATCTAATCTTGAAGGTGCTGATGCATGAACGACTGTGGCAAGGCTTTCCCGGTCCAGGAATGGTCATAGCTGTCAAACCCATTACAGTTGGTAAAGGCACTTCTAGCCACTCAGGCTACCTGAGCTGGAAGCACCCCCAAACTGTGAACCTAGACTGAGTAGAACCCTAGCACATCTTGATAGGATTCAAGCTCAGCTTGTTTTTCCTAATCTATTTCAGCACTGGGTCCAGGCATTGGTCCAAGGACTGCACAGCCTCTCCTGTTTCAGATGTTATTGAAGAAATAGAGCTATGGGTCATCAGGATGGCACCTCACCCCAAAACACCCAATGACCACCACTCCCAATGGCTCCATGCAGGTATTAAATAGCACTCGAGACGCGGCACCCCATGATATAGCTGCCAGGAGGCCGAAAGGCACTTTCCCAGTGCTGCTCTCTGGATCCAGCCCTGAAGGTAGGATTGGAACCACTTTTATACAGTGTTTCCAATTCCCATTCCCTGGAGCTGGTCCAAGAGGATAGCATGGTCAATGGTATCAAATGCTGATGAGAGATGAAGCAGGAGCAAGGTTCCATTTCCCTGTCCCACTCTCTGCAAAATCCATCGGGGCGACTATGGCCAACTCAGTTTCATGCCCAGGCCTGAAACTAGATGGATCTAAATAATTGTCAGGGACTGGCTGGATGAGGGGGAGTGGTGGGAGCCTTCCATCCAGGAGCCCCCCAGGGAGGACAGGGAAGATTACAACTTAGACCCCAGGTCCTGATGGTGGGACAACAGGGAAGAGGCTGGGGAAGGGACGAGCTAGGAGATGCAGGAAGCAATCAAGGAGGGCCCAGAATAAGAAGGCCCTTCCAGGACAGGGCTGGAGACTGGGTGTCTCATTGTGAGCGCAGACACAGACAAGGAGGAATCACAAGGGTACACCTGACATCCTGTAGCAGGATGGTCTCAGTCCTGCTGGCTCTCCTCCTTTCACACCCCACTCCAGGAGAGTCTTGCATGTTGCCAAACTAAGTTGTACGAAGAGTAAATCCATTCGAATCAGTGGACTTGACTAACCTAAATCTATCAATTTCAATTAATCTACTCTCAGAGTGACTTAGCTGAATGTAACCCATTGGCTGAAAAACACTGTGAGCATGTAGAAAGCTGATATTGGCTCAATGTAGGTTTGCAGTTATTGACTCACTGCAAAGGGTTTTCCAGGGAAAGAAAGAAAAAGAAAAAACTACATGGGGCTGCTGAAGGCCAGCCATGCCAATTTGGGCTTATCAGATGAACTAGCATTTCTGTGGGTTTTCTGCTTGACTTGAACGCATTTGTTGAATCCTGGCAGAATCCATGCATTTTCTCTTACCAAGCGTGTCAATATTAGCAGAGCAATGATCACCGAGCATCATCATTTTCCATGGAAAATGATTCTCCTGGTATGTAGTATTTATATTATTTTTCACAACAACCAAGAATTGAAAAGTTACTCATCTGCGGAGTAAACAAGATCTTGTACTCAATCCAATGGCATTTTAATATCTGTGTTTAACCATCTATAGTAGCATAGCATCTCTTCAGAAATCCATTCTTTAATTCTCAAAAGGCTGTTTTATGTGTAAATGGCATGGAAACCACACATTTCTATAGCACAATTCTATTTAAAAACAACAGCCTGGAAATGAGAATTCTTGAGAATCCTAATTTCCATACAGCTAAATTAGCCAACTCATTTATATATAAAAAACTAGAAGTAAAATAACATTACAATTCAGAACGAAATTTCAATTGCTCGGTCAATTGCAAACAAATTAAAAAGAAAAAAGCTAGTATTAGTAGCCAACAAAGACTGCAAAAAATAAATGAATTTTTAGGAAGCACAGAGTTGAGAAGACAGAAGCTACGACAAAGAAAACTATAGTACTATCACTAGAAGAAATACTATTGAGCAGTCTAGATTGGTACCCAAATAATACTTTATTTGGGAGAGATTGTAATAAAAATGAATTTAAACCTTCTTTTAAAAACATTTGTTGTCATAGTATCACAGCAGGGAACCCATTTGAGCAACTGATTTATTTTAATTAATAAACTACTTAGAAGCTTATTGTGGCCTTAAATTGTCTATAAATTACTAAATAATACTAAATTATTATTTTTTAAAGTTTTAAAATGGGGTTATGAGGTTGGGGTACCACCAAAAAAACACCTTTTGGCGTCACAACAGGGGACCTACAAAATCAGCCAATGGTTTTTTTAAAAAATAAAGAACAAATTTTGTAGGATCTTGGCAAAGGCACAAAACCCTTTTGTAGGCCTGGATATGCTGGTGAACATGCATGTGTGAAAGAGCCTTGCACTCCTTGATTCTAAGGGCTGTGTCACATGGTTTGGCTTTCAGATACTGCAGTGTCAGAATCTCCTATCTAGAATCGCTTCTCCTGATTTCCTAAGGAGACCACTAATACCTTCTGCATTCTGATGAGAGCAGAAGATAGATTGAAATACTCTTTCTTTCATCAGCTTGAGTGTAATAAAACATGTTTACTAGTTGCTTTACTTATGGGAAGAATTCAAGGTCACACTAATGTGATTGTCCAGTCAGGGCAAGCATTTCCTGCTGCGTGCTGCTCAGAAGGTGCTCCTGACCGCAAGCCAATTTTGGGGGGTACATGGGTGTGGGGGGGAAAGCCCCATTGCATAAGCAGAAGTCCTTGCACAGGGCTTCCTCTGACAGACCCACTAGTTGAATCCTGCCCTCAGTATCTCAGAAGATGATCATTTGCTCTTTCAGGCACAAGAGTAAGAATGCTTTCTCACCATATATCCTAACATGTGTTGATTGATCTCCATAAAAAATGAGTGGTCCAGATATTGCTGGACCATAAGTCCCATCATCCTTGACCAGTGGTCAGGCTGGTTGTGCTTGATGCGAGCTAAGAGTTCAGCAACATTTGGAGGACCATGGGTTCCCCAATCCAGCCATAGTCCATCCCCTCAACCACAGACCCTCAACTCCCATGCATGCCGCTCTCCCACATGTTCCCACATGCTCCCACACTTGCTGGTTATTAATTTCTTTTTTAATATCATTTTTATTGTTTTTATATAAATACATTGAGAAAAACTTTCACATTTATCTTTCCATTCGTTTAACATTTTGGCTTTTTAGGGCCGTGACTTCCCACAAACCCTCCACATGATTTTCTTACATCTATTACTTTATACTAATTAACTCAATCATTGCTTTAAATCATCATATCCAACTTAATCACTATAATTTCATATTTACAATGACATTTCTTCGATAATCTACAAAGCTTCTTGCAGTCCTATCAACGTATTTGATTGAATACCATTGTCTTTTAAATAATTCGTAAATTTAGTCCAGTCTTTGATGAATTTCTGGTCCCGCTGTTCTCGGATTCTTCCTGTCATTTTTATCCAATTCCGCATACTCCAGTAATTTCACTGTCCATTCTTCCTTTGTCGGTGTTTCTTCTTGTTTCCATTTTTGTGCTATTAAGATTCTCGCCGCAGTCACTGCATATTAGAAAAGTTTAAAGTCTTGTTTTTTAATGTCTGTACATTTTTAGCAAATGTATATTTCAACATTTTCTTCATTTCATTATAAATCATATCTCAGAAGCCCTTCACCTTCTTACACTCCCACCACATATGATAACAGGTACCTTCCTTTTCCTTACATTTCCAACATTTATCATCAACCTTATACATTTTCGCTAATTTGACCGGTGTAATGTACCTTCTATACATCATCTTCAAGACATTTTCTTTTAACGCATTACATGCAGTAAATTTCATTCCTTCTTTCCAGCTGGTTATTAATTTCAGCACATTCAATTTAGAGTACAGATCCATTTCTAGATCGGAGTCAATGTGAAAAAGATAATTACTTGGTTCCAAGCAAACGGGTTAGGAACAAATTCTGAGATGGGTACAGTACTTGAAACTTTACTACATGCAAGCTCACGCTTGTAATTCTGTACTTCACCCAATAAAATCTTCGAGTGGATTATGCTCTTGGGGACTCTGAAAACAGAAGGCGCCACCATAAATTCCCAGACTTTCTTTCAATAGAACTTGGTGTGATGTTTGGCTTTCAGGGAGATCAAAATAAAGGCCACATCTGATCTGGGCAGTGGAATTCACAGCACTTACACTGTTTCAGCACCTTGATGTAAGA
Organism: Lacerta agilis; assembly: GCF_009819535.1. Lineage (NCBI taxonomy): Eukaryota > Metazoa > Chordata > Lepidosauria > Squamata > Lacertidae > Lacerta > Lacerta agilis. The sequence continues at coordinate 39,593,998 of NC_046312.1, forward strand.
ACTAGGCATGCCATCGCTAAATGGAACTTCCATACTCAAGGGCAGGATGAACAGTAGATGATTGGGACATGCAATGGTGGAAGCTTGTCATCTTCATGCTCTTATTGCGAATTTCTCAGAAATATCTGATTGGCTGCTGTTTGGAAGGTAGTTTTGATTCAGCAAGGCAGTTCTTATGGTTTTGGGTGCATGCCAAAAATAAATACAAAGAAGAAACAAAAAAATGTGACATTAAGAGGAAAGAGTAAAACAATTCTTACCTGATAACTTGAAAGAAGCCATACTGGGGGGAAAATCAACCTCGGTCCTTCATTTATTACAGATCTTTGATTCGTTCTTTCAGATGTATGCAATACTGATCAAAATGTTATCTTTTTTTAAAAAAAAAACTAGTGAAGTCAAGGCTCTTATTAAGCAAAACCAAAGGGATAAATAGCAAGTCCTCTTTTATGCATATCCAACAGATAGCTACTTCTTTTCCTTTGAAACAGAAAATCTTGTGTTGGACTCAGGCTCTGTGATCATTGTGGACAACTTGGGAGTTTCATACAAAACTTGTCAATTGTCATACGTAATTTTTGTTTCACTTTACTGAGGAGAAATTAGTACTCCACAGTTTTTAAACCAGTTCATAAAATGCCTTGCTAAACCTGTTAATTCTGAGAAGACACAATCAATGTGTTTTCAACAGTTTATTATACAAGTAGGAAATGCATGCATATATCTCCAGCTCTTCTACATTGCTGTAGAAATGGCTGAATGCATTAATGTGAATGTATAAATGTGACTGAAGGCAAAAGGTAATAGCTTGTTGTGGATGCAGATTTAGTTATGCTTATAGAAGACACACTATAAACAGTGGGATAGTTTTACAGTGGTACCTCGGTTTAAGAACAGCCCTGTTTACGAATTATTTGGTTTACGAATTCTGCAAAACCGGAAGTAGTGTTCCAGTTAGTGAACTTTACCTCAGTCTACGAACGGAATCTGAATGGTGAAAAGGCACCGGCGGTGGGAGGCCTCATTAGGGAAAGCGCGCCTCGGTTTAAGAATGGCTTTGGTTTAAGAACGGACTTCCGGAATGGATTAAGTTTGTAAACCGAGGTACCACTGTACATATCTTTAGGTGCCAGGCCAGTGTTGGCACCAGAAAATTGGGGGGCGGGGTATGAGCACAGAAGATGAGCACAGAAGGGGCAGAGTATGTTAATGACAGGAGTTCAGACTTGGGTATAAACCAGTTGGAAATAAGCTAAACAAACCATGGTTTAGTGTTGCATCCAAACACAGTAAATGAGGGGCAAATGGTGTAACAGTATGGTGGGGATGGGGATGGCTTCAAAGGAGTTTGTGTGGGACATGGACAGGCATGTGAAGTCAGTGAAGGGCTCTGAGGAGGTGCAATGTTCTGAGCAATGGGAGAAGTGAATAATTTGACAGCAGAGTTTTGGAGAAAGGTAAGAGGAAACCCGGAGAGAAGAAAGTTGTCATAATTGAGAGTGGAATCTGCTGCTATTTCTAGATAGATTATTCTCTACTGAACAGCTCGGGATGCACAAGCAATTGAGTGTATTCATGCAATGATGAGGAAAATATTTCCTCTAAAATGTTTGGTTAATTTATTTTTTATGGAAAACTCTTTTGGTAAGCTAGTGGTGTGATTTTGTGCCCACTGAATTCAAAGGGAAAAGAAAGATTTCCTTCTTAGAATCAGGAATGAGCAGGGCCAAGTTAACCAACTCATTTCAATATGGGGACCACAAAAATTCATATGGAAGGATAGACACGCTGTTCCAAGGAAGTAATAGACACACACCCTTTCTTGTTATTTTAGATAATCCAGTTTGTTATATTACAAAATAATAAAATAAAGCACATTTTCAAAACAATTAACACCTGTGTGAAAATTAAGCCTACATTAAATAATAATGCAAGGTAAACAGGGAAATTCCAAGATAAGTGTCGGTAAAAATAATAATCTGAAATCTTCATCGATACAAGGAAGATTTATCAATTGTGGAACTGTCTATTGCTAATGCCCAAAGGTAATATCAATTATATATCTGTGACAAGATCAAACAGAAATCGAATGACATGGGCCATGATTTTTGCAGCTCTTTTGAAACAAAGCCTGCAGCAGCAACAAAAGAGGTTTTGTTTTACCTCAGTATACAGTGGTACCTCAGGTTTAGAACTTAATTCGTTCTGGAGGTCCATTCTTAACCTGAAACTGTTCTTAACCTGAAGCACCACTTTAGCTAATAGGGCTTCCCACTGCCGCCGCACAATTTCTGTTCTCATCCTGAAGCAAAGTTCTTAACCCAAGGTACTATTTCTGGGTTAGCGGAGTCCGTAACTTGAAGTGGCTGTAACCCGAGGTACCACTGTATATGCTATTTATTTAAGTTAAATTACAAAATAAATAGAATCATTTTCGTCCAATGGATAGGCTCCTGCGTGTCTTTGTGTAATTATATCTCCATATCCTGGTAGTTGTCAGCACGTCAAGATGAGTTGTTTCCTACTTTGGAATCCCATAATTACATATCCCATATCAACATATCATCATATTAATTTATTGCATCAACACTGTGAAGTAAATCTGTGTGCTTCACTTTGGATCAAGGGACTGAAAATTGTTTTATATTTGGGAGGATGCTTCCCATCATGTCCCATCCCTGAAATATACAAATGGAAATAAATGTTGTCAACAGCCCATCATCTCCTGTATTGTCATTATCATGGATACTTTCTGAAGATCAAACCACTGATGAAATCCCCAAGCCAATGCTAAAACAATCTGTTTGATCTAGATCTCTGAAATAAATGGGTGCTATATAATACAGGCTTTAGTACTCTTCTTGCACAATCTCCATTCATTTTAGTGAGACTTTCATTGAAGAGCTTCCTTTTAAAATTGCAGCTACAGTATATATATATATTTTCTCAATGGCCACTCCATGAGCCTCACTGAAGAATGACCCATTTATTTATTTTTTAGATGTTTATATAGTGTCCTTTCTCTCAGGCTGGCAAACAAAAAAACAAAAAATTGTGTCCTCCCTAAAAGAGGGCACATGTTGCGGTGAGACCTGGTGACCAATCTCCTGTGTTGTGGGCGGGTAAGACTGGTCAGACACAACACCTGATTGGTAGGTCCCTTGATGTTGGGTTCAATCTGGCCAATGGGGTGCAGTCCAAACAGATTGAGGGACCTATATATACCCATGCACGTGTCCCAGAGCTTCCTCTTTCAGTATGTGCATTTGGAACACCTGCTCACCTCTCCCTACTTTTAGGGCTTTTGCGCTTGACCTTGCTATGCCGACATGTGTTGTCTGTCGTTGGGACGGGCATGACAGGAATTTCCCCCACTTGGCTGATTGGCTGTTGCCATTTGGGTTTCGCCTGCCACGTAGCAAATCATCACAACTTGTAAGGTGGTGGATAGGCACTGGTTCAGGTGATAGGGATGGGAGAACGCTCTCGCCATCCCTATGTGAAGGGTTATTCTGTTAAAGAAATCTAGGGTTTGATCAACCCCTGAGAGGGGTTTGTGCCCGTGCCTGAGTCCAGGGGGACATTTGGGTGGTGGACAAAGTCTGTTCCCGGCTTTTGCCTATCCAGGTGTTCACCCTTGGCTGACCTATGCTGGTGCCCTGGGTCAGTGCTACCTGCAAGGGTGCAGGGAGCTAGTCAAACCAGAGCCTATGCAACCACTCACTTTCTGTGATCAATAAAGTTGTGGCCTAAATTCTGCCAAAAAACAAACTAAAATTTGAGTCAAGTGTGAATTTATTTAAGTGGGGGGGGGGGTCCTCTGGGTCTGAACACACAACTGCGTACCCTGCAAGTGTCCTGGAAAATATGGGACATTCCATTTTCTCACACGAAAGCATGGCGTCCATTTTGGGCTCCGTGATCTTGCATAGGTAGTAAGACATGCATCCTGGTTTCAGACTCAGTATGTGGAAGACTGATCGCCGAAGAATTGATGCTTTTGAATTATGGTGCTGGAGGAGACTCTTGAGAGTCCCATGGACTGCAAAAAGATGAAACTTATCCATCCTTAAAGAAATCAGCCCTCAGTGCTCACTGGAAGGGCAGATCCTGAAGTTGAGGCTCCAGTATTTTGGCCACCTCATGAGAAGAGAAGACTCCCTGGAAAAGACCCTGATGTTGGGAAAGATGGAGGGCACAAGGAGAAGGGGATGACAGAGGATGAGATGGTTGGACAGTGTTCTCGAAGCGACTGGCATGAGTTTGGCCAAACTGCGGGAGGCAGTGGAGGATAGGGATGCCTGGCATGCTTTGGTCCATGGGGTCACGAAGAGTCGGACACGACTGAACAACTGAACAACAACATGTTGAAGGGTATGCAACCGGAGTGCCATCACTGAAAAAGCCCTCACTCTAGTAGACAATGGTCTCACTTCATTTGGTGGAAGTAATCAGAACAGGGCTTCATATAAGGATTTCGAGAATCAGGTAGGAGAATACTGAAGGAGGCACTCTCTACTCACAGGAAGTCTGAATCCAACCCACAGAGTTCAGTAGGGCTTACTCCCAGGAAACTGGCCATAGTATTTCAGCCTTAAAACCCTTTTACGACATCTCTGCAATGAATTTAGAGGGCCCGTTTATCTAAAGCCAAAATATATGTCAAGTCCAGCTTCAAAAATACATGCCACCCTTAATACAGCATGCCACTCTTTTTTAGCATTTAATGAAACCAAACAATGAGATAACTTATCAGGAATGACACTTTTTATTTCCATGGAGCCACAGTCACTTTCCAAGAAATATAGACAGCCTTTCCACATTTCTTTCTGCGGGCTTGAACTTGGGGCCAAGGAACTTCACATTTATGTTATTATTATTTTTTAAAAAAATTCATTTCCTTATTCACTTTGGCCATAACTCTGGCATACCAACACACATGCAAAACCCAGTTTACAGGAGCACAAAGGCCTTATACACAACATTTCGCATGAGACCATTTAATACTGTCATAAATGAACGGTGCTGAGAGACTCAATTCTCCATAAACCCATGCCTTTGGACCTATGAGAAATGGGACTACCTTCCCATTACCAGATAGGTGAAGACTGGTTACAACAAGCAGGGAAGGAAAGGCAGAAAATGTGTAACTTCTTAAGAAATTTGCATATTGGTTTGTAGGGATTCCCCATTAGTCACAGACATATTAGGAGCAGCTTTCTGCTGTTTCCAGGGAAAAAAATATTTGCCAATGGTTAGACCTGCAATCAGTGTCACATCTCAACACAGCCATGACCTGTAACTTCCTCTTGTGGGTGATACACATTTATGGGTGGAAAGACAACAGCATAGACAACTTTGACTGCTTTCTGAGCCTTTCTACTGAATAAAAATATGGAGATATGTAAAGTTCCCCAGATCATATAAAATACAAAGTGATGACAATGTGATGTTGAATTAATTACTCCCCAAGAGCTCCTTACTCCCTCTTTACTATTATTTCACTTTTAAGAGCGGTCCGGAAGGAAGAGGAAACTGCTCAACATTCCCTAAAACCACATCTGGATAACAGCCCACTTGCACATGAAGCTGCCTTATATTGCGCCAGATCATTGGTCCATCTAGCTTGTTATTGTCTATCCTGACCCTCAACTGCTCTCCAGGGTCTCAGGCAGGTGCCTTTCATGGCCTACTGCTTGAAATCCTTTTGGCTGGAGATGCTAGGGATTGAACTTGGAGCTTTTTGCATTCAAAAGCTTGCGCTCTGCCACTGTGCTACAGCCCCTCCCAGGGCCAACCCATGCATGAGGCCAGGTGAGGTGACTGCCTCAGGCAGCAGGATCCACAGGGGCAGCACATCTTTCTTTTCCCCTTGTTTTCGATATAGATATTCACTTACCACTTCTTTCCTGGCAGGGTGGGAAGTACCATTTTGCAGTTCGCCACAGGTGCAACAATGTATTGGGCCAGCCCTGGCCTGTCCTCTCTCATGGCACCTGAAGAGTTTGCTGGGCTCTGTAAAAATCAACTTTTATTCTTTTGAAAGTTACGTTTCGATATAACCAGCCTGGTTACAGAAATAAGCTTAGAAATGTTACAGTAAAAATCTGAAAAGTCTAGGGGCCTAGTAAAAAGTCAAGAGTGCCAGTTAAGTTGATTCTCAGCTTTCTAAATTTCTGTCATAATTATGTAGGTTCATATCACAGAAAGAGGGTCATTTCACACATTTACAGTATTTTTCCGTGTATAAGACAACCCCTATTTTTTTAACCCAAAATTAAGAAATTAAGTTGTTTAACTTGGGGGGGGGGCACTTCTGCCAATCGCTCACCTGCCTTTCCCCCACTGCCAATCGCTTGCCACAGCCACTGCCGGTCGCACACCTCGCCGCAGCCACCAATTGTCTGCCCACTCGCTGCCAGCAACAGCCCACCTGCCCACTTGCTGCAGCCACAGCCAGTCACCAGCAGGCCTTGCCGCAGCCACCAATCACCCGCCCAATCGCCACTGCCAATCTCCTGCTTCCTGCTGCCATTCATCGCACATTGTCCCCCCATTAGGGCACCAACAAGTTGGCGTGCTGAAGTGCAGCAGTCAGTCAGATAAGCCGAGGTCGAACAGCCCGAGTCAGAAGCCAGCTGAAGTCAGGTATCAGCACAGGGTCAGGAGAAGCCGAAGTCAGGAACAGTCCAAGTCAGGAACCAGCCAAGTCAGTCAGGAACGAGCCAGGAGCCAGGAACAAGCCAAGGGTCAGGAACAAGCCAGGAGTCAGGAACAGAGCAACCACGCACTCAGCACAGCAGTTGCAGGTGCTAGCGAAGGGAGCAGCCAGCCTTCTTAAGTAGCCGGCTTGCAACCACGTCTCTTACGAGTTGCAGCTGCCTCTAATTGTTCCCTGCGTCTCTCAGCTCTACGCTCTACAGCTGAGAAGGGAGGAGGGGAGGGGCCCTGCCGGTTTCTCTCCTCACAAGGGCCTGATTCTGGCTCGACTTCTTCCTCCTCCTGTTCTGGTCTTTCCCCCACTCCATCTGACTCTTCCTCTTCCAAGGAGTGCCACCACCAGTCTTCTCCAGGTATGAACTCCTCAATTTCCCCAGGTTCTTCCGTGGGTGCAGCCTCGCCAGGGGGGGGCTTGCCACCACTCCTCTTCATCTGGCTCAACCCTGACACCCCCCTGCATTCACTATCCGTGTATAAGACGACACCCATTTTTTGCCTAATTTCTTTTTTTAAAAGAAAAAATCATCGTCTTATACACAGAAAAATACGGTACTTGTGCTCATGAGTTGCCTCCAGGTTTGTGCTCATTAAGACAAATGTAGTGATCACAGAGATAATCCTTAGAGCAGAGGTTTTCAACCTTTTTGAGTCCACGGCTCCCTTAACCAACTACATTCTTTCTGCAGCTCCCCTGGGGCTCAGGAGCCCAGCTATGTCACTCCTTGCGTGCAGAGCTGGCAGCCTCTCACCCTTTTTTGAACACCCTTCCTTGTGAAGGGTTCCCTCAGCCTCCTCTTCTCTTCTCTTCTCTCTCCTTGGGAGTTCTCCAGGCAGCAGCTGCTGCTGGCTCTGGTCTCGGAGCTGCCCCCATCCTACCCCAAAGAGAGGTGCTCCCAGAGGCACCATTTTGCCTGCAGAGATTATAGCCAGGGCTGCTGCAATACACAGCTGTGCAAGCCTTTGGGAGGCAGAGATGTGAGAGGGCATGAGAGGAGGGAGGAAAGGAAAGAGGGGCAAATGCCAGTGTTGCCTGTGGCACCCCTGACCATCATTCAAGGCACCCCAGGGTGCCATGGCACACTGGTTGAAAACCACTGCCTTAGAGTATGGCAGGTAGAAATAAGTGCTGCTGTATTAATGGAAATACATCCATGATTTCACAGCTCTAACATTATGTTTGTCCACCTAGGAGAGTAAGTGATTGTGTGCATATTGGGATTGTGCATAATGGGGTCATGCATGTTCATAGCTGTGAAAAGAGTGTGCACATACCAATGTTGTTGAACCATGACAGATGCAGCTCCTTCTTGAATACATAGGCCATGAGTCAATGTGTTTCTGGATCCCACAGTTTACCAATTTATGGTGGAAATTCTATCATTGTGGTGTGGGGTGTATTACTAGTAAATTATGGCTTAGAATTAAACCAAATAGTCTGAACCATCAACGGACCAGAGAGAGCTATAGAGAGGAACATAAGCATGAAAAAGATGAATAGCTTTGAAACCGAGTCTCTGCTAATGAGATGACAAAAACATACCCTTTGCATATTTTGTGGGATTTGGTTTTGATATTCTACTTATGTCAAATATATATAATTTTCAACCCTCATTTTATGAATTCATATACTATTCTGTTTCCTGTGTGGTTAGTAAGCATGCCAAAATTGACACTGTAGAAGTCTTGAAGATTTTCACGTCCAAGACATATTTTCAGGGGGATGGGATTTCTAAATCTGGCTTCTTCATTTTAGAAGATACCAATGGATATTTGGCTCAGATGCTTTCCAAGTTGGGGAGTCTACCACAAAAGATCAACAGGCAAATAGAAAAGTGTAGTCATATTTTTGGAAACTCGGGTTTGCTCCACCTAAAAGGCAAAAAAAGGTAATGACTTTAGCAGATTTAAATCAAATGCTGCTGGACAAATGTATACAAACTATTTCCTATTAGAAATATTTTCTTGTTGGCTAAGCTTCTCCAAGTTTTATTGAAAAAATGGGGAATTGGATTGCTCATTTTATACCCAAAGTGTGTGTGGGGGGGGAGCTTACTTCAAAATCAATAGACGGATCCTGAGATATGTTATTGCTCAGTAAAATGTGGTATGTCAAATAAATATACTTTATTATAGGACATCTCATTTTGAAATATCCATTGTAATTGTTCAGTACTAGCAAATCATAAATCATCCTTGATACCAGTTAATCTGAACCAGATATATGTCTGGAGCAGTATTGAAGCATGTACATGTTATGAAGAAGATCAAATTTGCCCTTGGTTACAGCAGGAGATGCTGAGGAAGGCAAGAAGCCAACGTCAGTCGGGAAGGTAAATCCAGATGATCACTAAATAAGAAAGGCAATGTTGAAGATCCAACATCCAGCTCAATCCACAGAAGCAGAACAACCATGAGTTTGGACAGGTAAAGGCTGTGTGCATCAATGGAAGTAGGTGCAGGAATACAGTGGTACCTCGGGATACAGATGCTTCAGGTTACAGACACCTCTGGTTACAGACTTCGCTAACCCAGAAATAGTACCTTGGGTTAAGAAATTTGCTTCAGGATAGAATCATAGAGTTGGAAGAGACCACAAGGGCCATCCAGTCCAACCCCCTGCCAAGCAGGATGAGAACAGGAATTGCACGGCGGCAGGGCGGCAACGGCGGCGAGAGTCCCCATTAGGTAAATTGGTACCTCAGGTTAAGAACAGTTTCAGGTTAAGAACGGCCCTCCAGAACAAATTAAGTTCTTAACCAGAGGTACCAATTTACTGTGTTCAAATAGGCAGGAGCCGTGGTCAAAAGAGTGGGTGGGGCTAACAGGTCTAGCATAGTAAATAAAAGAGTCATAGTGCCATCTTATGTAGTGTTATTTGTTTGGGGAAGTAGGCTATATGCCAAACCTCTCTAATCCCAAGATCCAGCAAGTGCTAAAAGCTAATCAAGCCTTCCAATTCCAAAAATAGTCAAGCTAGCTTCCTGGTGAGGTGGTGGGGGATTAAGGGGGTCAGTGTGAGACAGCTAATGGGTGGGCCCCCTCCCTAAGCAGAGAAAGCCAGAGTTTGGAATAGAGTTTTGCAGTGATGGGACCTAGAAGTAAAGCAGCAAGCTGGAGAGGAAGAGCAACATTTGAGAGCAATATTTTATTTCTGTTTGAATCCAAGGCTGTGGCTATGAGAGAAGCAAGACCCTTTTTCGCAGATGGAGAATAATAATACAGACTTAGCTTCAGGGTTGTTGCAAGGATTACAACTAGATAATGCGTATGAAGCACTTTGAGAAGTTGAAAACATTGTGCAAATACTAAGCATTAAAAACATGGGTATATTTGCTGTAGTGAAAGTAGGGGTGAAAGAAGAGATGCTGATGATGACGATGCAGAAGGGCAGATTTAAAAATACATATATTAAAGCCAACGTTACCGCTAAATATTTGCCACTGGCAACTTTGGGCTGATGCAAATAGTATATTTTTTTTTTCTTTGCAACCAAATGTCTAGAATGCCCTCCCTTGGGTAATTCATGAGGTGAAGACAGTAATGACTTAAAAACATACCTGTTTACTCAAGCTTTCCTGGACTCTGACTCTTTATCTGTATTGTATTGTTTTGTAGACTGCCCAGTTTTATTTGAGATATAGGGTTGTGTTTTGTTTTCATCTTATTTTAAGGAAATTTTATTGAATCTTGTGGTGTGTGTGTGTAACTGCTTAAGAATTTTTTATTATATTAAGCAGTGCAGTGGTAAGGCTGTAATCAACAAACAACTCATTTACAGAAGCTGGTGCAAAGACTCCCACTAGGGCAACAGGACTTCCCCCGCTCTCAGGAGAACCCCCAGAACAGAACAGGTGGGGAGGAGAGGGGAGATTGTTCTGTGAAACGCTTGCGCTGATAGAATGATCTTCTTAGCACAGCTTGGGGGGAATCTATATTAAACAAACAAACAAATAAATAAATAAATAAATTCAGTACATAATAAGTTTCATGAGTAAATAGATAAGATGAATTCACTTCTCTCTTCTTTTAGAATCCTAAAGTTGTAACCCTAAACACACTAGACAGTAAGCCCTGATGAAGATTGTGGGGCATACTTCTGAGTATAAATAGGATTTTGCTGTCAAGGTATTAGGTAACGGTAAAGGGATCCCTGACCATTACCGGGTAAGTCCAGTCACGGACGACTCTGGGGTTGCGGCGCTCATCTCGCTTTACTGGCCGAGGGACCAGGCGTACAGCTTCCGGGTCATGTGGCCATCATGACTAAGCTGCTTCTGGCAAACCAGAGCAGCACATGGAAACGCCGTTTACCTTCCTGTCGGAGCAGTACCTATTTATCTACTTGCTCTTTGACGTGCTTTTGAACTGCTAGCTGGGCAGGAGCTGAGACTGAGCAATGGGAGCTCACCCCGTCGTGGGGATTCGAACCGCCGACCTTCCGATCGGCAAGCCCTAGGCTCTGTGGTTTAGACCACAGCGCCACCTGCATCCCATCAAGGTATTACTACATATTTAAATGTATCTAAAGTACACACATGCATACGCACACAATTTAAATCAGCAGGTGATCAGCCCTCCCACCACATCAAAATAATAATAATAATAATAATAATAATAATAATAATAATAATAATAATAATAATCTATTCATACCCAGTCTTTTTACCTGATAGGACACAAGGCAACTTACAGATAAAAACAAGAACAATTAAAAACAGAAAATGGGACCCGCAGTCTATAACGTAAAGGACTGTACAGTAAGACATCTGTATCAAATTAAGGGGCGACAGAATTCTTATATTTTTATCTGCAGAAAAGACAAAGGCTTGGAAACAGTTATGCGAACTCTGCAAACACACCTTAATTTGACTGTAACTTTGAAGTGGCTGTAGCTTTGAAGCCATTTCCTCCCCAGAGTCTGCTCTGCTAACCATGTGACATGGCTCTTGCCTTGAAATTATATCAAGTTACATAATCCATCTAGCACATTCCTCACAATTCCTGTTTTTAATGACCTAGACCGGATTCAACCCAATGGCCTTCTTAAACATTCTGGTGGCTTTCTGTCGCTTACAGTATTGAGTTAGGAGCGTGTGTTTTGTGTTTGCTTCTGCACTATTAAATAACACAGCGGGACATGAAGATGTTTCACATATTTATGGCTTTTTAGTTATCTTCCCGGTTCAGATTCCTTTTGCACATGGTGCCAGTGGGCGAGTGACTTCCCCACATACATTCTAAAATTCATTTCCCACTATACTGCTGTAACCTTTAACCAGTCAAGAAAAAACTCTTGTTGATCAAAAGACACAAACATTTAAAGGGTCATGTAATGTCCTGGAATTCCCTGCCCCACCCCCTAGTTCTGTCAATGTCTCTCAGTTATTTCGCCAAAATTCTGCTAAAAACCCAGCCAGCACCTGTCTTTCCTGATTAGTTTTTTTTAAAAGAAAGAAAAGAGATGGAGAATGTAGGTAGACCTGGAGACATCTGATCTGATTTTTTTTTTTTAGGGTATCCAACAATCTGATACCTGTGAGAAGCAGGGCACATCAGTATGATCTGCAGGTGGCTTTTGCAGTATCAGCACATCTCTAATATTACTGGAGATTTTTGTGCGTGTGAAGAAAAGAAATACATTAACAAGGCCTGTATTGGACAAAAGACATGGGATACAATGGATCTGTCAAGTTAATCCACTATTCTGTCCTCCTTATCCCCTGAAGGTAACTAATATCCCTTACAATGTTAAAGCAATTTGTCATTTGTAGCCCTAAAGAGGCAAACATCTTCTTTCCCCTCTTTGTTATAGGGACCACTGTTCATAGATCTATAAAACTGCGGCAAAGATTCCACTGTGAACTCACTTTGAGGCCTTCCCTGGAAGTAGGGGTGGAGAAGACATTTGGACCTATTCGTATTTAAATGCGGACCTACCTAATTTTGTACTTTCTGAAACAATATGAAAACCAAAACACAGCTCACTTTTTGAAAGGAACATTTCTCTGAATTTTGCAGTTCTGTTCTCCCACCAAATAATGTGTACAAAAATGTGTCCATTTGGGGAAGTGTGCATAAAAATGCATTTATGAGCAAAAATAACTTATAAAATGTGTTCCTTTGGGAGACATTGCATGCAAAAATGTACATATTGTGGAAAATACAGACTAAAACAATTGCAAACTGTTGCAGGACTGTGGAGAACTGAGGACTGGAAAAACGAGAAACCACCATTGACATATTTGTCCACCCCTAACTATAAATAAGCAGAATTTAAAAGGACAATATGTTAACGTGACCATCTGGCTTACAGTTCTATTGTGTGGTTGTTGGGTGGGGGGAGGGGCAAAGAGACTTGACTCGCAATAGACCCCATTACAAAACATAGCAGTTAAAGGGCACATTCTCACTTTGTATGATTGCAATAAAACATGACATGGAGGGGGGGGGAAGCAGTTGGGTGAGTTGTCTTGGTACTATTTTCATATGAGAGTTTTGAACTCCACAAGTACTTTAATGCTCTTTTAAAATGCTAACTTGACATCTAAAAATCATTACAGCTTCTTGTGTTTTAAAAACCATTTTAAATACTATTGACACTTTAGGAAGAAAGAATTGCAACTTCAGTGCAAATTATAGTGGAATTGCAACTGAGTGTGTGTTGGTGGGAAAGAGGGGTGCTAATATTCTTGACTGTCATTATTCAGAAAGCCCCAGAAGAGGATAAAGGTTCCATGGATTATTAAAAGAGTAATAAATATTTGGTGAACCAATTTTCCCCCCCAGCATAAAGAGCTCTGGTTTACAGAAATGTTGCATATTACTACTCCAAATAACGTTAAACCAGGCAAGATGGTCTGACATTCAAGCTGCCATTCTTAAGTAGCAGCTGAAAAGGAGCACTCATGTGCTTCTCAACCAATGAAGGAGGAGTGTATCCCATTCAAATGGTACAACCATATTGACATTCTACCTACGGAAAGGTCTGTGTTAGCCTGTAAATGCTGATTACATCAGCCATTCAACTGCTGAATAGTAGAGTTCTATGCAAGTACAGGATTGCAGTGTTTGGACTACTGTGGTGAGTTTATTAGACTGTAAAACTGTAAGCTGGGGCAGTTGTGAATTTCATTTCTTGGAAAGCACTTACTATACATTAAATAATAAATGATGAAAACAATGAGGAAGCAATCCAGATGGAGAGGAAGAGGCATGAGAGGTGGAATTAAAGAGCTATACATTTATGGGAGGAGGTGCAATATAACAGCACCCTGCTTTCAAGAACATATGTGCCTGGAATATGCCCAGTGGTTTTTTATTTTTTATTTTTTTAGAGTTGTTCCAAATCCACAATGATTTCTTCTCAATCAATTATATTTTATTCCTCATCCTCTTCCAGAGGAGGTCCATGGATCCAAAAGCTTCTCTGTATAGCCAATTCTCCACAGCTCCTAACTTACTTAGGATTCCTTCAGCTTTGCTCTGTACCACATCCGTTTAAGATGATCTTTGTATTGTTCATTCTTGGCAAAAGTAGAGCCCAGTCCATCTGCCTTATGTCGGGGATGCAGTGCACAAGGGACCGTTCTGTTGCGTATAATCTGGTGGTTAGGACTTAGAAGCTGAGAGGCAAACTAGCAGTTCAGCATGCTCAGGCAGAGCTAAAATGCAAAATATTCATGGCTCAGTCACAATTTCTACTGGCCAACAGTTTAGCATCAAAAGGTAGAATTCAAATCTTCTAGCTCCAGCCTACCTGCTAGGCAGAAGTTAGGAGAACTAAGGAAGGCATGTTGCTCAGTGGTAGAACAACTGCTTTTCATGCGGAAAGTCCCAGGTTCAGTCACCACTACCTACATTATAGTTAGGCCCAAGAGTGAACCCATATGAAATCCCGAAGAGTCACTCCCAGTCAGTGCCGACAATGCTGAGCTAGATGGGCCAATGGCCTGACTGCATCCTATGTTGCTGTAATGTTTTTCCCATTCTCACTATCTCAGCCACATCCCACAATTCTCCTAGTCAAACCTGCCTCTTCTGTTCTTGTTAAAAGTGAAAATCTGGACACAAAAGTTGTTGAGGTGTTGCTGTTTTTTGCATGTTTGTTTTGGGCCAAAGATGTTGAGCTTTGCAAAATCTTAAAAAAAATAAAATTTAAAATGATGTTTTGAGCTGTTTTTAAGGAAATCCGCCAAATTCTACACTTCCAACATGGGTTGTCAATGTCAGGATGTCCTACACACGAGTAGAACCTTGGCAGAGACACATGCCCGACTGGCATGTTCCCTCCCTCCTGGGCGATCGTTCGGGAGCTTCAAAAGCATCCCTCAGCCCAAACATCACAGCAACTAATGCCAGAAGACATTAGCACACTAACGGATCCACAGAGGTTTGCACAGTTGCGTAACAGAACTCAGCAACTCAGCATTTCGGGTAATCTACTTTATTTACGTATAAACACACATGGAGCACTGCAACATAGCTCCTTCTCTCTCTAGCATCAGACAGCAAAGGACAATAGTCCCACTTCACGGAACACAGTAAGACAAATATCTTGTCTATGTCACTTCCCGTTTCTGTGGAATCAAAACACATACCCAGTCATGTGATAGACATAAATATCAATATCAATTAAATATCAATTTCTGAGGCCCTAGCATATTTTGCACAGGGTTTCTGAGCATGTGCTATTGAACACTTTTTAGGGGAGACCTTTAAACTAAACATGGAAAGGACTGAAAAAGAGCCTGCATGCCCAGGCACACTAGCAATGGGGCTTTCTGTACAGACCTTTGTTGTTGTTGTTCAGTCGTTCAGTCGTGTCCGACTCTTCGTGACCCCATGGACCAGAGCACGCCAGGCACACCTATCCTCCACTGCCTCCCGCAGTTTGGCCAAACTCATGCCAGTCGCTTCGAGAACACTGTCCAACCATCTCATCCTCTGTCGTCCCCTTCTCCTTGTGCCCTCCATCTTTCCCAGCATCAGGGTCTTTTCTAGGGAGTCTTCTCTTCTCATGAGGTGGCCAAAGTACTGGAGCCTCAGCTTCAGGATCTGTCCTTCTAGTGAGCACTCAGGGCTGATTTCTTTGAGAATGGATAGGTTTGATCTTCTTGCAGTCCATGGGACCTTTACCGTATCCCCAATTCAAGCCCTTGCATATGTAGTCCAATGCCTGAACCAGGCTTGTGTTATATAGCATTGTGATGTCATTACATTAATTGCATAATCCCTCAAAGACTAGGACAAGGGTGAATTTCAATGCACTGCTAACTTTCCTTTGGCCTATAGTGCTTGGCTGCTTCCAACATCACATCAGGTTGGGGTGCTTGCTTGCTTGCTTCCTTCCCTTGCCAGGACTTTCCCAGGAGGGAGGGAGGAAGAGATCTGGGGTATGAGAGAAAAAGAGAGGTGTGTTCAGCAGAGAAATAGAGGGGCAGATAGCAGAGGGAGAGGGGGGGTTGGAAGAGGGAGGGAGAGAGAGAGAGAGAGAGAGAGAGAGAGAGAGAGAGAGAGAGAGAGAGAGAGAGTTGTGGGAAATTATAGGCAGATGAAGGGATGTGGTCAAAATGAGAGAGAGGCAGGGTGAAAGTGTGAGGAGAATTTTGAAGGTGTGGACCGGCCAACCCAATCTGTACTTTCAAAGGCATACCTCAATGGAATGCATATGTTGATTAGCTGTGTCCTGTCTCTGCTTCATAATTTCTGACAAATTATTTCCCAGACAACAACTTTGAACAACCCAGTGACGCCATATCCAGCAGTATTTCTGGCAAAGCAGCCCTGGAGGCCCGCTCTGCACCAGCAGGTCACTTCACACAACATAACCCTGTACTAGCACAGTGTCGATTGTGCATAAAGGTCATGGCCCCAAATCAAAAAGATGTGATCAATACAGTTAGACAGAGCAGTAGAAAAAACGGTGTTGAATGGACAGGGTGTTACCATTCCGTTTTCTGTTGTCATTTTCATAATCCACAAGAGTTCTTACCACATTCACTGCCCTGAAACAATGCAAAAAGGAAGTATTGGGCAACAGGAGAAAAGAAAGATTTGTGGGCTCTGTTCCAAGTTATTTCATAATGTTTTTCTTGGATCAGTTTGAAACAAATGGGAATGACTATGCCTCTGTTATTATTACTTCATACACCACTTTCTGTGGAACCCGTAGGGAAAAAAAAAACATTATTAATCAACATGGGGGGGGAGGTTGCAAATCAAGTCTTTCTGAGATGTGCAAATTGCAGCAGCAGCACAGGCCTTGGAGGTTGGCACTTTCAACATAATCCACACTTCTAGGCACCCTCTTTGCTAGCAGTTACAAGAAAGGTACATTTTCAATATACTGTACAGTAGTACCTTGTTTGGCGACCAGGATCCATTCCGGAGCCCTGATTGCTGGTTGAAAAGGACGCTGGACAAAGTGCCGTGTCTGCACACACACAGAGAGCGGTTTGCGCTTCTGTGCATGTGAGAAGCATGATTTAGTGCTTCTGCGCATGTGCGAGCAGTGAACCCGGAAGTAACCCATTCCAGTACTTCCGGGTTTGCAGTGGATGTTTGACGGAACGGGTGTTCAACGAGGCGGATGCTAGACAAGGTACCACTATATGTGATATTAGTCAACCTTTCCAACTCCAGGCTAGCCTCAAAAGGCCAGTTCTAGACACTAGTCCCTGTTTGGTCTGCAGTATGAAGACATGTTTGCCCAGCAGAATACAATTATTTTTTTAAAAAAAATAATTTTAATCATGCCTAGAATGTAGCACCTTATGTTCCTAATACTGTGGTGATGTTTTCAAGCTGTGGAGTCAAGCACAGGGCAGCAAAAAGCAAAAAGTAGCAAGAGGACTTTCTGAGTATTGTAAGGTGTCATGGCTTCAGCATGGTTCATTACAGCACAGGCATCAACTTATGTATTATAAAAACACTAGCAGCCTTGTTCCTGGCATTGCCCAGGGATTCTCAGAAACCAAAAAAATCACTGCAGTTTGGAAATCAGTGGTTAAAATCAGGGCAGTTTTTGAAAGGATCAGTCCATCCTCTTGATTCAAAATAGTATCCAACTGTATCTAAACCTAGGCAAAAGTCTGCTCCATGATCTCAGGAACTACAGTATAAATTTGGTTATGGTATCTTGAGGTGTCCAAATGAGTAGCAAAGAAGCAAGCAACTTCTCAAGATATATGATGCATAATTGGAGCTCTTGCCTGGGTCTGTAATCTATAGAAATCTCCCCTAACCAGCCTTGACATGAATGTGTTTGTGGCTCTTTTGCTCTTAAACAGACAAAAGCTGAGCTCAAAACAAAATCGAAAATTCTTTCTAGTAGCACCTTAGAGACCAACTGAGTTTGTTCCTGGTATGAGCTTTCGTGTGCATGCACACTTCTTCAGATACACTGAAACAGAAGTCACCAGATCCTTAAATATAGTGGGGGAGTGGGGAGGGGTATTACTCAGAAGGGTGGTGGGAATGGGTGATAGGCTGATAAGTGTGGAAAACCTGTTGACGACTCTAAACGGCTGCAATTAGTCTTGCAGGGAAAGGCAAGGGGTGAGATGGCTAAAGATGGCTTTGTTATGTATAATGAGATAAGAATCCAATGTCTTTGTTCAAACCAGGTTTCTCCATGGTTTTAAGTTTGGTGATTAGTTGCAATTCAGCCACTTCTCTTTCCAGTCTATTTCTGAAATTTCTTTGTATTAAGACAGCTACTTTGAGATCTTTTATAGAATGTCCTGGGAGATTGAAGTGTTCTCCTACTGGTTTCTCTGTCTTGTGATTCCTGATATCAGATTTATGTCCATTTATCCTTTGGCGTAGGGTTTGGCCTGTTTGTCCAATATAGAGAGCTGAAGGGCACTGTTGGCATTTGATTGCATACACAATGTTGGAAGATGAGCAATTAAATAGTCCTGAGATGGTGTGTTTGATGTTGTTGGGACCAGTAATGGTGTTATCCGGGTTTATGTGGCAGCAAAGTTGGCATCTGGGTTTATTGCAGGCTCTGGTACCAGTGTCCATGTTGAGTCCTGTTTTTGTATTATTGTGGGTGAGGAGCTGTTTGAGATTGGGTGGCTGTTTGTATGCGATGAAGGGTCTTCCTCCCAGAGCTTGAGAAAGAGAACTGTCATTGTCTAGGAGAGGTTGTAGATCTCTGATGATGCGTTGTACTGTTTTAACTTGGGAGCATACTTGGCTCATAAAGATTGTTCCATCAGTGCAAGCATTTCTCCTTGCCCAGTAGAACAATCTTCCCTCTCCTTGCCTTGCACACTGTTCTTGAAGATCAGATTTTGGGGAGCTAGGGCGGGGTGCAATGGAAGGAGGAGGAAGCCCCATTGTGCTTCCCTCCTTGCACTGGCTTCCACTTGCGGAACAGGCCACTTGAACCTCACCCAAAACATTTGTCTAAGCAATGGAAGCAACATAATATTTAGTTTGATGGTCGATTTCTGTTTGAAGTTTGCACAGTTCCTGATATTATTTCTTTGCAGATTCTCATTTTCACATAAAATGTAAAAAACACACACAGAAAAAGAATGTCCAACTGTTTTACAATCACACCTTTACAATCGCGAATGCTTCGCGACTCGAACGTTTTGGCCCCCGAACGCCGCAAACCTGGAAGTGAGTGTTTTTGTTTGTGAATGTTCTTTGGAACCCAAACATCCGACGCACTTCCACGACTTAAGATTGAGTGCAGGAAGCTCCTGCAGCCAATCGGAAGCCATACCTTGGTTTTCGGAAATCGAATGGACTCCCGGAACGGATTCCATTTGAGAACCAAGGTACAACTGTATTTTGATTTGGGGGGATTCATTTTTGCTAACATGAAAGCCAGCTTGAATCTATCTAACCAATCAAGAACTACAAAACCACAGTAAACAGTCAAAGGACTGCAAACTGCAATTTAACAAAATACTGACAATGCGGGGGGGGGGGGGCGGCGGCCCAGTAAACACACAGAAGAAGCAGGGCCAGTAAATATAGAAGGCACCTTGCTGTGGTTCCTTTTCCCATTGTCATTTCTTCATTCCTCATTCTCAGGCCACATCCTCTCTGGCCTGATAATATCAACCTGTCTTATACTGCGTCAGACCTTTGGTCCACCTAGGACAGTACTGTTTATTCCAGCTGGAAGCTGCTCTCCAGGGTTTTAGGCAGAGAGAACTTTCACATTACCAGCAGCCTGATTCTTTCAGCTGGAGATGTTAGGAATTCAATTTGCACTATGTAAAGCATGTGCTTTTCTAAAGAGCTATAGCCCTCAGAGCAGATGGTCTATATATGTCAGAGAATGAGGTAACAGGATGCACTCTGCCACTTCAGACTTCAGGTGTGTGGAGGGGATGTCACATGGCTGAATGCTCCTCTGCAGTAAAACAAACAAACAAGCAAACAAACAAACTTCCAGCTAAAATAAAACCAGCATGGCAGGCAAAGAACCGCTGTGTTTCTTTTCTATTTGCTGGAGAGTTTGGGAAAGTGGAGGAGGAGAGTTGTCTGAAGTGGTGCAATCCAGCCTAATCCCTCATTATTCTTCTGCCTTATTGATTTTGAAGAGAAGCCTCTTGCACGCGCATGGTGTGACTGGAGAATCATTCAATAAAGTACTGGTTGTTGTAGCAGCAACAGTAGAAATAGTAGAAACACTAGGATGTTTATTTGCTTAACGTGATCATTACTAAAAGGGCTTATCTGGATGTATTTTAATAGTGTTTAATTGTACAGTACAATATTATGCAGTGAATCACTGAATGACTATATAACATGGTTTATCTGTATATGCCAAGGTAAATTTGGAACTACGTACTCTGGCCTGATCGTGTTGATTATTTTCTTTTCTCTGTGGCACTTGAAACTTGATAGGTTTCCAAACACGAATTGAAAAGTCAGAAGGAAATTCAGCAAAAAGCACTTCTTTCCCTACCTGTAACAGTTGACGAGACTCTTATCATAACTTCTTGCTTACAGTACTGTACTATGGCATTCTCCTTAGCCTACAATTCAGGGTAAATGAAAGATAAATGCAAACAGAGCAGGTAGATACCAAATTCCACAGCCTAGTCCATCAGCAGCACTACTTCTGGATTACCATTCCCTTGACAAAATACACCAAAACTCTGTCATGTCATATATATATATATATATATATATATATATATATATATATATGGAACAATTCATTATTTTACACTTTACCTAATATAAGTCTTATGTACGATCCCTTTCATGAGTGATATCTCACTTCCCATACTGGATTTGGCCTCCAAATCATGCACCTAGGAATACATTACCATAGCAATATAGATTCTCTAGAAGAGGGACGAGGAGTCTGTGGCTCTCCAGAGTCTTTTTTTCCAATTAGCCCCTGCCAGCATGGCCAAAAGTCAGGGATGATGACTAGAGGGCCACAGGTTCCCCATAAAAGGATGAGGGACAATAGTTCCCTCCCCAGCCCTTGTGCAGCTGGGCCATGCAGCCCCCTGTTAAACTGATGCTTCTGTGGGCATCCAGGTAATATGAAACAGGGGGACTGCCCTCTGCACTCCCTAAATGACATCCGTTTCTGGCACATTCATAAGAACACCAGAAGGGCTCTTCTGGATCAGTCCAATGACATCCTGTACTCACAGTGGCCAACCAGATGTCTGCGGGAAACACAAGCAGGATCATCATCATCATCATCATTTTATTTGTATGCCTCCTTTCCATAGTTAAAACAATGCTCAAGGCGGCTTACAACATGACAGGAGTTACATAATTACCAACATAATAAAAGTCATAAACAATAAATAAAACACATCAAAAAGTACACAACCAAATAAATAAAAAACAATTTCCACATAAATCATAAAAACTAAAACTAAGAATACAGCATTGATATCAATCACGATTTAAAATGACATAGATAAAAAATAAAAGCAATTTAAAAAGAAAAAGAAAACAAAAACGGAGCCCACTCCGCCCAGCAGCAGCAGCAGCACCAGTAGCAGCAGTCCTTTATGGGGCCTGTCAGGAAAAGCAGGGCAGGGCCCTTCAGGCTCCCAGCAGGTCAGTCCTCCATAAAGAACTGTGACAGTCCTCCATAAAGGATGTGAGCACAAGAGCACAGAAGCATTACGGCCTCCAACTGCAGAGATAAGAGCATAGCCATCACAGATAGTATCCACCACTAGCCTTCTCCTCCATGAATTTTTGTGCTGCATGCTGGAGGCTTTCCCTGTGTAAAAACACCTCCATACATTAAGGAATGGTGGCATGGTCTAAATGAGTGATCGGTGCAGAAATCTCTTCCTGTGTGCTGATTGCCCTTGCCGGATTCTGACATGTTATTTGACTTGTAACAGTATTTTGGCATCTGCTCTTATTTGACAATGACTTAAAGTCTTCTTGATGCAGGAATGTTCTAAAAGAAGTTATGTTCTAAAAGGTCTATGTTATTAAATTTGAAATGCTGAAGAAGAAGAAAAAAATTCTCCATCTTAAAAAGATGCCACCCAGATTCCTTAGCATTTGTTTGCCTGCAGGAAGGATGAGAGACCTGCGGTCCTCCGGATGCTGTTAATGTCATCTCCCATCAGCCCCAGCCAGCATGGCCAATGGTCAGCGATTAGGGCAGTGGAGTCCAATAACTTCTGGAGGGTTCCCTATTCCTGGTCTGCGTTTTTGTAATAAGCACACTATCCTAATAAAAATAAAATCGAAAATTCTTTCTAGTAGCACCTTAGAGACCAACTGAGTTTGTTCCTGGTATGAGCTTTCGTGTGCATGCACACTTCTTCAGATACACTGAAACAGAAGTCACCAGATCCTTAAATATAGTGAGGGAGTGGGGAGGGGTATTGCTCAGAAGGGTGGTGGGAATGGGTGATCAGCTGATCACCCATTCCCTCACTATATTTAAGGATCTGGTGACTTCTGTTTCAGTGTATCTGAAGAAGTGTGCATGCAAGTGTACTCAGTTGGTCTCTAAGGTGCTACTAGAAAGAATTTTCGATTTTGTTTTGACTATGGCAGACCAACACGGCTACCCACCTGTAACTAATAAAAATAGTTACTGTGCATCTTTCTGCCTACAGGGCAAATTCACTTTTAAATTTACATTGGTACACTCCTTGACTGGAAAAAATAGCAACAAAGGAAATATATTGAAGTCTATTAAGAATTATTACATTTTTTAGGGGAAACAGTTCCAAGTATTGCACATAAAATCGCTCCTTGTTCCTTGCCAATCTTTGTCTGTAGAGTATTGTTGTCTTATCCACCCTCTTCAGAAAGAATTCAGGAGAGAGAGAAAATTGGCCTCTCTGAACTTTCCCTCACTTGTTGTCTTTCTTTCAGCTGCAACTCTCCATGTGACGGATCCTGTGTCATAAATGCTGGCATACGGATGCTATAAAAGGCAGCTGGGTTAATTTGAGAAAACATCTGGCAACCCCCTCCCCTTAAGACCTTTCTTAAGGAAAGAGGAGGATTGGGATCTTATCTGAGAGTCATTGTGCAATAGAGGATTGTGTGTTGGTGTTGGACTAGGACCAGGGAGACCTGGGTTCAAATTCCTTCTCAGCCTTGAAGTGTACTGAGTGGCCTTGAACTCTTTGCCAAAAGAAGAGACAAAATATAAACAGGAGAAACTGCAGCTGCCCCAATGATGAGCAACCCTCTACACAGTCAAGCAAATAGTGCTTCAGGTTATTAGAGGTGCGTGTCTCTTTCTCCCAAACCAATATACCTTTGAATTTTTCTCCCATTTCAATACTTTACTTCCTCAGAGGAGTCTCCCTAGCTCCCTGCAATTCCAACAATTAGTGGGAGTGCTGTGGCAGGGACTGTCACATGAAAACAGGAACAGCTCAGTAGAAGTGGCTCTGGGATATGTCTACTTGTGCGCATGACTGCTTGGTTCATCCCCAAGGGAAGCAGATTTGTCTACCTGGGGAAAACAATAAATGCCAGCACTGAATTAAGAACATTAGGCAACTGGAGAAACAATATTTAACCATTCCTGTTTAGAACTCAGCAAAAAGAAACCAAAGTTCCACAAAGGCCGATTGAAAGCACATTCCTGGTGATAAGCATAACTCAGTTGATTTGGATTCATTTTTTAAAAAGTAGAGTTACTTTTAATAATCAAAGATTGAACAGTCTTGTATCATTAAAAATGGGAACAAACTAGATTATAGAGAGTAAGTGATTTGCCACAGTACCAATGACTTATTTCAAGAAATACAGGACAAACTAGAAGACACCCAAATGCCCTGGTTAACACATCACCAATTACATGACCTCTTAAACAATCCAGCAGTAAAATCAGCAGCAACTAGGCCCCTGACAACCTTCAAAAACCTCCTCCTAACAGCAAAGGGATATACAAAATACTACTCCAAAATCCCACGAACCGCCTAGACGCAATAAAAAAAAAAGGGAGGACGACATAGGCTATGAGATTAACCCCACCCAGTGGACCAGAATATGGTCTAAACCCCCCCCCCCCTTTAAATGCATATCAATGAAAAGGAAAGAACTCATTTTGAAACTCACCTACAGGTGGTACCTAACACCAAGAAAACTAGCGCTAATACGCCCAGGAACCTCACCAAAATGCTGGAGAGGGTACACCTCCACAGGAACACACCTCCACATGTGGTGGGAATGCCCCAATATCCAACTATTCTGGACAACAGCCATACAAGAAATATGTAAAATAACTAAGCAAGTACTAGAAATCACCCCAGAATTGGCCCTACTAAACATCTTCCAAGACAATAATGCCAATTTACATCACAAAGAACTCATAACACACCTACTTTCAGCAGCCAGAAACATCATAGCCAGACACTGGAGAGACCTGTCAGGAGTAAGCATGGACCAATGGTACCAAATAGTATGGGAAACAGCCCTACTAGAAAAATTAACCAATAAACTGAAACTGACACAGGAACAAATAGAAGAAGGCGCCTTCACCCCGGTATGGCTCCCCTTTATCACATACACAGCCCAACAAGACAATGACAAAAATCCACCAACAGCATACGAATCAATATGGCTAACCTGATCCAAACACCCACCCACCCACCCCACTCACACATGAAAACAAAGCTCACCACAGCCAATCACAAACAAACAACCACACCCTAGGCCAATCCCAACCTCTCTCACCACCAAAGGAACACAAGCAAATAGCAGAGAACCTGCACAAGCGATGCTGGCACAAAACCCCACACATATATTAAGTGAAACAGAAACATCGCCACCTGACCCCACCCCCACTCACCTTTTCCCCATCCACCTGTTTCCCCCCTTTTCTTCCTAATATAATACTAATGTCTCAACAAATGAAACTGATCTGTAAAAATTTTACTTGGAAAAAGAGAGAGAGAGAGACGTTGCTCATACTTTTGTAAACCAATAAAATATTTAATAAAAAATAACTTAAAAAACCAGAATGATATTCAAACAGAGAACTAATAAAATAAATTTTAAATTTTCCCTACTGGAAGCACAAACAAACAAACTTGTGTCCTGTGATGCTTCTAGATTTCATCTCTGATGGACCAGCAGGATTCCTGCAACATTTCAGACACTTCTTGAAGGACTCTGTCAATCATCAAGCACTTGAATGACACTATTGTGCAAGGATTTGCTTCTGTGCCAGATTTTGGTACCTGTCTTGAGGATGCTCAAAGCAACTGAGCAAATTCTTAAGAAGAGCTGTTGAAGCAGCTGCCAAACTGTAGCATTGCTCCCTGACAGAATTTGCAACCTGGGCAGGATAAAGAGAGGCAAAAGGGGGAAACAGAGGCACAGTTTTTGTCCGGTTTAAGCAAGCAGCTTCCAACCTGATGTTAAAATGACTTGTAATGGGCAGATTTCAGACAACTGGAAAACCCAGACATCTGATTGAAAACAGGAAGGCAATGAGAGCAGAATATTAGATTCAGGAATTACAAAAATCTGATGCCCCAGAGAGAAACGGCCAGGTTATTCTATCTCTTCAGATGAAAATGATACAAAATATGGGAGGGAAAACAAAATTCTTTATTCAAATTCTGAAAATATGACTTGCTGGAAGGGGCCACATTTGGAGTAATGTGAGATTGATGTGAAAGGCTGCAAAGTTTGACAGGATATTTGCCCTCGGAACTCCTAGCCCAGATGATAAATTGCAAATCTAGGGGGCAGGCTGCTTTTGTAATGGAGTGTTTACACATGAAGGGGGCACATGAACATTAACAAGCAGTAAACCCCAAGTGAGAAGAAAGAAAGAGATTTCCCCAGGCCTCTCAACCTCAGAATGTCTGTGTATTCCCTATATTATGCAACCTCTGAGCAAAACATAGCAGAGGCGCGACCCACAGATGCTGGCAGAGATGATTGGCCCTTGTCAGGTCAGAATGTTAGATTAAGGCTTTGTATGCATTCACCAAGCATTTTATTCTGTTTTCCCAGCATTCCCATACCTGTTAATTTTCACATTTTATGTGATCTTTCACACATCATGTAAAATCTACTTCTGGAAATCTTGCTGAATCTAGTTTAATGCCCATTTCCATTTTAATTGTTTCAAGACAAGAATATATTTGCACCCTGGAAACCCAGAATATCTTGGGACTCTTGCATTGTAAATTTCCTTGAAGGAAAGGCTGGCTATAAATGGAATAGTTCTATCTGGTAAAACACTGAATTAGCATGAGCCAGTAGGATGAGGGCAGAACTATGCCAGCCCAATACATCAATTTCTGAAGTACCACCTGCCTATCCTAGATTCCATGGTATCTTTTACGTCCAAGTTTGAGTTTGATATTAATATTTAACATTGAAAAGATAGTTGACTTTCAGGATGAACTAGCCTGAAGTATATTCGTAGATAGAAAATACATTCACAATTTACAACCATAGATGTTCAAAGAAATGTACTATGTAGAAGGGCTCTGTTTATTTTATTCTAAAAGTTACAATGTCCAGCAATAATTCTGGTCATAATAACTATGCAAAATGTGGTGTGAGTTAAATGCTGACAATACTTTTCTTTCAGAACATACATTATTTTTCAGAATTGGAAGTGTCACTTAGACTTCTTGTTTAGGGATGTTTAAGGAAAATCATTAAACAAAGCAGGTGCCATTATGAACGACTTCCAGTGGATGTTGTTAACAATGGCACTAGGCCATTATATCTTTTGACTGTTACAATAATAAAAGCAACACTTGATGAATAATTTTATACTTTCAACTGTTGTTTTTTTAATATAACATTAGCTGGCCTTAGCTACAAGCAAAGAAGTATTTATATCTGTAAGACAGCCACACAAATGTCAAAAACTATGGATGTCTCTACTGCTAAAGTTCATAAGAATTTTGTCTCTGATATAGGCAGGAAAGGGAGATCCAAAACACACATAAATATATCTGACAACTTAAATTTATTGTAGTGGCTATGTGGTACCTATTACACCAGTAAATTCTTATAAAAGGAAATGTTTATTTCAGAATGCCTGAATGATATTAACGTGTTTGCTCTGCCAGATCAAAATGAAGAGTCAAGAAATCCTCAAAGCTTTCCACATAAGAAACATAAGCCATCAGAACCAATCAAATACTTTTGCTGAAATGAAAGTGTGTTAATGATTCTTTTCAAACTCTAAAGTGATGTTGTGCTGTTGTAATTTTAGGTGCAACTCCACAAGAAAGGGACAGACAGACAGAGTCTTATTCATTGATCTGAATAACTGGGATGAAAACATGCTGGAAAAAGCATTCCCTGAGATTTTGGTGCTCAAGATTCTTGGTATTCAGGCTTCTGAAAATGTACCAAATATGAGATTCAGATCCTTAGGTCCATCACCTGGAGTGCCAGAGCAACTTGCCATGTGTCTAAAGTGCCATTGCATATTGTCTGCCTAACAGGAAATTATTTGGGCTTCCAATCGTTCAACTATTTCAGACTATCCTTCATTACATTCAATGCAAAAGGCTAAAGTCAACACAAAGGAATCGCAATCACAATTGCTGAGCTTCAGTATTCTTCATGGGACGTCCTGTTCCCTTGTCTTCAAGTTGTTTTGACATTCAAATAAGATCATCCCTTTTAAAAAGGAAGGTGATCAACGCCAAAGAATGCTAAAGCAATTTGTGTGTGGTAAATATTCATTAAAGAGTTTTCATTTTCAAATAATAGCTTTACCATCTTAACCTCATCGTTGAGCAAGGGACACCGCCCTTTCTTGAATTTTCAGTTATAAATATTTGCTTGAAGGTTACAGAACATTTTCTTTACACAGACATGTAATACAAAGGTTGTGACTGCTGAAGCTTCAAAAAAGAAAGAAAGAAAGCCATCTGGCACTCCTCCCATGTTTTGAGGCAAAGACAAGATTGCCAGCATTTAGCTGTGGCAACCATAGCCGCATTTAGGCATTTCTTAGGAAATCCAAGGGATATGTTTTCTGCCAAAGAAGGATCATGTGCTATAATAATTGTCAATCATTAGGTATTTGGCTACAGTCTACTTGGGCACTTTTCTTTTTAACAAATTCTAGTAGCTGATTTGAATATGTGCCTCATATTTCAGACACTGACTCACCATCAACAAAATGCCATTCAAGTTCTAACCGGAGAGAATGCTGATAACTATAGGCAAGGTAAGCTTCACATTTGGGAGAATGTAAGTAAGTCTGAATCACTGTTCTGTCTAACAGCCAACTGAGTGACCATCAGTTTTGAAGTGAAATGGGACCACACAAAAACAAAACATTCATTTTACTTAGGGGACTTGCTAAGTAAGTAGAAGCATATGTCTGTAGATCAATAGGGGTGGGGGGGACAACTCCAAAATGGCTTGACACAAACCTGGTAATGGACCATTCTCCAGTGATACCCTGCAGTGTTGCACGTCCTGCTTTTAACTGTACAACCAAGGAAAATTTCAGCTTGTGCAGAATGTGGCCAACCATTTTCTGATGGGACTAAAGCCCCTGGATGCTTCTTACAAGTCTCCTCCTCACCCACCTAACTTTTGCCTGGGTAGGCAAATACATTTTGAAATCTGTTTCTGGATGCAGATTGCCTCTGCTGAGTTATGGCTTAAATTGGAGAAAGATGTGGAAAATCTTGTCGAAGCCACTGAAAGTAGATGTACCAGCAACCGCACTTTCCACACAACCCTGTATGTTGCTAAATTCAGCCTTAAGTGAGACATTAAACTTGTTGGCAAATGAAACTGCATCCAGATGGGCTCTCTGAAACACAATGCATCAGTAACATGGTTCTGTTGAACAATGAAGAGAGACTTACTTTAATGTTATAAAATTAAGGAGGGAGTTCAATACAGATTCCCCAGTGACTCTGGTATTGTTTGCTTGCCTTTTCCTACAGCATCTTTCTTGGGTCATGAACAATCTACAGCTATCTACTCTACAAGCACTTTTCTGAAAGGGCACCCTCGCTATGTGACACACTGGCACCCACAATGATGTGATAGTTTGGTCAGTTAGGCAGTACTTGATTGCAACACCTACGGTCAAAAACAATGCTAACCACATAATGATTTCACATAATGTGTGGCAGACATGCCACCTTTGTGAAAGTAACATAGACTGGGTGGTCTTCTGTTTCTTTCAGCTGTATAAGTCTATGTCATTCTCCCACCTGACCAGTTCAGTAACTATTTTGCAGCACAAGTGCTCGAAGCAACTAGCACAAGCTTGTATCAAGTGCCTAATGGTGCACGATTATGCTTGTTTTCCTCATTTTCCTTCCTACTTAGTGTACAAAAGTCTCAAGTATTTTGTGGTTTCTGAATGACTTTACAACAGCTCTTTGATGTGTTTTCCCCCCAAATTCATGAGGTTATTTTTGTCAATGTTAGTCTTGTTTCTGTGGCTGCTGCTGTCATATGCCAGGTGCAGTAAAAACACTGGAAGGTTATTTGCACAAATACCAGTGCAAGGAAGAGGTCTTTCATGACAATGGGGTTGTGCCAAGAATGGAGAAGAAATTTAATTCAGTTCACATTTAAAGGTGAACCTTCCTAATTCATACTTTCTGAAATGGTACTGTATGTGAACTAAAACATAGTGATTCTTTGTGGTTTGCACTTTTTTCAAATCTTGCAATGC
Organism: Lacerta agilis; assembly: GCF_009819535.1. Lineage (NCBI taxonomy): Eukaryota > Metazoa > Chordata > Lepidosauria > Squamata > Lacertidae > Lacerta > Lacerta agilis. The sequence continues at coordinate 39,623,843 of NC_046312.1, forward strand.
AGTTCTACAGGCAGCTAATGTGTACAGAATTGTATTTACTAAGGCAACATGAATGTGTGAGTTAGAGAACAACATGCAAAATATGGGAACTTGGTTTGGAAACATGTATAGTAGGCAAAATTGCATAGACAAATGTGTATAGAAGAAGAAATTCCTACTAAATGCTGATTAATTTTCATGAGGGATTTTTTTCTAAATGCAAAATGATGTGGAAATGTAGATAACTGAACTTAAGACAGGAAAAATGAGAACCAGTAAGAGGTTGAGACTGAGAAGTTCACCCATCCCTAACTGAGCCCATTGTTATTTAGCATGCAGAAAAGAAATAGTCACCCCAAATAACTGCCAACTCTCTTCCTCATGCAAAATATGGATAAATGCCTCATTTGCCTTCTTTTTGAAGGCCTATGCAGTTCTATTGCTATCAAAGAAAGGACTAAATGCATGTGGTTTTGTAGAATTTACTGTGGTGTTTTTCCTCCGTTGGAGATTTCACTTCAGTGTTAGCTCCTTCTCCTGTTTCTACCCAAGTTTAGCAACTTAACACTGTCATTGGCAGTTCATTAACAAAGCTGTATAATATCAATAGCATAGTACCAAAGAGCTGTGGGAAAATTTCACAATGATTTAAAAAGAAAAATACCGTGTGTGGAATTCCTACATAACATTGCAATCTCAATTTCCATAACTTAAAAATTACTCCCCACCCCCACCCTACTTTTTGTTGCAGAAAGACTTTCCAGTTCTTTTTTTCATACTGACCCAACTGGATCAAATAAGCCAATTATCTCTCTTTGCGTTAACCAGAGCTAGCTGAAATCTGATGAGGCCAATGAACAAAGCTCCATATGCCCGCGACTGTGTAGGAACTCTGGCTGAATAAGCAGTACTTCCCACTCCCCAATTCTGTGTGGCAAAAGACTGAAACTGAGCACGTTGCAAGACAAGATGTGACGCTGCATGGAGATTTGTTACTCAAAAGAGAAAGTCCAAAATTCCACTGGAGGAGCACAAGCCCTATTAGGCTCATGTAATGTAATCATGATGTCAGTCACTGTTGCATTATTTAGCACTGTTTAGATGATGGGGTGACAGAGGGTCCCTTAGATGCAGAGGGTCCCAAGTTAAATCTGCAGAATCTCCAGATAGGGAGAGAACCCTGCCTGAAACTCTGGAGAGCTGCTGCCAGTCAGTGTAAACAATACTGAACTAGATGGACCAATTGCCCGACTCTTTAGAAGGCAGCCTCCTATGTACCATTTTAAACACATCAGCAGTCATTTGGGTAAGCTCTCTGCATCTCCTACTTCTCAGAGGTAAAATCCATGAAAAGGAAGTGCAGGTTTTCTGTGATCTTTCTGGTTTGCCTATCTGGAAACAGAGCATTGTAGTCATTTTTGTTCCCACCTAGGTGGAAGGATTTAAATCAGAGGTGAGATACCTATGGCCTTCCAGATGCTGGACTCCAACTCTCATCAATTCCAGCCAGCATGGCCAAGAAAAAGAGTCCAACAATTCCTGGAAGGCCACAAGTTAGATAACTTTGTTTAAAGGGTGGTTGTTATGTATTCAGTGAGAGCCAGTTTGGTGTAGTGGTTAAGAGCAGCAGACTCGTAATCTGGGGAACCGGGTTCGTGTCTGCACTCCTCCACATGCAGCTGCTGGGTGACCTTGGGCTAGTCACACTTCTTTGAAGTCTCTCAGCCCCACTCACCTCACAGAGTGTTTGTTGTGGGGGAGGAAGGGAAAGGAGAATGTTAGCCGCTTTGAGACTCCTTCGGGTAGTAAAAAGCGGGATATCAAATCCAAACTCTTCTTCTTCTTCTTCAGTGGTCTGTGTTTGCTTGAGTTTGAGTCTGGACTAAGGATTCTGAGCTCCTGTGTTCTGATTTGATAAATGATGTCCAATCACAGAACACTTCAAGATTTTGGCCTCTGCCATTGGCCCTTGAACTCTGAGTTGTAATTTGCAGCTTGGAAGTTTAGACAGCCAATCACGTAGGGAGTGGGAGTGGCCCAGGCTTTCAGGAATTTATACAAGCAGTTGCTTTACCCCTGTTTCCCAGTTATGTAGTTCAATAAAGGTTCTTGCTGTTATCACTGTGTCTTGCCTCGTGGGAACCCACCTACACTTCAGTGGTGCTGAGAGGCTTCTACTGCACTCCATTGCTTTTACGATAAAGGGAACAAGTTTTCATCTTTTCCCCCATTTTGTTTTGCAGGCAAATGAAACCACTAGGGGACATTGTTCCAGGATTGCTGATGAGATACCACTGCATTCTGCCCCCATAAGTCTACTGCATGCAACCAGGTTGGGGAATGGGAGGCTCAACCTGATTGCCTTGACAACGGGAAAATGTTCTCTCTTGCCCCACTCAAAACATAAATTGCCAAAAGGGGGGGGGAGGGTGTTCACAACATATAACCCTGCAATTTCAGCTCAGCAATAATTCTAGCTGTTGAGATAACAGTCCTACAGCAGGAAACTCAGACATATGTGGCTCAGAGACATTTGCAGGTACAAAGCAATAATTAGCACAACTTGTGCCTCCTTACTGATGCTCTGTGTGTCAATCATGGCAGAAAGGACAGTATTGGGGTTTGCTGAGAGGCAATCCAGATTGCTAATCCTTGAACTACTAGCTAAATCCTGCCTCCATGACAGAAATCTATAGGCCCACCTAGGTAATTCTAAGTCTAGGAAAGTAAATGCAGGAGTAGAATATGATTCAAAGTCTTTATGCAAATAAAGGCTGCCAGAGGGACATAGTTTATCAGCCAAAGCCATCTATAAATTGATCTGCATCCTCAAATAATTAGAATATAACAGGCTGAACCTCTGATGTTTCGCCTTTCTCTGAAAATAGGCTGAAATATTTACCAGACCGAACTTCCCTAGTGATTTATAATAGTAGATGCTCAGATAGTTCCCAAGCATAGTCACTGGTTTGGACTCTGAGGAATTTTTGTTGATATGATTTTATGATGTTGAACCAGTTAAATTACTCATTTCTAAATAGAAAAGCCAAGTCCATAAACTTTAGATCCCCGGAAATAAGCATAAGGTTTTCCTGGGAATTTACTATGTGTAATAAGTTTATACTTGTCATTCATTTATTACATTCTGTATAAGTAAAATGTTGCCTTAATCTGCCCTTTTCAGTGGGTTAATCTGTTCTTGTATAATTTGATTATTTGCTCAAAATAGCCAGGGGAAAAGCTTAAAGACTAGAATCTCTATTTCATAAAACTTAATTATCCAAAATTCTTTCATGGGAACAATGTGTCTTATCCACATATACCCCTTTTATAGAATTGCCACTGCTGAAAGTTACTGAAATTGAAAGGCAAAGGAGATGGTACATTAATTTTAATGTCTGCTAATTTCAGCAATGGAGATAAAGCCTTTTTTATTTTACTGTTCAGTGTTTTCAGTGTTCATAGTCATGCCTGTATCTGCCTGCTAGAGTTCTACTTACATGTTAGTCACATAGACTGCATTCACATGGCAGTTTATTCTGTTTCCCCAGCATAAAAAGGTAAAGGGACCCCTGACCATTAGGTCCAGTCGCGGACAACTCTGGGGTTGCGACACTCATCTTGCTTTACTGGCCAAGGGAGCCGGCGTTTGTCCACAGACAGCTTCCGATTCATGTGGCCAGAATGACTAAGCCGCTTCTGGTGAACCAGAGCAGCACAGGGAAATGCCGTTTACCTTCCCACCGGATTGGTACCTATTTATCTACTTGCACTTTGACGTGCTTTCAAACTGCTAGGTTGGCAGGAGCAGGGACTGAGCAACGGGAGCTCACCCCATTGCTGGGATTCGAACCGCCGACCTCACCCCTTCACGGGGGATTCGAACCCCAGCATACCCCTCTGTTAATTTTCACATTACATTTAAGCATTCACACAATGTAAAAGCCACTTCCCAAAATCTAGTGGGATCTAGTGGATGCTTAGTGCACATTTCTGTGTTAATTGCTTCCGATAAAAAAAATCCATTTGGAACCCCATTAACCCCCAAAATTGTGAGAATAAAGTGACAGAATTTGGGGCAGCACATTGGCAAACAGTTCTTTCCTCCCATTTTCATGAGTGAACCACGGGGAAACAAAAGCACCCATGTGAGGGAAAATGTGGGCAGTAGTGATGTTGTCCAATTATGTTTATTGTTGTGTCACACCGTGGCCACTGATGTCAATAAAATTTAGTGCGAAGTGATGGTATATTGGTATAAAAGCCACAGCTCCATAATGCAACGTGCACCACAGTGTGAAATGAGTGTTAGAAACCAGCACAGAAGCACTAACATTATAATAAAGAAAACTAATGCAATATTCCCTGTGTCTGAATGCACCCATATTTGGCATCTTTTAAATGATAAATGTCCATACAATATTCTCTGGAATTCGCTGCCTATTCATATTAGTCAAGTGTCTTTGCTGTACAGTTTTTAATGCCCCATCCATAGGCTAATTCAGCTTTTTCTGTTAAATCTCCAGTTTAGACAAAACATCCAAAGGCAATTTATTCTACTACCTAAATAGCTTTAAAATGGGGAAAGTTTTTCCAACCATTTAATTGGAACCCGCTTCCTGTAATGTAATCCCATTGATCTTTGCCTTAGTCAATACAGAAAGTGTCCGGAAGAGAGCCCTGAAGAGGATAAATAACTGAGATGCTATGACATTCAGAATTAAGTAGCAGGAAGGTGGATTATAGGCAGATATGGGATTATGCACGTGTAAGGGAAATAATTATGACTGGACATCTCCTTTGCCAAGTGTCTTTCGTCAGCTACTCATCTTGCATTAGAGCGAGGATATGAGTAAATCCAGATCAGAGATCATGAGCATATTATAGCAGAGTCTTCCAAATGAGGTTAGCTTGGAGGTTTGGCCATAGAAGAATGAGGGCTGCCATGCAGAAGCAGAAAGACTCATTATAATTTACTCTTTATCCCATAGAGAGTTGTTTCTTGAAACACTCTGCTACCACATAGGCCAAATTATGCGTCAACGATCTGGCTGATTCTCGCTGATATTGTGGCAGGCTGACATAATGTTTTTTGTGATATTGAAGTTGATGATGGAATCCTATGAGAATGGAACCCGCAAACTGTTGAGAAATAGAGAGGGTTTTTTTTTTTTTTTTTTAAAGACCTAGGCAAATTACAGCCCCTATTATTTACAAAATCCAAAAGGTCAGCATGGAGGAGAAACTGTAAATGTCTTGATGCATTTTGGATCAGGAGGCTTGGGGGAAAACACACAGTTGGGCCATCTAAATGAAGTGTGATGTCTGGTTGCTGTTAAATCTATGGTTGTCATCCATGAAAGCCACAAAGAAGTCTGGCAAAATCCAGCTGCTTCTTACTAAAATAATCTGACCCAAAAAAGGTGCTTAAAAATCCCAGCATCCTTCTTCTTCTCTCAGGCCTTTTGGCATCAAAGACGTGGGGGGTAAGTCAGTGGCAAGCTCATTTTCAAAAGCCTGAGGTGAATTAAGCAGAACAGCTGGATTTGCTTCTGAGACACAAAGGTGGGGTTCATCTCCAGAAATGCACATAACTTTACAAATGGACAGTTTGTAAAGGGTACTGTCATGTCCCTCCCATACCATTAATGTGAAGAATATTGTCTAAGTGAATGCAACTGACAGAACAACACACATCACACACAGTCCACTCTTGGCCAGAGTCCCAACGTACAAACTTCAAGAAGATGTGTGGTACAACTCCAGCTCTGCAAAATGGACAGATTTAAGGTAGCAAAGTAGGGAGGTCTGCGACAGATCCACACTTTTTGGCCTAAACATTCAGGGTTTGTAAAATACCTTTTTGCCCAAATGATGCAGTGACATGCACCAGCCCTTCTGTCTTACTCACGGGCAGATTAGGTGAGAGAGCTAATTGGTTTAGGCATTTAAGTTTCCCACCCTTCAGCACAAGTTCTCAGAGCAGCTTCCAGTGTAGACATAGACGACGCTAAGATAAAATGAACGACATTTCTAGGAAAAAGACAGCTTGACCAGCTAAAACCCACGTTGAAAAAGAATTCTTAAAAGGTTAAGGGAAATTAAGAGACTTTTTCCTAGAGCTGAAAAACAACAGCAAACACTGTTTTATCAACGCCTGCCATTTATGCCTGCCAAGCTTCTGCCACTATTCTGCTTCTCAGTCATAAACCCACCCTGTTAACAGATTATATTTTATTACTATTATTAATTTTATCCATGGATGAAACTGGGAGGAAATAGTTTATTAATGCAGCATACAGGACCGGTCCAAGACATTTTGGCACCTGGGGTGAACCATAAAATTGCACCCCGCACCCCACCAGGGAAGATGGGGTGAGTGAAGATCTACATCAGGAACCTTTTTCTGCCAAACCTTTTTCAGGTTCTTTGCCTAAAGAATAAAAAAAAGAGAATTAAATTGATATCATGTGAATTGTTCTCATGGCAAGAAAGCAATGGAAATAGAATTTGCAATATCTAATGGGCCCTAACTCAATTTTCTGTTTTTGGTTCATAGAATCCTTGTTTTCATTCTGCAATGCATGTGATATGATAAGTCACTGGCTTTGTTCCCCAGTCCTAGGGCAATAAATTATACTGAAATAATTTTTTAAAAATTTAATTTATAGTATAGTAGGTTTGGCTTCACCCAAATATGGATTGTTATGTTTTGTTTTAGCAATGAGCTTTAATATGTGATGTAATTTTTGAACAAGAGATGTAAGTATAATGTTTGAATCCTTCATTTTCATTAGTCAAAATATGTCCAAATCAGTGTCCTAACATATTTAAGAAATAAACACAACAGCCACGGGCATAATTCACTCGTTGGTTCTCCTGCACAATGAATTCTACAATTCTATGGAAAACTATCCTGGCAATGTAAAACAACAATGACTTATGGTTATAATTATATTTGCACCAGCTCTCTGCTCCAGCTCGAACAACTTCAGATGAATGAAACTACTGTATGCTTATGTTAGGGCGCCAACAAGTTGGCGTGCTGAAGTGCAGCAGTCAGTCAGATAAGCCGAGGTCGAACAGTCCGGGTCAGAAGCCAGCTGAAGTCAGGTATCAGTACAGGGTCAGGAGAAGCCGAAGTCGGAAACAGTCCAAGTCAGGAACCAGCCAAGTCAGTCAGGAACAAGCCAGGAGCCAGGAACAAGCCAAGGGTCAGGAACAAGCCAGGAGTCAGGAACAAGCCAGGAGTCAGGAACAGAACGAGCAAGAGCAACCACGCACTCAGCATAGCAGTTGAGGGTGCTAGCGAAGGGAGCAGCCAGCCTTTCTTAAGTAGCTGGCCTGTAACCACGTCTCTTACGAGTTGCAGCTGCCTCTAATTGTTCCCTGCATCTCTCAGCTCTACGCTCTACAGCTGAGAAGGGAGGAGGGGAAGGGCCTTACCTGTTTCTCTCCTCACAAGGGCCTGATTCTGGCTCGACTTCCTCTTCCTCCTCCTCCTGTTCTGGTCTTTCCCCCTCTCCATCTGACTCTTCCTCTTCCGAGGAGTGCCGCCACCAGTCTTCTCCAGGTACGAACTCCTCCATTTCCCCTGGTTCTTCCGTGGGTGCAGCCTCACCGGGGGGGGGGGGGGGGGCTTGCCACCACTCCTCCTCATCTGGCTCAACCCTGACAGCTTACAGCAACTACATTTCTCTTTTCATTCCAAAGTTTATAGTAGTTGTTGGGGGCTCAACTCATCATTAAGATAAATCAAGGTGCAACTGCATCTTCTTTGTCAATGGGAAACTAGGTAGGAGAGTTGGGCCAGCAAAGTGGGAGAGTAACCCAGTGGCATTGAAGGCAGGCATGGATTGATCAATAATTGTGTGGAATTTTTGGAGGATACAGACTATCTGGTTATCTAGTTCCATTTAAAGCTGTATTCAGATGCAGTTTGGGGACTGAATATTTTGTTGGGAGCCATCCAGAGTAACTGGGGGAATTTGTATCTGCTTTTGCTTCTTGGTGGCTGGGTGTGATCATTCAGAGTTTTGGGGCAAAGTGTCAACAGTATACTGATGATATGCAGCACAGCTTCCCCATAACATCTGAGTCAGGACATGCAGTGCATGATCTAGACGATTGTCTGGGCGCAGTGGTGGAGTTGATGAAGGCCAATAAGCTATGCTTGAATCCTGGGAAGGCATCTGTGGGTTGGTGGTTCCTTTGTCCAGGAGACTGACCAGTTGTGTGTTCTGGATAGGGTTGCACTCTCTCTGAAAGAACAGGTTCAGAGTTTGGAGGTGCTCCTGAATTCATCTTTTTCAGTGGAGGCTCATGTAGCCTCAAGGCCTAGGAGTGCCTTTTACCAGCTACAGATGGTATGTCAATTAAGGCTGTTCTTGAAATAGGGATAGTGATTCGTGCATTGGTAACCTCAAGACTTGATTACTGCAATGTGCTCTCTCTGAGCCTATGCTTCTGCCTAGTCTGGAGGCTCCAGCTGGTGCAGAATACTGCAGGTAGACACCTTAGCCTGAAAAAGTTGGGAAACCCCTGTCTGAATTTAAGAGCAATTGTTTAAAAGCAATGGACCTAGATGCCTTCAAACACTGTGCAAAATATATCACTCTTTTGAACTTTTATGACCGTTCGAATTATCAAATTATGGAAAAGGGAAAGAAAACAAGTGTGTCTTTTCCAGTAAAGTACCACAAATTAGCCTTGTGATGTACCAGTTCTAGGAATGTTATTCTTCAATAGCAATGGGCTGTTTTTTATGGTGCTTATTTTAATATCTCCTGCTGAAAATACATTTCTAGCAAGAAAATGGATTGATTGAACTTCAGTACACTTTCCAGGCACTACATTTTTTTTTAACCTCAACTTTACCAGGTCTTGATTCAAAAACTATTCAGAAAAAAATGCTGGAGTCATATATTCCTAATGAGACTTTGCTTTTCAGAAACTGGACAGTATTAACTTAGAGGCCAGACTTTCACATTATGTGACTGAAAAAGACCTTTCTTAAGAGAGAAAGAGACTTTGTTGAGTCTAAATGTTTTGGACTTGCACTGCAATGTTTGTATTTACATCAGGTACCTTGCTGTTCTTATACAAGAAATTGCAGCAGTAAGTGAAATTTTTCACCTGAGTTATGTAAAAGCTCACCACATTTCAAAACATTTTAAAAACAAATACAAACTTTATTTATTTATTTATTTATTTATTTATTTATTGGGAGGAGCTATTCAGTAAGCCAAATCCACACAAAGTCTCCATTTCATAGATGCATTGGCTGTGTTTGGACTAAACCATAATTTAGTGCTACATGAACAAGTCTCAGGCTCATGTGTTAACTCCTCCCCTCTCTTCCTCTGACACAGTTGTGAGGAGACTGGAGAAAATGATGAGCAATTAGTTGAAAATAGAAAAGAATGCTTCCAAATGAATTTTGACTCTGGCTTGTTTGAATAAACCATAGTTAGAACCAACCACATCTGTGGTTCAGATGAAATGATAAACTGTGGTAATTTGAAATTAGAAGATCGTCATGGGCCCAGGCCAGAAATCCACAGAAGCAGAGTTATCCACAGCAGCCCTGAAAAGATGGATCCACTCCATGCCATGCAGAACCCGCCGACACCAATGCCCACATCTCCTTCTCTGAGGAGCCTCCTTTTCTAATTTCAAAATAAATACAACTTCAAGATATCCCATAGTCTCCAGGAGCAAATAATTATTATGTGGCTCATTTGTGCATGTTTCCACTATTCACTGTTGTGTTGCCGTTAAATGAAGATGCACTTTCTTCTCTTTAACTCAGAGTGAGACACTCCCAATGCTCACCCTGGAATTTACTTCTTAAGAAAACAGATTCTGCAGGCAGAACCATAACAAGAAATGAAGCAATTATTTCAAAAAGTCAGAATGAAAAAATTCAGGTCAAAAATATATTTGACACTTCGACCGGTTTACCTTAAAGCGAGGGCATTTCAATCACAAGCACATAGGCCAGGCTTCTTTTTAAGTAGAAAAACATGACCAGGCCATCATCCGGATTTTGAGCACGGTATGTCCACTATGAAGGAAATTCCAGCTCGCTGAGGCTGAGACATTTGTTCCTGCATCGCTTGTGCTAAGTGATTTTCATGTGAAGAGAAGGTCCTGTTTGTGTGATGTTATTCATATTTGTCTAACTCTTGTGTTTTCTTTTCTGGTTACACTTTCCATTAGGAGGACATACCACAAAATTTATCATTCATCTATGGTCAATGTCAGGTCAGGATAGAGACGTGGCACAAGCAGAAACGCCTAGATTGTTGCATAAATAAATACAAGGAACATTCTTTTTGGATGCTCTTCCAGTCATGGAACGGGCATCGATCCAGCAGAGGCATCCATGAAAGGAAGCCCATGACTGCCCTCCCAAGAATCCTGGGAACTGTAGTTTCTTAAGGGTACTGAGAAGTGTAACTCTCTGTGGGGAAAATGTGTTGGACATGCTTTTAAAGGTATGGTATGAATCTGCTCCAAACATGCCATTCATTCTCTTTTTTTCTTCTAATTCCTTCTACTTACCTCCCTCTTACTACTTACCTCCTTTAATGGTGGGACCTCTCTCTTCCTTGGTCTAAAAACTCCAAGGATAAGCTATTAGAAAAGGCATCTGGAATTATTCAGGTTCCCAAGCAATAAACAAAGCATACAATATTATTACTCTTAATGACATCAATAAAGCCTCTCTTCATCAATATGAAACACTTCTCTTGTAATAAAAGCATCTAGCACCCCCCCTCCCCAAGTTGCATCAATCACTGAGCCTAGTCTACTTAATTCAGGTGAAGGCAACATTGCACCTTCCTGCTGGTGTTAGACTCCAAATCCCATCAGCTTCAGCCAGCATGAACAATCATCAGGGATGAACGGGAGTTGTCTCCAAAATATTAGTTAATCTAAGTCTGGGGTAGCCAATGTTGTGTCCTATACATGTTGTTGGACTACACAGCCCCTTATTTCTGACCTCCCATTATCCCTGGCCTCCACTGCCAGAGGCAGTATGATCCTGAACACCAGCTGATGAGGAGAGTGCTGTAGCAATGGGGAGTTTCAACTTGTGCATGCTGCCACTGTTTTCTCCCTAAGAAAAACAAACATCTCCATGGTTAATGGAAAGGGCTGCCATCTGAGAGGACAGGAGCATTAACTTTCAAATACCATTGAGCACCGTCTCTAATTTAGGAATTAAGGCATAACACATGGCATGAGTTCTCGAATCCATGTGTTTTCAAGGACAGCAAACACATTTCACACCCACTGCTAAAAATCCAAATAAATACATCAAAGCTTTTAAAATGTCAGGGAACACTTGCTTCTTGTTGAAAGCAGGCTCCCCCCACGTCTCAGTGAGTCAGTAATTTTGTCAAGTCCATAAGTCATCAAATGTTTAAAAGAAAACAAGTTTACGATTCAATAAATTGCTGTAAAAATGATCAATTCTATGTTTCGCTTCAAATTTTTGAGGTTTCTTGGTTCTGCTGTAAAAAGGATGGCAGAAATCACCATCATTTTATTAGCAAGAAACTGTTCAATCGTTTCTTAACTCACAACATATAATACCACTGGGTTGCTTACCAGATAAGTGAGTTTACCTAAATTCAGCTGAACAGAAGTATCATTTGAGACACATGCATACCATTTACAAAGAAGCAACCTGGAAAGACACTCAGTACAAGCTAATAAATGGGGCCCTTGTGTCATCTGTTTAAACAAAAACAACGAAAGGAGTTATGGCACCTTAAGTCTAGACCCAGGGGCAGAATTCAGCCCTCCAACCCCATCAGTCTAACCATTTGGACTCACCCCAGGCCACACCCCTGCCTGGTCCTGTTTCACACCTTCCTCGCGAGTTGTGCCAGGTTGAAACTGTAATCATGCCTCCTGCTTATCTGACAGGAGAGGTTCATGTCTAGAGGCTTCTTTCTTTTCCCTGACTGGAATGCAGCCTGTCGTACAAAGCCACAGCCATACTCTGCCCACTTTTGCCTCCGGCCCCACTAGAGATGGGAAAGAAATATGCTTCAGTTTGAATTTAAAGGCAAATTTATCAAATCCACACTTTCAAAACAGTATGAGAACTGGAACATGGCCATTCTTTGAAATTTGCACCGCTCCGAATTTTGCAATGCAATTCCCCAACTAAGCCATATTTGTGTGTGTGTGTGTGTGTGTGTGTCAGGGGAAAGTGTGCATCGATATATTAGTGAAAATAACATACACAAATGCATTATATTAGGGGAAATTGCTTGGGGAAATGTGTACATTACTCAACTGTGTCTGCTAGGAGAAAGTTGCACTAAGATGCTGCTGAATTTTCATGAGGATTTAAAAAAAAAAGCAATTGCTGAAAAAATGTGGCAAACTGAATTTAAGACAAGAAAATGGAGAAATTAAGAGAACTGAAACTGACAGATCTTTCCATCTTTAGGCCCCACCAACATTATCCCTCTGACTCCACCCACCACTGGAATGACCATGAAAGTCAGGACACTTCATGTATCTGACAAAGTGGACAGCCCACGAAAGCTTATGCCATAATAAATGTTAGTCCTATCATGTCACAAGACTTTTCAGTACCTTTCAACCTAGCCAGTTTTATAATGTTGTTATGAGGCTAGCTGCACAATCCTATGCATATCTAATCAGGAGTAAGCCCCATTGAGTTCAAGTGCCATTGGGTTCAATGGGATTTACCCTCAGGATAGTGTGCATGCACACTCACCTGGAAATAAGTCTCATTAAACCAAGCTATGCTTACTTCTGAGTAAATGCATGTATACAATTACACTGTAATCACCACTTTCAGCTTCTTGGAAGAAGGGCAGGTACAAATGACCCAATAAGAAGGATGCTTCATATTTATGCTAGTTTTCTAAAGTGCTAGTTCCTTGCCTTGTGTCATTTTTAACTATTAGACGCTACCTCACACACATAAAATGATGTTGGTCTTGCTTTTACACAAACACACACACACACATCTGGCAGTACTTATATATTGCATTGATTTCAACCATGGACCTCCCCACCCACCCCCACTGTATCATAAGTTTGTGACTTGTTGCCATGCTATGCAAAACATCTTAACTATTCATTTAGGAAAATGTCAGCATTCCATAGTTCCACTGGAATGCTTTGCCGAGGAAATATGGGAACTGGTGAGACATTAAAGGGAAAATACAAAAAAGATGAATATACTCTATTACTGGATATTATTTAAATATCCTGCGCATTTTCAAGTGCAACAAAAATGTGGGTTTTAAAAAAAATCTGTGTATGGTGACCTTTTCTTTTCACCTACTACTTCATTATTGACATGTTGCAGAAAGCACCAATGGTGAAATGGGAGAAGAATCTCTCTCACTTCCTACCACTATTAGCAAGACAAATGAAGTGCCTTGTTACGACTGACAGAGGCATCCTGAAACAATTACATTTACTTTTGCAATCTGAATGTTTCACCCTGTCCCACTCATTTGTAGTATAGGCTGATCTCACTCACATACAGATGTGAGGAAGCGTACATTCCATCGATGTCAGGGCAACATGGCCATATAAAACTGGTGTGATGGATAAGAGACATGGTCAAGGATTTTTTGGGGGGATGACTGGATAATTACCGCAACATTATAATGTAAGGCTTTTGGAACTGAGAGTTCGCACATGCTGTGTTACCGATTGGGAGATCTACAGTGCCCAAGGTATTGATATCTGTTATCTCTTTTAAAATGAATACAGACTCTCGACTCCATCCTCTGTCGCAATGTCACATTATAAAGCCCATATCAGGTCTAGACTAGGTTGGGTCCCTAGCACTGCCAAAAAGGGGTGAAGACCTTGTTCTCTTAAAATGGCAATGGCGCCCACCGTGAGAGGTGAGTTCCAGTGAACTCCTGCTGAAAAAAAAGCCCTGCTATCTGGCACCTTCTGTTTGTTGGTTGGTTGGTTGGTTGGTTGGTTGGTTTGTACCCCACCCATCTGGCTGGGTTTCCTCAGCCACTCTGGGTGGCTTCCAACATTCATTCATTCATTCATTTGTTTATTACGGTTATAAACCAGCTCAAAAGGCACATATAGGACGGCTTTCACACAAGTAAAATATGCACTTAAAACAATATACAGCAAACAGCTTAAGACTTAAAACAAAATTAACAGACATGTGAGAACCTAAAAGTTTAAATTTGAGATACCATACAGATTGACCCTATCACCTATCACACTTGGACTATTTTCCCCGCAGACTATCGTATTTTTCGCTCCATAAGACACATTTTTTCCTTCCTAAAAAGGAGGGAAAATGTTAGTGTGTCTTATGGAGCGAAGGCTTAGCTCCCGCTGCCTCCCCCCACCCCATCACGTTTGGCGGGAGGTGGGGGCGGCAGCAGATATGTTGCTGGATCCTCCCCGCACCTCTGTTCTGCGAACAGAGGCTGCGGGAGGATCCAGAAACATCCGCTTCGCTCCCCGCTCCCTCCCCCCACCCCACCCCCACTGAGTTCGGCGGGAGGTGGGGGGTGGCAGCGGAGATGTTGCTGCATCCTCCGCTCGGCGGCACCCGCCGATCCCAAAAGCAGGCTTTTGGGATCGACGGCAGGGCGCGGAGTGGTGGAGAAAGCAGCATCCCCGCTATTTTCTCCACCACCTCCCCGCCACCAATTGGTGCCAGGCGCGGGGTGGTGGAGAAAGCAGCGGAGATGCTGCTGCTTTTGGGTTGGCGGCAGGGTGCAGGGTGGAGAAAGCAGCATCCCCGCTGCTTTCTCCACCCCGCGCCCTGCCGCCGATCCCAAAAGCAGGCTTTGAATAGGCATAGGCATGGGACTTGCTTCAGAACAGACAGATTGTGTCATGAGCCTCATTCAAAGGAGTTGCACTAGTCTAGTTGATTTCAAAGCTATTTTTAATTTCCCGTGAACCCCATATTCCCCTATCATATCCCAAATTGTGTTTCAAACCTCCCTAAGTTTCAAAAGCAGTTTGTAGATGGCTGCTGTTTGAAGAAAACCAAAGTTTCCACTGCTTTTTGGAACCAGTCAGACTCTGAAGAGATTCTAGAAAGACATTTCCTTCCAGATGGGGAGCATGTAGCCCTTGAAAAATTAAATATTAAACAGACAGACGTGCACAAATAATCCCAGTTTTTATTTTCCTCTTAGCCATCAATACTCACGCTGTAGAGGAAAGTGAAGAACCTGAGTAAACGGCATGTTCAAAAAATGTCGAACCATCCCTGTACTTTCCCAATCACACATTTCATTTCACATTAATAGCCAAGAGCTTAAATCCTTAATATTTTATTTGCAGGATATATATTAGACTATTTCCAGTAACAGTTTGTCACGACCCAAATGTGACCTGTTGCAACATGTTTTGGCATGAAGTTTAAAAGAAATTAGCCTTCTCTAGGAGATTTGTTTTGGGAGAGCATGCGTTGCCATTATACAGAGAAACAGATTGTGCACTTAGAAAACCAGGCTCTCCCTCTGAAGCATCCAGCCTGTCTGGGAGTGGAACCCATTGCTTGAGGGCAGCAAGAAGTAAAATGGCCAGGCCTACACATGCTCAAACTGCCTGTAGGGCAGAGATGGAGAACCTCAAGACCATGGGCCAAATGTGCCTCTTGAAACTTTCCTTTGGCCACACCCCTCGCTGTCCCTGCTTTGCACCCCAAGTGTTTTTGCGTGGCTGGAACATGTCCTTAAGCTCTGATAATGTCTCTTGCTTGTCTGAATGGAGGATGTGAGTATATGTAGAAACCAGCAAAACAAAACTGATAGCTCCACTCTTAGGCCACCTTAGCCTGGTAGATAGAGAATGTCAGGTTTCGTTTTTGGTGAAAAATTTTACTGGTACCACAACCTTTGAGGTGGCCAATTTTTTTTAATTTTTTTTTATTTATTTTTTGCCCTTAAACGACATAAGGTTAAAATTGATAGTATCGATATGGGTATTTATGTATAATCTTCTTTTAGTGTATGTTTTAGTGTAAACCCCTCTGAGTTGTCTCAGGTTTTTTAAAATTTGTATTGTGTTCTGACTGACGGTCGAATAAATTGTTGTTATTGAAACCAGCATAGTGTACAAATGGCAAAATTCATGTTACTCCAAACATTTTTGCCGCTGAATTCTTTCTTCATTTAATTTGGTTCCTTCAGTCTGGCATCTTAAGCTATTTCATTCTTGAACCCAACATTGCTGGAGCTACCTGCTTTTTCCACCCTTGGGGTCTTGACTTTTCAAAATGGACCCCCAGAAAAGTTTGTCTCACCTTCTTCAGCCTCAGCATCGTCATTATTTATTAAATTTATATACCACCCTTCATCCACACCTTGATTCGGGATCTCGATCAGCAAGGGACAGTACCAAAGATGGCCTACTAATAGTTTGTTTCCCAAGTGCCCACAAAAATCTGGAGTCAGCCCTGAGTTTGCCCTCCCAGCAACCAGGTTGCATCTTTCCTGTGGTGGTTTCACTTGAGATCAGGTACTCTTCACAAGTTACTTTCTGCAAATGCAGAAATAATGCAAATGCACAATAAATGCAAAATGTGAAAACTTTACACAGAGGCTTAGGCAAGTCTCCTGGTGTGCAGGAGTTGAATTCTAGACACTCATTAAGAATTCACTGCATAATTAAATTACAGTAAAATGTTATACATACAGTAGCCACTCAGAAGTACACATATTTGAGTTCAATAGGTCTTACTCCAAGGTAAGTGGGTACAGGATCGTAGCCTTGGTTCTCCTGCGAGGAAGTGGCAAAACTTACATTCAGGCAGGAAGTTATTTTATCCAAGAGGGGTATAAAATCAAATAATTTTAAAACAATGAATTTGTAAATAATAAAATAAAATATTCAACATCATTTTTAATGCTTTTGCTGTTGTAGCAGAAAACTGGAAAGTAGGAGTGGATTGAGGGTTTTTTTAACTAAACACTTAGGAAAAATAGTAACTATGCTTTGCCTTACTATTTTACCTGAACAAGAAATAAAGAAATCATTTTGAAAATGAAAGCAGACGACTTTCCTTTCTACAGGTCCCCACCCTGCAGGCCTAAAATAATTCTTTAGGAATCAAGCCATGTACACACTAACCTGGGAGTAAGCTCAACTGAATACAAGCTGGCCTTATGCACCTCAACTACAATATCATAGTACATGAACAATGCTTACTGAGGGTGCTGGATAGGTGAGAAACAGGGGTTTGGAAAATCTGAGCTGGCTAAGAGTTGAGTGGGCTCATAAAACTTGCATCTCCTTTGAAACGATCTTCAGAGTACAGAGAACTTCACTGGCATCCCTAACTAATATTCCGGGAAACAATGATCCCTCTCCAACTAACAAAGTAAGACAGGTTAAATTTAAACCTGACATCACGTCCCGAGTGTGAGTTTGCTGCACACCCGTCATTTCCGTATCGTAGTTTGGCACTTAATTCTGAGGATTTCCCAACCAAGTTGAAATCAGCTCATGGAATCTGACTGTTTCAATGTGTGAGTGAAAACAACGTGGACGCTCTCCAGCAGGGAAAATCTCCGAGTTTGGGTCAGGAGAACCTCTAATAATGCATGTGCATAGAGAGCCATGCTGGAACTGGAATGTCTGAATCACTGACATACCGGGGAGCAGATGGAGGACAAGAATGCATTAAATCTGTCATCACGCCCTACTGTGTCATTCCAAAGTTACAACTGGAAGAGGGGAAAACTACGTAATAGGTTTGGGGTTGATTACACAACAATCTGAGCAGCCAAGCCTTGTGATATATGTATTCCAAAAATCAAATGCAGCCGTGGCTGTTTTCAGGCAAGTATTGTTCAGTCCACAGTCTCCCCAAAATTTCTGAAGCATATCATTATAATGGAAGCTTTTATGTGTGTGATAGTACTCACCTCTCTCTCTTTTTCTGCTGCCCTTGGCAAACACTTTGTACTGGCACCCAAAACACTTTTATCAATATATGAGTACTCATACCTCGTTTTTTTTACCAAAAGAAGCACCAGTAATAAACAATGTAAATAAATGTCCCACTTTAGATTCCTGGGGTGGTGGATGTTTGTTGATGGCAAATCAGCCATTATTAACTATAAAAAGCCAGCACACATCTTGTGACCCACCATGCTGAAGGCACGTGTGCATTTCCTCAGGTCCGTCACATATAGTGGATTAGCAAGAGTTTGATCAGTCTCTCTTTTCCCACCATTCAACTGTGATTCCTGCATGGCAGGAGGTTGGACTTGACCCTTGGTGTGCCTTCTTCTAAATATGATGCTGGCTCTCCCACTGCCCAGCCAGTTTGTGGATTGTGGAGGCCTACATTGAGATTTTGTTCTGTGGGAGAAGAAGCTTGCGGGCTTTAAAAGCTTGCCATCTGTTGGATGTGGGCTTTTACAAGCCCCCCAAAATGTATGTCCATGCTTGGCTTAGGAGAACTTCACTATCAACCCTGATGTATTTCAGGCACTGTTCCTTGAAGTCAACCTTTGCAAGTCTGCCTTTATTTTCTGGGAGGACCAGTGCAGTCTAAAACTGTTCTGCGTCTAAGCTGTTTGTAGAAAGAAAGGTGTTCCCTGGATCTCATCCAGACTACCCACAGCTTTCTAACCTGCCATATGGATGTGCCTCGACTTAGCTGTCATTTACTGCCCTTTGTAACTTGCTTCGTTCTCCCGCATGAATATCACATTATTATTATTTTTCTACATGAATGTTTTAAAATCAGATTGTGCTGAACAGAGTCGGCCACGGTGGAAAAGATTTAACACGGCCGACTTTAACTGAGGTCTTCCTCGCACACTAACCTTTGCTGTATAGCATGCCTACAATGCTTCATTGTTTGACTCCTTGTCGGTGATAATGAAGCCGGCATTCAATTCCCACCCTTGAATGATTTCAGCAAGCCTTTTAAAAGGCCCATCTGATATTCCTGGTATTAAATAACATTCTTCGTTTCTGTGCACACAACCATGTGTTCTTGTCAAATACCTTATCTCTGGGTTCGCATTAATAACTAAGCATGAGTCATCAGACATCTTTGTGTTTAAATGCAGTGCAGGCCACCAGTTTCCCAACCCCCAATGATTTCTCTGCTGACTGCATGTCAACATGCTAACTTGATTATCACCTGGGTGGCCCTTCATTTACTTTGGAGGTGGCTCCAGCCCGTTTGTGTCTGCACACAGTTCAGCATTAGGCTGGAAATAGCAGAGATGATCACAATCAGATTGCATTGAACAATAGGAAAACTTGCTCAGCCCAGAGATGTTTAGAAATGCAGAAGTCTAGACTCTTGGAGCTAATAAACAAACTAGAACTAGGATCCGGAAGGCACCAAGCCTTCTGGCTGCAACCCAGCCTGTGCTGCCTTGAAGGACGTGCTCCTATCTGCTGGTAGATCTTTGGGTGACTTTCGGTAGATTAGCAACCATTTCTTTCTCCCATTCTGCTGTAATGAAGAAAGCTTGGAAGTAACCAGGAATGGAATTTTATGTGGAAGGCCTGTGAGCTCAGCTGAGCTATGGGACTCAGTAAAAAAAAAAAAATCCCTGTGTTCATAAGCTATTCAGATGCACTGTTTTAAAAAGCCTAAGCATGGAGGGAGTTTTATGAAAATCTCAATGTCAAGCTACAATATGTATAAAAGAGTCAAGCCCCACTTGGTACTATATTTCAGTAGCATAATTTTGCATTTTAGGGGTGATTTGATAAAGATACACACTGCTTTCAATAAATTTTCTATAATAGAATGCATTTTTGTTTTTTAAAAAGGATATATTTTATGTATCATATGCATCGTTTTATTAACACATACATTTTTGTATAATTATACACTTTGTGGTATGTATTTGTGTATGTATGTCTTGTTACTTCAGGGAACCTGGAGCGTATATGCTTTTAATAAAGTAAATTAGTATAATTCTGTATATAATAATGCCTATCTGAGAATAGTGGAACTGAATATAGTGTATGAGAATTGTGGAGAAGTAATTGCTGGGTGGGGGACCAAAAATGGAGAAACTAACCCAGAAGGAGCATTATGTTCCCCCACCAGATGTACTGCCCCTCCCCTAACACCCCATACAACCCGTATGATGAATATTCATAGAATCCTAGAGTTGGAAGAGACCACAAGGGCCATCCAGTCCAACTCCCTGCCAAGCAGGAAACACCATCAAAGCATTCCTGACAGGTGGCTGTCAAGCCTCCACTTAAAGACCTCCAAAGAAGGAGACACCACCACACTCCTTGGCAGCAAATTCCACTGTCGAACAGCTCTTATTTTGTTTATTTATTTATTTATTGCCCGTAAACATATCAAAATTAATGCCCAATAAATAATGTACATAGTCTAACCACTGCAGAAGCAAATTGAGATGCATGCTGAAATACAAGTCACTTGAAGAGCCCTCGATCTATTACCAATTGACTGATCCCCATGTCAATATATCACCTGCTCCTTCTGGGGTAGTTTCTCCATTTTTGGTCCCCCACCCAGCAGTCAAGCATGCAACAGTGGACACACCCTGGAAAAGGCTTTGACTGACTGGCTAAACCAGGTGATGGTAGCCGATGGGTCTCAAGCCCTCAGTGAGTTAGGGACTTCCCCTACATGCAAAGACAGGCTCTGGAAAACTGAGCGGATGAGACAGGTGGGGCTCATCAGACTGGGAAGGTAGCCCATATAGGAGATAGAAAAGTCTATTCTAAGCCTCTACTGCTTTTTGGGATACCTTTGGGAGAACCCCACACAAATCCAGAGTGGAGTCCCTAAGATGGTTGGATGGAGACTTGTAAATTATTATTATTATTATTATTATTATTATTATTATTATTATTATTATTATTATTATTAGTGGCACCCACCCTGTGGAACACCCTTCCATCAGATGTCAAGGAAATAAGCAGCTATCCTATCTTTAAGAGACATCTGAAGGCAGCCCTGTTTAGGGACGTTTTTAATATTTAATGCTGTATTGTTTTAACATTCGTTTGGGAGCCGCCCAGAGTGGCTGGGGAAGCTCAGCCAGATGGGTGGGGTACAAATAATAAATTGTTGTTGTTGTTGTTGTTGTTGTTGTTGTTGTTGTTGTTACACCTCCTTCCAACAACTCCTACAGCCAACTTGGTGCAAACCATATTGCTCTGCTTTCCTTTGGACCACATCAGCAAGTCTGAGACAGGGGTCTTGTCATCTGGGCAGCCCAGGACCTCCATACACACTGCCCAGTCTTGCCCACCATGGAAACTCACTTCAGTGCTACCAATGCAGCAGTTTGACTTCACCCCCAGAGACACACTCCATTGTCTTTCCAGACAGACAGATGCCAACATTCACCATACATTCATCCTGATTTGCTTGTGGGGTGTCTTCATGCCTTCCTGTTAAACATTTGTTCATCCCACATTTTTCAATGCATTTGCTATTACTTTCCAAAGCACAAGAGGTCCATTTAAGGAAAAAGAGAAAAGGGGGAAAGTGGATTTGTTCTGATAGGGCAGCACAGCAATTTAATCCACTTTAATCCAGTTTAAATGTGCAAACAGAATGTTCCGGTATGTCCTTGGATCCGGCAAAATACTCACAAACTGCTGGACGCCCTTTGAAGAATGTTCTGAATAGGGAGAACCATTGGAGAAGGAGGCAGACTCTCCCCTGCAACTCTACAGCTAAGAATGTTGCAATCCTGATGTATTTCCAAAGTGAAATGGCAGTTTTTGATTCAGACAGAGGCAAAGGAAGACAAAGAAAACTAAGTCTGGACTCTGCTAGGATAGGTTTTAGCACAGCATTCCTGCAGACAGCACAGACAGCCAAGGTCTGTTGTTGCCACATCCAATCTTCAGGAAGACAATAATCACCCTAAAGAGTCCAGGTTTGAGTTGTTGCCAAAAGCATCTGAAGGGCACATGGCTGGCAAAGGTGGGCTTAAAGAGCAATCATGATGATGATGATGATGATGATGATGATGATGATTACACAAAAAGTGAAATTGCTTAGGAAATAGTTGTTGTTTTTTAAACCAGAAATATTTTTTCCCCTCCCCTGACAACATTCTCACCAAATGGAAAGCGAGAATTCTTTGTTTTGTTTTTTAAGACAAGCCCAAATGTGTTTGTTTTAGTTTAGAAACGGGAAACTGAAGAAAAGTTCAAGGAAGGCCCATAGCCTTGCTTATCCTGATACGTTTCTGAATCCCAAAATGTTTATGTCGCCAGGCCAAGAATTTTTAATATGCTTTTAAAAGAGTTAAGCGTCTACCAATGTGTACAGAACAAAATCTGACTTTGTATGGGATCAGTATTAAAAGCTTCAGCTGGGCAATCATAAAACAGCTGCGCTCCCCCAAGTGACAGTTGACACAGACTGTGGGAGCAAAGCAGGCTGTTTTCTCACATAGTTTTACGATGTTGCTTCAGTGTGGTTTGTAAATTTTGCTCCATACAGCGTTATATCTACTTGTGGGCACACTTGAAAAGGAAGGATTAGGAGCTTTCTGTACCCGGTTCCATGTTGAGATTGAAGAGACTTATTCTGATTGATGGTTCTTGGAAGTCCTTTGTTTAAGATAAATTTCTGAGGTCATTCAGCATATTTCCTTTGATGCTCATTGCAGTACCAATTGGTCTCAGATGAGTTTCACTAATACTGAACTTCAAGAAGCAATAATTTAAATGGAAAGTGCTTTCCTTATGACAGCCATTTGTATATAATTGTAACACTCACTCCAGATCTCAAAGTGGTGAGAAGTTCCAGGGGTACAGCACTTATTCAGGTTTGGTTCCCTTTGGAAAGCCGAAGGTGTTTCGTAACATTTTCATTTATAATACGTTTAATAATAATAATAATAATAATAATAATAATAATAATAATAATAATAATAATATATTTATACCCTGCCGATAAAACATCAAACATTAAAAACTTCCCTAAACAGGGATGCCTTCAGATGTCTTCTAAAAGTCAGATAGTTGTTTATTTCCTTGACATCTGATGGGAGGGCGTTCCACAGGGCAGGCGCCACTACTGAGAAGACCCTCTGCCTTGTTCCCTGTAACCTCATTTCTTGCAGTGAGGGAACTGCCAGGAGGCCCACGGAGCTGGACCTCAGTCCACATTTGTAGTTCTTTTCCAGGAGCACTTCCCACTCTGGCAACCTTATTGGTTCTGCACACAGAGTGACTATTCCTGTAAACAATTAAGTGCACTTGCACACTAGGGGCACAATCCAGTCACTTTTCCTATCCCACTAATCTACTCCTGCATCTGCTGTTCTGAACACAGTGTGACTTAGTCAGATACAACCCAAAGGCTCATTTACTTTAGAAAGAAAAGGGAAAGAAGACTAAGGGGGAATATGATAGAAGTCTACAAAATAATGAACAGTGTGAAAATAATGAACAGTTTAGACATGTCTAGAAATTCTAGAACTAGTATCTGGAGCCAAAGTAGATTCATTTGCACTACACTGAAGGCAAAAAATAACTTCATAAATTTTCAAATACATAATTGACCCAAAATCTGTCACCATAAGATGTGACCACTAATGGTTTTAGAATCAAACATTTAAAACAACAGTGGGAGCCTTGCTCCTTCACACTACCCATTGTACAAAACCACATCTATCTGAGGTAACCAGTGTCACATCCATACCATACAAATAAAGTACATTTAAAGCATGTGGCTCCCCCCCAAAAAACTATGGGAACCATAGTCAAAACAAAAAAAAATAAAAAAATCATGCCAGGATTTTGCTACCTACCTGCAACTGGAACTATGGGAACCATAGTTTGTCAAGGAAGCTGCCAACTGTAGCTGTGTGAAGATAAACTACACTTCCCAGGATTATTTGAGGAAAACCACAAATATGGTGAGGATGTGTCCTGGGTTTGGTTAAAAGCAGAAGTAGATACCTGCCTTCTTCTCCTCCAGCATGCAAAGAGCGGAAAGGAGCAGGGAGTCTGCGAGCTAAGGTGTCCCATTAATCTGAGCTGGATGGGCCAAGGGAGTAATCATGTTACTTATATCGCAACAAGTATATTTGAAAGCCAAAGTGCACATATTCTCTCTGTGTTGAGGTGACCTCTGTACATGGTAAGCAATAAAGATTGAAACTGTCTAGGTTCTTGAATAGTGCTACGTTTTTTGAGTGCTTTGCTTCAGAGACAGAGAATGCGCATTCACTTGTTACTCAGCTGCATACCATACGTATAATTTTTAATGGTGACCAGAAGGATAGTGCAATGTCTAAACATAGTAACTTGCCTCCGACCATTAGATCTTTTAGACCCACAGGTTATCAGTCTCTTCCTTGGGTGCCATTATTGTTTTTTATCACACTAATTAAGGTTCCAAAAGTGCATTTTTCAATTGCAAGAGACAACCTCTGTTTTAACTTCTCTCTATTACGTGTTTGGAGAATGTTTTTTCTTTGCGAAATATTTCCTTTTGCTTAGACATTTCCCGCAACTTACAGGGTCTTCGCATTCTGAACCACTGTAAAGAACCATTGCTGCTTGTGGTTAATGGTTATTTTCCTTGTCTCGTTGTTCTTGATTGGTATTATATAATAAACTTTTTTTTTCCACACTTATGGTTACCATCAGGATTTTTCTCTGCTATTTATAGTGCTCATTCTTAAAACTAATTTTTTCTCCCTCCCAATAATTTCCTGATTATTTATTTTTCTAATTTGAACAGTTTGAAAGTTGTATATCCTGTGCCCACATTGCATCTTCCTGGAGCGTAGGACTGAGGGTTCTCAAAACTCATGCAAACATTCCCCTGCCTTTCCTTGTCCAAAGCTGGGGAGCTGGCACTACCCTAGGGATGTGGAAGGAATTCAATTTCCCAGTTCGCATTCACAGGTGAATCTATCCAGTTCATCCTTTCTGAAACAATATGAGAATCGAAACACAGTCATCTGCCAAAATTGCACGTGTCCTGAATTTTGTGATGCAGTTCGCCACTAAGCAATGTTTACAAAAATACATATATTAGGGAGAAATGCATAAAAATGAATATGTTAGTGAAAATAACATACATGATGCTTACAAAAGTGAATTATAATAGGGAACTTGTACATTAGTCCAACCTGCTTACAAAAATGTGTTTAATGGGGAAATTCATATTAAATGCTGTTGAATTTTCATGAGGTTGTTGTTGGTTTTAAGCAAATTGCCTACAGAAATGTGGAGGGCTTGAATTAAGGTGGGAAAGACTGAGAAACAGAGGGAACTGAAACTGACAGTTCCTTCTACCCTGAACCAAAGCGGAAGCAACCATTGGCACGGATTTATAGGCACAAGGACCTTACAAATACAGCAACACCATGAAGGGGCGCTTTTGGGGTAAAACGGAAACGAGGCTGCTTGTAAGCCACCTTCACCCAAACCAACTTTTGCCACCCAGGGGCACATTTAAAATCTAAGAACACCTGCAAAGCTTTGTATTTACAGTGGTACCTTGCTTCTCACACTTAATCCCTTCCAGAAGTCCGTTCCAAACCGAGTGTTCCAAAACCAAGGCATGCTTTCCCATAGAAGTAAAGCAAATGGATTGATCCGTTCCAGACTTTTAAAAACAACCCCTAAAACAGCAATTTAACATGAATTTTACTACTAATGAGACCATTGATCCATAAAATGAAAGCAATAGTCAATGTACTTGCAGTCACACAATCAATCAATCAGTAGCTGAAACTGGGCTACACACAGTCACAAAAACAAAAAAAGAGCCGCAAAAACAAAAGGGCAAAATAAATAGCAAAAACAGACAGTCCTCAGCGTAGCACTCAAAACGGAAGTGTGGCACGGAAGCGTAACACTCAAAACGGAGCATGCTCAGCTTCCGAAAAAAGTTCGCAAACCAGAACACTTACTTCCAGGTTCGAGTGTTTGGGTTCCAAGTTGTTGAGTACCAAGACGTTTGAGAAACCAAAGTACCACTGTATATATAAATGGATTAGTGTATGTAATGGCATTTTATAATGTAAAATCCCCTGTGAGTCCTTGGATGAAGAGTGATAAAGAAATATTATCATTAGTAGTGGTGGTGGTAGATGGCAGCGATGCTTCAGAACTGAATGCATGTTTAGTACAAGACTTTCTGGAGGAAGGTATTTGTAGATACCATAGATTTGATCCCAAGATAAATGTCACGTATTGCAAAACCTTGGATTGCTCTCTGCCGGGAGTATCAAAGACTCCCACTACAAACCTGCTCACACTGATGTGGCACATACTATACATTTTTTCCTAACCTCTGAATCCAATTTGGCATGGAAGCAAGAGAAACTGTTGAAAGTGGCCATACTTTCCCTTTCAGATAAACCATTGCTTCTGGTCTTTTTGTATCCAGTTAAAAGAGGGGAAAAGCTGTGCTCTTATTGACATATATCATATGGATAACCTATTTGAAGCAGACTGTTTGAAGCAACACTCCCATTTTTTAAATTGTAGCTGGGAGGCACCTCAAATTATAGGCCAATGCATAGAAGCAACCCAGTGAACTTGAATTTGGTAAACAGATTTGTCCAAGCAGGAAAGCTTGCACAACGATGACTATACAGAGACCATATTGGGAGGAAAATATTTCCCTCGTCTCTGTTAAATTTTGAATGTACACGCAGCCTATTGTCTTGGCAGAAGCAAAATGAATTTGATTAACTTACAGGTTGTGTTTTATAGTCAAACTCACCTTTATCTACCAAACGGAGCATAGCTAGCTTTTCAGAGTTCAAAATTTCCTGGAGAAGAGGAGATGCCTAAGAAGGGCTGTGTGCCAAGACAATAAAATGAAGCCTAGCAGTTAACTTGGGAACCAGATTTCTGAAGTCCTCTTTGGTCATTCCAAAGGCTGGTGTGTCCTAAGGCTCCATGCCCTTTCAGCAGGTGGAATTTATGAACAGCTGAAGAAAGCTAAAAGGAAGGTCATTGCCTCATACTGTGCTCAGAAGTCTCAGAAATATGTGGCTAGCCACTCTTTGTTTTTTTTAAAAAAACTTGTCACAAAATTGTACACGTATAAATCATAAAACATGAGGTGACTAAAAAGGGGGGGGTTATGGGGGTAAAGTATTAAGCATATTAATTTACATTAAATAATAATGATATTATTGCAGTAAACCAGTAAACTGAGTTCTTCAATAAATCAGCTTGGAAAACACAGAGAAATGTTGTTGTTCAGTCGTTCAGTCGTGTCCGACTCTTCGTGACCCCATGGACCAGAGCACGCCAGGCAACGCCTATCCTTCACTGCCTCTTGCAGTTTGGCCAAATCATGTTAGTAGCTTTGAGAACACTCTCCAACCATCTCATCCTCTGTCGTCCCCTTCTCCTTGTGCCCTCCATCTTTCCCAACATCAGGGTCTTTTCTAGGGAGTCTTCTCTTCTCATGAGGTGGCCAAAGTACTGGAGCCTCAACTTCAGGATCTGTCCTTCTAGTGAGCACTCAGGGCTGATTTCTTTGAGAATGGATAGGTTTGATCTTCTTGCAGTCCATGGGACTCTCAAGAGTCTCCTCCAGCACCATAATTCAAAGCATCATTCTTCGGCGATCAGCCTTCTTTATGGTCCAGCTCTCATATCTGAGGTTGTTGATATTTTTTCCGGCAATCTTAATTCCGGTTTGGGATTCATCCAGCCCAGCCTTTCGCATGATGAATTCTGCATATAAGTTAAATAAGCAGGGAGACAATATACAGCCTTGTCGTACTCCTTTCCCAATTTTGAACCAATCAGTTTTATTCCATATCCAGTTCTAACTGTAGCTTCTTGTCCCACATAGAGATTTCTCAGGAGACGGATGAGGTGATCTGGCACTCCCATTTCTTTAAGAACTTGCCATAGTTTTGCTGTGGTCGACACAGTCAAATGCTTTTGCGTAGTCAATGAAGCAGAAGTAGAGGTTTTTCTGGAACTCTCTAGCATTTCCTCCATAATCCAGTGCATGTTTGCAATTTGGTCTCTGGTTCCTCTGCCCCTTCGAAATCCAGCTTGCACTTCTGGGAGTTCTCGGTCCACATACTGCTTAAGCCTGCCTTGTAGAATTTTAAGCATAACCTTGCTAGCGTGTGAAATGAGTGCAATTGTGGCGGTAGTTGGAGCATTCTTTGGCACTGCCCTTCTTGGGATTGGGATGTAGACTGATCTTCTCCAATCCTCTGGCCACTGCTGAGTTTTCCAAACTTGCTGGCATATTGAGTGTAGCACCTTAACAGCATCATCTTTTTAAAATTTTGAATAGTTCAGCTGGAATATCATCACTTCCACTGGCCTTGTTGTTAGCAAGGCTTTCTAAGGCCCATTTGACTTCACTCCCCAGGATGTCTGGCTCAAGGTCAGCAACTACACTACCTGGGGTGTATGAGACCTCCATATCTTTCTGGTATAATTCCTCTGTGTATTCTTTCCACCTCTTCTTGATGTCTTCTGCTTCTGTTAGGTCCTTTCCACTTTGTCCTTAATTGTGGTAATCTTTGTACGAAATGTTCCTTTCATATCTCCAATTTTCTTGAACAGATCTCTGGTTTTCCTATTCTGTTATTTTCCTCTATTTCTTTGCATTGCTCGTTTAGAAAGGCCCTCAGAGTAATAGCAGTGAACTAATGAGTAGCACCTGCTTATCCATGCCATGTTGCAATATATGTTGTAGGTATTCTTCATCCATGTGTTGTTTCATTTGCATATTTTTTAAAAAGCACACCATATAGTGCAAAAATTACATTGTTTCTTCTCTCACCACCTTCATTTTTTGTGACAGCTTTTCAATTATGGCTGTTTGCCAGACTACATTATATCAGTGATATATTCATTAATAGCAAGGTTTTTCAAGTTCTGGCTATTACCATTGTAGCTACTGTTAATAAATAGGTTATTAATTTCTTACTTCTTAATTGGTCAATATCTGATGTATATAAATTAAGTAAGGCTAAAAACTGGGGTTATTGGGATTGTCTGAGCTTTTCTCTTTAAAAATTTGTGGACATTCCTACCACATATGCTGGTATGTACCTATAATTTGGTACTATTTCTAACAGAACAGAAGGCTATTGGGCTTTATATAAGATAGGTGCACCAATGTTAAATACTATCTATGCACAATTTTTAGTACACATTCCCTAGTAGTTACTGAATGTCACGGCATGTTTCTTGCCTTCATTTATTTAGGAAAGTGTAGAAACCGCTTATCCCCCCCCCAACAAAGACTATTAAATTGTATAAAACAATTATCAATAGAACCCAGTTAAAACCAGCATATATATATATATATATATATATATATATATATATATATATATATACACACACACACATACATAACAAAATCTAGTGATTTATCTACTTACTTCTTACTTTGAATTCCGTGTGTGGTCATTTTCATTCATTGCTCCTTGCTATTTGTTCTTTAGCAAATTTTAGATTGTATTTGTTTTATATTTCTCACTGGAATTCAATCTGAGGCCATCTTGGCAGCCATAAAGCAATGCTCAAATTTATAACAATAACAACAATGCCCTGAGATTTCTATGGAACTTTTTTACAACACCATGAGTGCCACAATTTTTATTCTGTTTCAGTCAAGGGCTAACTACTAGAGTATAGTGAGCCACTTGCAATAGAATATCTTCCCTTTCCCATTTCCACCAAGAATCAATACAATGTCTATTTATAGAAAGGCTTCCTTAAATTAGACCTTCCAAGTGCTAAGTAATATTTGACAGCTGCTCTTCTTGTTGAAGGTCTTGTGACCCTGTAATAAAACTGATTAATGGAGTGTCACACGAATCAAAGACACTTCTTTTGACCCTGATTTGCAAATACATTTTCTGTCACCTCTTGCCCTCTGTTTGACACTTCTGACAATTCAATATCCTCTTGCAATTAGATGTGCTGTCAATTTGTCTTTCTGGTCTCATAGCTCCAATAAGCACATCTCCTTAGCACATCTTCAAGAACCACATGTTTTCAATGACAAATATATTACATAAATTAACATCTTTTTATTATGTGCTGCTCTCTTAATAGTCATTCCTCAAAATCCCAATTGTACTTTAGAAAAAATGTGTCTTCACACTGATTTGTTGATTGTTTAGGGAAGCTTTTAATGTGTGATATTTTAATGTATTTGATTTTTGTTGGAAGCCGCCCAGAGTGGCTGGGGAAATCCAGCCAGATGGGCGGGGTACAAATAATAATAATAATAATAATAATAATAATAATAATAATAATAATAATAATAAGTTTTAATACTTTGTTTCCTTGTTTGTGTGGCATTCCTTGAAGCATTTATATGCCACCTTTCCTGGAAGAAACCCTTCCAAGCTGGCTTACAAAGCACTATTTTCTTTTTAAAAAACAAAATAAAAAAAATTCCTTCCAGTAGCACCTTAGAGACCAACTAAGTTTGTTCTTGGTATGAGCTTTCGTGTGCATGCACACTTCTTCAAGAAAGACTTAAAACAAGTTTTAAGATGCATGTAAAATCTTCCAATATAATACTAAAAGCAGCAGCAGTTGAAGCAACTTTATGCATGACAGTGGTGCTGGGATCTGTTTCTGCCACTCAAAAGTGGGACAAGAATGTGTCAAAAGCTTGTGGCTCTCCTCATAGTTGCTGGAATTTCTCTGCTGCATAAATACAGCAAGCAGGACTACACCACCATCAGGACCCCTAACTCCCCAAGGCAGCTTTCCTAATTTGATTCAGCTTTCTCTGTTTGAATATGTTCCAATGCAGATGACAGATTCATGGCTAACAGTAATGAACAACGATCGTTACATTATAGTTTGGGTTTCCTGCAATATGTGAGCTCCCTTGTGTTTAATTCACAACTTATTGTGGTTTTGTTTGCTTGTCTTTATGTGTGTTTTATCTTCTGCTTTTCTGGCATATCATTTCACACAGAGAGATTTTCCATTAATATTGTTTACACAGTCGTTGTCTTTGTATGACACAGGCCACACTAAGTGGATATGGAAAAGGACATTCTTGATGCATGTGGGCATTTTGATACAGAAGCCAAATAGCCATTGATTGTCATTGTTTTTGACATGTTTTCATAGCAGTTGCATGGCATGATTATAGTTATTTGTTCTGTAAACAGTTTGAAGATGTTTTGAAATGGTGTGGTTTCCTGGATTTTCATTCTGCCTGGTGCACAGTGTTTAGATCTCTTTTAGCTTAAGTTCCATACAATTCAGTGGCCCCTAATGAATCACTCTCCGAGTCATCATGTAAATGTTTGCTGTTGTCATTATTCCAGTATCAGTCCCACTTTTCCTTCTGGTCCATATTTTATGGGGGTTTTTTTAAGTTATACCTGTGACTGGGAGGAGAACAGATAGATTCCTCTCAACAAGCATGGGCATTTGTGTGCTACATTTGTCATGTATGTCATTTCTTTCAGATGTTAATTATGAACCATCCAGTAGGTCACCCCAGGTGGTGTTCAAATGTCCCCCCTTCCCCAACACACACAATTGCTTAGGGGGAAAGTGAAATTGGGCCCATTCACCAAGCCTATTGGCCATGCATTTGCTTTTTAAAAGAGCACACACATCCATATTAAAGCTGGACTAGATATCCCACACATACTTTTATCATTTGAAAATGCAGGTATATTTGACTATTCCCAGGTGCCAGGCAAATTATAAGCACTATCAGTGAGTGCTCTTACCATGCCTGAAGGTGCATTCATCCACCCAACTGCAAGTCGTTCTGGGAGCAGCACTAGCAACATTCCCATCGGACATTCTTTCCCAGGAATGCAGCTGGACTGTTCAGGACCAGCAAAGCTATCACTTGAACAGGCAGCAAATATATATCAACTTCTAAAACCACTCTCCCAGAAGTCCTTAAAAAAAACAACCCACCATCTTCAGGAAATTTTGCTCCACCTGCATGCTTCCAAGGCCCAATAAGTTTTGCTGCCTGACGTAAAGGACAAGATGACTCCCCCTGCCATTCCACATACGGAAGCTGACTAGGCTGGCCATTGAATTTTACTGAGCCGCATCTCCTGCCAATATACTGAGGTCAGCAGCTTCACAGAGCAGGCCACATGGCACGCACAGCTCTATCCTTCAGCAGAGGGAAATGGCTGGGAGGCTAAGAAGGTACATTCAGGGTGGCTGCCTCTGCTGCCACACCAGCATGTGCAACCTGAGGCCGCTGCCTCACTCTACCAACCCTGCATGCTCCCTATTCTTTGCTAAAAAGCAATATCATCAGTTCAAATCAGGATTGGTGGAAAGTAATTACACAGTTCATGCAGAAATAGGCTACACATTGTTGGAGACAGTGGAGGAGTGTGCCTTTGTGGGTGAAGTCAAGCTGTTGGAAGGTTGCAGTGCTTGCTGTGGCTGTAAAGACCGATATGGGAGAGACATGTATTGTTGCACCTGAGGCAGTTGAAGGTGTCCAATTGTGTTGCTGCAGATACACCAAGCCTTTTCTTCTCTCTGTGCTCCTCCCAGTGGTCATTCCTCCTCGGGTCACTGCTATGGATACACAATCTGACTGACTGGGTTTACAATCCTGTTTACTCAGCTTCCAGTGCAGTTCCACCACTGGTTTGGGAAGCAGTGGGCACACAACATTAGCCACAGTCCATATCTATCCTGTCATTTCCTATGAAAGACAGCATTTTGATATGTTTTCCCCCTAACCTGGGGGAAAGAATGGCTTAGCTGCATTTTCAGCTGGCAATATGCACAGAACCATAGACTAAAGCTCTTCGTTCTGACCATTTAGTGCCTGACATCTGTCCATCTGTCCAGCTGCTGTTCTGTCACTGAAATTTGTTATCTCCCCCAGCTCTCTGTCCCTCAGAAAAGGAAGGAAACTAGGGCATGTTCACTTATTGGGTCAAAACATAAAACTGATTTATAGGAAGGTGAACGTATTAGATTTTCCACATCAAGGTCGACATGCAGGCCAGCAACAATTAGAAAATTGCTATTTAGAATTGCATCATGCTGGAAAATATTTCATGAATAGTTGTTTTCCTGAATTAGTTGGAAGCTGACTAGAATGGTGGTGTGTCTGAAATGCCAGAGCAGTGTCGATTCCTATAAACGCTATAAAGCCAAGTAAATGAAGGCTGTAAAGCCAAGTAAATGTAACATAACACAAAAAGGCAACTCCAAGAAAAAATAATGTGGAAATAAGAATTAGGATACAGTGGTGCCTCGCAAGACGAAATTAATTCGTTCCGCAAGACTCTTCGTCTTGCGGAAATTTCGTCTTGCGAGGCACCTTTTCCCATAGGAACGCATTAAAATTTAATTAATGCGTTCCTATGGGGAAAAAAGTCTGGGGGCCCCTCCCGACCGGCACCGGAGCCAAGCCAAGCCGCGTTTTAAGACTGCAGTGAGCGAACAGCAGCGCTGCTGTTCGCTCGCTTCAGTCTTAAAACGCAGCTCCGCGGCTCCGGGAGGGAGGGAGGGGGCCGTGGGATGATGCCCGACATCGGGCATGATGCCACGGCCCCCTCCCGACCGGCACCGGAGCTCTGCGGTGCTGTGTTTTAAGACTGCAGCGATTGCTGCAGTCTTAAAACGCAGCTCCGCGGCTCCGGGAGGGAGGGAGGGGGCCGTGGGATGATGCCCGACATCGGGCATGATGCCACGGCCCCCTCCCGACCGGCACCGGAGCTCCGCGGTGCTGTGTTTTAAGACTGCAGCGATGGCTGCAGTCTTAAAACGCAGCTCCGCGGCTCCGGGAGGGAGGGAGAGGGCCGTGGGATGATGCCCGACATCGGGCATGATGCCACGGCCCCCTCCCGACCGGCACCGGAGCTCCGCGGTGCTGTGTTTTAAGACTGCAGCTATCGCTGCAGTCTTAAAACGCAGCTCCGCGGCTCCGGGAGGGAGGGAGAGGGCCGTGGGATGATGCCCGACATCGGGCATGATGCCACGGCCCCCTCCCGACCGGCACCGGAGCTCCGCGCCGCCGAGTTTTAAGACTGCAACGATCGTTGCAGTCTTAAAACGCAGCGGCGGGGCTCCGGGAAGGAGGGAGAGGGCCGTGGGATGATGCCCGACATCGGGCACGATCCCACGGCCCCCTCCCGACCGGCACCGGAGCTCCGCGCCGCCGAGTTTTAAGACTGCAACGATCGTTGCAGTCTTAAAACGCAGCGGCGGGGCTCCGGGAAGGAGGGAGAGGGCCGTGAGATGATGCCCGACATTGGGCACGATCCCATGGCCCCCTCCCGACCGGCACCGGAGCTCCGCGCCGCCGAGTTTTAAGACTGCAACGAACGTTGCAGTCTTAAAACGCAGCGGCGGGGCTCCGGGAAGGAGGGAGAGGGCCGTGGGATGATGCCCGACATTGGGCACGATCCCACGGCCCCCTCCCGACCGGCACCGGAGCTCCGCGCCGGCGAGTTTTAAGACTGCAACGATCGTTGCAGTCTTAAAACGCAGCGGCGGGGCTCCGGGAAGGAGGGAGAGGGCCGTGGGATGATGCCCGACATTGGGCACGATCCCACGGCCCCCTCCCGACCGGCAGCGGAGCTTACCTTTTCGCTGCGGTCGGGAGGGATGTTGTCCGCATCTGCCATTTTGGATCGACTGCGCATGCACAGTCGATCCAAAATGGCGGACGCGGACATCACCCCTCCCGACCAGAGCGAAAAGGTAAGCCAGCTTACAGTGGTACCTCGCCAGACGAATTCGTCTTGCGAAAAACAGGCATAGACGAATTCGTCTTGCGAGTCAACTAAAAACTCGCAAAACCCTTTCGTTTTGCGAGTTTTTCGTCTAGCGAGGCATTCGTCTTGCGGGGTACCACTGTATCTAATTTGACAAGGCTTGAGAAGTGGAGCTGCTTTTTCGTGGTGTGGCAAGTTGAAAAGTACATTTTACAGCAGACATTTCAGGAAAAATCAAACAGGTATTGATCTTCTACAAAGGGCGACAGGAACAGAAACAAAGATAACAGAAACAAAATAGGAAATTCTTTCCAGTAGCACCTTAGAGACCAACTGAGTTTGTTCTTGGTATGAGCTTTCGTGTGCATGCACACTTCATACCAAGAACAAACTCAGTTGGTCTCTAAGGTGCTACTGGAAAGAATTTCCTATTTTGTTTCGACTATGGCAGACCAACACGGCTACCCACCTGTAACTGGAAAGATAACAGACTCAAAGATAATCAGGTCCTTCAGGTCTTGCTGATATAGGCATAAAACCCATGAGATGATTTTTTTTTTGACTGAAGCTAAGTAGGTTTAGCATTGGAGACATCCACATGGTTGCAGCTTTGCTTTTAGTTGTTTGGTGGAAGACCAGATTATGAGTGTAATGAACAATACTGCTTGATTGTCAGAGACAGCATGCTTCTGAATCCATTGGTTCAGGTTCTAGCCTCCAGAGCAGGAGATAACAAGCTTGCTCCATCTTCGATGTGGCAGCCCTTTAGATATTTAAAAATGACTGTGGTCTTCTGCTGCTTATGTATGAACTCGCTGCATTCTGAGTTAAAGGTAAATCAAATTTTATTCTTGATGAAGCCTGGGGGTCTGCACATTTTGTTGGCATCCGTCTGTCTTGGGGGATAAAGGAAGAATGTGCCTTCGGGGGTAAAGTCAAACCATTGGAGAGTTCCAGAGCCTGCTTTGATTGTAAGGATCGATACAGGAGAGACATGTTTTACTGCAGATGGGGCAGATGAAGGGGTCTGGTTTTGCTGCTACAGGTGCACCATGGTGTTTCTTCTTTCTGCACTCCTTCCAGTGGTCATTCCTCCTGTAGCCACTGCACAGAGTAGTAACTAACTCCTCCAGCCAGACCACACTTCTGAATCAGCTTTCAAGAGGGCCACATGCAAGGTATTTAGTTGATAAAACATACACTACAGGAGTCACCCTGAAATTAAACTTAAAATGTGAAAACTAATCCAATGGAACAAAATAACCACAGTGGAAATGTGTATAACTTCTGTGTTGACAAGTATTTCATATAGTAACCTTTTGCAATGTGCCTCAACTGAAAAACAATTGATAAGCAAGCCAAATGTGCCATTATATAACATGTTGATGCCAGCCAGAGTTGACATTTTCTGTGAATTTGTTGAACCAATCAAATTCTGAGGAACCAATCATATGGGTGATTAAATGTATGCTCAGATTCAACCCACTTCTTGGAGATTGCTCTAGATGATGTGAATCTTAATCTGGGCACAGTAAGGCATTCACAAGACTCTTTTAAGATACAAAAATCTACCCCCCCCCCACAAAAATATAATTTTAAAAAATACATTCCAGATGAAACAATGCTGGAGGTAGCCAACCAAGTAAATAGTCATTGGTCACATTCATTATTTAAATATTTGAGAAGGTATATATAATACTGGATGTGCTGCTCTTCCAGATCTGCTGCACCCACTTCTGGGAGTACGGTAGCGGTAGGAGAAGTCGTGCAGTGTCTGCGGTGGAGGCCATAGCGGAAGTCATGGCAGACTATGGTGGAAGCCGCCGAGGTATCAGAGGAGGCAGCGGAGGTGAGGCAGAGGAAGCAGGACATCCAGGATTTCAAGCAGAAGCCGGGGTGACTTCTGTAAATCTGGGATGTCCCGCTCAAAGTGGGACTCTTGGGTGGCATGTGTTGAAGCCTAAGAATGCAGCAAGAAACTTGGGTTTGATGCAGAATTCTACCAACTGCATTCTTCCATATGTGGAAGAGGAAGTGAATTTTGGCTGAGTTCCCCCCCCCCATGTGCCCCCCTGTCCCCCCTGAGAAATGCTTTTCATTAAAAATATCTCAATGTGGTTCACAAAAAAGCTCTGCTCCAGATGATTGGTGGACCCTCCAGAACAGTCTTGGGGGTGGAGTGTGGGACAAACAGGAGCGTCAGCAAAAACTGCCTGTGAGTATGTCCACTAAGTGGAGATCTTTTATATTCAGGAGATGTCTGGATCCAACCCATACATTTGTTTTATCATCATCATCATGTGTAGCAGTGTGGAGAGATAGGGGGAAAGAGGAAAATCATACAAATGGAACAGGCATTAAATCCACAGAAAAGAAAACAGTACATGAAATGT
Source organism: Lacerta agilis (assembly GCF_009819535.1). Taxonomy (NCBI): domain Eukaryota; kingdom Metazoa; phylum Chordata; class Lepidosauria; order Squamata; family Lacertidae; genus Lacerta; species Lacerta agilis. Next base: position 39,660,909 of record NC_046312.1, read on the forward strand.
TTGTTTGTTTATCTTTCTTCCCAATGTTTAGGGCATGCAGGACACCTAAGTAATATACACAAAGAAGGCAAGATGGAACAATGCCCCCAAAAATGTCAAAATGTGCCAAAGACAGAAAAAATACTAAAAACCGAGCACAGCCCTAGCAGGAAATGGCCAAATTGCCCTTACCATCTGTAGATAGTAGGAGTGCTCTGTTCAACAAAATGATGAAACGACTCTATGTTTAAGTCAAGATTGAATAGTTTTTTGGAGGGTTTTTAAATTATATATATACACACACACACACACACACACACACACACACACACGTGTGTGTGTGTGTGTGTGTGTGTGTGTGTGTGATAGTAACCAGGAGATACTCAATTTCTGTTAAGATACTGGCAAAATACTGTAAGCAGTTTTGTCCAGTGGGAAAATAGATAATCTAATGCCATATATTCATTGATAGGCATTCTTTGTGGAATTAATTTAAAACATGTTATTATGAGAACTTTCCTCAAATGTAAACACCAGCAACACAAGAATAATGGACTAAACCCTGAAGACTTTTATACAGCCTGTCCTAGGGCAAGACATCCAACCAACTTAATTAAAAATTGCTTGAATTCCATTGAGAGTTCAAGCAAATAAATTAGATCCTCGATACGCGATACAATATTTGGGTCTGGTTTTAGAGTGGGAGGAAAATGGGCTTTGAATAATGAAAATAGGATTGACATTATTTGGTTAAGGTGTTGTTTTTATTGTTATTTGAAAACATCTAACCCCACCCCCACATACAGTACAGAAATGTCCCTTTGTGAACATTTGTGGGACTATTGAGACATAGCTTGCAGGTGTCAGATTCCAACATTTTAGATGCCACCATTGAAGTGTTGGGATCCATTGGAAATTATCAAGCTGCACCGCTAGATTTATAACCCTGCTCAAATACAGCCACAACACATGGCTAATTATTAGCGGACGAAAATTCATCTTTGAAACAGTTGACTTAATCCAGAAACAGTGTTCTGCTTGTTTGCTGTTCATTATTGAATTCTACAAGGACTCGGGTGGCGCTGTGGGTTAAACCACAGAGCCTAGGGCTTGCCGATCAGAAGATCAGTGGTTCAAATCCCTGTGACGGGGTGAGCTCTCGTTGCTCGGTCCCTGCTCCTGCCAACCTAGCACTTTGAAAGCATGTGAAAGCGTAAGTAGATAAATAGGTACCGCTTCGGCGGGAAGGTAAACAGCGTTTCCATGCACTGCTCTGGTTCGCCAGAAGCGGCTTAGTCATGCTGGCCACATGACCCAGAAGCTGTACGCTGGCTCCCTTGGCCAATAAAGTGAGATGAGCGCTTCAACCCCAGAGTCGTCTGCAACTGGAGCTAAAGTTCAGGGGTCCCTTTACCTTTACCTTTATTGAATTTTACACTTTGGAGCACCCACCACTACAATACTGTTGGACATTATCTATTGAAAGGCATTCTGCCTGCGCCGTGGTCTTCCCTGACAGCAATTCATTACATTGGCTATTTCTTGTTTATGGACTTATACATGCATTATATAATTATGTTTATGATTTGTAAATTTTGGATTATATTCTAACTAATAATAATAATACATTTACCATACTTATTAGCCACGTGTTGCAGCTGTATTTGAACAGATTATTCTGTATTGCAATACAGGGGTTTTGTTTTTGTTACAGATTTATAACCCCGGCTTGTTCTCAAACCAGTTAAACTAAGGTGTTGTTCCTTGAAGTTCAGATGTAGCAAGGAACTCTGGTTAGTTTAAACATTGCAGCTGATGCTTCCTTTCACTTCATTCCCATGCCACACCAGCAGATTTGAGACAGGGGGTAACAAGAGCATGAGCTCATTCATTGCTGCTTGTGCACATAATGATAAACTATACTTTCATGCTATGTCTAAATTGGGCCTTTATGCCCATAGGGCACTTCCACATGGCACTTTATGGTAGACTTGGTGCTGATCCATGAAAGTTTTGTGTAGTGCCCACATGACATCGTCTCATCTATCTATCTATCTGTCTATCTATCTATCTATCTATCTATCTATCTACCTATCTATCATCTATCTATCTCAGTTTAATCTGAATTTACCATTTATGCAGAAAATCTGCCAAGGTGTTTTTTAAAAAACCAAACCTGTGGAAAAAGTAAATCTGGATTAATTGGGTGGAGAAAATATGGGGTGCCATTTTGATGAGGACAACATTGTGTGGTCAATGCCCCCCAAAAAATTGCATGCAGCACCAAGTCCACAATACTACTGGGTTCAAGGGCCCTTAAGCACATAGCCAAATCATTCAAGATTTTTCAGAGATCCCTGTATACAAGCTGGTATTTTTGTTTATATTTATGTTCCAGCAGTTCACTCTTCCCCTGCGCTACAAACTACATTGTGGCTTATCATGTTTAATGATAAGTTTAATATGTGTCTTATCATAAATAAATTCTGTTTCTGAAACTGCACATGAAAAGCTGCCATCATAAGTTTAAAAACAAAACAAAATAAGCATTAAAATTTCAAATTTGAAAAGTCAGAAACAAGCTGAATAACAGTGTAGAATAGCGTTGCCATATTTCTGACACCCGCAGAAACAACCCAAATTGTTGAGCTTTTTTTGGAGGAAACCTAACCACAAGATTGTGATTGTAAGCTTTTTGAGCTGTTTCTGCTACTTTTTCCACCACGTTGCAATACATCCAGATATACATTCACCCTAACGCCATTTTTACACCCAAAAACCAGGATATGTCAGGAATTTTCCTGACGTATGGCAAGCCTAACTTAGAATAAAAATGGTCAGCGGCATTTCTCAATGGATTTCTCATATGTGAGATTTTTCCCAAAGTGGCATTCAAATTAAACTTGAAAAAATTTGCTCAGGTGACTTTCTAGGGTAGTTTTTTAAAAGTCATGAAGAAAAGCTTTTTTCATGCAATGTCTAATTAAGCCTTCAGATTCACATAGCTATTGATTGAATGTAGAATGTTTTTCACTAGGAATTTAAAATATTTCACAATAAATATTGAAAACCTTGTGCAAATACAATCCTCCTTATCGTTGTGCATTCTTGGCTTTTGTTAGTTTCAGTAAAACCCTTAAAGTTTGTTAGACTTCTGGTGTTTGTTTTTGTTTAAACAACAGAAAATCTAGCATCTTTTGTCTAGACAATGTTATCTTGACCCAAAGCTTCCTGTAGAATAATTGTATCTGACTCATAAGAAATCCTGGAACATGCCTGGTGTTACGGACTCTCATATTTGGTTTTATGTCGGAATTGATCTAAAGAGAGATCATTTAAAATATGAATTAATAACATGATTCCAAAGGTGTTTAATCAAGTCATGACATTCCCCTTGATTTAAAGCCTGGGCAAAATGGTTCTGTTAGCTAAGAGAAATTACCAAGTAAAAATGAGAGATTTTGGTTAATTTTTCTCAATCAAAACAGCTTGTCTGGTTCTGTGGTTTGCAGATTTTTTTTTCTCCTAGAAAGACTTCTGCAGAATATGCTCACTGGGGGGGGGGGGGTATGCCGGGGGAAGATTGCATGCCTTTAATCTTGCTCTTATATTTGGTATGGTTTGGGGTTATTGTGGTGCCTGGTTATGAGAAGAGAAATCCTTGCTAAATGCCACCCACAGAAAGACAGAGAGAGCAGTTCTGCACACTGAAATTATTTCAGTCTCATGAGGACCAATGTTCCTGATGGGGAAGCTGAATTTCTGTGTCATGTAAAGCAATGCTACCTAGGTGGTAGCAACGGTAGATCTCTTTCCGGATCTTTCACAGGAACAGCTCAGGCTCTCTGTGTGGTGTAACAGCAAGGCTTGGCCCTGGTTGCTTTGTTGCTGCTACTGCTGCTCCTCTTCAAGCAGCTGAGGAGATGTATCTTATGAATCCATGTCATGTAATTGTCACGTATGAAACAGATAGTCCATGTATGCCATGCATGAAGCAGATAATCCATGCAAATGCCTAGTATCTGCTTTATTCTATATCTGCCCTTGCATGGGTACCCAATCCTGGAGATTCCCTGTGCATGACATTGGGCAGGGGAGGGGACATCTGATTCTCCACCATATAGTGAGGTATGCCGGTGGCAATTCAATATTATGAATTAGAGCCAGCGCAGTCTTTAGCATATGCGCTGACGGGGTGCAAAGATCCGCCCAGAGCCCCCAAATTTATTTTAGCCCCAAATTAACTTTTATTATGATGTTAAGAGTTAATTTCGCGTGCATGGCGCCGTTGAGAATGACAAGCGCCGTCGTTGAGTCAAGTGCCGCTGTTGTGAATGACAAGTGCCGCCACTGGCGCTGCACGTCTTTGGTAAATGAGCGCACAAAGTCGAAAGTCCTTTAGTGAAACAGGTATACATTTCGGTAATACCTAGGTATATATGTATTTTGTTTTTCTAGCTTGATCAAAATTATTTATTATTTCATAATAGGTAGATCGTTAAGAGCTTAGGCGGCTTCAGTGGCGGGCACCTGGTGCCCCCCAGAATTGGTGCCCGAGTGCCCCGCATCCCTTGAATCCCCGGATAAAGATGGCCCTGATTAGATCTCGGACTAATCCTACCCACTACTACATATGCAGCTTCACTTGTGATTAGAGGCTGGTGATATGAGCCTGTTGCAATTTGGAATCAGCCAGCTGATGTGCAAGTCTAAAGATTCTACTTTCCAAGCTTACAAATGTTGGCCAGATTTTAGCACATGTCCTCCTTGGGAACATGATATTCTCAGTGCTACACTCTTTTTCCATCCCTGTTTGTCACAGTGTCATGTGTTACAGATTGGTCATTGTAGAAAGTAAATTTGTTCCACATGTACCAACAGCAGAGCTTTCCATTACATTGAGTATTTAAATAAGCAGCATTTGAGCATGTGCAAAGTTGGTGGAGTTTTGTTGCTTAGTCATGCTGGCCACACAGACAGTCCAGGTGCAGAAAAAATAATTTAATTGGTAGTACATCTCTGTTTTAATAAGGGGCATGTTGCAATTTTGGATCAGAGCCAAGGCTTAATCTACATACAGAAATTACGAACAGCCTAGAGTTCTGGTGACACCACTATTTGTGATGCAGATTCTATGTGCAGCACATATTTTATGTGCATATGCCTCTGCTCACGTGTGGTTCTACATCAGTGATGCCAACTTGAACCAAACATTGGGGGGGCTCCCCCCATCCGCCATGCTCCTTCTGAGCTGAGTGACAGGCTGGCACGTGTGGTTCTACATCAGTGATGCCAACTTGAACCAAACATTGGGGGGGCTCCCCCCCATCCGCCATGCTCCTTCTGAGCTGAGTGACAGGCTGGCATGTGCCCAGGAAGGAATAGAATTTCTAAGATTTCTTTAAAATGTGAAAACATGGGCAAGAATATCAGACTATATATGGAACCTTAAGGCAACATATCCCAAAATGCAGTGCTATTGCAATCAAAACAAATACTTGTGGTCATTACTTGTGGCCAGTGTGGTGGTTAAGAGCAGTGGACTCGTAATCTGGTGAACGGGGTTTGATTCCCTGCTCCTCCACATGCAGCTGCTTGGGCTAGTCACACTTCTCTGAAGTCTCTCAGCCTCACTCACCTCACAGAGTGTTTGTTGTGGGGGAGGAAGGGAAAGGAGATTATTAGCCACTTTAAGACTCCTTAGGGTTGAGATAAAGCGGGATATCAAATCCAAACTCCTCCTCCTCCTCCTCCTCCTCTTCTTTTATTCAGACCTAGGAGTAGAATACCCATGAGTAAGGGGCACACACAACGTTATGTAGAACTTTTAAGTGAAGCAAGAGTTTAATATTGAGAATTACAAAACTCAGGTTGGAATTCAGAAGGGCAAATGGATTTTTCATAAAAATGTAAATGCTCGGGACTTTAAAAATAATTTGAAAACGGGAATCCTCCTGAAGATTTCTGAAAATGGATCCAGGAATCTTAAAAACTATGGCCCTGTTCTGTAACTACGAAAGCTGTGCAAACAGAGTTAACATTGATTTCTGAGGAGTATGTTCAGCCTCAAAAGTGGTAGTTTAAGAAGCTCAGCAGAAAGAGCACCCTGAGTTTCATACAGACTTCTTTTATTGTGAAATATTCATTTAGACTTTTTTTTAAAAAAAGAAAGAAATACTTCCCCCCCCCCACTTCTAAAATATGGGCCCCAGACATTTGGAATCCCTCCACTGTGAATCAGAGGAACAAAGGTCTGAGAAGGGGGGGCCCTGCTCCCTTTCCGGGCTTTGTAAAAGCCAAAGAGTTCAGCAGCACAGTATGATCTACATGCCAGCACATCAGATACACTTTTTTGGGTGTTCTGGGGAGAATCTGAGATCAGACATAGTCTTGGCAAAACTTTGCAGATCATGTCTCAGCCTGACCTGAAACTTTAACCTTTTAGAAGTGCAACAGGGGCAGCTTCCAGCTTATTCCCGTCCCTGAGCAAGCAGAGAGACTCAAATACATCAAAGAACCCTTTGACCGAAGGTATGAAATGCACCACCTCTCCCAAGTCAGATGGGAGAGGAGAGATATTTGCTGGGCTGGCTTTCAAAGTCACACACTGTTTGTCGAAGGGCTTATCCTCTGTCCGTACTCTCTGATCTGAGCTATGCTTGTTTGGACAGACTACAACCTAGAAGGGCCAGACATCAAGAATGCATCGCTATATGTTCTGTGGCTGCCTCAATAAAAGGAGCTTTGATATAATTTGCAGTGAGAATAAGAAGGCACCTGCACAGCCACGTTTGAAGAGATGTGTTTACAGGAGAAAATCTGGTTTCAGAGTGAGTGGCTGAGAATATATATATAGTAGGTGAAGGGAGAATAAAACCACAAGGTGATTTTATCTTTATTTAAATCATTTATACAGCTGGAAGGTTTAGCACATGACAGAAAGGCTGAAAGTCAACTACTTTGGGGGCTACCACCTCTATTTGAAAAGTCTCCCTCCCCTAACTCACTTTGGCTGACGCTTGGGAGACCGCAGCATGTACATATGCAAATGGAAATGATCTACATGGTCTGTGAAATGCAGCCTCAAAATAAACTCCAGGGGAAAAACTTTCGCATAGAGACGCCTTAATAAAGTAAAAAAGATCTACTACACAGAAGAACACTGCCTAGTTTGTTAAGAAGCACTGTGCCTAATTTACCCTTCTTTTTTTGTTTTTATTTAGAAAAAAAATATTTCCAAACAGCAAGCTTTCCTTAACTTCAGGTGGGAAATTTGTTTCATTACACTGTCATCCTGAATACATTGACAACAAAAAGACAAACTAAGCCAGGGCTGGCCTTCCAGATGTTGTTGGACTACAATTTCCATCATCCCTCACCACAAACCATAGCTCCCCCACACCTGTGGTCTAAGCTCTGCACTGTTCAAAATAACATATAATAATTTGCTGGCTTAACTGTCCTGAACGACACTGCGTATCTGTGACACAAGTGTGCCAGCCAGGCACATTGGCTTGTCCCTGTGATTGAGGGGGCCAGTACACTACATGCCTATGTCACATAGCACACCACACAATGTGCTTGTGTCACTCACACGCTGCACAACATACTGATCTGTTGCGCACACACCATGCAGCTTGCATTCATGATGTGAGCACGCCGTGCACCATGTGTGGGTGACATGAGCTTGTTGTGCAGTGTGCACACATCGCCGCAGAATACTGAGGGGGCCCAATCCCCTACTTGAAAATTTGGGGGGCCCTCAGCCTCTCGGCCCACCCTAGATGGCACCCCTGGTGCCAGCAATAGCAATCTGTACAGCACCCGATCGGGGGGGGGGGCATCATGCTACAAGAGTAATGCTACATGGACATGTGCAGAGTGTTTTTTCATCCCCTGGCAGATATGCTGTGGAGTGCTGTGGGCCACTATTTAATCCTCGGATGCTCGTGGGACCCCTCACGATTGGCAGTTGTGAAAAGCAATGCACTGAAAGTCCCTGCCCCCCCTCCTCTGTTACACTGTTCCTCCGTTGTCGTAAACCGCTGTGACGTTGTTTTAGGTGAGTAATTCCACCCCCTAAAAAAAGCTCAACAACCTTGGCTTTGCCTCCCCCAAAAAGGTAAACAGATTTGCCTACCCACCCCCCCCCTTACATGGGTAGATCACTTCCAGAATTTTTATATATAATTATCGCAGTCTCTTGTGTGTTGGACGTGCCTGATCTATCTGAAGCTGCTGAGGGTGGTCTATAGGAGTTTGGGGGCAAAGTGCCATCAGTACGCTGATGACACTCAGCTCTATTTCTATTCCAGCAGTGCCTATGATTATAAAGTGGGGCGCGGGTGGCACTGTGGGTTAAACCATAGAGCCTAGGGCTTGCTGATCAGAAGGTTGGCAGTTAGAATCCCCATGACGGGATGAGCTCCCGTTGCTCTGTCCCAGCTCCTGCCCACCTAGCAGTTCAAAAGCACGTCAAAGTGCAAGTAGATAAATAGGTACTACTCTGGCGGGAAGGTAAACGGTGTTTCCGTGTGCTGCTCTGGTTTGCCAGAAGCAGCTTTGTCATGCTGGCCACATGACCCGGAAGCTGTACGCCGGCTCCCTCGGCCATTAACACGAGATGAGCACCGCAACCCCAGAGTTGGACACGACTGGACCTAATGGTCTGGGGTCCTCATGATTATAAAGACTATTTCAAGTAGAATACAAATAAAAACTGGGATAAGGCTTTTGGGAAAGGTAGTTGCCAAAGATAATATAGGAATAGTTGCCAAAGATAATATAGGTGGCACCCATCTGATATGTAATGGGAGGGAGTCCCAAAGTGTAGCTACTGCCATACAAAAGTCCCAATTCCTACACTGTATACAAATTTCCTAATGAGATGGGATCTGCGGGTGCAGTAGTCAGTTTAGTATATAAGGGGTGAATGATCTTTCAGGTATCCCAGTCCCAAGCTGTATACAGCTTTGCACACCAATGTTAACATCCTGGACTTGGCCCAGTAGTTAACTGGCAGCCAGTGCAATTAGTTCAGCAGCAGGGTATCATTTATAACCCTTCTTGCAATCCACAGAAACCACTTCTTTCCTATGCTTAGATCAGACTTATACAAAAAAGTTTTTAATTTCAGCTGCATTCGGGCCGATGGGGGGAGTCCTTTAGCAATAAAACAGTATCAAAGGACATTTTAATAACACCTTGCATATTTCCTGATAGACATGTACTCTCTTTAAAAGGGAGAAAACCAGAATGTTTAATGTGAATCCAGGAAAAATGTGTCAGATTGTGTGTATGAAATGAATGATCTATATTTAGTTTATAGCTTTCTTTTCCATTTTCCAATAGCCTCCCTAAAATAGAATCAGTAGTACCTTGTGCCCAGGAAGTCTTACAATACATGTGGAATGTTGCTTCTCAGATAATTTTACAAAAATGTCAACCATTTTGAAATGTTAACAACACTCTATTATTCTAACCTTTCATTCTTTGTTTTCACGCAATAGAGTGTTTTCCTATATAAATCAATTCCTACCATTGGATAGGTGGTAAACTTGTTTCTTTGTCCTTAACTTCATGGATTTTGAGTAAGCTTTCTATCTGATCCTTTCTAAATCCTAATTTCCCATATTACACTTTACTTTGATACCATTTCCACAGTCTTTATAGGGCTGTCCCTATCATTAGACAGGGTGAGCCAATCATCACAAGCTAAGGGGTTGGGACCAAACTCATACCCTCCAACATTTCTCCAGTGAAAATAAGGACGTCCCATTCCATAATTCCATTCCCCACATATCTTATTGGGTTGCCCCAGCACTCTGGGCAACTTCCAACATATATAAAAACATAATAAAATATTAAACATTTTTTAAAAACTTCCCTATACAGGATTGCCTGCAGACAGCTTCAGGGTTTGATAACTCCATACCCTCCAACATTTCTCCAATGAAAATAGGGACATCCTAAGGAAAAGCGGGACATTGCTAGATCAAATCAGAAACCTGGACAGCATCTCTACATCAGGGACATCCCTGGAAAATAGGGACACTTGGAGGGTCTGCAAACTGTCTTGTCCCCACTAAATTAGCCTTCTGCTTTTACTGTCCCACTGCCAGTGTTGAAGCAAGTAACAATGAACCACAGGGGTTAATTGGTTTTTGACTAGTGTTGAAGCAAGGGCTTATCCACCCTTACCTGTTGCCCCACTCTTTCCAGGCACAGGTCCATGCTTTAAAACTTTGTGTCCAAGCATGTTTTCATTTTGCCTCAGAGCTTTCCCTGCAAAAATGCACTCTTTATTACTCAGTCAGAGCAAACGCCAATTTGGGTTTTGTGCAGATAGACATTTGCTTCCGCTGAGCACTAAAGTACGGGTTTTCTCATCAAAACCCAATGATGATGATCATGATGATTTCCCTTGCTCATATGCATATTGCTGTTTGGTGTTACCCCGCGACCAAACTGTGACAACACATAAACAACTGTATAAAAATTATTAAAGAACTATCACACAGAGACAATAGTTTTTTTCAAGAAATAATATTAATGTTCCCTTTTATTGCCCCCCTTTTAAAAGAAAAAAGAAAGGTCTAATGCATCAACTGATCTGATTGCATGAGGCTGCTGCGGTAACAGAGTGGATTGTGCTGACTTAACAACCATGACATCCCTCACAAAGGGCGCAGTTCTGTCCTACTCTGATACCCGCAGGGGAAGAACCATCGCTCTGTGGTAAAACTCCCTGGTGTCTCTAGTTAAGAAGGATCAGTTAGCAGATGATGGAGAAGGCCTCTGCCTGACACCATGGAGAGTCATTTTTAGTCAGGATAGATAATTCTGTGCCAGATGGACAAATAGTCTGACCTGGTATGAGGCAGCTTCCTATGTTCCTGCAATCCCTTTATAAGAGATGACTAGTCATGGAGGAATAGGAATAAAGGAGGGAAATAAAGATCCACACTGGGAAAGGGGGGGTGAAGTTCTACATTAGGAACAAGGGGGGAATCAAATCAATTTTACCCAACAGTTGAAGTGGGAATCAAAGGTCGTCTCAAGGGGGAAGGACCCACTCTGAATCATGTCAGGTGGGAGTAGGGCTCAAGAGACCCCAGAGGGCAGCCCCACACTTTCTTCCCTAGGGTTGGGAGGAAACTATTTACCGAGAGGCCACATGATGGGGGTTGCCATCTAGCCTCCAAAGAGTGTGCCTCAGCTTTTGCTGCTACAGCAGCAGTAGCAGCAGGTGATGCATTCCTTGGAGGCCGGATCTGCTGCCCCTGTGAATCCTACCGCCTGAGGCAGTCACCTCACCTTGCCTCGTGGGTGGGCCACTATGAGAACAGAGTGCTGGACTAGATGGGTCTTTGTCCTGATCCAGTGGGGCTCTTTGTATGCTCTCGGGAAATGGTTGCTGTCATCTAATCTCCCCACCAAAAGAAAATGAGGATGAGTGATTGGTAAACAGATAATTTGGAAGCAAATCCAGAGTCAATAAGAGTCATTTTCTTGTGTGATGTCTTTTCTTAGTATATGATGCTGACTCTACTTCATGGTTCATGACATTCTACTGGGGTAAACAGTAGTTAACATGTCATCCAGAGCCCACCCATGAGGCAAGGTGAGGCAACTGCCTCAGGTGGCAGGATCTTTATGCTGCCTTGTTCGTGATGTAGATCTTCCCTCGCCCCTTTTCCCCTTGCGGCGAGGGGGGTGCCATTTTGTTGTGCGCCACAGGTGTCAAAATGTCTTGGGTCAGCCCTGAGGTTGGCCAACCTTTTCAGTCCTGGTGTAGTGATGGATCCTGAAAGGGGGGGGATAAATGGACACCAAGGGGGGGGGGCACTGTGGTTTCCTTGTTGCTGCTGCTGCCTGGTTGTACTATACCTGTGTACTATGTTGGGTGTTATCATGGTACTATTCAGATAGCACTATGTGCTAAGTCTCATATTACATGCTTGGGCAATGTGAAGGTTATCAGCAGCAAGCAGTCTTGTGATCGGTGTGTGGTAGTGAGGCTACAGGGGACTCTTTGGGCATGTCTGGTCAGCTATGCTACTTTGGCTATTGTTCCTACATCTATTGTTGTAGCATTTGCTCTACTGCTGGTTAAGCATGGGATTGTGTCCTATCCTACATTGGCATTGCTCCTGAACGTGGGGCTCACCCAGCTTTGCAATATCATAGAGTGCTCTGGGGATCCTAAATCAAAAGACTTTTAATATTATATATATGCTCTGTTGTGAAATATTTGTTTTGTAATATGGAACATATGAAGATAGACTAGAGAGGAACATTCCTACTAATCAGTAACCTATGAAAAGAATTTAAATTAGTCTTAAAGCAAAAATATGGTCATTTTCTATCAAAGTACAGAATGTCCTGTGTCGGCTACCAAAAGGGCCCTCAACTCTCTCTGCATTGCACATCTTTTTCCATCCCCATTTGTAACTTATAAGGGGATGTGGTGAAACATTTTAAATGACATCATTGGGGAATTGAGAATTTTTGCAGCATTAGACAAAAGGTAGAATATTTTTGCTAAAAGAGAACTTACTGCACCATACACCCAAAACCAAGTGAGCTCTGATTAAGCATAAAAGTGTCAAAAAAAATAATCAATAGAAGAGTCTGCTGCGGCAGTTCTACACAAAAATGTAGGATTCTTTTTACACATGGTTACAATTTTTTTTAAAAAAAACCCCATTGTTAATATATCAAACAAAGTTCTTATAAATTACTTTTATAAGGCATGGAATGAATTTGTAAATTATGGATTAATATAGCCAGTAAGCTCTTAACAAAAGGAAGAAGAGTGTTTAAATGAGGAAAATGAAAACTAAGAGATTATTAATGGTTAACGTCCTAGAGTCGTGTTAGCAATCAGGTAATTAAATTTTAAAATAGGAAGTTGAATGATTAAATTTAGCAATCAGGTAATTAAAATTTAAAATAGAAAGTTGAATGATTAAATTTTGATATATTTCCAGTTTAGATTAATAGGTCAGGCAATTTTCTGATTAGCTTTGCTAAAACCATTCAGGTTATAATTGCCAGTGGGTTACAGCTGAGTTCTTTACCCAGGCAGCCAGCATCATGGAAGTCCCATGTGTGTACAATAGGACAGAATGGGATGAAATAACGCACAGTGGGCTGGAATGGCTCTATGACTGAGTGCCAGTGAGACAGATCAGAATGGAATTAGCTGTTTGGCCCACCCGTAGGCACAGCCCTGACACTGAGTAACTTGATTTTTATCTCATTGGACGGAAAACTTTCCATTTCGCATCTGTCTGTTTCAAGCCTTGCCTCCGTTTTAAGCAAAACAAAGAGAATGATTGCAAAATGAAGCTATGCTAACTACATTGGCTAGAATGTATAATCCCATGGACCTGAGGACAAAGTTTAATTTTCAGTTTTGAACCGCCTGGACATCTATGGATGAAGGACAGTAAAGGAAGGAGGAGGAGGAGGAGGAGGAGGAGGAGGAGGAGGAGGTCAATTGGGACTACGTAGGACTGCAAATGTTTAACCTTGCTGTTTTCATCGCAATAGGACTTGTACAGCACTTATTTAGGAAAGTGGTTCTTCACACATGTCATTGTCCCCACCTCCTCTACCTATGGACAGGGAAAGCGTGTCTATGTAAGAAGACTAAAGTATGATAAGAGTAAATAAGAAGAATGGTAGAAGCCCCAGACACATTATAACTTTCCAGCCATGCTTCAGAAACTAACAAAGATTTAAACAGTAGGTTGACCAGTTCATGAAGGCCAGTAGGATGCTGGAGAAGGCCTCTTTATTTAATATATATACAGCCCCAAGCCTTTGAAATGGCAACAAATTGTTATCAATTTAATTTATTATTGCTGCATTTTTACTCCCAAAGAGAAACACACATAGGGTTTTCCAACTCAGATGCAAAGAAGAATATTATGCTAACCTTGAATATTATTCTCTGTGACTGGGGTGGTGATGGTGTTAGGGCCACTATTTGATACTCTGCCTCAGACAGCAAAATGTTTTGGGCCCTCCCCGAGTTGTGCTGCAAGGAAGGCCACACAGTTAATTGCTCATTTCAGAAGAAATGGATGTGTTTATGCAGGCCTTGAAAGAGCTGGTGGCCAAAAACTTCAGAGGTTTGAATTTATCCAACACCTGCTGTTTTTAGAACTGTGTGATGTAGCTACTCTAGAGGTTCCTGGGGCTACTGAAGAGGTTTGCTAATTTGGTGACATCTCTGGTGGCCTCAAAGATCTATTTACTTAGGACAAATGACTCCTGTATTGTATGCCTGTTTCTGTTCAGTTCATGTTCTTCATAAGCCATGTCCATTAGTGTGTCACTTGAGCTCTTTTCAGACATAAAGAAGCCCTGATTTGGTTTAGAAAAACAAAGAAAAGTGAAACAAGAATACATCAGAGGACTTAGATGGATTCTGTTCCGGCATGTGCACCGATCAGCAAGTTTGTCTAATGCAAGAGATGTACAGGTATAGGTAATACTTAAAAGTAAAATGATATAAATGAGATTAAACATGCATGAGTAAAGTATATGCTACTAGTTTGTTTTCTAAAAGCTCCTCACATTCAGACTCACTTTGAACATTCAGAAATGTCCAGGGGGCAGAGAAGTGACTGATGCTTCCTGTTCCCATCTCCTTGTAATATCTGAAACAGAACTCTTCCATTTCCCGCTATGGTAAGACATGCTGGCTGCCAGGGCAAAGGCAGCACATCTGCAGAAAGAGATGCAAAAGTCTCTTTTCAGACATTTATGGGGGGAAAGACAGAACCAGGAAGCATGAGACAGTTAGATTTCCCGCCCTGTGCCTACTCACCTAAACATCCCAAGCAACACAGACTTCCAGTTATGAAGCACTGAGTATCCAACTTTCAAGAATGTGTTCTCACATTTTAGTCTTCATAAATATGTTGATTCTTAAGTGAGTCAGTACCTACAGTAATTGTATTGTGTAAGTGGCCCAAATTCTATGGTTGGGAAGCCAAGGGCCTTGGCTCAGTGGCAGAGTGCATGGTTTGCATGCATAAGGTCCCGGATTCAGTCCAGGCTTGTCCACCTGAAAGGATCTAAGATTGTGAGGGTTCATTCCCTAAAAACTCCGTGTAGGAATGGGGAATACTGCGTCTGAATCCTTGGAGAGCTGCCAGGCAGACAGCTCTAAATGAAATACCCACTGTTAGCGCCCCAAACATTTAACTAAATCCACAGGATTCCTTGAGAGTATACAGGTACTCCGTATTCAGGCTATCAGCTAGGCATTGCTTTTTAAGAGTGTTCTGATGGGCATTGGATAAATTATCCTTTCTTCCAACCTATATACCTATCTCTCTCTGGCTGACTTCTCCCTCCTGGGCTTCCAAATGTCACTGGGCATGTACCAAAAAATGAGACCATAATATAGTTGGTTCTTTCACCCATCATTTCCCATTTCTCCTGGTGGTTTCTTCATAGAGTTGGAAGGTATCCCCCAAGGGTAATGTAGTCCAACCCCTTGCCATTCAGGAATCACAGCTAAAGAATCCCTGACAGATGGCCATCCAACCAATTTAAAAAACCTCCCATTTAAAAACCTCCCATGAAGGTGAGCCCAGCCTCTTCTGAGGTAGTCTGTTCCACTGTCAAACAACTTTTATATTAATATAATATTAATATGAATTTGGAGGTTTTCTGATCTGTCTGCTGAAGTGCATTTAATGGTATGCATTCTTAGACATGGCTCTTTTTACCAGTCCCTCTCCCTGCTCACCATGCATTTCTTCCTCCATACAGACAGGGGGCGCTAGATAGAAAGAAGGGAAGCGTACATAGACCTCCTCTATGAGTCACATGCAGTGGAGTAAGAGAAGAAACTGAGCTTTGTTTGAGCCCCATGAGGGTTCCTTCACATGCAGGTGTGTGGACCCCCAGCAGGATGAATCATCGATCTCCCTGCTATTTAAAAGTACATTTCCAAGCATTAGAGTTAGGTCAGTTGCCAGCGTTCCACAGAACTCACAAGACAAAGGTTGATTTACAGCTTACAAATTTCTGTTTTGCAAAGGATGAAGTGGTTCCTCTGGGGAAATGGCTTTGCACTGGACAGTATGTCAGATCAACCCCTCTTACCCACTACACAAACAGAAAGCGCTTCTGATATTTGTGAGCCTAAATTTTCCACCCACTGGGAGCCTTCATTTGCCTCCTGGAGTGCTGCTGTAAAAGGTTCCCAGCTTAGATGGAGGGGTTGAAGGACAATGGAGCGGGGGGCACGCTATACATTTTCTCATTTTAAAGTACACCGCTGGGCTAAAAGAGGTGTCCTGTAGTCTACAACATCCCTCCTCCCTTTGGCAAGGCACAAGAAAAGGGGAGGGGTGCAGATCACATGGCACATAACCTCTTTTAAAGTGGCAACAGCCCTTGCCAGACCACTAACTTGGTTTTGCTTGCCAGACCACAGACATTCAGTTCCATTCTATGCTGATCTATTGCAAACCCCAGGATTCCTCTTTTAACTCGTTGCAAATATAACTGTTGCATTAATTCTCCATCCCTGTGTTAATTTCAGGGAAGCAGATGTGTTTCAAAAGGCCCTGGTGCTCTGCAATCTTTTGATCATTTGGGGACAGTTAAAATGGGGAGATGTTCCCTCCCCTCTCTCTTTTTTTACAACATGCCAGCAAACTACTTATGAGTGACCTTTTGTAATTCATAATTCTCTTTTTGGTGAGTTTAGTCAGATCCTTTTTTGTGTTCAAAGAAGAAAACTATATGTGAGGAGATCTGCTAAAGAATTTGTGCCTGTTTGTCTGGCACTACAGTACCGTAGGGAACAGAGTATTTTTCCCTGTGCCTTTCAGTAGCTGAATTACAGAGGTGCCAGGGGTGAGGTGTCCCCTAATCTATTTTGATGCCTTCCTTGGCTACTGTTTTAGAAGACTGCAGAGGGATGTATGTAGGGATGAAGGAGTTGCAGAGTTGATTAGGAGTCACCTTACTCCCATAATTTTGTGCAGCTCCCTCTGGCTCCCTCCTCCTGGGCACGGCAAGTCAAGAAGGTGGTTTTGAAAGCAAATGTGTGTTTGTATCTCACAGAACCAGCCCACCAATAAGGTGAGGGGGAAGAACCTACTTCAGGCCACAGAAGTGCAAGAGGCAGAGCCCTGCCCACCCCACTGCTTCCACTGAAATGTCTCGCCGACTCTTGTACAGTCAGAATTTGCCCTGTCTATTTGTCTATTGAGTTTCTTTCCACCCCCCATTCAATATCAGTTGACTTTGGCAAAAGATTATGCCCCAACAACTCTTTTTTTTAAAAAAAACCCCTTTAAAGTATATTGGAATTGATTGGAAAACAGATATTAAATATTCTCTTGAAATAAGTTGTTTTTTTTTAAATGCACTTCTTTTCAAGAGAAAAAAGCCCATTCAGTTTATTATATGAAATATTTGGATTGTTATGGATTGCCTTAACATAAAGCATCTGTTGGCAGAAAAGAGTGGATGGAGTTCATAAGGAAGCTTTTTGAGCAAGGGGAGGCGGGGGAGTCCAGGCAGGAATTTCTGCCTCTGGGCTTACAATATAGTTAAGACTTGGAAACAATTCAGAGAATTCCAGTAGATCCTTGCAAACGGCAAGAAATTGGTTCATATACGAACATTACTTGTGAAATGTCTCGGCCAAGATTGCTGTGGGTGGTCGTATTCCTAATAATGCCTCATTGGCAACAGTTCTATACATCAATAATGGGAGAGAGGATGTTACATATTCTGCAACATTTCAAAGATAAAAATAAGGGCACGCTCAACTGCCACAGTTTTCATACCCAAACCCCCACCACCATGACCACATTGATCAAACTTTTATCTTACCTGCTGGTTGCTATTGCATATCCTCTGCAATAGGATGCCCTGCATGGATTTTGAAGCCAACAGAGTCTTGCTGCTTTCGGTTAAAGACATACTAGAAAGGCTTGATTGCCATAAAATAGGTTCTCAACCATTCTACCTACAGCTCAGCAGCTGCAGTGTGTGAAAAGGCTGGCTGCGGACTGCACAGTGACCTGCTATCCATTCCTTGGGGATGGCAATGAAACTCACACATAGACAGGGCTAGCCCAATATATTTTGTTCTTTGAGGTGAAGAAAAAAATGGCAACATACAGAAACTGAGCAGAGTGACAGCTGAACCTTACTTCATCAACACTGGTGATGGGGTAGCATCCTTCACCACACCTGAGGAGAACAGGATAACTTAGCAGGCACAAGGCAGGCCTGGTAGTGCACACAGATTTGCCCTGCAACATGTCACAACTTGTGTGTGTGTGTGTGTGTGTGTGTGTGTGTGTGTGTGTGTGTGTGTGTGATTGTTTCTGCAACACATCACTGCTGCTCCCAGTATCTGCCACATGAGGCAGCCTCCTCATCCACTCAATGGTAGGGCTGGCCCAGCACATGGAGGAGACTGCATCAACACTGTGACACAGTATAAACTTAGAGGGGAAGTGGCATTGTCACAGGGTGTAGTGCACGGGTAGGCAACCTAAGGCCCATGGTCTGGATGCGGCCAAATCACCTTCTCAATCCGGCCCATGGATGGTCTGGGAATCAGCATGTTTTTACATGAGTAGAATGTGTCCTTTTATTTAAAATACATCTCTGGGTTATTTGTGGGGCATAGGAATTTGTTCATTCCCCCCCCCCAATATAGTCCAGCCCACCACATGGTCTGAGGGATGGTGGAGCGGCCCACAGCTGGAAAAGGTTGCTGACCCCTGGTGTAGTGAGAAGGAAGGGGAGCCCGAAATCAACAATCAGTCTTAAAAAGGACTTGCTTATGTACATGCATTTACAAGGAGGGGCTAAAGCTCAGTGGCAGATCACATGCTGTGCCTGCAGAAAGTCCCAATTTCAATCCCTGATATCTCCAGGCAGGACGAGGACAGACCCTTGTCTGAAACACTGGAGACCTGCTGCTAGTCAGTGTAGACAGGGATAGCCAATGTGATACCCTCCAGATGTTGATGGACGACCACTCCCATCACCCCTGAACATCAACTGCGCTGGCTGGAGTTGATGGTAGTTGAGTCCAACAACATCTGGAGAGCACCAGGTGGGCATCCCCTGTTGTAGACAGTACTGAATTAGATGGATGAATGTTCTGCCTTGATAAATGGCAGCTTCCTATTGGGGAAGGACTGTAGTAGAACACATGATTTGCATGCAAAAGTTCTCAAGGTTCAGCTCTCTGACATCTCCAGATAAGGCTGAAATACTGAGGAGTAGCCAACCAGTATGGACAGCACTTAGCCAGATGGGCCAATGGTCTTACTTGGTATAAGGAAGCTCCCTACGTGAACAAATGTACAACAAGAGACAAGATACATCCATTCCCTCCTCTGTGACTTTACTTTTAGGAACTCTGATGTGGGGCACTAAACCTCAAAAGATGAAAATTTTGGCAACCCTTAACGACTAAGAATAAGAGTCAGACCAAAAAGGACAGGTACCAGAAAATAACTGGCATGTATGGATTTTGAAAATTAACTAAAGGCCGTGCACAGAAGGAACCCTGTTCCAAACCAGCAAAGTGATTAGATACAGCTGCAGACAACGTAGGAATAGAAATATTTTTATTTTCTTGCTAGTAGAATGAACACCATTATTGTCATAGTTCAGATTCTTCCGTGTCATGAGCAGTTTCTTGCTTTACTAAGTATGTTCCACCTTGCCTTTAAGCATTTCCATAAACTGCAATAGAGAGGAGTTTTATCCCTCCTGGGTGTTGCTCTGTCATAGATAGCAGATGTCATTCCATACAGGCATGCTTGAAAAGAGGCATACAAATGCACATAAACAGACCAAGAGCATCTTTGGGGTTCCAAGAGTTCCAGTCCATCCGTGTTTTTCATTAAAGTGTTCAATTGGTACTTTAGCATACAACAAGCTGTAAAAGACCACGATTTTGCAATAGTCCTATTTTGAGTTTACTAGAACTCTTTGGCATCTGAATTCATTTCGGCTCACCAATGAAGCTCAGGGGGGGTCTGCATAGCCATTCAGTTGTTATTTTTTATATTCATTTTTAAAGCGTTGGTTGACCTCAGAAACATGTGCACAGAACCTGACGCATACTTTGAACTTCAACACCCTCTACTGATTTTGACCTAAGATCACTGCTAACCATTCACAAGTAAGGATGCACCCATTAGGTTATGCAGAACCAACTCCATAAGCATTCCTTATCCCTTGTTCCTTATTTTTAAAATGTGGCCATGCTACAGCATTTCTAAAAACAAAAGCAAATATAACCTCCACCCAATAGCCTAAAATAATAGGGGAAATAACTATGGGTTCTACAGAGTCTAAAACCACACAGTTATGGTGGAGCGAAAATGAAGAATATTTCTGAACATGAGTCATGTAGATTTTTATTTTTTAGTAGCAGGCCACACATAAAATGCATAAACAGTGATTTTTTCCAGAATCTTCTCCCTTTAAAATGGTGGTTGGCTAAATTTTGGACTGGCTGCTTTTGGTTTTGTTGTTACTTTTTGTCCTTAATATGACAGTTTTGTGTGCTCTGCACTCTGTTATTAGTAACAGCCACAGATGCAACTTCACATCACAAATTTTTGAACAGGTGACTTTGGACTATTTCGCTTAATGTTCTACATCACAGGCTGGTTACTGAGATAATGTGTGCGAAATATTTCAAATAGATGTAGTACAAATGCTAATTTGGGGGGGGGGGCACAGGTTGACTAACAGGTCCCAGTTCTAAAAAATTTAATCAGAAACCAATCTTGTTAATTTTATTTTTGTTTTTAATGTTCACTTTGCTCTAGGCTAGGAGCTGACTTCTTTCAGAATTGAATGGTTGCTTTTTAACCCCCCCCCCTTCTTCACTTTAGCATCTTTAACGTCCCTTCTTCACTTTGGAATCTTAATCTTGTCCCTCAAACTGTCCAGATGGTAACAGCAATTTTTTATTTTGGTCATATTTGCAACAGCTCTAAATGCCAGCTCACTATTCAGCCCCCTGTCCCAATTTACAGAAGGAAAACTGGGGCTTTTAAGTAATTATTTTTCTATTATTATTATTATTATTATTATTATTATTATTATTATTATTATTATTTTATTTATACCCCACCCATCTGGCTGGGTTTCCCCAGCCACTCTGGGCAGCTCCCAACATAATATTAAAAGCATGATCAAACATCAAATATTAAAAACTTCCCTAAACAGGGCTGCCTTCAGATATTTTCTAAAAGTCAGATAGTTGTTCATTTCTTTGACATCTGAGGGGAGGGCATTCCACAGGGCGGGTGCTGCGCATGTGTGCTGGGAGCGGCGTGGCAGCGGCGGACGAGGCCCGAGCAAGCCCATCCGGGGCTTGCCCGCCGGCAGCGCACCACTCCCAGTGCGCAGGCGCAGCGTACGACACGTGTCTTACGCACGCTGCACCTGCACGCTGGGAGCGGCGTGCTGCCGGCGGGCAAGCCCCGAGCAAGCCCGTCCGGGCGGAGGCAAGCCAGGGAGGGGCGCCCAGAGTGTCACCCTCTCCAGGTTGGGATCTGGTGCTCCCCACCCCCTTCGCCCCCCCCTCCCTACACCACTGGCCCCAACCCCAGAGTCATTTGTGACTGGACTTAACTGTCAGGGTCCTTTACCTTTTTAAAAAATATTTATTTATATAGCACCATTTGTGCTCTTGGCGCTTCACAAAGTATAAGAGATTGGCCCCTGCCCCAGATACCTTACAATCTAAAATTCAATGCAGGGAGACAACAGACAAAGGTCAGGGGAGCTGAAACAGAGGTTAACAGGGAAGGAACATGCATGATTTAAGTTACCCATGTTTGGGCTGCATTTGGATGTGGGGTTTATTGCATTCATTTTACTGGCTATCTTGCTAGCGCTTCTGTCTGAGTTTTTTATGTTCCTTCACATTGCAGTACTTTGTGGTGTTGTGAAACTATGGCTTTTTGACCAGTTTACCACTATGTAGCGTTAAACTTTAAATTGCAGGAAAGAACTATATACCACCCCCCAAAATCTGTCAATGACAAACTCTGGCAACTTCCCAAGTTAATGTGGTTGCAAATCGATTTCTTTCTGGAAACAACACAGAGATGAGCCCAAAACCTCTGCTAGATTCCCAGAAGTGGCTTCTATGTCACATGAAATATCACAGAAAATGCAAAACCAAAGTTATGGAAGCGTCAAGGAGATGGAATGAAGTGCCATCTAAATGCAGCCCTAGTTACAGTGTTAAATGTGTGGAGACCAGGGGATTGTGCCAAAGGGGGCAGTGGCATGAAAAGGTTTGGGAACCACTGCAAAGGTAGGGTCACTGTTAGGTGAAATCCAAGTTCTTGTGACAGTTCTTGGAATATTATCCCTCTGGCATCACCCTCCAACTACATGTTCAGTCTGGACTACTCATGCATTTTTAATCCCTGCATGGAACGGTGATAAGCTCTGGCGTGGGACATTCACCATGGGTGAATCATCAACCTCTCAACAGGCGAATCTGTGTATGTGGAATTTTCTCTTTGCTGATAAATAAAAAATGAGTCAGACTTTAAAAACAGGCTGGAGAGGAGGAAAGCCCTCATGACAAATTCAGTAAGGTTTCCCAAGTTCACTCTGTCTCCCCAGCAGTCTTTTAGCCCCTGGTAAAAGAAGGTTTCCCAGGGCTTTTGAAATTACCGTTGCAACAGACATGCCTCCAGCAACTCAGTGCAGTCAAATGAATTAAGATTCAGGCACATAGAGAAAGGGGAAATACCACTAAATATACTGTAACTGGAAACAAGAGGTCTGATTTCCTCCAGATTTACTATGCATTTTTAGGTAGTAGGAGTCAATGAATTTCTTGCAAATATATAGACATAGCAGATTACTAAAAAACTAATATTTAAAACAATGAATAAGTTACAGTGGAAATTTGTCGTTGATGTTGTTGATGTTGTTGTTGTTGTTTAGTCGTTTAGTCGTGTCCGACTCTTCGTGACCCCATGGACCAGAGCACGCCAAGCACTCCTGTCTTCCACTGCCACCCACAGTTTGGTTAAACTCATGTTGGTAGCTTCGAGAACACTGTCCAACCATCTCATCCTCTGTCGTCACCTTCTCCTTGTGCCCTCAATCTTTCCCAACATCAGGGTCTTTTCCAGGGAGGCTTCTCTTCTCATGAGGTGGCCAAAGTGATCCTTCATGGATCACTTCATGGATCACAGTGATCCTTCATGGATCACTGCCTTGTCTTGGTGAAGGGGCTTGAATAACTCAGAGAAGCTATGAGCTATGCCATGCAGGGCCACCCAAGATGGACAGGTCATAGTGGAGAGTTTTGACTAAACGTGATCCACCTGGAGCAGGAACTGGCAAGCCACTCCAGTATCCCTGCCAAGAAAACTCCATGGGGGGGGGAAATAATGAGTTCTTTTTTAGATGTGATAAAAGGAAACAGTGACTTTCAACAATATAGACATTTAATTCTGCAACACTTAAACATTTCTCAGTTTTTGAAATGCCGTTGTCAAAATTCAAAGGCTGAAACTTTATATTTGATGCCTTTATTTCCAAGATGCAGTATTTTGAAATAATCCCATAACCCAGGGCCAGATTTAGGTTTGATGAGGCCCTGAACTACTGAAGGTAATGGGGCCCTTTATATGTCCAGCTGTCCTTTGTCAAGAACAAATGGTCCTTGTTTTTTGTGTTGAAGATATGCTATGTGGTAATTTATGGACCTAATAGGTATCTAAAGCCATGTGCACATAACAAAATATGTATTTTATCAAAGTAATGGTTGAACTTAAATACAGTTAAGAAGAAGTAAATTAATAGTAAAATAATTATTAAACTCTAACTTAAAATGATTTTTTATTCATCACAAACTTAATAATTCAAACACATTGGCATTTGGCAATAACAAAAGTTCCTTTAGAAACACAATTTACAAAGAGTCATAATTGGGGGGGGGCAAGAAATTGGGGCCTTAAGCTATAGCTTGTCTAGCTTATATGTAAATCCAGCACTGCCATAACTCATATTTGCTTTATATTCATTATGGACAATATTCAACCACCACATCCAATTAGCACAAGGAATTCTGCTCGTGTAATTGGACTTTTCCCTCCTCAACCCTGCCCTACCATGGACCGAGTGAAATAAGCAAAAATCACCTTTCAAAAGCTTTCCTAAGATTATTAAAGGGACTTTGTATTTCCACAAAGAAATTACCCATAATGATATTTCTGAGCTGTCACAATGAAGAAGAGATGAGGGCATGTAATGGTAATAAGGAAATTTCCTGGCCCCAAAGCCAGGTTCTGATGGAATGAACCTAATTTACTACATGAATTTCCCTACTTCAATCTCACTACCGGTATATAAAATAAAAATGTACTGGTAAGTAAGTTATCACAAAGTCACGAAGTCGCAAACCTTGATTCTCATAAAGCCAGGGGTAGGGGAGCAAAAGTGAAGATGGCCATGACATGGGAGTGATGAGTGTGGGGGCACTGAGAGGGGGTATTTGTTGTTCAGTCGTTCAGTCGTGTCCGACTCTTCGTGACCCCATGGACCAGAGCACGCCAGGCACGCCTATCCTTCACTGCCTCTCGCAGTTTGGCCAAACTCATGTTAGTAGCTTCGAGAACACTGTCCAACCATCTCATCCTCTGTCGTCCCCTTCTCCTTGTGCCCTCCATCTTTCCCAACATCAGGGTCTTTTCCAGGGAGTCTTCTCTTCTCATGAGGTGGCCAAAGTATTGGAACCTCAACTTCAGGAGGGGGTAACTGGTGGTTTAAAACCATGGCAGAAGTTTGAGTAAAGCAGGGATGGAGAACACTGGGAGGAAATTGTGGTTTAGAACAATGGCAGAGGTTAGAGTAAAGTTCTATGGAATTTTGGAGTGTTCCACATAATTTTGAGTACATGGTGAAGGGAGAAAGGGGGAAGTGGCAGTTTTAAACAATGGCCAACGTTTGAATAAACTGAGGATGGAGAAATACTGAGAGGAAAAATGACTGTTGCAAACAATGGCAGAGATTTAAATAAAGCAGGGATGAAAGGATAAAGATACCTATGGCTATTCCAATATTAATGGCAACAGCTCCCTTCATCCCTGATCACTGGCCATGCAGACTGAGTCTGATGGGAACTGGAGTCCAGCAAAATCTGGAGGGCTACAGACCCCCCATTTCTGGTGTATTTAATTAGTTTTGTGCTCATGGGATTATTAATCCACGGAGGTCAAAAGTGAGGTGACGAGGAAGATTTCCACTCTCAAAACAGACTGGTTGTCAGAGTTTAGAATGTGAGAGAAGAGCCACAGTTCCATAACTATGATCACCTGAGAGCAGCCACCTGGTAATAGACTCTGTATACCAAGGGTACATAAAGGGACGTTTTGGGTGGACACTCCTTATTTTTGGAAATCTCTTCCTCCAAATCTGAGCACGAACAGAGATTACCAGGATCCATGTGATAACCATGTCCCATGTGACCATGCAGTCCATGGAAAGACTGCCATCTTTAGCTTCCAGCCATGCAGTAAGCCCAACATTACCTCTCACTGACACATTTCTACAGTAGCTGTGGTGTGAGAGTTACCACAAATCAGCCCAACGTCTCAAGCAATCCAAGGAGTCTCTGGGAGGGCCAACAATATTTTAGGGTGCCAGTGAAGCACCGTGTCTCAGGAACCCTTGAAATGCCAGAGTGGGTGCTGCCTGCTGTCTAAAGATGCTGGAAAGCATCTTCCTTGGATGTTGTGCAACAGCTGCTTGGAGCGCCAAAATGCCTTGGCCTTGACCGTGTTCCTTCTGGTCCTCTCTTTCCATTTTGCACATATCCCAGAAGTGGTGCAATCTCTTTTGTTTCCGGGATGCATTTTGTGGCTGGCGAAAAAGCTTATGGTTATCCTAGCAGCCAGATAACAGCGTTCCTGTGGTTTTCACACCTCTTCTCCCAGATAGTCTGACCCCATTGTCTTGGCTCTGGAAAGAGGGGATGGCAGGCTCGTGTTTAAAAGAAAGAGTTGCCGGAACTGACACCAACTTGAAAGCCTTTGTTCTCTGTGGAACAGTCTCCCTCAGGAGGTTGTGGACTCTCCTTCCTTGGAGGTTTTTAAGCAGAGGTTGGATGGCCATCTGTCATGGATGCCTTAGCTGAGATTCATACAGTGCAGGGGGTTGGACTAGATAACCCTCGGGGGTCCTTTCCAACTCTACAATTCTATGATTCTGACCCTGAAGTGGGCTTTGGTGACTAAAAGCTTATCCATTCATCCATTTGCCCTGCCGCCGCCACCCCTCCACTGGGGAAATTGGTTGTTTAGCACTGAATCAGAACAAACAGCAATCGGGTTTTCTGCAGATTGCCGTTTGTTCTGGTGTAGTGCAGGGGCAAACCTCCTGAGACCCGCACCTAGAAAGCATGGCCAAGCAGAAAAACACTCAAACCCATGCTTTCTAGGCACAGGACAAGTGAAAGAGTAGACAAGCCCTCAGTGGTAACAGGAAAACTCTCTTACCCTTGCTTAAGGCCAAACTAAACAGGATGTGAGGAACTGCATTTGTTTAGCCATTTGCATATGAAGTGGGGATTCAGGGTATCTGAATTCTCCCACCCCAGCTTAAGCAGAGAGAAAGGTTAGGGTGGCTGTTTATATGTCACCAAACAGAAAACAAACACAAATGCATCAAACACCCCCCCCCCAAAAAAAAGAGAGAAAACAGGATATATTTACATAAAAATTGCTTGTGAAACTCTGTAGATCAAAGCTTTCCAAACTGTGTGTCGCGACATGTTAGTGTGCCGGCTGCAGTGTTAGCGTGCCGCTCCCCACAATCCTCTCAGGGTCAAAAAGGGGTTAGTTTAACCTCTGGTTTGCTAGTAAATCTGAATTACTGTGTCCCGAAATGATGCATGTCAAAAAAAAAGCATGTCACCAACATGAAAAGTTTGGAAAGCTCTGCTGTAGATAGATGAAGATTTAAGAATGATTCCTACCGTTTTAAATATAAATTCTAGTGTGGAAGTATGTGGCCAGTTGAGCTGTGTACCTGCACAGTCTGCTGCCCAGGTGTTCATTGCTGATGGGCAACTTCAAGGTCCTTGTTGCTTTCCCTTCTGGTGGTTCTTTAAAGCAGACTTGGACCAGACAGCCCCTTAAATAGAGGACTATCCTTTGTAAATTAGGACACATGGCCTCTCTAATTAAAAATGTCTGGACCCAGAGAGCACAAATGGGTAAAGCCTGGGATGGCTTAGCTCCCATTGCCTCTATGTCCATTTTGATGTAAAAACAATTAGACCCTACCTTTCCCTTTATAGCAGGTGAACAACGTTGGAAGTCATCTCAAGGGCCTATACTAGAGAGCCCTGACTGAAGGCAATGAAATCTGAGGATGTTGCCATCTGAGGATGCAGCCTTGAAATCATAAATCTAACAACAATGCAGCTGACACCGTGAAGCTAAAGCTGACAGCTTTGGTTCTTCTAAGGGCAAATAAAATGGCCACACTTGGAAATAATAGAATTCAACTGGCGGACTTGGGGTGTGGGGAGCACATTGCAGAAGCCCAAACAAATGCAGCTGCTGGCCAGAGGAGGCAGACAGCCATCTCATCATTAATAGTCACGCTCTGTGCCTGCCAATTTTTCATCTACTAGTAGTTTGCAATCCAGTACAACAGCTGTTCTAGCATGAATCTGCATCACAATGTGATAGAGATGAATGTTTAGGCAGAGACGATAAATAAGGAGCTTGAACAAGGATAAACACATCAGGTTTAAATAATCTCGCTAAATATGCCTCTTTTCTTTCTTCTTTTTAAAATCTTAGTCCTGATGATTTACAGATTTCACATGCAATCTCCTGTCACCCAAGACATGATTACACAACCAAATATCTTCATATTTGGAGGAAATGTGTTAGGCCAATAGTCGTAAGGGGAATCCTGGGGGTGGAGGGGGAGGAGTCTTTTTCTTTCTTTTTTTAACAAACATTTGGTCACCCCCGGAACCAAATCCTTATATAGAAGAGGAGCAGTAGCTTCCTGTGGGCATGCATGCTGTTCCTTGAACCTCATGACTTTCACAAGCTACTGCTTGCTGCTTACTGGAAGGAATTCCATTGCAGCAATGTTGAGCTGTTCTCTGTTCCATCTGAACAAAATGGCAAATATCTAAATAAAATCAGCCAAGCAATAGACAACACTCAGCAGCTGCAAGTTGTTAGCAGCAGAAGTGATAGAATTCACAGGAGCATTTATTTCTCCCATGATGCATCTTAGGAGAAGCTATGCTGTTTGCACCAAATGTGTGGTGGAGTCACAGGTTGAGACTTATTGTGGGAAATTAGTTCTTTGGAAAACGCCAAAACTAAGAGTGCTTAGCCAGGAATTCTACATGGGGTGAAATCTCCAGAAGGCGCCATTGATGCTCTCAGCCCACAAGCCAATCCGCAATGAGCCCAGGCTGCCCAAAATTTTAGTTTCTTGTCTCGTTAGATTCACAAAATGTTTAGGGGTATGCATACCCCTGCATCCCCCCAGAAAAAAGCACTGGTTACTAATACATATAAATCAGTAACAAATCATTTTCCTTCTAATACACCCTCCCTCTCAGCCTCTAGGTCAGTGGTGGTGAACCTATGGCACGTGTGCCTGAGGGGACACTCAGAGCCCTCCCTGTGGGCACACATGCTGTTGCCCCTTCCAGCTCCCCACAATCCTATGATTTGATGGCTAGCCCGCTGGGCTGCACTTCTAAAGCCCACTTAGAAAGGAGCAAAATGCAGTCGGGTTTAATGGCGGTTCTGCACCAAGGCACTTTAAGACAGTGGAATGGAACGTTCACGTTGCAGCTGCAGCCCGCGGGTGGCAAGCCAGCTACTCATGCATGCGCAGCTCTATTCGGTGCGCGCACTGCCCCTATTAATTCTGTGCTGGGGCGCCTCTCTTCCAGGCAACCGACGGCAGCGGAGCACTAAACCACTGCGCATCTCCGGGCTTCACTCTGGGATTTCCTTTAAATCTGCTTGGTCAGGCTGGGAAGCAAACTTTCGAGCTGAACCCTCTCCCATCACCATGGGTAAGTGCAAGATCCTCCCTGCTAGGGGACACACAGGACACACAGTGGAGGGCAAAGGAGACTGCTTTGGTTTCTTCATAGGATTGTGGGGAGTTGGAAGGGAACCCAAGGGTCATCTAAGTCCAACCCCCCCCCATGCGATGCAGGGGTCTCAACTACAGCATCCATGGCAGATGGCCATTCAGCTTCTGCTTTGAAATCTCCCAAAGAAGAGTTTCTTGAAGGGAAATTATCAAAATGGCCATGTTGTCTGGGAGTAATTCCCTTTTTCATAACAAAATACAAAATCAAAAATCAAAAAATCCTTCCAGTAGCACCTTAGAGACCAACTAAGTTTGTTCTTGGTATGAGCTTTCGTGTGCATGCACACTTCTTCAGATACCTTTTTCATGATTTCCCAAACAAGGATAATGTAAACTTTTACCTTCCAATAAAAAGTTGTTTGTATCATTGAAAGCTCTGTTATTGTGTTTTTCTTTTAAGACAAGAGATGTTAATGTATGAGTTGTTGTTTTTTTCTAAACTAAAACCTCAGTGTTCAGGTTAAATTGCCTTGTTGGCACTTTGCAGTTTGGGTTGCAGTTTGGGCACTCGATCTCTAATGGTTCTCCATCACTGCTCGAGGTTCTCGCCTAGCATCCAAACAAATTTTTGGCTGACCCACAAAAGTCTCACAACAAGAAGATTTCCTGGAAACAGTGGACATCACCCTCGTCTCTGACTCTAGACTTGCTTTTTATGGGCAGGCCCAAGGTGGATGGTACTTCCTCAGGCTGCCCACAGCTGTGTCCCATTCAGCTGCACTCTCCACACCAGGCTTCCTCAAACTCGGCCCTCCAGATGTTTTGAGACTACAATTCCCATCATTCCTGACCACTGGTCCTGCTAGCTAGGGATCATAGGAGTTGTAGGCCAAATACATCTGGAGGGCCAAGTTTGAGGAAGCCTGCTCCACACCCAGTTCCAGGTGCAGCAGGTTTGTTGAGTTTCCCAAGGGGTCCAAATGATGGGGAAAGGGTCCCCCCTCCACTCACAGCTCAGTTTCCAAAAAAGTTTCCTCTCTCATCTTTTCTGTAACTTTTATTGATGCCTATTGTTTTAATATTTTTAGAACGTAAAACCTGTTTGCTTGAAAGTTTCCTTGAAAAACAGTGCATAAATGCCTTACATACAGTACTATTTTTAAATAATCAGAGACCGTTTGCTTCCCTGTGCAGATCTCCTTTGGTTGTGAGGGTTGAGATCCTTCCGCCTTTCCTTGTGTACATCCATTATTGCTCTATTAACATTTGCCTAGCAGACCCCTCCCTCCATCATGCAATCCCATTTCCCAATCTGCTGGTAAAACTGTCATTTTTCTGCTTTAAGTGCTTAAAATTCCCCTTAGACAAATTGACACCAATCCAAAGATCCTTTTCTGCAGCAAGCCTTGTATTATTTTTTTTTTGTACCTTTGCAACCATGCAAATGAATATGCCATTAGGAATAAGAAAGAGAGTGACGTCCCACCACTCACGCTACACTTATTGCAGCTGCAGAAATGGTGCCTGTTTGCTTCCTCGCTCACTTCCTTGTACTTTTAGACTGCCCGCCATCCCAAAGAATCTCAAGGTAGTGTACAAGATATATGAAACAGACAAACCAACGTTAAAACGTAAATCTGCCAGAAACAAAATGCATGTAGCACTCATCAAAACCATTAAAGAAACTTCCATGGGAGTCATAAAGCAGAAGATTAATCGCCACTCTAAATGTCTGAGTGAAAAGATTATTCCAAACATGGCACTGAAACCTCAGTCAAGAGGGGGACAGCCACACCTCCAATGGAAGAGTTTCACATTCAAGTTATCAGGCTCCGGAAGACCTGATCCTATGTCCTGGGACAACAGGCTTCACCCATTGGCAGAACAACAAGACCCACAAGAAGGCTTGCCCTTGCAGATCTCAACATCCAGGTCAGCTAATAAGGTCTAGTAGCAAATAGGCAGCCAGTGCAGATTTTGAAGAATCAGTGCTATATGGTTTCTTCACAGTTGCTGTGTGCTGGGTGTTAATATATTATTTAATCCTCTTTCAGCATATTCCTCAACTTTTCCATGAAGCCTTTGGCTACATTTAATCCTCAGTTGAAACTATATCTAAATATGTTTGCACCTGCTCATCTTAATCCCCTGTTACCCTCGCCTTTCTTTTTCCTCCCCTCTGTTCTCTGCCGTCTAAACCACTGAGTCTCTTGGGCTTGCCGATCGGAAGTTCGGTGGTTCAAATCTACACCATGGGGTGAGCTGCCATTGCTCTGTCACTGCTCCTGCCAACCTAGCAGTTCCAAAGCACACCAGTGCAAGTAGATAAATAGGTATCGCTGTGGCAGGAAGGTAAATGGCATTTCCATGCGCTCTGGCTTCCGTCATGGTGTTCCATGCACCAGAAGTGGTTTAGTAATGCTGGCCACATGACCCAGAATGCTGTCTGTGGGCAAACACTGGCTCCCTTGGCCTGAAAGCGAGATGAGCACCACAATCCCATAGTCACCTTTGACTGGACTTAACCGTCCAGGATTCCTTTACCTTTTACCTTACATTTATATTGCAAACTCCTTGGAACAGGGACTTTTCTCATTTTTGTTGTGGTTCACGCTAAAGCACCATTTCCAGCTACTGCACTGGGTAAAATCACCAGTTGTCTAGTCTGGCTTGTGATAGCCTATGTACAAAACAGATGTATATACATTAGTTACCAAATGGCCTTTGGAACTAGGAGGACTTTAGAAGGAAGAGGACTTTAAAAGCTCAGGCTTACATTGGCCATCTGTTCTGAATTCAGCTGGTTATCAGAGGCAGAGGGAAATGCCATTGTCTCCAGTCAGGAGGATAAAGGGGGCACTGGGGTAGCAGATTTGAAGGAACGGGCAAGTCACCAACTTGCTTATTCTAGAATGGATTTCTAAACTTATTCAGAGCCATACCTGTGGAACAAGCTCGTGCTTGTATTCTCCGAAGCATTTAATGTATTGTGAATGGTTATCAACATATGGTACAATAATCCTGCTTTTTAGGCACTGGGCATTTTTAACAGTCCTTAGGACAGAACTTTATCTCTCCATGCCTGGCTTTGCTGTATCTCTGAATGAGATGGTGAAAACATCCTTTATCCCCCCCCCCAAAAAAAAAAACTGGTATCATGCTGCATCCCACTGCCAGCTTAACCCAGGATAAAAACAATGGCAGCCAGAAGTGCTCGCTCCAAGACAACACGATCACGCTGCGCCTGGTATAATGTGGAAAGATAATAGGGGCAGTCAGGCCCATCAGAGTCTTCTCCATCTGTTACTATTTAAGCCCAAGGTCCCAGCTTCATTCCATTCGAGGTTGATTAGCCAAATATATCCCCCTATTATGTTGCCTAGAGCAAAGCCTGCACAAAAATCTGATAACCTAATGATATATGCATGGGTTGATGCATATTTATCATTTCCATTATGCACATGCACACTGTCAGATACGTTTCCTATAAGGGGCTAACTGCACTTTACATGAAAACTCGTTACAGGTAGGTAGCCGTGTTGGTCTGCCATAGTCAAAACAAAATAAAAAATAAAAAAATCCTTCCAGTAGCACCTTAGAGACCAACTAAGTTTGTTCTTGGTATGAGCTTTCGTGTGCATGCACTCTTCTTCAGATACACTGAAATAGAGTAATACCCCTCCTCACTCTCTCACTATATATAAGGGTCTGGTGACTTCTATTTCAGTGTATCTGAAGAAATGTGCATGCACACGAAAGCTCATACCAAGAACAAACTTAGTTGGTCTCTAAGGTGCTACTGGAAGGATTTTTTTTATTTTTTATTTTGTTATGAAAACTCGTGTAATAGAACTCGGATGCCATTTGAAAAAGAAAAAGAACAGTCACTTCAGGAAGACGAGATGTGGAGCACAGAAAAGGCAGGGATGGGGTGCTTAAGCCTTTTCCTGCCTGTTCCTTCTGTATTCCAAATGGCCTCCCCAGTTGAATTTCTCCCTTGGGACTCAATATGTAGGGAGGTGGTTTAAAACAGAGAAGTGGCAGACAGGGAAAGGATTTAGAACACATACCCCAACCCTTCTCTGTTTCTAACATGCACTCGCATGCATGCACACATACACACGCACACACACACACACACACACACACACACCCCACAGCTGTTTTTCTTTTTTTTAATTGTGCCAATGCTCAGTTTAACACTCATTTATGTAGAATGTATGCTGAAGACACTTGGAATGGTTTGTACAAGGCAATGATTTTTCTGTGTGATGGGAGCAATTTGGAATTAGAGAAGCCAAGTGGCAATGTGGTGCTTTCGCCCACTATGGCTCATAATACAGTTGGGGTGTGTGACACTTGATCACATCATGTCATTCACTCAGCAGGCAGGCTGCTTTTCAAAATGATAATCAGAAATACTTACAAAGGAGCTGTTGGAGAAGTTTTCCTGTGGTAACCACAGCAAATGTGAAACTTGTGGGAATGTTTAGGAGTGTGAAAACTGCTAGAAGGAGATCCCACTGCTGTGCAGTGTGCATCCTAGCACGCACTGTGAGTTATCTTCTTGTTCAGTAGACACAGAAGACATTGGCAGCAGCAGTACATTTCAAAACTGCTCTGAAACCACAGGTACTTCACATGTTTGGAGATTCGTAGCAGGAATCAGTTCCAGCTAAATCAGGTTTGGGTTTGTAGCTTGATTAGCCAGGTAAGAACCAATAATGGGACATTTAGTTGCTTCCAGCAAAGGATTCCCAAGTAGCATAGGGATGAGAAACTTTAAACACTGGAGGCATGTTAATTCCAACCCTTTCCCAACGAATGGTTTCTTTAAGGATATATACTTTCCCAAGGTGACTCAGGATCAATAAAGATAAAGATGAAAGGTTATGTCATTGCTCCTTTGATTAAGCAATGCCTGGATGCTTTTGAGTGATATATTACAATCTTGAGAGAAGCTTCAAGTTCAGCCGTGACTTTATCACTGCCAGTTTCAGAAACAAAACATTATCTATGGAAATTTGCCATGGAAACTCTTGTGGCCCCAATCCAGAGAGAGTTAGTCATTCTTAGATGCCATTGAAATAATTGCTTGCATTGGGACAAGCTTATCGCCGTTAACTTAGCGATTTCAAAAAATATACACGCAAATAACTTTCTCTGTATTGGGGGGTGGGATGGGTGAGTGAGTGAGTGAGTGACTGTGTTTACAGTATTCTGAATTACAGCCTTTGAATGCAAAGCAATGGTGTGTGCATGAAGACACTGTTTGTATATCTACAAAGAACTTACTTTGCTGTTTCTTTACCAGTATCTTATGCCACAGAGGATGTAAAGCACTTTTTAATCTGAATAGAAATTTGTTCCTTTGGCAGCAGGAATAGCAAATTAAATTCTGGCTGCATCCACCCTATAAATTTAATGCACATTCAAAGCACATTATTTCCCTCAAAAAAAATTGAGAGCCATAGTTTACCCTCCACAGAGTTAAAACTCCCAGCATCCCTTAACCAACTACAGTGCCTAGAATTCTTTCAGGTAAAGAATGTGTTGTGAATGTGCTTTAAAGGTAAAGTGTACACATGTGTCTTCTTCACATAGATATCACTTCAAATCTCAGCAAATGAATTGAACGTGGGACATCATTACAGGTAATACAATACACCAAGTGTTGAACTTACTGCTTAAAGACTTGATTTCAAATCTACCTCTGTCATTGTCTCGCTGAGTGGCCTTTGAAAAGTATGCAGGCTGGTAGGCAGGCTGAGACCCTACCTGCCCACAGACTGTCTCGCAGAGTGGTGCATGCTCTGTTTATCTCCCACTTGGATTACTGCAATGCCCTCTATGTGGGGCTACCTTTCAAGATGACCCAGAAATTACAATTAATCCAGAATGCAGCAGCTAGACTGGTGACTGGGAGCGGCTGCTGAAACCACACAACACCGGTCTTGAAAGACCTACATTGGCTCCCAGTACATTTCCGAGCACAGTTCAAAATGTTGGTGCTGACCTTTAAAGCCCCAAATGGCCTTGGCCCAGTATACCTGAAGGAGCGTCTCCACCCCCATCGTTCTGCCCGGACACTGAGGCCCAGCTCCAAGGGCCTTCTGGCAGTTCCCTCACTGTGAGAAGCGAAGTTGCAGAGAACCAGGCAGAGGGCCTTCTCGGTAGTGGCGCCTGCCCTGTGGAACACCCTCCCATCAGATGTCAAGGAAATAAACAACTACCTGACTTTTAGAAAATATCTGAAGGCAGCCCTGTTTAGGGAAGTTTTTAATGTTTGATGTTTGATCATGCTTTTAATATTATGTTGGGAGCTGGGGAAACCCAGCCAGATGGGCAGGGTATAAATATTATTATTATTATTATTATTATTATTATTATTATTATTATTATTATTATTGAAAAATAATTACTTCAAAGCCTCAGTTTTCCTTCTGTAAAATGGGATAGGGGGCTGAATAGTGAGCTGCCATTTAGAGCTGTTGCAAATATGACCAAAATAAAAAATTGCTGTTACCATCTGGACAGTTTGAGGGACAAGATTAAGATTCTAAAGTGAAATGCATATGTAATTAGCTGAATCCATAAAATAAAAGGTTGAGGGTGGCTAGTTAAACCTAACCCACTTATACAAAATAAACACACAATGTTTCAGAGAATGTATTCTACTATCCCTGGCATTTTAGCCATTTCTCTGGCATGCCATATATAAAGGTCCATATTCCGAACCCTTCTTCACTTGTAAATGAGGTTTTATGTATGTTTGTGTTGCCATGGGATCAGAATCTCAATATTTGGAGGTGATGTTTACCATGGAATTACGGCTCCGTTTACAAACGTGATGTTGCATGTAATAAAGGAGGCAGTCATGAGCCTCTGCTAAGGGAATTGAATTGACGCATTCAACTGATGCAGGTGTCTGATGGGGGAGAAACTAAAGGAGTGAAAACGAAAGTAGCTTATGGGAGGGGGAAGGCCCATAATTAGAGGGCTAATGATATGGGAAACTGTGTGAAGGAAAAGTCACCCGACAGAAATATCTCTTGCTGTAGTAACTTTGCCCTACACTTATCACTGAGGATCAGGAAATAAGAGCTATTGAGTTTTACCTCATTTGCTTTTAACAAACAAACCCTAAAAGCCAATGGTTGTGTAACATTAGAGAATTGGTAGGGTTTTATTATGTTCTTTCTGGCCTGCGTTGTTGCAACAGCATGCTTGCACCTGCTTTACAGTCAGAAGGTGCCAGTTTCAACCCCTTGAAATCTGAGGAAGAAGGAACTTAGGTAGATCATTAACTGGCATCTGGTTAGAGTAGATTTCAGGCTAGATGGGTCAAAGATCTGATTCAGCATGAGGCAATTCAGTGTGTGTCTCCCGGAAATCATCTGTAGGTCGATCTGATTCTATTCCTTATTGTGCTTTGCGTGTTTCTGGGCATGCCTGGCAACTATTGCTTGGGTGACCTTCCATACAGGTTTGTAGGGTTGCTACCTGTTTGGTGGATCACAAGTTGTACATTGTTCTATTAGGATTGCCTTAGGTTAAAGACCAAGCACCGTTTCTCTAGTAGGGCTGTTTCCCATACTGCTTGTTACCATTGGTCCATGTTTACTCCTGACAGGTCTTTCCAGTGTCTGGTTATGATGTTTCTGGATGCTGAGAGTAGATGAATTATGAGTTCTTTGTGTTGTAAATGGGCATTATTGTCTTGGAAGATGTTTAGTAAGACCAATTCTGGGGTGATTTCTAACACTTGCTTGGTTATTTTACATATTTCTCGTTACCCACCAACCCCACTCACACAAGAAACCAAAGATCATCACAGCCAACCACAAACGAACAACCACACCCCAAGCCAACTCCGACCTCTCTCACCGCCAAACGAGCACAAGCAAACAACAGAGAACCTACATAAACAATGCTGACACCAAACCCTACTCATATCAAGTAAAAAAGAAACATAGTCACCCCACCCCACCTACCTCCCCGTCCCACCCACTTCTTCCCCCCTTTCTTTTCTAATGTCTCACCAACACAGACTTATAAAAATGTTATATGGAAAAATTCGAAAGAGACATTGTACTACCTTTGAAAATCTTTAATAAAAATATTAAAAAAGAAAAAGAAAAAGAAAAAGACCAAGCACCGTGCTTCTGTACATGCGATAACACAGTGAAACATAGGAAGCTGTAAGACAGGAGTCAAATCCTTGGTCCATCTAGTTCAGTATTGTCTATGCTGGCTGACAACAACTCTCCAGGGTGTCAGACAGGAGACAGTCCCGGCCCTACCTGAAAATGCCAGGGAATTGATTTGGGACCTTCTTTGCCACTGAACTTTGGCCCCTCCCCAAAGAGAAAAGTTTTGTACTATATTTGTCACTGAGGGATGCAAACTGAAACTCGTGGGTGAAAACTAGGAAGAAAGTGCATTTCTGATGCTGCCTGAGAGTGGGGGTGCCTAGAATGCCATTGTCTCTCATAAGAAAAAAAAAGTGTGCTTCTCACATTCTGGTGTTCCATCATTTGGCTTTATTATAGTGGTACACAACTATGGAACTGTCTCTCTCAGAGGTACCAGGTTGCCCCCAAGATGGGGGGGGGGTTTGGCGCACGTCACACATGTGTGATGTCTCACACACTATGCACAACATCACACGTGTCTCCTGACACCGGGCAGCCTTCCACAACGTAGTGCTGGGCCCTCTCAACATTGGAGGGGCTGGGCTCCCTTCAAACAAATATTGAGGGGGCTGAAGACACATACACCCCCTACAGTTGGCATGCCCGCTCTCTCTAACCATTCACCTGGTGCCTTCTTATGTTTTAGGTAAAGGTAAAGGGACCCCTGACCATTAGGTCCAGTCGCAGACGACTCTGGGTTTGCGGCGCTCATCTCACTTTACTGGCTGAGGGAGCCGGCGTACAGCTTCCACGTCATGTGGCCAGCATGACTAAGCCGCTTCTGGCAAACCAGAGCAGCACACGGAAACGGCGATTACCTTCCCGCCGGAGTGGTACCTATTTATCTACTTGCACTTTGACGTGCTTTTGAACTGCTAGGTTGGCATTAGCAGGGACCGAGCAACGGGAGCTCACCCTGTCTCGGGGATTCGAACCCCCGACCTTCTGATCGGCAAGCCCTAGGTCTGTGGTTTAGACCACAGCGCCACCCGTGTCCTTCTTATGTTTTATGTTTCTTATGCCTTATGTCTTCTTATGTTTTAGACACCAGGAAAACTGCAAGTTATCTCACCATGCTTTTAATAGTATTTAGGTTTGTTGTTATTGTTTTTAGCTGCTGTCCCCCGCCCCCCAACAATTTATTTTCTGCTATTTTTTATGTTCTACCCATATGTGCATTTCTTAAAAGTTAAAGAAAGGCTAATGCAATATTCCACTGTAGCCTGCTGTAAGGAATCATTTCCTTTTGGAGAGCTTTAGAATTTAGGACTCGGTCCAGACAGGCTTGTAGCACTACGAAGCAATACTTTATTCTGGCGCATGGATATATAGAATATACCACTAACTAGGGTCAATAGTGTTCCATACTCATCATTATTCTTCCAAATTTAAATGCTTCCTGTATTTATTTATTTATTTATTTATTTATTTATTTATTTATTTATTTTTAAGGCCCATTAACGATTCAAAACACATTTTCTCCCGAGGTGATGATATTAAAAGTACAGAAATTGCAGCAAGCCTAAATGATTGCGTAAGGGCTGTCTTCATTTATACCTGATCTGTGCAAAACCAAACCAACAAATTGGAAATAAAGAGATGCAGCTTTTATTAGTCCCGGCTCCATTATCAACTCTGCATTGTTTCTAAACCTAGCAACTTAAAACACTTGTAATTTGTAAAAACAGCTGTTTAGAACAACAGCATGGCAGTTCAAGTTGGAGATGCACAAAACCATTCGCTATACTTGCTGGAGTTGCTGGAGATTGTGCCTGAGACATTCTGCATGCAAACGGGTGTTCTGCCACTGAGCTACAGCCCTTCCCCCAAATTAATATAATTAAAATACACTAGTGCTAAATTCTATCAAGCCATGTTGAATGAAGCTCCGAAGAAGAAGAAATACTCAAACTGCATGTAGAAAGAGATGAAGATATTAATGAAAGTAACATACAGAAATGAATTATATTAGAAGCAATTGCTTTCAAAAATGTGTACCTTAGTCTAAACTGTGTATAAAAATGTGTTTATTAAGGGAAATTTGCACAAATATGCTGATCAATTCTCATGAGGATTTTTCTCTAATTGCTGCAAATTGTACAGAGCTAAATTTAAAATTGCAAAAATGAGAAACCTGAGGGGACCGAAACTGACAGACCCTATTTTTTTCTTGGGTCAGAACCTCTGGTCCAATTGCATTTGCTTCTGGTCAAGTCACACACAGAAAAGAAAGGCACAGCAGAGCCCTAATTTTAAAGCAGACTGAAATATTGATAACATTTTTAAATGACTAGATGTTATGCATATACAAAAGTGAAATGCAAGGGAATTGCTGGACCTGGAGGAGAATCCCATTTGTTCCAAAGAGTGAGGGGTGGAATGGGACACATTGTGTTCATTACACCCAATCTTATGGAAGAGACCCAGAGTTCACTAGACAAAACTAAAAACAGGCCAGACAACCGTGAGCCAGTTCAGTGGTTAAAACTCGAGACTATTTTTGGATAGAAGAAGAAGGTCTCTGATAAGCAAAGGAAAGTGGAAAAATGGAAGGACAAAGCTGAGGGCAAAGATCTGACACTAGTCGTATGCTTTTCAGTCAAGGTTTTTCTCTCACACACAACGGCAAGGTGGTGCTGAACTGCCAGTCACAGGCTTTTGTGGGAAGGGGGAGTGGTTCTCAGGGCCTTGAGGGATAAAGGAATGCATACCTGCTTCGTAGTGGCCAGTCTCCCTTGACAACCAGCTCCCCCCCAGGAGCTAGGATGCCTTTTGGCAGCTGTGCTTTGCTTAGTCACTACTTTGCAGCTAAATTGTTGGCCAGTACACAAGGTGACACCGAATTGTCGCAGGTTTATTTCTTGTTTTTACACCATGAAAAGCACAGAAAACCCACGCTCATACTCTCTCTTTCATGTGCTTAAAAAAACAATACACCGCTGCTTAAGAAGTCACCTTCTGTGCACATTAAATACAGAACATTAAATACAGTTTTGTTCTGTTTGCAGTGAATCATATGTACTGCTGGCATACTGTGGAGGATTTGTGAGTTTGGGTGATTTTATTATTTGAATTTTGAAAATGTTTCATTTTATCATAATCCTTGTACACTGCCCTAAGCTTTGGTTGAAGGGTGGTCTAAAAATATTTTGTCTTCCTTTTTACCTCCATTCACTGGTTGCTTTGAGCCCACTAAGACTATTCTCATTTGAACTATTCTCCAGTTATGCCTCTAGATCTCAAGAGTTCCAGGATCTCCTAGTGGCTTCATATAGATGTTAAAAAGCAGAGGAAAGGTAAGATGGAACCTTGTAGAATCATCAATTAGTGATTTTCCTCCCATTAACAAAGTCTTCATATGCATTTTTGTACTCTATTTCTGTAATATATTATTTCTGTCAGCACTTCCCTGTAATACTATAATTGTAGTTTTGTACATCATTTTCACTAATATATGCATTTTGAACACACTGTTTGGCTGGAGAACAGCATCACAAAATCAGGAAAAGTACATTTTTTAATCACTTATGAGTTCAGAAAGGGTGAATTAGCTAGTTAAGGAGCTGTTGTTGTTCAATCGTTCAGTCGTGTCCGACTCTTCGTGACCCCATGGACCAGAGCACGCCAGGCACGCCTATCCTTCACTGCCTCTCGCAGTTTGCCCAAACTCATGTTAGTAGCTTCGAGAACACTGTCCAACCATCTCATCCTCTGTTGTCCCCTTCTCCTT
Organism: Lacerta agilis; assembly: GCF_009819535.1. Lineage (NCBI taxonomy): Eukaryota > Metazoa > Chordata > Lepidosauria > Squamata > Lacertidae > Lacerta > Lacerta agilis. Next base: position 39,701,958 of record NC_046312.1, read on the forward strand.
CTGCCCTCCATCTTTCCCAACATCAGGGTCTTTTCTAGGGAGTCTTCTCTTCTCATGAGGTGGCCAAAGTACTGGAGCCTCAACTTCAGGATCTGTCCTTCTAGTGAGCACTCAGGGCTGATTTCTTTGAGAATGGATAGGTTTGATCTTCTTGCAGTCCATGGGACTCTCAAGAGTCTCCTCCAGCACCATAATTCAAAAGCATCAATTCTTCGGCGATCAGCCTTCTTTATGGTCCAGCTCTCACTTCCGTACATTACTACTGGGAAAACCATAGCTTTAACTATACGTTAAAGCTATGGAGCTACCCCATATCAATACTTCAGAAAGCCCAATATGTTTGAATCTCTTTTTGTGCAAGGATGGAATACTCTATTTTTTTAGCTCACTCTGTGATAATCTTTCTTTCTATTTACATTGCACCTAATAGCAAAACCTTGTGCCAATCATCTCAGCAAGTGTTTCCATTTATATCTGCATATTCTCCTGACCTTGATTCATTACATAGGCAGTTACCAACGTGCTTGATGACTGAAAGCCAGCCTTCAAAGCACTTTCTGAAAACGATGAATCAATACATACACACCTCCTTCTCACCTGCCACCTCCCCTTCCCCACTAGGCACTTTTCACCAGCTGGAATTCCCTGACACTTAAAAATTAAACAAATCATACACACACATGCATGACGCTAAGGAACGTACACATAGAAACTAGCAGAATACCCCAGTGTTCCTTTTGCAGATGTATCCTATTGGCTTTTGATAGATTCCTAGCATCAGAGGATTCCTAACCTATGTTTATAAAAAGCCAAGGAGATGAGCAAAGGGAAGGGCCCTTCGTCAAGAACAGTGAGAGCCTGTAGAAATGTCACAAGTCAGAGGTTATTTATAACAACTTTTTTTAAAGATAAAGGATAGAAGTGAGCCACAGTGACACAGTAGGATGGAATTTGACCCAGCTGTTCGTCCAATGTGACTATCCCAGATAAGCAACAATGGAGAAATAAATTAGAAAATCCAGATGTCAACAAATACGCTATATCTTCTACAAAAGCAAGATCCTGACAAGTTTTTGTGCACTGCCTTCCTTCCCTAGCTGACATAATAAAGAATGTTTCACAGTGTCTTTTCATATGACTAATTTTATACTTTGAATAGAAAAACTGGTGCAGTTACACTGTTAAATATGATTGTCTAATTGACACTAGAATGGAAAATGCCTAAATGTGTATTAGTAACTCTGGGGAAATTCCACTGCAGTATTCTAAGAGACTCAGAGCTTCAACTGAGTTGATAATTAACTATTGTTGTTTTCTGCTAGCTAACACGTGAGTGTTTAACCTTAAATCACACAAGAGGTATTGAATTGGAAATTCCCCATCTTGGAAGGGTGGTGGCTGGAGGTTCTTTGTTCTCAGACTTTGGCTCTCCAGGTAAACTGCCTTAGGCTGTAATGCAGGCTGTGTGGACAGACAGACCTCTGCTTCTAGGTCTGTTTGAATTATTTCATATTTTGTTAGATGCTGAGCCTATGCCTTGGACCGGCATATGCCTGATGGAACTGTTCGGATGTATCATTTGATGTTTTTGTTTTGTTGTGAAGAAAGTTCTGCAAGTAAAGTTTTTATTAAACTTAAGGGCCTTGACAATGTTTTATTTCCAAAAGGGATTGATTTCCATGCATCCAGTCTCTTCAAAGTGAGCAATATTAATATCTGTAATAAGGATGAGGTTTGATTATGTTTAGCCCTTCCCTAGCTCCTGAATACAATTCAGCTGAAGTATAACTGTGAAGGTGGAGTGACTTCTGCTAGTGCAATAGCACTTCCCCTCCCTTTGCTCCAACTATGCATCTCCCACAGCCTCCTCAAATCTGTTCCAAAGGGTTGGGGGAACACCTAGATCAGATTTAGGGGGCGTAAGGGAAGGAGAAGTGAAGAGTGTGCCATTGTGCAAGGAGAAATCCTGGAGCTGGTGGCATGTTTGCCTTTGTGTTACTGTGGGTGGGTGGGTGCACTGGCAGAGGAAGGGGGTGTGGTGGGTGTGGTCGCCGTGGGTGTCATCCCTGAGGGGGGTGACATCGCTGCACCACCCCCCTGGGGCACTCGCCCCACCCCCACCCCCGGGCGGCTAGCCCCACCCCCAGGTGCACAGCATGTGCACCACTCTGGGTGCTGGAGCAGCTACCCTGTTTCCCCTAAAATAAGACGTAGCCATAAAATAAGCCATAGCAGGATTTCTACGCATTTGCAAAATATAAGCCATACTCCAAAAATAAGCCATAACCTGAAAATAATATACCTCCCTTAAGACGGCCTGGATAGGCGTGGCTATGCAGTGTACTGGCACGGAGTGGTTAAAATAAGACATCCCCATACTGTTTTTTTTTGGGGGGGGGGAATATAAGAGTTGTCTTATTTTAGGGGAAACACGGTAGCTCCGCCTGTGTGTGTGTGTGTGTGTGTGTGTGTTATAATTTAACTGTTTTATCACTTGTTTGCTGCCCTGGACTCCTTTGTGAGGAAGGGCAGGATATAAATGTTGTTGTTAATAATAACAATAATAATAATTAATAAAGCACACTTCAAAATTACAGGGGACATTAACTTGGCCTTTTCTTTTTCAGAAGCTGAGACACGCAGTTGAAGATGACCAGCTAATGATGGCTACACCAATCCTCGCAAGAAGGATTATAATACGTACAATGTTTGCTGCTACTACATCTGAAAAAGTAATACATATTTCTTTTTTTTAGAAATGGGGAATGTGCTATGGGTATTAGAAATACAGGAGACAACTCCCAAGGACCGAGGTCCCTGCGGCCCCCCCAATAAAATATTTGAGGGGGCTCCCCCCCCTTAATGGGTATTGCCGTTCAAATGGTGTGAATGCACAACATCATGTGCTTGATTTTGTGGTGCAGGGCTTACCTGGGCCCCTCAATATTTTATTCAAGTTTGCACCCCTGATGTGAGAAAACTTCATAGGCATTCAAATGGTGTGTGTCTATCTCATGAGATGAGTAAAAGGGGAATAATAAAGTAATCTGCAGTTTTCTGAAATATAAAGTTGTGAATATGCAACATTTGACAGTTTCTGGCTGCCTATACAACTCAATAACTACGAAAATAAAAAGCATCTGTTTGCAGCTGGATTCTGAGTGTGGTAGAGTCGATCCAGCTGTAGAATGTGTCATATGTGATCCACTTAGGGCAGAATTTGAAAGAAAGCCTCTTTCCCCAATAAGTAATAAAAAGAAAAAGAGATTAACCAAAGCATTCAAAAGTTGTTTTCTTTACTTGTTTAGGAACACAGGGAATTCTTATAGCAAGTCAGACTACAATGATCGACAGAGGCTCTTCCAGGGCTACAGACAAGGGACATTCCCATTTGAATCTGGGATTGACTCCTGTTGATCTACGTTTGCCCATTTGTTTGCTTGCTGGCTGGCTTACAATACTTCTGTTCTGTTTCGCCGGTACTTGAGGTGGCTAACCATGTTGAAACCAATCAACCAATCAGTTTTGGGAAGAAGAAAAAACATACATCGGGGGAAATCCAGAATCTCTCCATTTTTGAAAAGGCATCTCCTAGAGTTTAGTAGGGCTTATGCTCTGGGGCACTTCCTATGGGAGGTTGTTCTACAACCCTAGGCAGCCACAAAGAAGGTCCGGCTTGTTGCTGAGGTATCTGACTGCACAGTCAACTTTTTGCTGAAAAATATGTTGAATAACAGAGCTGGAGTATACTTCAAAGGTCCAATGGTTTGGCTGAAATGGAGTGGACAGCAACAAAAGAGGGTGTGAAAATACCTCTGCTAGTATTTTTCGAAGCTGTAGGTTGAGTTTTTACCAGAATTCTTCAACACACCTTAGAGCTAGTGGCTGCCGTTTTAGGTTTCTTGGAATTCCACATTCCAAGAGGCACCTGTGTGTGTGGCTGCTACACAAAAATGGAGCAGTAAAATTGGGGAAAGGGCCTTTGAGCCAGCCGTAATAACTAATGCCTGTGTGTGTAAAAAAAATCTCCCTTTTTTGGCTCATGGTCTTACTTCACACACACCCACACACACCACGCTGTGGAGAACACTCAGCAGAAACCCAAGAAGTCCAGGAATGGATTTATGTAATTTATTTGAGAAATTTTTGTAAACAATGAAATTCATTAGCAGGATTAACTTAAAACTCATAGCTGAAATTTTGCATTAAGAAAAACTGAGGGAGTAAATTATAATTGGAATTAAAAAGGAGATGCAGTATGAAAATCATAATATATGGAACCACAAAAGTGGGGGAAGGGAAGTCAAATGGGATATTTGTATTAGATATTTCTAAGTTGTAAATAGAAAAAATGGGGGAAATTTTTTTTAAGGAATGTATGTGTGAAGCATGAGCTGATTCACCATCCTGCAAGAAGGAGATAACCTTTCATTGTGGGAGGGGGCAAGGCAACTTCATGGAGATCTGACCAGACTTCTCTAGCAATAATTTTAAAGGAATAAGTATAGACAGACTGGATCAGAGGTCTGTACTGTACACTTATTGTGGTCACATAACTATCTGGCCCATCTGTCAACAGAGTAATGATGTGCTTTATCTCTGTGTTCATATTTCTTAAGTATGTGTATGTAATTACCTTATGCCTGGAGATTGTTTCTAATGTCCTTATTCTCTTTTAACCCTGGGGTGATGTGGGAAGTCACCAGGATTACTGTTGAGATAATAGGACAGGTGGCTCGAGAAAACATCCTTGTATGTTATGAGATATACTATGCCAGTCAATAGTATTAATTTTCAGAGGCAGCAGAAAGCAAAGTTGGGGTGTGTGTAATTTGGACATGCTTTCCTTTAAAGATTATAAATGTACTTTAGAAGTCTGAAGAAACATTGGGCCCACATTATTATTACCTAATGCGAATCACTATTCCTGTGCAGATAGGAGATTTGTTTCAATATTTCATGCAGAGGATATTTTGAAACCAGGCAAACAAAAGGTTTGAATACAGGGAGTGCAGAGGATACAACAGCTGACAGCCTCCCAGGCCACTGACAAAAGGAAAACCTTTCAACATTCCTTCCCCTCATAGCTCTAGAACTTTGATGGATTATCCTTTGCTTGTGTTGCTAAGTGACAAATGGTATTCATTCTTCTCAGATTGTGGTGTCACAGAGGGGGTTATGATGTCACACCGTCTTTCTCTATGCATCGCTCCAGTATTCTGACAAGGGCACATGCAAGCTCTCCTCTTGAGAATTCAGAGCGGATTCAGTAATTGGCCTCTCAACCTGGTTTGCAGAGATGATATAAAAATAGTTTATAAAACAAAAAACAAAAACTATCATTGAGTATCTTTTGTTTCTGAAGTCAGAAACATTGAGGCTGTAATCCTATACCCTCTTAGCTTGGAGTAAGTAAGCCTCATTGAATTTGGTTGGACTTGCTTCTGAGTAAGATTGTACTGTTGTACTAATGAGGTTCTTAAATAAGATTACCTTATAATATAGGTTGGGGACAATGTTGTTTCTGACATGCAGAAATCTTGGGGTATAGGAGTGCTGGTAAGGAAGGGAAAGCTGATAAGAACAGGCCATTTTAGTCTACACTGTTTCCCCAAATAGGGTATGGCTCATGGGGGTCATTTAACCGGCCCACAAGCTGCCCCCAAACCGAGCTATCCACTAGGAGAGTCCCCACACGCTGCACTAAACCGGCGCAGCACGGCGCGGGGTCTCGCTTCTGCAGCACCAGAAATTGCGTCTGCACATGCCAGAAATCGCATCTGTGCAGACACAGATGCCGGAAATAATGTCTGCACTGGATGCAGACGCCGGAAATCACAGGCCCATGGAGGGATCTCCACTGGAGTGAACCGGCCCAGGCAAAGACTGGAGTGAACCGACCCAGCAAGGACCAAGGAGATGCAGGTTCTAATCCTCACTGAGCCATGAAGATTACTGAGTGTCTTGTTTGGGCCAGTCATTATATTTCACCCTCATCTACCCCACAGGATTGTTGTGACGATAAAATGGGAGGGGAAATAACTATGGGTGCCTCAGATGGAGCGAAAAACCGGTGGACAACAAAAGAGATTTAAAGACTCTCTCAAGGCAAATCTTTAAAAATGTAGTATAAACACAGACATCTGGGGAACACTGGCCTGCAAGAGCTCCAATTAGAGAACAGCCTTTACCGAAGGCATCATGGACTTTGAAGGAGCACAAACTCAGGGTGAAGCTAAGAGGAGGGCACATTTGGCAAACCCTCACTGTGATCAATTCCCATCCAGAAACCTATGTCCCTACTGTGAAAGGATGTGTGGATCCAGAACTGGCCTCCACAGTCACTTATGGACTCACTGTTAAGACTGTGTTCATGGAAGACAATCTTACTTGGCTATGAGTGATCACCAAAGAAGAAGAAGACAAAAATGTAATAAATAAACATTACATTGCATTTTATTTTCTTGACATACTGGGGTTTTAAAATACAGAAATGAAAGGCGAGGGGATGCCATGTATCTATAATAAAGGAGGAGGAGGAGGAGGATCCCAGCAAAGAGATGGAATAAATCAATTGTTAATTGAGTTACTCCCAGACATGGTGCTCCCTAAGAAGCTTGTGAAATTTACCCATTATTCTGGACATTGTTCAGCTCTGATACATATGAAAGTTGCTGCCACTAAAATAGCTGGATGTGTTCCAAAACACATTGGGGGCTGGGGGTCTATTTGTTATATATGTAACACTTGCTAGCAACAATAAAATCCATAAAAGATAACATAATAATGAATAATACAATGGTAGAGTTGGAAGGGACCATGAGGGTCACCTAATCCAACCCCCTGCAATGCTGGAATCCTGTGCTCAGTGTGGGGCTTCAGAGTCTCATGCTCTACCAATTGACCCACCCCATATCAGAATCAAATAAAGACCTATTAAAACATGTTGAATGTGTAGTATAGCCATGTTTGATCTAATGTAGCCCTAATGTAAAAATTGGCAAACCAGGTTAAAGAGAGAGAAAATAGAAATGTTTGAGACATAGGCTTTGAATACTCGTTTAGCTTTATTTCATATTTACCTCAGAGAAAACATGACTGGAGTTCATCCTCACCCTCAACACATGGAACTTTATGGAGGGATCTCATAGGGTAAACATATACCATTTTTTGTTATCTAGAAGAAGAAGAAGAAGAAGAAGAAGAAGAAGAAGAAGAAGAAGAAGAGGAGGAGGAGGAGGAGGAGGAGTAGTTTGGATTTGTATCCCGCTTTATCACTACCCTAAGGAGTCTCAAAGTGGCTAACATTCTCCTTTCCCTTCCTCCCCCACAACAAACACTCTGTGAGGTGAGTGGGGCTGAGAGACTTCAGAGAAATGTGCCTAGCCCAAGGTCACCCAGCAGCTGCATGTGGAGGAGCGGAGACGCGAACCCGGTTCCCCAGATTACCAGTCTACCACTCTTAACCACTACACCACACTGGCCTATACCTAACTTATTTATCTTGCAATTGGCACTTAATTTTTATTCTTCTGCATGATTGAATTAACAAAATAAGTAGTTGGTATTGATGCAAATTGTACAGCTGCTATGTATCTTACTGTTTAATTTTGTGCCACTATTTAATGTTATTATAAAAACTGGAAAAAATAATTTATTATTTAAACTCGACTATATTAAAAATACAAATTAAAACAGAGTAGCTGGGTGTATGCATGAGGAAGGGACCATAGCTGGTATCCCTCAGAGCCTAACTTTTCTGTTTCTGCAGTTCTTCCATATTCAGTTTTTCTTCTGTTTCAAAAGCATCTCCCCACCCCCTCCTTTCCCCCCACATGATCTTTGTATTTCTGACCTTCAGTCTGTCTTTCCTGACAGTAAAAATTGAGCAAACAACGTGGTGAGTCATCATGGTCATTGACCTTCTCTCACCACCATCTCTTCACTGTTGGATGGTGTTGTTTTGTTGTTTTGCTTTTTAGGATGTCTGCAAACCTGGAAGAGAAAAGGACTGTGTCCTGGCCAACAGAATCAGCTACACACAGTGGCCCTTGTAGATTATATAAATATATTTTCAATAAACCAAAGCAACTCAAAATTACCTCACCTCCCAGTGGGCTGTGGTAAATAGAGCGTGCAGAACAGTTCTTAGAATAGTAAGAAATTACTACTGTCCCGCTTTTTGTGATATTAGATCTACTTTTCAAATGAAAAATGTTATTGTGAATTTGCAAGGCCGGAACTACCAAGTATATTTGAGCACTACGTGTGCTTATTGAGAAGTTCCACAGGTGAAACCTCCAAATAACTAGCTGCAAATGTTACCACAACAATATTCTACGGGGGGGGGGGGGTTAATTTAAAAAAATTGTGTGGGATCTAGTGAGACGTGGGGAAGCAGAATACTGGGCAGTTGCATCCGTGTTAAAAGCATGAATGCAGCATACAAACACATTAACTCCAGCAGCAAGTTGTGAGTCGAGGCAGCTGAGATGGAGGAGTTGGAAGAGGCACACAGACTGAAATCGGCCATGTTAAGGACGAGGTCACCTGCCTCTGTAGTGAAGTTGATGTCTCAGCTGATGCTGCTCCAAGTGAGGCTTTCAACAAAGTGTTTGTGCTTTTGCAGCCTGATGATATGAACAAGCTGCTTACAGGTATGCACCCAACCACATGCCCTCTTGACCCTTGCCCATCATGGCTGATTAAAGCTAGATTCAGGAGCAGGGGCCAGGACATGGTGAATGTGCCTTTGTGTGAGACAGTGGAGCCTGTCACCACTTTGAGGGAGGCAGAGTAGTGCATCCACTCTACCTCCCAACTCTGTACCAGATGGTGCTTAATAACTACCACCCAGGCACAAAAACACCTTTTTTGGCAAGGTACTCAAGAGGGTCGTGGCAATGCAGTTAGAAGGCGTTCTTGGATGAAACCAATTATCAACTCCCAATCCAATCTGTATTCAGGCCGGGATTCAGAACTGAGTTGTCCTTGGTTGCCCTAAAAGGTGGCAACTGGGTTGAGTGAGACTGTTCTAGGTTAAATGACCACCATTTTGTTTTCACAAAATGAAGTCCGTTGTCAGGAGTCCCGGTTCCCCGCTTGATAACACAGTAAGCATGGATAATTAAAAGGAGGATTTAGTCCAAAAACAAACAGATAACTCTGGATGGCTCTAACAAAGCCTCCAGCTTCATTACTCAAGATGACCCTTCTAAAGAAGCCTTCCGGTGTCTACAGAATATATTGAACTTACAAACCTTACGCCTCTTGTTTTGCTTCCTGGCTAACAGCCCTCCCATTCGCCAACTCTGCAGACTTCTTGACTCATCCCCAGCCTCTTCTTTTTCCAAGAGACTCTCTCTATGTCCTTTAGTTTCTCTTTGTGCTCCCTGAGAGCTTTGGCTGCGTTCCAGCCTACTTATCAGCAGGCCCGTCAAGGTCAGGAAGAGTTGAAGTCTGCAGCTGCCGGCTCTCCCCTTCCTGATTTACATCTAAGCCTCTTTGTTCCTGGCTGCTTTCTGCCATTGTCTGCAACCCTTTGCTTGGAGCTGGCTCATTCCTGACACCCTTCTTCATACTGTGAATAAACTGTAGAATTCACTCCTACAAGATGTAGTGGTGGCCACCAAATTGGATGACTTTGCAAGAGAATTAGTCATATCCTCCAGGAATTTGGCTACCCACGACAACTAGCCCTGATTTTAACTCTACTGTCAAAGGCAGTTTACATTTGAATACTAGCTTATGCGAATCACAGGTGCTCTTGTGCTCATGTCCTGCTTGCAGGCTTCTCATAGACACCTGGCTGGCAAGGTGCTGGACTTAGATAGGCCTTTGACTTCATCCAGCAGGGCTCATCTTATGTTCTTATGACATGAGTCCAGGTCTCCCTGTCCTTATTCAGAACTACAACATGTTCCTAATGCAAGTGTTTGTAGAAGCTGTGCCACAGAATGTCCACTCAGGGTTTTGACACTCATGGTTTTAATCCAACATTAACTCCGTGAGGTGAAAAGATAAGAGTGGTACCTCAGGTTACACACACTTCAGGTTACATATGCTTCAGGTTACAGACTCTGCTAACCCAGAAATAACACTTCAGGTTAAGAACTTTGCTTCAGGATAAGAACAGAAATTGTGCTCTGGTGACACAGCGGCAGCGGGAAGCCCCATTAGCTAAAGTGGTGCTTCAGGTTAAGAACAGTTTCAGGTTAAGAATGGACCTCCAGAACGAATTAAGTTCTTAACCCGAGGTACCACTGTAAAGGTCTTTGACTTTTTAATTGCCTTGAAATAATAGAATTACTTTAATTATATAAATAATTATATACTTATATATACTTATACATTGTATATAATTATATAGTTTCCATTTAAAGACGTTTCCAGTTCCATGGTTATCTGCAGTGTCCTGTACTGGCATTAAAAAAAAAAACTCCTGTGAGCTTGGCTGTTAAGTTTATATCAGAGGGACAGGAGTCTGAGTTTACAGCCAACCCAGGAATAACAACTAAAAAGCCAGCTTTGAATTCCAAGGCCACCAACCCCTTTAGAGTAAGTAGCAAAGAGTTAGGTCACAGCTGCCAACAATTCCATATGATGGTAACTCTTTACAGATGAAGGAATGTGAAAAAAGATAAACCATACTCCTTTTCTTGGATTTTGTTCCGTGCACAAGAGAAACAAAAACAAAATTGCCTTATTTAGTTCAAAACAAAGAACTTCTCCAAAAGTACACATCTTGCCAGTTGCAGTTACTCTGCACTAAGTTCAAAACAATTTGATCATAGCTTTTGGAGACCATTTCTAAAATAGGACATGTGGGAGGAGTCTTCAGGAACATCTGCTGTTAGTCTTTTTCCAGAAACTAACATTGACATCATTATATTTACCAATGCATTTGAGGCCCATTTAAATTAAATAAAAGAAGTATATATATAGGGGCATCTAGTTTCTTTTGAATTTCAAGGTCCTTCATCCCTGAAATCACTTGAATTAAAATCTGTGCAGCTTTAAGAGACATCCGCATGCTGAGATTGCATTTCCAATCATTTTATTTCTGCTCAAGGCCATGAGAAATGCCAGATAAGTTCATAAAAGTGCATAAGGGTCGCCATATTTTGAAGAGCAAAAAAAGAGGACACAATTGCCAGCTTCTGCTTTTAACCATTCCCCCCCTCCACCTCTTTCCCCCTGTTCTTCCTAATGTAACACTAATGTCTCACAAGAAATGAAACTGATCTGTAGAAAACGCAACTTGAAAAAAGAGACATTGTGCATCCTTTTGTAAATCAATGAATCATTACATATATAAACTATGGATCGCTATGGCGACTCTACCAATGAAAAAGAGGAGATTTCCTGGAAAAAGAGGACAAATGGCAAGGAATCCTTCTTCCCCCAAATAGCTAAATAAGAATTGAGAGATATGCTCAGTCTGGCATCAATGGTAAAGCTTCCCCAGCTTTCAGTTGTATTGAATTCCACCTGACCTTTGTATATGGAAAAGCACATGCAATAAGATTTAGGTTAGTTCCAAAGTGGTGAAAGTTTCTGTGGTAGACTGAAGGAAACAATAGAGGAGATTATCTTCCTTCCATTGATCCCAAAGTCCAGCTGAGTGATAAAAATTTAACTACATATCTATATCTCATAGATATATGTGGAAAGCAGGTGTGTGGAATATTTATACCCTCCTGGGTGCTCAAGTCAATAGCTGAAACCCCACTTTAGAGCACCATTTTGGAGCCTATCTTTCCTACAGTTGTCCCTGCTGTCTATAAACCAATTAGGTAATTTATCACTCAGATTGCAATATCCCTTGCAGGCCACAGTGCAACAAGCCAGTGTCCACACAGGCAGGGAAATGACAGTGTGAAGTAATAAGTAAGACAAGACACCTGCTTGGAACTGAAATGGCCACATCCTTACAGATTTTGGCATAGGCATTGGGTTTGTATCCTGAATCAGCTAGCCCACTTGCTGGCTGAGACCTCCATCAGGGTTGATCCCAGCAAAGGAATAACCCCCATTGATGCAGCTCTAATGATGGAATCCCACCAGGATGCCATTCAGGGATGCTTTATAGTCTGCTGGCCCCCATTTTGGACAGAACCCGACCTTTGGACTAATTTAATGGGATACCCTGAAATTTGTCCCAGATATTGGGATTGATTTTAGACTGGAGATCCAACCCAACACCTTTTTCCGCCACACAAGTTGGCCCCTCCCTGCCAACTCACCGCCAAACCACTCATACCTGCAACCAATCCCACAAATTCCAGTAGAGTTGTCATTTCAATTCCAAGCTGGTGTCCTGTCTTACTTATTACTTCAAACTGTCATTTCCCAGCCTCTGTGGCCTCCAGCCTGCTGCTCTGTGGCCTGGAAAAGGTGTCTATGATATTGTGGTGGTGTGACTGTTGGTGTTTTCATCTGGGATGGTGCGACTGGGGTGCTTTCAGCTCTGCGCAGTTGCCTGGTGTCATTTTTGGCCTTGGCCAATCACAGGCTGGCGGGATAGCCCACCAGAGTTTGAATTTAAGTGGGCCAATGGCAGGCCCGGAGGTGTGGTCTGTGCCCTGCTGGCGGGACTGATGGGCACAGTTTCCCATGGGATTCTCCTCTGTTTCCGTATTGCGGTGGTGGAGAACATTGTGGCTGCACCAGTCCACAATGTTCTCCACCACTGCAATACGGTAGTGAGTCTTTAGCAACCTTCCTTTTGCTAGCTTCCCCTCCACCAATACTTGCCAGGAACAAAAAAATTTTTAGTAGTTTTATTGAAATAAGATATAAGAGATTAGCTGCCAAGGATAAAAAATAATACTATAATCCCATGCCAGAGATAGGCATTTTTAGCACCAAATATCCAAGACATGAATCAAGCTAGTTACATTTGAGGTCACAAAAGGGCAGAAAAATACAGGATTTTTTTATTATTCTCTTCAGTAAAGCTCCCTCCCCCTCCCCTAAAGGATTAATGTTAAAACCCACAGCTTTAAAATTCCATATTCTGTAACAGTTGCTCAGAAAAGAACTGAAAACTCAACAGTGTAACCCTATAGTCTTTGTAACTTTTCTTGCCTTGGTCTTTTATAAACACTTTGGCTGTGTTCCATTATTTTGCAGCTTGCCAGGCGTACAAATCTCCCAGCATGGATTCTCTCACTCTAGGCTTTAAACTTGCTCTCCAATAAATAGAAGGCAGGGGTAAGGGAAAGCATAAAAAAGAAGTCAAGCATCAGTAAACAAGCACCCTGCTAAGATTGTATAAAATCACTGCAAAACAGCAAGAAGCTGGTTTAAATACAGTTTTTAAAAGGACTGAATGTGAAGTGGTATGAGCACATTTTTTTTTTATCACAATGTACTCCTTTGCAATGAACTCCACATATTGCCTATTTTAACATTCCTAGGCTTTGATCCTCTAGCTCGTTACTTTCGTAGTTGCCTACAGTGGATCTGTTCCAGAATAAGCAGTTAGCAGTCTTGAATCCATTAGCAAATAAACAGCGGTGATGGTGGTCAACTGAATCTTTTATCCATCTATCCCAGCGGAGTGCGTGGCGGCTAAAATATACCTTCAAAATTCAGACCTTGAAAATCCACCACCCATTCGCATTGCAATTTGGATTTCAGTGACCATCTGACAGTCACTGAAATTTGTTTAGATATAAGAGCTATACTCTGCTAGTATAACACATTTATGGCTAAAATATCACAAAGGATCTGAGAGTCATTGGAAAGACCCAGATAACCATTAAGTTAATGATTATGAGCGCCATAAAAGATCCAGCAGCAATGACAATTCATTCTATCCCAAAACGTTGTGTATCTCAGGAATAAAAGCCACTTCATTCATTTGCTTATCAATTTCCTATCACGATGATCATAACAAATCTTCCAAGTTGCTAGTATGCAATTGTTACATCGGCTAACAGATTGAGGTTGAATCCAGACAAGACAAGACAGAAGTACCATTTGGGGGGGGGACAGGGGGCGGGCAGGTGTGGGGGACTGAATGGCGTAGCTGTGCCCCTGAAGGACCAGGTGTGCAGCCTGGGAGTCATTTTGGACTCACAGCTGTCCATGGAGGCACAGGTCAGTTCTGTGTCCAGAGCAGCTGTCTACCAGCTCCATCTGGTACGCAGGCTGAGACCCTACCTGCCTGCAGACTATCCTGCCAGAATGGTGCATGCTCTAGTTATCTCCCACTTGGATTACTGCAATGCGCCAAACTTGGGGCTACCTTTGAAGGTGATCAGGAAACTACAACTAATCCAGAATGTGGCAGCCAGACTGGTGACTGGGAGTGACGGCCGAGACCATATAACACTGGTCCAGAAAGACCTACATTGGCTCCCAGTATGTTTCTGAGCACAATTCAAAGTGATGGTGCTGACCTTTAAAGCCCTAAATGGCCTCAGCCCAGTATACCTGAAGGAGCATCTTCACCCACATCGTTCTGCCCGGACACTGAGGTCCAGCACCAAGGGCCTTCTGGTGGTTCCCTCACTGTGAGAAGTGAGGTTCCAGGGAACCAGGCAAAGGGCCTTCTTGGTAGTGGTGCCCACCCTGTGGAACACCCTCCCATCAGATGTCAAGGAAATAAACAACTGACTGACTTTTAGAAGACATCTGAAGGCAGCCCTGCTTAGGAAAGTTTTTAATGTTTGAAGTTTTATTCTGTTTTTAGTGTTCTGCTGGGAGCTGCCCAGAGTGGCTGGGGAAAACCAGCCGGATGAGGGGTATTATTATTATTATTATTATTATTATTATTATTATTATTATTCTGTACAACATGCTTCTCAGAATCAGGTTATGACAGTGGATTCAGATAATACGACTTAAAGACTTATCCAAACATTGAAGAAGGTATATGGTCACCCGATTTTGTTTATCCATTTTATCAGTGAATGGGATCGCATATCTGTTCCCCATTGACATACAGTGATGCTCACTTGCTCATTTGAACCAGCCATTAGATGTGCAAGTAGATGTACAACCGTGACGTTGAGGAAGCAGACAGCTATTCTCTCCTGTATATATCTTTTTAAATGAATATCTCAGAGAGTGTATAGAAACAATTTATCCAGGGAGCCCTTGATGTAAGGATCAAATTAAGGGAGAGGCCTTTGAAGAACCATATTTTAAACTGCATCAAACAGTGTAGCCTTGGATGCCCCTGTCGCAGAATCTTGGGGGCGGGGCACGAACCAGCCCCCCCCCCCGGCTCCTGCAAAGATCCCCACACCCTGCGTGACTCTGGCAGTGGGGTTTTGGTGAGAGCGGAGGTTGAAGAGCACCCTGTGCACCCTGCCCCCACCTGGAACATGGGCGCCCACCCAGTGGCGGTGGAAAGAACTGAGCAAGCATGCTCCACCCTCACCTGGCAGGTGCACTCTGCCTATGCCTGACACACACGCACATCCATCCCGGGCACCGACGAACAGTGCAACGCCCCTGCTGATGGGCCTGAAGCCCTCAGTGAGTTAGGGATTTCCCCTTCATGCAAAGACAGGCTCCAGCGGATTGAGCGGATGAGACCAATAGTGGGTCCAAAGGTCAAGAAGGCAGTTTCTGCACATGCTATAGAGCAGGGATGGCCAATTCCCAAGAGACTCACAGAGTTAAAAACTGGCAGTGATCTACCCCCTTTTGTGGGGTTCATGTCAAAGTTGTTGAGCTTTTTTTAGGGGGGAAGAAAGGCCTGTTGTTGTTTTTTGGACGTGCCTGCTATAGAGAGAAGTGATAAATAGCTCATCTAAGAGAAGGAAAACTCTGATCCTAAACCTTCCATGTTTTGTGAGATATATTCATTAGAAGAAAAGGCTAAGGAGTGAACCCCACACAAATCCAGAGTGGAGTCCCTAAGAGGTGTACCTTGTACACCTCCTTCTGGCAACTCCTACAGCCAAGCTGGTACCAAATGTATTGTTCTGCTTTCCTTTGGACCACATCAGCGAGGCAGGGGGTGGGCGGGCAGGTCTTCCATACACACTACCCAGGTTTGCACCCTGTAGAGGTCACTTTGGTGCTGCTAACGCAGCAGTTTGACTTCACCCCCAGAGACACACTCCATTGTCTCTTAAGACAGACGGATGCCAACAACAAGTCCCATAACACAATTATTACACAACACAACTAGCCCATATCATAGTATAGTGTATTGCTGCCTCTGCCGCATGCCATGGTTTCACCATGATTCCTTTGAGAGGCCACAAGCCTCTACTACAACAGCTAATAAGGCAGAAATTTAGGTAATATTGGTATGCGTTTTCAAATTATTTGTATGTCCTTTTTACACAATAGTTCTATTTGTTTCATTTCTCTCCCCCCCCTTGACTTGGTTCCCCTGTTATTTTGTTCATTGTTCACATAGTTTGGGTTTCAATTATTCTGAAAATGTGATTGCTTCACAGCTTTTCCTTGGAATGGTAAATTGGATTATAAGGCTATTAAAAACAAACCATATTAGTCTTAATAAATTTCATGCCTGAGCGGCTTATTTTAGGGGAAAGGAGGAGCAACAGCTTAGGCATCTCAACAAACAGATAATTGTCAGGAAAGTCTAATAACACCTACAGACTGGGTTTAACATATCTCTCAAATGCTGAAGGTCTTTAGAAATGAGATGGTTTGCTGAAGCAAGAGCTTCATTCTTTTCAGATGTATGAAGAGCATTGAAATGGTTGTAGGTAAATGGACTTGGTTACACTCAATGTGCACCTATCGCATTTTCAGTCTATGCCACACTTTAGCCACACTTTCTGTGCTTTAGACAGTCAACATGCAGAGCAATGACACTCCACCAGGCCTGCGCAGATCATGTTCTTGCTAATAAAGAGTTAACCCCAACTTGAACAGTGGGATTTACTGCTGATTTGCTCCTGACACTGCCTGTCTTGACTGTCTTTTTATAAGTTTTGCTCCTATTTGCTTTGTGCTGCAATATGACCCACAGGACTGAACAGTTTGTTCCAACTAAATGTTTGTCTAGAATGTCCCTTCAGAAAAATCCAGAATGTGTTTTCATAGGTGAAGAAGTTCTTGCAAAGTCTCCAACACTACCATAATGGGTCAACTGCCAAATACTAAATATCAAAGTATGAACTGAATAAAACATCCAAACATATCTATAGAAGACATTGGCAGATGCCTACATGAATGTGCTTTTAATTTCTCTCAAAAAGGCTCACCACAAGATTGTTGGCACTGAAATCTTTTTTTTAAAAAAACTTCTATTGGGCTGTGACATTTTCTGTGAACAATTAATTTAACGGAATTTGAGTTCATGAAAGGCATTGCATTGCTGTCCCATTTTGGCTTACATGGCAACATCAGAACAGAAGCACAATTGCCCTTCTGTCTACTTACCTTTAACAGAAACAGGCTATGCTCCTCGACCTACCATAATAAATACATTAATTGCAATGAGATTTAACCCCCTGTAGTTTTTGGAGAATCGGCTCGTCAGGAAAGAAGGAGAATGTTGATGTCTTATAGGGAACAACCAATGGATAGAGTACCTGTATGTCGGTTCCAGTCATATAAACGTCTGCCTTTGCAGTTTAAGAATCAGGTGAGAGTACATACACACCTTCTCTAAAACCCAGCATTATGAAGCAATTAATGTATGCTTCTGTTTGACACTCAGGAGCTGGACAAAGAGATCTCTGTATGCATGAATAGATTTTTTGGTCCAGCCTTCCATTTCCATTGGTACTTAACTATGATTCAATCAAAGGAAGAAATGGTTCGTTGTGTCCAGTGTCTTCCATGTTATGTCTTTTAATTAGGTGATATAAAGTAAAGGGATGGTATTGCTGAAAATAGCATTTCATATCACGGACTATCAGAATGTAAACAAACCAAACCAATGATTCAAAATGTGTGTGTTGGGAAAACTTCTATTAGCTCTCTGGTTTTGGCTGACCGTTGGATAGCCTGAAATCTCATGGTTCCTGTACAGCAGTTTAACCAAGGCCATGAGCATTCATCAGTGCTGCCCTTCTCACTATGAGTTCTCTTCAGAAGGTAAAGCACTGCTCATAATAAATGCAAGGAAGTACTGTAATAGTATCTTCCAGGAGGGCTGGGGTCATTTCCCTTTAAGAGCCATTTGGAGGCTAGCTAACCAAAGCTCAGGGAAGAGGTTGTCCCTGCAGGAGGTCTCCCCTGTGTTAGTTATATTAATAATCAAGCAGGAGTAATATAAAGCAAAGAACTTTATTTAAACAAGCTTGCATTTGTGGGATAACCAGCTTCATATAAACAACATGCTTAAGTCTAATGAATGCATGAAGGGGTTAATACCATAGAGTAAGTTGTCCTGCCAGGTTTAGCTATGTCACTTCCCTTACCTTGGATGGGTATAGGTAATCGAGCCTATTGCCCCTTCCCCCGTCTGAGAAGCTCAGTATGTGAAAAGGTTTGTGCTGGTTGCTCCAGCTCAACTTGCATAGCTTTCACAAGCCACTCTTGAGTTCCTATACCAATAATACAGGAATTTTCACCACTTTGTAACTAAACTAATGAACACAAGTGTTTGGGGGACTGTGCCTAGGTTTGGAATCTCTGCAAGGTAATAATAATGATGATGATAAACACTGTTTAGAATATGATTTAGAAGAACACTAGTTTGTGGAAAAAACAGAGTTGATAAAGATTCTGCCTTACGTACAAAAAGCAGCCACTTGTTTACATTAACAAAATGCATGGGTTAGAACTACCTGCCTGAGGTGGGAAGGCATGACGTTCATCGCAGCATTCTTTCCATTATCCATCTTTAGATACTGTCACTACAAGTTTCAACAGCTAAGCAAAAGTTTAAGGGCAGGCTCATAATGGCTCAGATTCCAGGTGATTGAAGAGCAGGTGGCTTTTTAATATTTGATTTGTGGTGTGCATTAGGCTAAAATGTTATGGTGCCCTAGAAAACAGAATGTATGCTAGAATTATCCCTATTTTTGATGCAAATCCTACCCTGCCTGAAATGCTTACATGTTTCTTAGATTATACAAACCAACAATACCTACCTATTTGGCCAGTTGCATTCTATTTTATAGCTATCCACCCACCCATGTACTTTGAAAAGGAATCCCCCCCCCAACTTTGTCCTTGCCCTGGCCTGTTTTATTAAGCAATGCTTTTAACAAAGTAAATTGCCCAAGACAGCTGAGCTAAGTTAAAGCAAAAAAAGAAAAAGGTGCATGAGAGGATGCCATGATTATCATTTACAAAGGCCAGTCTGGGGCTTTGAATCCCTTGTTTAGTAACACGCACACACACACACACACACTGTTGTTGGTTGATTGTGTGTGTGTTTGTGTGTTTGTGTGTTTGTGTGTAAACACATTTCATTACTCACCCTTCACACTATAAGGTTCCAGGGTGGGTTAAAATATTAAAACACAATGTTATAACAACACAACATTAAAAACTATTTAAAACAACTTACATTGAATATATGAATATATTTTAAATGCAACTAAATGCATTTATTTTTATTCAAAATACTGAATAGTCCAAACAATGCCTATCCAAGTTGACTTACAGCAATAAAAATGACAAAATATCAGCACATCCAACTTTGTATCGAAGCAGGTCTGACCGTTTGAATAAATATCACTACAGTTCACAACATAGTGTCCTTTCCAGGGCCACTGTTGGGTGGAGGGAGAAATTGAATCCACTATATTCCTTGCTCCCCCTACCAAAAAAAAAAAAAAAGTACTTGGAAATATGTAGTGATGTCCCTGTCACAGGGGGCATTGTTGGGGGAAATTGCTGTGCCATCCCAGTTTAGCTTCTGTTGTCACCTGAGGTGGCAGGAAAATTTCTTCTCTGCAGGACCTAACCTCCTTCCGCCGGGCCTATAAAACAGAGCTATTCCGCCTGGTCTTTAATTTGAACTCAGCTTGATCTTTTATTTCCCTTCACTTTCCCCCCCCTCCCCTTTTATGAAGATTACCTGCTCTGGGACTCCACAGCTAATTCTCCCCTGGCCTCCTTGCTGGCCCAAGTAGGACTAATTTAGCCAGCTAGCCCTGGTGACTATCTAATGTTTATTGGATGGATTTCCCGTAAATTGATTTTGAACTTTGAACTTTATTGCTGTTCATGCTTTTATACTGTATTTTATGCTGCTTTTATGTTGTATTACAATTAAGTGTTTTAAATTTGTTGTTAGCCGCCCTGAGCCTGGGTTTTTGAACCAGGAAGGGTGGGGTATAAATAATAATAATAATAATAATAATAATAATAATAATAATAATAATATTCTCTGTGACGCAAATTCTCCTTCATCGACATTTGTCTCTATCCACTTTAGCCGTTCTAATGCTGTTATATGCCTTGTTATATGCTACAAAAAATGATATTGTATACCTATTCTGCCAAAATAATTATCTACATAATATGCTGCAAGGAAATATTATAGGAGGAGGGGAAAGCTTGGAGCGGATTCTAAAAGATTATATAGGGGAAAGCAGGAAACTGAAAATTTCAGGTTTGAAATATAATCTTTGGTGAAAGATTACAATTTTGTGGCATAAATGTGAAGTTGGAAGTTTAATCAATTAAAGATGACAATATAAATATTATTGCAATGTTCATGAACTGGGTCCTTCCAAAATGTGTTCAGCTGAGCATTTCATTTTCAAAAGCAACACTTTCTCTCTTTTTTTGCTTGATTGTGTGACTTCAACAGCCAACCATCACAGCAATAAAATCCAAAAAAATAAGTAACCCCAAGCCTCTGTGGTTCTGTTTCCTCCCTCAAAGTGAAACAAACATTTGCTTTCTCTGTAAACCTGTCCACACCTGCAGCAGTTATTTAGACAGTGTCTTGCTACTGTGTTGAATTGCTCTTGACATAAATTAAGTGAAAATTGCCTATAGCCAATTATGTTTTCATCCTGATCTGGTGTTCTGCTTGTCAGGCTTTACACAAAATATTTCCTTCCTATATTATAAGACCCATAGTTCTGAAACCCCAGCTCTAAAATTATGAGATTCTGTGCAACTGAGACACTAAACCAGAGTAAGATATTATCAGAACTAATCCTATAAATTTTCCTGGGTTAAAATTGACCCCCCTCCCCCCAAAAAAAATCCTTATAAAACTTCAAAGAGATTGACATTGACTTTGTCAATGGAATGTAGCCTTTTCTTCTTTGAAGACCAGGCTGCCATGGGATATCACAAATTATCCTTGAAA
The DNA here is from genome assembly GCF_009819535.1 of Lacerta agilis. NCBI lineage: Eukaryota > Metazoa > Chordata > Lepidosauria > Squamata > Lacertidae > Lacerta > Lacerta agilis. The sequence continues at coordinate 39,723,184 of NC_046312.1, forward strand.
CTTCCCTCCATTTCAAAAAGGAGGTGCCACCACACAGAGGAAGCATCTTATGACAAAGAAGAAAGGGAAATTAATCACCTGTGTGCATACAACCAAGATCTCCTGCAGGCCTGCTTACTCTTTGTACTGGATATACTTAGAAGAGCTTCAAATAATGGCAAACTGTGTACAGAAGGAATCTGCATTCTGTTTTGAAAGGGAATCAACTTTGTGAAAACTTTCCACCCCCAAAATGCACAACAACATGAGACTGAAACCAATTATAACAAAGCTTTTAAAACCTCAACAACAAATTTCAAAATCAAGTTGAATAAGTCATGGCAATTGAAGAGAAGATGGCTACAAGCTGCATTACATTTTTGTTTCAAAGGACTGTCTTATTTTGTTGTTGCTGTTTTAAGATTAATGTTGCAGCCTACAACTCACTCCAAGAAGTGGGCTGTCCTATTATCTTTCATAGGAACGCAGTGGAGTCAAATAGTTTGTGGTTTGCAAGAATAGCCTGGCTTATGCGTGTTGTAGCATTGGGCACATGGGAAATAATCTTTTCCGTAAATATTTAGGATGAGATCCAGCCTAGCGCTAGTAAGTTTCTGTGCAATCTTCTCTTTCCTCTCCCCCTTCCCATCCTGATGTGGAAGTGAATTTTCATTGCACAAGTGGGTAGACATCATTGGAAGCCATACATCATCTGTTAAATTGTTGTGCTGCTTCAGTTAGTCTTATGAAAAACAGGGGAGCGGGTGGCACTGTGGTCTAAACCACTGAGCCTCTTGGGCCTGCTGAGCAGAAGGTTGGCAGTTTGAATCCCCGCAACGGGGTGAGCTCCTGTTGTTCTGTCCCAGCTCCTGCCAACCTACCAGTCTGAAAGCACATCAGTGCAAGTAGATAAATAGGTACCACTGCGGCAGGAAGGTAAATGGCATTTCCATGCGCTCTGGTTTTCATCACGATGTTCCATTGCTCCAGAAGCGGTTTAGTCATGCTGGCCACATGACCCGGAAAGCTGCCTATGGACAAACGCCCGCTCCCTCAGCCTGAAGTGAAATGAGCGCCACAACCCCATAGTTGCCTTTCACTGGATTTAACCCCCCAGGGGCCCTTTACCTTTACCTTTTATGAAAAACAAAAGTTTAGCATGGCGGGGGAGCAATTTCCCCAAGGGCAATAGGAGATATAACTATTGAAATACCAGATCTAAAGTGGTGTTTGTGTGGTACTATTTTCTTGCCTTAAATTACTTGTTAAAGGGTACTCCCTTCTTTAAACATGAGTAATGTGAGTGCTTTATATATTACATTCGTACCTCAGGTTACGTACGCTCCGGGTTACATACTTTTCGGGTTACGAACTCCAGTAACCCGGAAGCGTAACCCAGAGCACGCATGACATGCAGATGTGCAGGAGCATTCTGCGCAGTTCGCGCATGCGCAAACCGCTACTTCCGGGTTTTTCGTGCGCTTGTTCGGGTTGTGTACTTTTCAGGTTACAAACTGTAACCCGGAACCAATTACATACGCAACCCGGGGTGCCACTATACATTCACACTAGCAACTTCAAGTGTTTTACTCCTATTTTATAGTTCTCTTGCAGGACTATGCAACTTTCTCTGCACTCAGTAGTCTTGCTTCTTTCCTTATGTGAGGGCCTATTCTCTCCCCTCCCCCACCCGCATGTAGGCACCCCTAAATCATCATGCAGGGGCAGGGAAATGCTGGATGCACTAGGAGAAATCAGGGAAGATACATGGGTGACTTATTATTACTGGTGGGTGGGTGGGTGGGTGGATTGCCTGCCCTTCAAAATGTCCCAGAGCAGGTTGCAACATTAAAACACAATATGAAAAATGCAACACACATCCTCACTTAATGTCTAAATAGGTCCTGGGGAAGTTTGTAAAACATTGCTTTCCTTCTTTCGAATGATCCTTGAATTCTTTGAGGGACAAATATAAACTGAAAATCTTGCATATCTATATTCAGTTCCAAATACAAACTTCGTTGAAAATCTCTTTTTCAAAAGAACAATCCCCTATTTTTGAAAAATTCAAAATCTTTCCCTTGATTTGCCTTCACTTGCCCTGAAAGCCCTACTAATGTGACCTTTGTTTACATTCCAATTAGGGTAATGGACTATTGCATATTTGTTTTGTCGCAATCACTCCATTAACTAATTAAAGCTAACAAGGAAAGCGACACAGAGGGGACCTGTTCGCAAAGCTAGCCGGCCTCTTGCTTCTTCTAACTTCCACATAGACAAAATCGTTTACCTCATGGGAAAAGCTTTTGAATGTCCTTCAGAATGCAACAGACATTCCTAGGTTATTTACACAAAAGTAACTGGCCATTGGCTCCGCAACCTTTTCACAGGAGAGAGAGAGAGAGAGAGAGAGCTCTGATTAAAACTCCAAATGTGGGCAGTTTGACTGGTCGCCAGCCATCGATCGATTAATAATTCCGATTAATCGATTGCGCTTTCAGACTGGTTCTCCCAGAGAGGGTCTGGGAAGGAAGGAAGTCGCACGCTGGGCTAGATGGGTGGGTGGTGCGAGTTTAAGCCCGAGCCGGCGGGGTCGAGAGGGTGGACGGAAGACATTCTTCCTTTGGCCCTTGTATGGAGGAGGGTTGCCTGTTTGCTTAGCAGCAGCGACAACAACAAGGCGGCGGAGCGCAGACGTCGTCAGCCGCCCACCCGGGGCTGCCTCTAGTTCCACGTCAGAGGCGGAGGGCATGAATGGGATTCCAGGCAGCCCGAGTCACGCTGGCAATCCGGCACAAGTTGGCGCTGCCAATGCGCGCTGCGCAGATATGCCAGATCGGGGAATGATTAGAGCAACGCCCCGCAGCGCTGAGATCTCACCGACGAGGGCCGGGAGTGCCGGGGGGGGGGGGAGGCCGAGAGAGGAGAGCAGTCATTCCGCGTGAGCTGCTGGAGAGACGCGGAGCTTTGGGTGGCATTGTTGTCTGAGCTGATGTCCAAACAGGAGCGAGCGCGCCGCGGAAAAGCACGGGAGGAAAGACGTGCTGGTGTTTGGGAAAGTGGGGAGTCGATCATCGTCGCTTGGCTTTTCGTGATCTTCTATAAAAGGGAAAGAGCCAACCTCCCTCCCGTCCGAGGTGAGGAATGCCCGGCTCGAAAAGTTGGCTTCATAGGTCTAACCCGCATGATAAAGAATACGCATAGCGCCCCCAAGCGGGCGTAGAGGGCGCCACCAGGCGCAAGCCAACAAACGGAAGAGCGCGCTGCTCAGAAAGAGAAGGCGCGCAATGATGTATGTGAACTTGAAAGCAAACATTTCACCTCGCGCCTCCCTGCTGCCTTCTTCTCCGGGTTGCCTGAGCTGCCCCTCTGGCCATCGTGGGCCCACTGGGGAGCAGACACAGCAACCGCCCCCGCCTCCCCACCCCAAGGTTGTATGTAGCTCAGTGGTAGAGCATGAGCTTCGTTCGCCTTTGCCTGCTAAAGGTAGTCCTGGATCAATCCCTATGTTGCTGGGGATGTTCCCTGCCTGAACCACCGGAGAGCTGCTGCCAGCCCGTGTAGACAATACTGAGCTAGATGGGCCGATGGCTGGCTCGATATGAGGCTACTTCCTTTGTTCCTATCTATGTTCAAAGGGAGAGGGGGGTGAGCAGCCTCTGCCTCCTCTTGCTCCTTTACCTTCTACCCTCTGGGGTGTGAGAGCATTTGAGGAGCCGGCGCTGTTTGCCTGTCCTCTCCCTCGGGGCGGCTCCACCACCTGCTCACTTGTCCTCTCTCTTCGGGAAAAACTGGCACCAGGGAGAGGAGGGGGCGCACAGTGGGGCCATGGCTGTTCACTACAGGAACCATCTCTGCTTGTTTGGCTTCCCTCGCTGGTGCCCCACCGATAGGGAACAGTGCAGGTGAACGAGGGAGGGAGGATGAGGCCGCAGCTAACTTGTCTGAGCAACTGCCTCTGCTAACTGGCATGCCTGGATTCTTCCACTGGGCACCGGCGTGGGGTGGGGGAGGGAGATTGGACCAAGCGGGTGCCAAATTCTCCCTGTTCAGAGAGGAGGGAGGGAATGAGCAGGTGTGGCTTCTGGTGCTTCCTTAGATACTAACTCTGGGCCCAATCCTTTCCCCACCCCAGAAGAAGGACCCGATCTGCCCTTCTTGCTCACCCCTCCTTTCGTTGCCCACACAAGAGAGAGAGATGCCCAACAGCCCGCAGCGAGGTTTAGCAGCTCTCTTTGCAGCAGGTCTCTAAACTGTGCCTGCGCTCGGTATCATGCATAAATGTTACAGTGGGAATCCCCGCTCTAAGGCAATCAGCATCCCCTTGATGGCAGGGACAAAACGCCCCATTGATCTGGGCAAGATCTTTCCCACCCACCCACCTTCCTCACGCGTATCTCCCCCACTTCCTTTTGCATTTTTGCAAGGGGGGAGTGTGTGTGTGTGTCCGTCTGTCTGTCTTGTTGTGAGGTAACTGGATAAACACCAGCCCGCTTCCTGCCCGGCGGCTGCTGATTGGCTCTTGGGATTCTCAGGAATGCGAGCGACCCCTTAAAGGCGAGCGAAGCTCCTGCAGCAGCTCCAGTGCAAGCTGCCAGGAGTGAGAGCCAAGGGGAACCTGCGAGGGCTGCAGGCAACTGATCACCCGTTACAATCCAAGGATCCCTCGTTCTCTCTCGGACTGCTCCAGGGCCGGGGAGAGAGAGACCTGGGCTGAGGGGCATTGCTCGCTTGGGTTCCACACAGCCAGAGGCGCTAACGAAACCCAACTAAGGGTCATATCGGAAAGTCCGAGAGCTTCGCAAGGATATTTATCTCTCTCGGCTGACTTACTACAAGAGATATTTGCTCTTAGGGCTGGTTACTTCTTCGGATTCCTTACTTCTACAAAGGTAAGTGCTGAAGAGCCAGCTTTCCTCTTGCAAGTTTGCAGTAATATTTCGAATGCGCAAAGGCAAATGAAGACGGATATGTAAACTACTATGTGTGATCTTGTTTTGAAGCATGCGTCTTTCCCGCTATCTTTTCCCTCACTTTTCATCCTCCCTTCGTCTTTCCCACCCCCCTGTATTTTTGGTTTCTCTCCCGTCTTTGTATATCGTCTCCATCCCCCTCCCATCTTTTGCACACCTTTCCTCCCAGCCCGATTTCTTTCTGTCTGCCGCTAAGCTAACGCGGGTGTAGCCCGAGACCTTTGGAGTGAGTGACCAGGTTGCGGTTTCCCTTTCTTGTTTGAAGGTCGCTCCTTTGGGTCGAGATCCGTACCATGGAGTTACCGGGCGGCCTCTTTCTCCTCCTGATGCTGGGGGTCTGCGCAACGAACCGAATTCCAGGTAATCCGAATTTCGGGCGCGCGGCGGAGCGGGAGGGCGGGGGCATGGCAGGCATTCAGCCTAGATTTGGCGGGGAGAGGTCTCTCGTGCCTTGTTACTAAATATTTAAAGGTCGGGCTGGGATCGCTGTAGTGGCGTTGGTTTTCGAAGAGTAGCCCGGCTACTTCTCCTAAGGCGAGCGGGACTTCGGATTGGTGACTGTGGGCAGCGATCCCTTGCGTCCTATTGGGTGGATCCGCGGCGTCACGGTCTCGGGTGGTTATCATACTGGAGCAGTGGTGCGAGGATAGCAAGCGTTGGGATTCCACAGAGCTCTTCTCCGGGCAGTAGGCAATGTACTTGGTAGAGCCCATGCCCTGCGCGCAGCAGGTCCCGGGTTTGGTTGCTGACAGGGGTGCCCCTGCCAGTCAGTGTAGACAACGCTGGACTCTCGACTCGGTTTAAGGCAGCTTCCTAGGTCCTTAGGTTGTGTTGACTGACGTGACTAAACTTCGGAAGAAACTCCGAAGGAGCTTTGCGCGAGTCCCTCACCTTTCCCTCCTCGGGCGCCCGAAAGGAGGAGTTTTGTCGTCGTCGTCCCCCCCCCCTCTCGCCACTTGTGGCTGCCGGGCGCGGAGTCTCGTGAGACCGGCCAATAGCGCGACGCGCCTGGCGCGGGGACGTGGCTCCGGAGAGCGCTTGGGTGCCCTCTGCTCCCTCCCCTCGGGCCGCTTCTCCTCCGAGGGCTCGCAGCTTGGCGGGCTCGCTCCTGTGTGTCGAGCAGAGTGAGGAGCTTTGGCGCCTGGAGGGAGGGAGGCGCTTTCCCTCAGCACTCGCTTTCCTGTGGGTGGCTCACACAGTCCCTTGTGGGCTTCTGGGCCCTCCGCCAGGGACGCTCCAGACCAGACACACGAGCGGGACCGGGAGGGAGACGTGCAGAGAGCGGGGTGAATTAATTCCAAAGAAGAGAAGCACCTTTGGCTCCCTGGACGTCTTCTCTCCACATACATGTGCGTGTTGAGGCAAAGCACGCAGGACTTTTTAATGATTATTACTTCACCTCTTCCAAGGCTTAGCCCTGGCACTGGGCCCAGGTTCTGAGCTGAGCCCTGCACTGTTCAAATGCCTTGCCTAAGGGCATGCCCGACCCCTTTCCCCAAGCTGCTTTGTAGCTTCTGTGAGTCACCCCAACTCAGCAGTCTCTCTTTACCTGGAAGCCTGCCTTTCCCACCTCCCAATATAGCCCAGAGCTCATTCCTTCTTCAGTTCTTCCCCTCACACAGTCTCCTGGCATTTGCCCTCTTCTCTGGACAGGCTTCCATTGTGTTCCGATGTATCTCTTTCCAGTTTGCCTTCGCTAGAGCCCCTTGAGAGGGCAAGGAAGGCGAGGAGAATTCCTGGAACCTACCTCACCAGGAAATTCCTGGTTTTCCAGGGTAGCTGCTGGTTGTGGATTGAAAGAGCTCTTTGCTCCCTTAGACCCTGAAGTTCTTCCAGTGAGGTGAAAGTGAGTGAGAAACTGGCTGGAACCGCTGCAGCCTCTCCTCCATCACTGCTAAACCTGTAGAGCCTGGACTGTGGCAGGGAGTTGCTCTGAGACTGGGGATGGTATAGATACTGAGAAGCAGATCACAACTATTTGTTTCCTGGGAGCTGAATATTTTCTCTGGCCATGATAAGTTCCTTTGACTCACCTCCATACAATCCTGTTCCCAGCCTGTGATATTCAGTCCACACTTCCGCTTTCTCAACCTTTTGACAGAAGCCGATAATCAGTGTATTCTGTTTCTTTCTCTTTCTCCTGCCAGAAAATGGTGATGATGACAGTGTTTTCGATCTCTTTGAGTTAATTGGTTTTACTCGCAAGGGAGCTCGCAAGGCCCTAGGGGTGCATCCAGTCAAGGGACCCGAGACATCCAGCCCTGCCTACCGCATTGATGATGCCAACCGTATCCCTGCTGTTCCTGACCACAAATTCCAAGACATTCTTGATGCCATCCAAGCTGAGAAGGGCTTCATCCTGTTAGCAAACCTTCGCCCAATGAAGAAGAGCCCTGGCACACTGCTGGCCGTGGAGCGCAAAGACAGCTCTGGCTATGTCTTCAAGTTGGTGTTGAATGGCAAGGCTAAAACCTTGGACCTGAGTGTCTTCCCCAAGGAGGGCAACCAGAGTCTGGTGTCGGTGGAGGAAGTTGAGTTGCCCAACGCACAGTGGAACAACATCACCCTCCTAGTCCAGGAAGATCAGGCTCAGCTCTATGTGGGGTGTGAGAAACTGATGAATGTTGAGCTGGAAATCCCTATTCAGAACATCCTCACCAGGGACCTGGCCAGCAGTGCCAGACTCCGCATTGCCAAAGGTGGAGTCAATGACAACTTCCAGGTAAGATGCCTTTATTGTGGTAGGAGGTTTGTGAGTTTATTTCAGGGATCTGACTTTATTCTGCTAGGAAGCAAAAGTTAAGCAACGGGTTCCAGAGACGGTGATATTTCCTTCCCCTGGTTTTTAATCTGTCATTAAAAAAGAAGCATCTGCCCTTGGGGTTAGAGAAAGAGAGAGGTTTTTTTTTTTTTTACTTTCTGCCCCAGATGCAAAAATATCTAACATTCCTTTCAGGTGTGAGGTTTAAATCACCTGCGAGTCTCATATTTACATTAACAACTGATCCCTCTCCATGAAGAAGACAATGTGAAGGATAGGAATTTTATAGTTATCTACCATTCTGACTATATGGGTTGTTGTTTTTTACATTTGCATTACAAACCCTGCTTCTTTTAGCTTCATGTGCAAAAATCTCATTTTAGCACACAGAACAAGTCTTTACTCAATAATTACTCCAATTAAATTGGGAAATTTGTATCAATTGTAAATAGAATATTTTGAAAATGCATTTTTTTGGCAATGCTACCCTTCCATTTTTCTTCAAAAGCTGACAATAAATGCATTGCTTTTAAGGGAATGTTGCAGAACGTGCGGTTTGTGTTTGGAACCACAGTGGAAGCCATCCTGAGAAACAAAGGCTGTGAAAGCTGTAAGTTTGCAATATGTCTCCAAATTTGCTGACTTATTAAAGATATGTATTTGATGTATGTGAAAGAACAGTGAGAGAAGTTTCATCACACAGTAAACTGCAAATCACTGTAAACTAAGAAACTTCTGTTACAAAGCGCTATGTATTTTTTAGTCTACCCTCTGATTCTGTGAGATTATATATCTCTATAATATGTATGCCGCTTTCCCTTTTGTTTTAGCCACCAGAAGAGTTATTATATTGGACAATCCCATGAATGGCTCCCGTCCAGCCATCCGCACTAACTACATTGGCCATAAAACAAAAGACATCCAGGCAATCTGTGGATTCTCCTGTGATGAACTAAACAATGTGTTTATAGAATTGCAAAGTCTGCGTGCCCTGGTTACAACACTTAAAGATTCAGTCAGCAAAATGGTAAGTGACTGTTAAATACAGAATAATGAAACAGGGACAATGGGTTTCTAAGGGCTCCTTGACACATACAAGCCACCAGCTGCTTATATTCTGCAAACAAACCATTTCATGTAATAGAAGGCGGGCTTGTAAACAGACACTCCCCTGCGGTGATTAAGAATCCCCCTCAGGGGACCAGGCAGGGGACTTCATCGCCAAGCTGTTTGTATGTCACAGACTGACTAACTTAAGTGTGGACTTAAGATACTACCGACAACAATCCTTTCTAGCCATTTCTAGCATGGAGGTGGTGATTGTTCCTACACTGTCCAAAGTCACAGGGATGGCAGCTGCAGGCAGCATTCTTGAATAGACTATTTTACCTTGAAAATCTCCCATATGGTCCCACACATGGGACCCAACTGAGAAAATAAATGGCTAACTTGCATGTATGAACCGATCCATGCAGCACAATCTTGTCCCATGTTTATTTGAAGTGAGCCGCACACTATTCAGATTTAAGTGCTTATGGTTGCTACCTAAGTGCCCTTATTTGGAAGCAGGATTCATTAAAATTAATGGGACTGAGTATAATTTGTTGAAGTAATTTCTTTACTCTTTATGTGTGAAATTCAGGTTGATCTAAATCCACTTTAAAACTTTCTTTTTTCAGGATGGTATTTTTCAGGAAGTGGGTGCTACTCTGCATAGCACAAGTCCTGGAGTATGCATCCATAATGATGTTATGTACCAAAACACAGCCGAGTGGACGACAGATAGTTGTACTACATGTACTTGCCAGGTAAAGACTCCTTACTGTTAATATAATTTGTGAGTATTTGATTTGCCATGCGGAAGGCTGGAGTGTGTTTTTGGGTGGTTGATATGAGCATATGATATGATGCACACACTTTGAGCATTCATGTGTCCAGGTAAACACCTGAACGTATCTGAGAACTTTAGTCCATTGAATTCTGAGTTAAAATAACCTCAGCTGAAAAGGTGCTGATTCTCTGGCAAGAGGAGGGGCTGTTTGATTTTTCTCTCTCATAGGGATTATTTTTTAATGTGAATTGAACTCTTGTTCTTTATATATTGCTGGCACCTGATACGTTCTTAGGATTTTGTTAGCCTCTAAAATTACTTTTAAAAACAGGGTGGGAAGGTTGTGAGACTGTTTCACAGAATTAGAATTAATATCTAGATTGGTCCAAAATATCTTTGAGAAACATCTCTGATATAATTCTAGCAATAAGCCATTCTGAGGTGAAAGAGTAAATTTTCATACACCTTTGTCAATATTGTCTTTCCTTATTTAGAACTCTGTTGTTATGTGCCATAAAGTATCTTGCCCTCTCATGCCTTGTTCCAATGCCACCATTCCTGATGGAGAATGCTGCCCACGATGTTGGCGTAAGTAGTTTAGGCTCCTTAACATTTTCAACTACTTGGTTCCACTAGAAGCTGTGTTGTAAAATATACTGCCATGGCAGCAAATATACCATAGTTAAGTTGCTGGGCAGGGTTTGCACATAACACTACACCATGGTTTAATAAACCATAGTTTAATGTGTCATTACTTTGGGTTGTGTGCAGACTAGGCCATTGTTTTCATGAAGTTTAATGAACAAGAAATAGAGCTAGGTTTGAAGCCATTTGATTAAAAAAAATGTTTCAGTGCAGAACAGTGTGTTTTAATGAGATACTTAGTTTATCTTTTGGTTACAATTTTATTAATGTTGTTAATATTGTTTTATGGAATAACAAATTAATCCAGAATTTATAATCATATAATATGACTTTTGCTTCAATTTTGATTTATTTTTTATTTTTTTAGTTGTTGCTTTGTTAACGTTTTATAGATTGTAATTGTTTTACTGATGCTCTGTTAATTATTATTTATGATTTATGCTGTATTTGTGGTGTATTATGTTCTATCGTGTTATTGTTTTTTTTATTGTTTCTAAGCTGCTTTGGAATTCATTTGAATGAAAAGCAGCATAGAAATATAATAAATCAAACACGTGATAGAAAATTTGTTGCATAGGATTTAAATAGGGAATTGCTTCTTTTTACAGCCAGTGACTATGCAGACGACATTTGGTCTCCTTGGTCTGAATGGACGACCTGCTCTGCAACCTGTGGCAATGGCATTCAACAGAGAGGTCGCTCTTGTGATAGAATCAACCATCGCTGTGAAGGCTCTTCTGTACAAACACGAATTTGCAATATGCAGGAATGTGATAAGAGATGTAAGCATTTCATTTCTTTGCTTTGAAAACAATGCAACCTGTTCTTGTCCTGAGCTTGCAATGTGTTGAGAAATTCTGATTAATACTTCATGCTAGCACTTTTAAGTTGCTTGCAAATTGCCAATCTAAAACATTCATTGCTGACTACAGGAGCTGATAGTTGACTACTGTAATTAATTACTGTGTAAATCATTGTATAATTACTGTGTAAATTATTGCTTATCTTGACATGCACAGCATCAAGTGCAACGACTCTCAGTACCAAGTGTGTAACATTGCCATCTTTCTATTATTGCAATACAGTGGTACCTCGCGTGTATGTTGGTTTCTTACTTTAACTGAATGTCAGCAATTCTATATTGCCGCTAGTGCCAGAAGAAAGCTACAAATCGCTTAAAAGAGCTTTAATCCTCATAGTTGGTAACAGCTGTGTCTGTTTATAGTCAAACAGGATGGTGCCTGGAGCCACTGGTCCCCTTGGTCTTCCTGCTCTGTTACTTGTGGAACTGGAGTGATCACTCGAATCCGGCTGTGCAACTCTCCACTACCTCAGATGAGTGGCAAAGAGTGTGAGGGAGAGGCAAGAGAAAACAAACCATGCCAGAAAGACCATTGCCCAAGTAAGTTTTGTCTTAAAAGATTAGTGTTCTGTGCAATAATTAATGTTTCCAATACTCCATTGCTTGTTATATAGGTAAATAGCGTATAGCTAAGGTATGGCATTGGATCCCATAAGATAGAGTGATACCCACCAACCTTTGGAAGAGTTTAGACTAATTCACAGAGTATAAGGCTTTCAATGACTATTAGCCATGATGCCTGGGTTCTGCTTCCACTGTTGGAGGTAGTATGCCCCTTAATACTAGTTGTTGAGAATCACAAGTGTGGAGAGTGCTGTTGCAGTTAGATCTGGCTCATGGCCTTTCTATAGCAATTGGCTGGCCACTGTGAGATTCTTAACTACATTGCTTTGGCCTGATCCAGCAGGGCATTTCTTACATGAAATCTGCTGAGATGGCACTTCCCCACCCCACCCTTTTTTAAAGGAACATCACAGCTTGAATTTTTCAACATCTAGAATTGTTTGTGGTTTAGGCATATGAAGGTACCAAGGGCAGTTGTGCTCTGTTCACTGGATGCTAATAGTTGCTGTTGTTTTTTTAAATCATTTTTTCTTTAGTAAATGGGAACTGGGGACCATGGTCACCATGGGACACCTGTCCAGTCACCTGTGGAGGGGGCCTTCAGCAGCGTGGTCGTCTCTGCAACAATCCTGAGCCCCAGTATGGAGGGAAGGATTGTATTGGTGATACTAAGGACACCCAGATCTGCAACAAGCAGGATTGCCCAATTGGTGAGTAATTTTGAAGTATAAAATGGTGTTTGGTAGCTCTGCTCTGTCATCTTCAGAAGGATGTAACTATTTGTCTGCGTTTCCCCATGGGGGGGGGGGCATTGAGATACAGCCACATTTTGGCTGCATGCTGGACAATGCTGTTCTTATTTCTTACTCGTGTAATTTAGAGTAGAAAATGATAAGAACAACCAGTGCAAAGAAAGTCAAATTAAAACTGAGCTGATTTTTTAAAACACAGAAGAGTATTTGTTAAATTTATCTACCTTGCTCACCACCATTGCCCTGCACGAGGCTAATAACATTCTGGAATGTCACCTTTATCTTCTCTCAGATGGGTGCTTGTCTAACCCTTGCTTTGCGGGAACTACATGTACTAGTTTTCCTGATGGTTCCTGGAAATGTGGTGCCTGTCCTGCTGGCTATCGTGGAAATGGAATTAAATGCAAAGATATTGATGAGGTAAGAGGACTGCAATTGCTTATTTATATAAAATGTAGGACTGAATTGTAAGTAAACCTACAGCTAATTTTCCCTCTGTCGCCATCTTTCATACTCCAGTGTCAAGAGGTCCCAGATGCCTGCTTTGTCATTGGTGGAGTCCACAGGTGTGAGAATACTGAGCCTGGATACCATTGCCAACCTTGCCCACCACGCTTTTCTGGAACACAGCCCTTTGGTCGAGGTGTGGAGAATGCAATAGCAAACAAGCAGGTACTGCCAAAATATGAAAAGTTCCCTGCTCCTAAAACCTCCCCCTCCCCTTTTTTTGCATTTATGAGACATGCCCAGGAGGGGGAAAAGAACAAGTTTGATACATTATTCTAGAAATTCAAGCTGCTCTGAAAGGAAAGTATGCATATATTTAACATCTGAAAAGAATTCTAGGGTGAATTCACACTATTGCATTACCATGATCATAGCTGTACTTTCCTAGCAGCCACAATGAAGGAGATGGGGCCTGGCCTGTACAGCCTAGTTCATGCCAGTTTTTATGCATAGCATAGACTGGCTCCAAGGACAACATATCTATACTAAGTGCTTCAATTAAATTAGTTTAGAATGAATGCTTCTAAAATCTTGAAAGCAATAGCATCCTGAAATAGTAGCTTTTAAAATATTCTTCCACACTTCCATCTTCAGATATTGCTATAATTAAAGGCTTGGATCCTAGCTTTTCCACCTCTTCCCTCTGCAGTCCCCCATAACTCTTGCAGAATTGTTAATGGGGGTGATGGACCTTCGGAATGGTGTGGAATGTGATCTGGGGACCTGTAGATGGATGGATTTGAAATAAACATTCTCTGTATATGAACACATCCAAGCCTAAGCTAGTAACTAACATATTATATAGAAATGCACATAGGATGCCTTGTTCTTTTAAAACAAAAGCCATAATTGGCTACTGTATCCATGAAGAAGTATTCTTTTTATATATATATATATAAAAAGACTTCCATGTTGTGCTGTCTCAAAATAACAAAATGATAGACACATTTCTTGCATGTAATCGTAATTTTCTTGTGTCCATTTGGTCTCTTAGGTCTGTAAACCACGTGACCCATGTAAGGATGGAACTCATGACTGCAATAAGAATGCCAAGTGCACTTACCTTGGCCACTTCAGTGACCCTATGTATCGCTGTGAATGTAAGCCAGGCTATGCTGGTAATGGCATTATCTGTGGAGAAGACACAGACTTAGATGGATGGCCAAATACAAACCTGCCCTGTGTTGCCAATGCTACCTATCACTGCAGTAAAGTAAGTCAATTTCTACATATTCATTCTCTCTCTCTCTCTCTCTCTCTCTCTCACACACACACACACACACACACACACTTACTTTAGAGCCCTGAATGAATGTACAGACCACAAACATTTGAGCAATAATATCCATACCTTAAAAGAAATAAAAAACTGTCTCAGTTAGTGTGCTTGAGTCAAAATCTACTTTAGAGTTCAACATGCTTATGCATAAATTTGTTGAAATCACACCTGTGTCAGATTATGGCTCCTACATAGCTTTTAGAGTTGCCTACTTTGGACAATCTGAAATGTCTTGGGGAAATTTCTGTTTCATCTTTAGTTTTCAGGATAAATTAGAGTACATACTTTTGAGTATATCTGAATGGTACTATGGACTGAAACCATCAAAAACAAAACCTAGGAAATATAATCTTACAATCTGAGCACCTTGCTGTGTAATATTTAAAGGTGGATAGTAAATAATTATGTTTCTTTTTCTGCAGGATAACTGTCCCAACCTTCCCAATTCTGGGCAAGAAGACTATGATAAGGATGGAATTGGTGATGCTTGTGATAATGATGATGACAATGACAACATTGTAGATGACAGAGTAAGTTTTGCAGAAACAGTCCTATTCTGTCTGTGGTTTAGATAATATTCATTTTTGCCCCATACCTGGGGGCTATTTGCAGAACTTCAGCTTGGCAGTCACTGTAGGAAATTGTAGGCACTGATATTTTGGAATGTATTTAAAGAGAAGCACAATAAAGTATTATCAGAGTTTTGTATTTTCAACAGCTGTAGGGATCCCATGCTTTAAAAGGCCTGAGATTTACTCGGTACTTCAGATTTTAGCATCATTCTGCTTCAGCAAGCAGATAAGAAAATTCCAGAGCACAGGGGACTGGCCTTACCTTCTCTCTCAGCTCCTTCTGTCACACTGTCCATATGGACGTCATCCTATCAATGCCTTTGCTTATTGCCTTTATTCAAATAAATATAGTCAACAAATTTCTTATAAATCTAAAAGTGCATGTATGCTTGTATGTTTGTTTGTTTTTTAACATGGCTTCTTTATTTTCTTTCTTCTACAGGACAACTGCCCATTCATCTACAACCCACAACAATATGACTATGATAGGGATGACGTTGGTGATCGCTGTGATAATTGCCCATACAATCACAACCCGGATCAGATAGACACTGATAACAATGGAGAAGGAGACGCGTGTGCTGTGGATATTGATGGAGATGGTACGGTTTTGTTGTTTTTCTTCTTCTCCCCCCCCCCATCACCACACACTTTCTTAGTAATCTATAAGTTGCCCAAATTCAACTGCTGATGTGAAATTTTGCTCACTGTATGGACCAAGTATGTTGTACATTGAGAGCTGTAGAAAGTTGCTCTGTACAAGTCTGGATCCAATCCTGTACTATCAGCATGTTTCAGCACTAGTCCTACTTGGATTGTAGCTCTTCCATGAACATATGGGCTGCCACATGATTGCTAACTATAGCGTTAGTTCTAACAGTTAATATATGATACTACAGATCTACCTTTAACTTGGTTTCCTTTAGTTATTTCCTTTTAGTTACTAGCTTCATTTGGTCCCACTATAAGTGTGTACTGTTTAGACATGTTACTCAGTTCACTAAAATATCTAAACTATTTGTATTTTTAGGCATTCTTAATGAAAGAGACAACTGCCAGTATGTATATAATGTGGACCAGAAGGATACAGATTTGGATGGTGTTGGAGATCAGTGTGACAACTGTCCTATGGAACACAATCCAGATCAGGTCAGCTTAATTCTTTGGCCTATAAATGTACATGGACATTCAGTTTTTATTAACTCTTTGGTATCTGCTATTTATCATACACACCCCTGCAATATATGTCAGTTGGCAGCCTAATGAGGAATACACAATTGTTTATAACTGGGACATGTGTGGAAAACCTTGATTTCTTTTCTTTTCTTTTAATGCCTGAGGCATCCAAGTGCATAAATCATTTCTGTATGTCATGTTAGTTGCAGTATATTCTACTAATAGAAAAACCACATGGATAACCATGAGTACCTAGCTTAAGTTCATTAATTTTAGAGTTTGTACTCTGAGTAGGACTCAGCTGAATACCACCCATTATGGTTTGGAATCACTGTAGAAAGCATACATTCTGTATTGGAGCCACATCAGCTAGTAGCATAACTACCAAATTGGGGGGGGGGAATCTCTGGTATCATCACAGTGATATTTTATTAAATACAGGCTGGTTAAGATAAAGGAACCTGCACAGCGCTACAGCATGACACTCTCATGTTTCAGATATTTAGCATTAAAGCAGAACATGTGCTGAACAATGAAGGGTGTGTTTCCAAGGAATGTATATCCATGACACAAGATGTCCTGAGGCCAAGAGGGCAGTGAATTCACATAAACAAACACACACAAAATGCTTTGTGAAGGAGAAAAGTGAAAGCTATATAGAGTACTTACATCACAAAGTTGTTTTCTCCTCTATTAGAAAAGCTGAAAGGCATATACCACCATAAATATATATAACCTAATTAAACTTTGCCTGTTTAAAGGCTTGGAAATAAGAGGGAAGCCCAACCCATCCCATTTAATTTGCTAGATCTAAGGCAGCAATGGGTGAAGCTTGTGCAGTCCTGTCATGTACAAGGCAGTAGGATTCATAGCTTCAGGGGCATACCTTGGATGCTTGAGTGGTCTCGGCAAAATTGGAGGAATCTAGATCTGTCTTTCATGTTACCCTGTGGGCAGTGTTGGCTAAAAGGATGCTTACAATAAAAGAACCTGTTTTTAATGTCTCTGTACTTCTGCTAGACTATTTTTTTTTTAATGAAAGGGTTCTCTCCAAAGTAGTGTACAGCAGAGCACAGTGACAATGGACTGCAAGTATTCCTGAAGTGCTGAGTGTCTCAGGCGACTCATTTTAAGTTGCAGAAATGCCACTCTTCAGCTAGCAGCTAATGTGATCAGCTGATTTTTGTGTGACTATATTTCTCAATGGACCATCAGCCAAACGTGTAGTAACACGAAGCTGGATAACTTAGGGCAATGTGATTAATGTAGTAGTCTGCATCTAGAGGTCTTAGGGCCATATTTCAGAAAATAATCAGCCTGATGTACTATTTGCAGTTTGTATGTACTTTTATATCAAGAATGTTCTAACATTTAATGGGTCATTACTGTACAACAGTAGCCTGAACACAGGCATAGCAGAGAGGTAAATAGAAAATACTCATCCAGTTATACACCATTTGTGCCCAGAAGGTACAAAGTGCACAATAAAGCAGAAAGTGGCGCCTTTATCTCATCTGAAAAAGTAAACAAACAAGAGATTAACACATTCTGGCATGGAAATTACATGGAAATTCCTGCCAAGTAAAGGCAGAAACCACACCATTCTCTCAGGCCCTGGTGCTTTGAGGAATACATTTAGGCAATAAGATGTCTGAAGATAACCCAAAACAAGTTGGGACAGGTGGTTTTCTTTCTTTTTTTTGTCTGTGGACATTAACATTAGCAAATTACAAGTGTGCAATAGCTGTCATACCAGCATACAAAGAGAACTCCTATGCCTGCCAACCTGTTAGTTCACTTCAATAAAGCGCCATGCATGCAAGGACTGCCTACCGGTATGCAGAGCTGTTCCCTCCACTGGCATGATAGCCAGCTGGAGTCCTGACCATTGGAACCTCACTAGCAAGAAGCCACTGGATGTGCCAAGATAGTCTAAATTAGTAGGAATCTTTTTAAGATAGATCTAGTTGGTACCCTTTTAAAAATGCTTTACTTGAACATGTTCGTCCATTTTCCTTTCAGACGGATTCTGATTCTGACCGCATAGGAGACAAATGCGATAGCAACCAGGACATTGATGAAGATGGCCATCAAAATAATCTTGATAACTGTCCCTATGTGCCCAATGCAAACCAAGCTGACCATGACAAGGATGGAAAAGGCGATGCCTGTGATCACGATGACGATAATGATGGCATCCCTGATGACAAAGACAATTGTAGACTGGTTGCCAACCCAGACCAACTTGACTCTGATGGTAAGAAAAATTATTCACTGTCAACTTCTCTAACTATACTAGGAGGGATTGTCTAGCATTAAATTAAACACACAGTGTAGTGTTTAATCATCCTTTTAAGGGGGGGGATCCTTAATGGCAAGAAAACATATCCTGCTTGTTCAGATGGAGCAGCTGCATGTGAATGGATCTACACATTTCACTGAAATGCTGTGAGAGGGTGTTTATTGTGCAGACTGGGGAGCCTTTGGAGATTTGGGCCTGGAACTGTATTTTAAAAGGGATATAGGTGGAGAGAGAAAAGAAGTTTAAGGAAATTATCAAATGTGCACTTTGGATGGTATTTGTTAGTGTAACTAGTATAATAGTTGTTGATGTCAAGTAATGGTGGTTTCAGTAGCACAGTTAAATCCTTGGATTAATTACATTAGATATTTTAGTATAACATCCTACTGCCAATCTGAAATGCACATTTCCTTTTTAAACTCTCATGTATTTTTTTATTTCTCTCCCACTCCTCCACCATTTCCTTTCTTCCTCTTGGGCTAGGTGATGGGCGTGGAGACGCATGCAAAGATGACTTTGACCAAGACAAGGTGCTGGACATTCACGACATCTGCCCCGAGAATGTTGACATCAGTGAGACAGATTTCCGCCGATTTCAGATGGTCCCCCTGGATCCTAAGGGCACATCTCAGAACGATCCTAATTGGGTTGTTCGTCACCAAGGCAAAGAACTGGTTCAGACTGTCAACTGTGATCCTGGACTTGCAGTTGGTGAGCAGGCGATTTGGGGTTTTCCTTTCTGTGTATACTGTAGAAAGTGTCATCTGTCTCTGGATGATAACTATTCACTTAAAGGCTCAGTTGAAAGTACACACAATACTTGCCCGCATAATATAATTTAACAAGTGGTTCACTTACATTCAGATTCTAAGGTCTCCATCCCTCCATAGTGGTGTAGCCCTAAGCCAGCCTGCCTGCCTGCCTCTGTGACAGAAAAGGCAATAGGTTGTGGTTCTACCTATCTGCTACGTCCACTATGACTTCAAAGCAAATCTTTCCATATCCCAAAGAGTCACATGAAACCCTGTGGCCAAAGGACAATAGAGCAAAGATGTCTTATGATAGAATCTCTACTTCACACCAGTGAGCCTTTGGAAGAGGCCGAGGCCTTAATTAATCACGGGGGGAACTGACCATTCTTGCAGTTTAAGAAAGACTAAAAATCTCTTCTTTTTTTCTCCTTTTCACTCAGGCTATGATGAATTTAATGCTGTTGATTTCAGCGGCACATTCTTCATTAATACAGAAAGGGATGATGATTATGCTGGCTTTGTGTTTGGTTATCAGTCCAGTAGCCGTTTTTATGTAGTCATGTGGAAGCAAATCACCCAGTCTTACTGGGATCCAACACCAACCAAAGCTCAGGGATATTCCGGTCTTGCTATCAAAGTAGTGAACTCCACCACAGGTCCTGGAGAACACCTCCGTAATGCACTGTGGCACACTGGAAATACTCCTGGACAGGTAAGAGATTGTTTCTGTTAGTAAATAAAACCTGCCTTTCTGCAATCCTTGGACTATTACTATTGTAGAAAGAAAAATCAGATTTGAAGGATGATATTAAACAACAGTGTAAGATAAGAACACACAAGTCTCTTTCAAAAGCCTTGTGCACAACAGGAGTAATGTAAATTAACTTTCTGCATTCAATTCAGTAGAGGAGGGTTGTACCCAACTAAGCCATTCTCTGAGCAGGCCCACTAAACTCAATGGACTTAAGTTAGTCATGTCCATTTGTTTCAGTGATATGACTTAATTGGACTCACTCCTTGGTGTTTACATCTATCACTGCTGATTCACACATTACGTTTGTCCACGTGAGAATCCTCACTTTGACACAAATATATACTGTATGAATAAGCTCTCAGAATTCCATTTAGTATCAATGGGATTTTCTTCGAACAATTCAATTAACAGCATCATACATTCACTTAAGGCTATTTCAAATGTGGTAAGTGGGTGGAACAGGAAGACCAATGTTTGTGTTTCCTGTGCCTTTTTCTTTTGTACAAAATTAGCTTCAGGCACCTCCCTCAGAGGACAAAATGTACAACCTGCCCACACAGTGGGAGGCCCTGCAAATATTTCTGCTCTGTATTCAATCAATGATTATGACAGGTAGAAACAGAAAGAATAGGAAGCCCGAGGCCATTGGGCATGCTGTTCATCCCCTTTTGCCATGTCAATTCAATCTTTATTACAAAGACCAGACAACAGAAATCACAACATATACAACTACATCATCCCTGTCTGAAATGACATTCCAAGCATACAGTTGATTTCAAAGACTTGTACCAGCATAATGGCATATGTAATTTAACTATGTATTTACTTTACAGGTGCGGACTCTGTGGCATGACCCTCATCATATAGGCTGGAAAGATTTCACTGCCTACAGATGGCGTCTGAGTCACAGACCAAAGACTGGTTACATTAGGTAAGCTTTGCAAAATTTCAGAAAACAACTTTAGAAGTACAAATACAATTTGGCAATAGCTAATTTTATAGTTGCAGAATAAGCATTCTATATCATGGCTGCGGTTAATTACTGTTTCTCTTTACTGCAGAGTTGTAATGTTTGAAGGAAAGAAGATCATGGCTGATTCTGGACCAATCTATGATAAAACCTATGCTGGTGGTCGTTTAGGATTATTTGTCTTCTCTCAAGAAATGGTGTTCTTCTCAGATCTTAAATATGAGTGCAAAGGTAAGAATCCATATTTCTGAAGCTGAGTTTGTTTTCCTGAAATTACTGGTGAAATATCACCATCACTTTAGCTTTACACACTCAAAAGGTTTTGATAAAAAAGTAAAGAAATCTGTAACTCTTTGGCTACAACCCTTGTTACCTATAGGGAAATATACAGTAAACAACATTTAATGGCAAACATCTACTTGGAAAAGGAGAAATATTGCATTTAACATCAAGAGTGATGTAAAAATATTTACGGCACACAAGGTTTGCCACTGAAAATAGAACTGTTGAATTTGAATCTATATTCAACAGCCTCTAGGTAAAGGTAAAGGTACCCCCTGACCGTTAGGTCCAGTCGTGGACGACTCTGGGGTTGCGCGCTCATCTCACTCTATAGGCTGAGGAAACCGGAGTTTGTCCACAGACAGCTTCTGGGTCATGTGGCCAGCATGACTAAGCCACTTCTGGCGAATCAGAGCAGTGCATGGAACCGCCGTTTACCTTCCCGCCAGAGCGGTACCTATTTATCTACTTGCACTTGACGTGCTTTCAAACTGCTAGGTTGGCAGGAGCTGGGACAGAGCAATGGGAGCTCACCCTGTCACAGGGATTCGAACCGCCGACATTCTGATTGCAAGCCTAGGCTCTGTGGTTTAGACCACAGCACCACTCACGTCCCTTTCAACAGCCTCTAGTGACATGCAAAAATTAAGTCACTTTATCAGAGCTAGATAGCTGTGTTGCATGGGTGGCCATTTCATAAAATAGCTCGGAGCAATTCAGCTACACATCTGACATTTTGAGAGGGAAATGTGCAATCACTATTTAAGATGCAAAACAGACAATTGAGAAGCTAATTGTAGCTGCTTAATTACTAATATATCAGTGTAAACAGAGTGACAAATTATTATTTTTCCTTTCTTCTTGCAGATCCGTGATCACAAAGGCAATTGATACAGAATTTTTTTTTTTTTGAAATGCTGTATTGCACCTTCTGAGAAGTTTAGTTTCTACGAACCCTGGGACCATTTTTTTTTAAAAAAATTGCTCTTCACTTTCTTCTGCCTTTACAAAATAGAGACTCAAAATACATGATCTGCCTCAAGAGAATGCTTTTGAGAGAGAAAAAACAGCAAAGTACACTTCATTTCTGACCTCTGTTGGCACAGAAGAAAACAAATGTATTTTGTGAATAAGAACATTCCTTGCCTCAGGAGCAAATAGTCACTTCTATAAGAAAGGCATTTGTGTAGCTGGGCATTGTCACTGCCTCTCTTTAACTGGAGGTCCAACGGAGTAGCACTTTTGTAATAAGACTATCTTTATGCTGTGTTGTGGACTACTTAAAAATGAAATATATACTTCAGCTTGTGGGAGATGAGAGGGACAGGAAAGAGACTAGCAGAAGTTGGAGGCAAATGCCTCACTCTCTGAAAGGGGACTATTCTCCCTGGGGTTTACATCTTAATTGGAGGGACTGTTACATATCTGACTAATAGCCTGATCCTCTGCATGTTTGCTCCTTTGCAAGTCCCAATGAGAGTTACTCCCACATAAGAATGCATAGGATTACAGCCTAAATCTTTTTCGATTAATAAGGAACTACTTTGCTTGATTACATCGGAAAACTAGCTGGCTAGCCCCAGGCAGCATTAACAAATGTTAAAAATTCAGTTGGGGGGTAAGAGGGGTAACAATATTGGCACACTGGATTACAACAGTTTAGTGAGAAAGGGGATGCAGAGTGGGAAAGCAAGTTTACATGTGCCAATGCATGATAACAAACATGCACAGGTTTGATACCAGCAACAGGCAGTGCAGATGTAGCAAGAACACTGAAGTGCCAAAGAGCACTTTCAGCTCAACTTAGCACTTGTATTGGCCTTCAAGGAACTATGTTTTTTTTCCCTTATATTATGGTTACAAAGGCACAAAAGATGACAAACACAAATAAATACAAAATTATTTTCTACAAAATGCAATGAACTTTTAAAAAAAAAAAAACATGTTTTTAAAGCATTGATTTTTGTAGAACTGTAGATAAATAAAATGTAAAATATTTATTTTTACCTATCCTGTCTGTTATGAATAACAAAGGACTCTAGATTAAAACAGTAAAACAATGCATCAAGACTATCCAACATAATTTTGCAACGTCTCCATGACTGTAAGATTGTAAATACAGGTTATTTATTGTTCTATAGTGAATCTAGACAGTAGTGTGTGAAGATATTTTCGCTGTAAAGAGCAGGTTTTCCAGAAGCAATGTGGGGCACGGGGGGGGGGGGGAGCAGCAGGAGACGGGGAGGTTGGGTTTTTGTTTTGTTATCAGTGTGTTCTTCTTTATTCCTTTGTACAAGACAGCTGGCAAAGTAGCCTAGTAAGGCTAACCTACTGCTGCATTGCCAAACCACAAAAATGTTTAAATATTGATTGCCCAGATCTCTCCTGTCGGAGAGGTAATAGCTTTCTACTAACACTGGCCATAATCCACTGTCAGTGGATATAATCCACTTCTCACTTCAGAGGGATTTGAATGAGAGATGCTATCAATGGATTGTTGCCTTTATCACCATTTCTTATACTTGTATGTTGCTAGTGCATTCTATCGGTCCATGTATCAGACAAAGAAGAAAATCCCTGTCCTAGGGAGGAGGCAGACTAAAGGAAGAAATGGCATAAGAATGTTTGATTTTGCAGATCACACACCCCAGATACCAGCGTGTGGTTGCTGGAGCATAAGTGCCTCACAGGTGGGATTTCAGGAGCATTTTTTTTTTAAATTAAGAAAGATTGCTTGTTGTATAAGGGGCAGCAAAATTTTATCTACGAGCCTCTTCTTACTAAGAAAAAAAGAATGTCAAAGGTGAAACTTTATGTACAAATATTACCTCATTGTTGTGTGACTGAGAAAAGGAAGAGAGAGAGAAACCTTTGGATCAAGCAGAGTTTAAATATCTAACGAAATTTAAAGCTACTGTAGTATTAAGGAGAAACAAAAGATTGCAAGCTGTATATAGTCAAGATTTTTTTTTTGCAGAAATACATATTCCCAGTAAGAAAACAGCATAGAAGCAATGCTGAGAACAATTTGTGATACTGTGTTCAATGGTTTCACCCCCTGTCATCTTGCATACCATTCCTTGTATTTGTATAAATTATTGTTTTCATTACTGTTGGAATAGTTAATCTTCTGTTTGTGTAGATATGCTATTTAAATAATTTATCATGAAATGCTACCTGTAGAGCTAGTGTTTCTATTTTTATAAAACATTTGCACACTGAATTGAAGAATTGTTTGTTTCCCATCCCCAGTGTTGTTGCTCTTAGTATGTTTTTTTTCTAAAAATGAGCATATTTTGTACACATGTTTAACCATTTTACAACTTAAAAGCTGTGTAAATTGTACAATAATGTTTCTTACATACAAGAAACAATAAACAAATACAAAAATCTATATTTACAACCTCTGGGGTTAGTTTCATGTGTTCCTTCCTTCTACTGATGTTTCAAAACCTGCCACTCAGTTCTCCCTGCCTTTGTTCCATTTCAATCAGCTATCCTCTTGGCAAGAAAGCTGTGTATTTTTTACCTTACATTCCAATAAACTGTTAGTGAAAAATGTCATAAAGAAAGCATACCTTTACCTTCTAATACCTAAGAGACTCCACAAAGTTGTACTCATAGCAGTCCCTACCCTTTGCGTAGTTTCATTAACACAATGTTCAATCTTGACCACCTGTAACCCGCCCCCCTCAGCCTCCCACATGGGCTCCACTTTTTTAAAAAAGTTATTTCCGAATTCTCACTGCTGCATCCTCCTCTGCATAGCCTTGACTCGAGACTGAGAAGTAAAAACAGCTTTTTAGAAATAAACAAAATGGCTGCAACTTACTCACTTGAGGATAGTTCATGACACATCAGCAGAAGGCATTTACCTCAATAGGACCAGTTACAGGTAGGTAGCCGTGTTGGGCTGCCATAGTCAAAACAAAATTAAAAAAAAAAAATCAGTGCTACTGGAAGGATTTTATTTTTTATTTTGTTTTGACCTCAATAGGATTCTGTGATCTCCAATAATGCCCAATAGCTCATTAATATCTCTAGGATGCATCAAGGGAGCTGCAGAAGAACTGTACAGTCTCTGGTTACGAATTTAATTCGTTCCAGAGGTCTGTTCTTAACCTGAATCTGTTCTTAACCTGAGGTACCACTTTAGCTAATGGGGCCTCCTGCTGCCACCACTGTGCGATTTCTGTTCTCATCCTGAGGTAAAGTTCTTAACCCGAGGTACTACTTCCGGGTTAGCAGAGTCTGTAACCCGAAGCGTTTGTAACCCGGGGTACCGCTGTATGTACATTGGAGTGAGCTACTTTTACTAGGTGGTTTGTAAGGCTTAGTAAGAGATTTGGGAAGGGATAAATATGGTTCTATTTTATCAGTTTCTTTGCTTCTGAAGGGATCTGTGAGTAGTTAAAAGGGCTTTCAAATGTGTAACATATTTTCTGTAGAGTTGCTAAGTATCAGCAGGCCCTTTGAGTGAAAAGGGGAAACTCAAACATCTATTGCTGATCCACCTCATCTCATCACTCTGACTTGTAACTTAGATGCACTGCTGGATTAATTGTTGAGCCTGGAAGATTTCTCTCAAATGCAGGACTAATGTCTTTGAAGCTGTTTCATGGGGTGTGGCTAAACCAGGTGAGGGTAGCCAATTGGCCTCAAACCCTTGGTGAGTTAGGGATTTCCCCTGTATGCAAAGACAGGTTCAAGCAGATTGAGCAGATGAGATCAAGAAGGTGGTTTGTGCATGTGCTGTAGAGGGAAGTGAGGGGCAGATGGGATTTTCCAACCTGAGAAGGTAGCCCATCTAGGAGAAGGAAAACTGATGCTAAACCTCCGCTGCCTTGTGGCTATACTCTTTTGTGAGAAATGCTTCGGGAGTAAACCCTGAGGAAAAATCCATACCCGCTGTGTTGTGGGACACCTTTGAGAGAAGAAAAGGCTAAGGAGCAAACCCTACACAAATCCAGAGTGCAGTCCCTAAGATAGTTGGATGGCCTCCTTCCGGCTACTCCTGCAGCCAAGCTGGTATTGCTCTTCTTTGCTTTGTCCCAAATCAGTGAGGTCAAGAAGGGGTCTTGGCAGCTCAGGACTTCCCAGGACTACTGGACTACTGGACTACTGCCCAGGCTTGCACCCCAGAGAGGTCACTTCAGTGCTGCTAATGCAACAAAAGCAGTGTGGGAGGCAGAAGTTATGAGTTAACGGTCTCTGCAGCCACAACAGGAACTGTGATTCTCCAGTGGTTTGACTTCACCCCTGGAGGTGCACTCCATGTCTCTTGAGACAGACAGATGCCAACAGCAAGATAACTTTGAGACTCCTATATTGCACTGTGCGTCAGACTGATGATTCTGATGCTTTAGCTGATGCAGAGTTGGGCAGCTGAGACAGCTTAAGGTCAGTCTACGCATTAAGGATTCCATGGATACGATGCCAAACACACCATCCAAGTGGGGAATTATTCTTCTGTCTACCATAACATTTGAGTAATAATAATAATAATTATTATTATTTATTATTTATTCCCCAGCCACTCTGAGCGGCTTCCAACAAAATGCAGCTCCATCATACTGCGGTCTTCTATTAACTTCTGCTAGACATGAGCACTTCAAGACATGATAGTATTCATTTCTGAATAAGAAATCAAAATAGTGACACAAGATAACACTCCAGATACGAAAGATTCCCAGTACCTGCCAATGTTTTTCATTCTGCACACGCGCGCGCGCACACACACACACACCCTTGCTAATAAACAGTGTGCAAGATTCAGCACTGTTTTATACCTCTAATATATTATTGCAGAGAAGCTGCCTGATTTATAATGGAATCAGTTGTAAGCTGCAAACTATGTTGTGGAGTCTCATTTAATTCAGCAAGGCATTTGGCCAGCTTCACCTGGATTGTATCCAATGCCCCAGTGTAATGGATAACTGTAGCTTAGAGCTTTAAGTGATCTATCCTTGTCAAAGAGAGAGCACTTTTTCCAAACACATAAACCAGGCAGAAATATAATATGAGCTTAAAACAAAAAGAAGTCATTGAAAGGAACTGTGTTCCAAGAGCATTCCTTTCTTCTTCTTTTTCTTCTTCTTCTTCTTGGCATCGCCATCCTTTATTTATTTATTTGGACCATCTTTCCCTTGGAGTAAATCTTTCCCTATTCAACACAGGTTTCCTTTATGTAGGTCAACCGACAGAAATAACAGTCTGCAGGTAAAGAGACTACATAAAAGAGATCAGATTGAAAATGTTGTTTGGGAATTAATATTACAATTAGGATAATAATGAGATTCTCGACAGCCCCAGCAGGGGTGTAGCAAGGTAAATTGGTACCCGGGGGCAAACAAAAATTGTCGTCGTCCCCGGTTATGGTGCCCATAAAGTATTGGGTCCAAGAACACATCTGTGTAAAAGTAGGAAAGCTGCACTTTATGCAAGTATTCCAGGAACAGGGGGGTTGGAATTCTCAAGCAAATTTGATTTGCACAATTCAAAGGTATGGTTTCAACATTCCTAATAATAGATGCTGTTGGATTTGAGGGATTTTTGTAAATCCAGGAAAGGTGCAATAGTACTGAATTTCAGCATGCTGTTATTTATCAATCTGATTTAAGATTTATTTATTTTTTTAAACTGAAGTCTGATTTTATAGTTTTACCTGATTTTTACCATTTTGCATTTATTGGGCACTGATTAAATGACTGCAGTTAAGTAGTATGTTGTTGTTGTTCAGTCGTTCAGTCGCGTCCGACTCTTCGTGACCCCATGGACCAGAGCACGCCAGGCACGCCTATCCTTCACTGCCTCTCGCAGTTTGACCAAACTCATGTTAGTAGCTTCGAGAACACTGTCCAACCATCTCATCCTCTGTCGTCCCCTTCTCCTTGTGCCCTCCATCTTTCCCAACATCAGGGTCTTTTCTAGGGAGTCTTCTCTTCTCATGAGGTGGCCAAAGTACTGGAGACTCAACTTCAGGATCTGTCCTTCTAGTGAGCACTCAGGGCTGATTTCTTTGAGAATGGATAGGTTTGATCTTCTTGCAGTCCATGGGACTCTCAAGAGTCTCCTCCAGCACCATAATTCAAAAGCATCAATTCTTTGGCGATCAGCCTTCATTATGGTCCAGCTCTCTTCTTTATGGTCCAGTAGTATATAAATTGTTTAAATAAATGATAAACTTCCCTCAAAGTCGATAGCAGAAATGTAGTCAACCATCATGTGCCCAAATTCAAAAGTTTGAATCTAAAAGTTTGAAACTCTTGATACTTTTTTTTTTGCTCTACACTTGGCTTTTAAAAGATGTGTAATCGCCTTGCTGCTGTGCTTTGCTGGCATAATGTTACACCCATTAGAAACCCTCAGCTTGTCCTTAGTTCCTCCCTCCTTCCTGGCCCTGCTCTCTGTGCACTCTTGCAAGAGCCCCGCATGTGCATGTGTCACAGTATCTATGGTCTATGACTGACCTCTCTGTTCTGACGACTTCTGCTGCACCAGCATAGGGCATTTCCTTATGCAAGCAGCTTTCTGATCTAGGACTCCGGTCACTGTTGCACAAGTCATGATTAACACAATTGCCAAAGGACTGGTGTTTCATTGGTAACAAAACAGGCTACACCATGTTCAGTTTCCCTTGTGTCAATATTCTGTGCTATGGATATGGTTAAAATGGCCAGATTCTGACTAGTTTGATTGGATTAATTTAATTTAATTATTTAATTCCATAGTACAACTGAAAAGCTGTGTAGTGCTAGCAATGGACTTCTTTTGGGGAAGTTTGTAGAATATCTAGCACTATTTGGAAACGATCACGAATGAACATTATTCACACAGAGTTAAAGAGCATGAAACAATGGTTGACTACCTAGGAAAAGATATGCAAAATTGGTTTATATAACTTCTAGCAGGTGCTATAGAGCAGAAAATGTTGGCATGTGCAAACTCAGCCAAATACTAGTCAATTGTTCTGGGCTGCATACCTGATGTTAGTCATATTCAACAAATGTATGTTATGTCTGAACTTGAGTTTATCATAAGAGAACATTTCTTGGGATTTGTTTCACTAAAGGAGACTACAGGTGCTTTTACGACAGAAACTCTTCGTGGGCACCTTGAGCAAATGACCAATTGAGAATCTGCAGGGCCAGGGTTATGACAATGGGAGTAACATGAAAGGCAAAGAAAATGGCATACAAAAGAGAGTCATGGACATAAACTCACATGTCTTTTGGGGGCCCTGCAATGCACACACTTTAAACTTGGTAGTCAATGATGCAGTTAAGTGATGTTTGGAAACAACTAGTTTCTTCAGTTTGTTTCAAAAGATCTGTAATTATTTTGCTTCATCAACTCTGCACTGGCAAATTCTAACTACCGTGTTTCTCCTAAAATAAGACACCGTCTTATATATTTTTTTGCTCAAAAAAACACAGTATGGCTTATTTTCAGGGGATGTCTTATTTTAACCGTGTCGCATCGGTACGCTGCATAGCCACGCCTCCCCAGGCTGTTTTAATGGGAGGTACCACGTCACTATGGCTTATTTTCGGGGTATGGCTTATTTTTGGGGAATGGCTTATATTTCGCAAATTCATAGAAATCCTGCTATGGCTTATTTTATGGCTACGTCTTATTTTAGGAGAAACAGGGTAGTTATGTATCAGACTTAGGCATACCTGTTGAGCCACTTAGAGAAACACAATGGAAGAGTCGGATCAATGCTTTGAAACCAATGAGATATCATCTTTAATAGAGATCTCTGATGACACAAGTATGAGAGGTTTCATTGGAAATACTTCCCAAACTGAAGCTAAGGCCCTTGCTGATGCTGTTTGTAAGGTCAACCTTGTGGTATTCCTTGTTACATGGTACAACATCATTTTTGAAATCAGTCTTCTAAGCAATCTACTACAAAATAAGAAAGCTGATTTAAATTCAGCTACAAGCCAATTGCAAGTGACCAAGAAGTAGCTTGTGGGCTGCAAGTGTGATGAGGGTCTTCAACATGCTTTGATAGATGCTACTGAGATTGCAAAGGAGCTAGAAATACTGCCGCAGAACAAGTTAGAAAAGGGAGAGAGACATGGCAGTTTAAGAATGAGGCTCAAGAAGAAGCCACAAGATTCAAAGCAGAAATCCAAAGTAGGTTTGTACTATGATATCTTAGACATGACCATATAATCTGCTGAAGAGATATTCCAACAGCTACAACAGTATAATTCCCTATTTGGCTTCCTGTATGATATACTGTATCAACAACAACAACCACAACAACAAATCTACTGAAGCTGTACTTAAGACCTGTAAGAATTTGGAAAAGCCATTGATGCACAATGGAACGAAAGATAGTGGCTTGGCAACTACATCAGTTGAACATGCCCAAGCATCAGCACTTGACCTGAAGAAATTGGTGACAAAATTTGCAAAAGAAAAGGCACACAAAGTGAGATGTTGGTGTGCCTGAAATTGAAACCTTTAGGAGACTTAAATGTTAGCACCACAATGTGTGCTAAAAGATTTCCATTTATATTTGAGAAAGATTGTTCTTGCAATTTAAAATAAATTTATTTTAGCAGTTTCAAGTTTTGTGCTTTTCGTTGTTTTCTACAAGACACCCGTTTTTTAAAATTGAAATTAGCAATTTGGGTTGTGGGTGTGTGTGCAGGCAGTTAGCCTTGCCTCGGGCACAAGAGAGCCAAAAGCCCTGGTAGGCCTCAAAGCTCTGCCCAGTACCAAGGAAGAATGAGAGAATATTAGAGATTTCAAATCCAACATGAGCAGTTACAAAGCAGTAACCTTCTGGTTACTCGGACTGGAACTTACAAACTCTGTATAAACAATGAGTTTGAAGCTGTTTTACAAGGTGGTGTGAAGCGTCAGGAAGAAATTTCTGACAGTAAGAGCTGTTTGACAGTGGAACGGACTCCCTTGGCAGGTTATCAACTCTCCTTCCTTGGAGGTTTTTAAGCAGGGGTTGAGTGACTGTCTGTCTTGGATGCTTTAGTCGAGATTCCTGAATAGCAAAGAGTTGGACTGGATGACCCTTGGGATCCCTTTCGACTCTACACTTCTACGATTCTATGATTCTAAGCGTGTTTTGCCTACAGCACCTGAA
This sequence comes from Lacerta agilis, assembly GCF_009819535.1. NCBI lineage: Eukaryota > Metazoa > Chordata > Lepidosauria > Squamata > Lacertidae > Lacerta > Lacerta agilis. The sequence goes on from NC_046312.1 coordinate 39,754,262, forward strand.
GATGACCACCCTGGTTCAGGAGGAAAGGGATGATGCTTCAGTTCAAGACCTATAGTGGACATAGAAGAAGCAACTCATAGAAGAAGAAGAAGAGTTTGGATTTGATATCCCGCTTTATCACTACCCGAAGGAGTCTCAAAGCGGCTAACATTCTCCTTTCCCTTCCTCCCCCACAACAAACACTCTGTGAGGTGAGTGGGGCTGAGAGACTTCAAAGGAGTGTGACTAGCCCAAGGTCACCCAGCAGCTGCATGTGGAGGAGAGGAGACGCGAACCCGGTTCCCCAGATTACGAGTCTACTGCTCTTAACCACTACACCACACTGGCTCTCCATAGGGAGGAGAAATATCCATAGTCCAGCTGAAACACACCCAAGTAGCATAATACATTTTTTTATTGTACACTAAAAACAATTTACAATAATCTGCTACTCTAAAATAACGCAGGTTCACCTATCATACTGCAATCTTCTTTATTTGAACAGCCAGGTCATAATCCAACCCAGAGTTATGAATATATAAGGACACTGGTTTCAAAAGGCCTAAGCGTGACTTATGTTTCATTTTTGGAGCAGGTCTAGCTTCAAGTTATCATTTTCACCTTTGTACAATGTCATTGCTCTGTTTATAAAGCGGCCAGTAATACAAATTGACCATGGTCCATCACTAACATTCAATATCACATTTGAACATTTGCCAGCACAGGAAAAATAATACTCCATACAATCTACCTCACTGAAGAGTTTTCAGTGACAATGGTGGGTTGGATTGCTCATTTCCTGCGCAGAATACAAACAGCTCTTATGCCAAATTGTTTCTTATCAGGTGCTGGAGTGTTGATGTAAAACACTTGTACTCTGAAAACTATTCAGCAAATTTTGGTTACCTTTCTACGAACCACCACAACTTCATATTTAGATAGACTAATTAGTCTCATAACAAGAAATAGGAGCTAAACAGATGAAACAGAACTCTTCTATAGTTCTTACAGAGCACTTTGAATGTTTCTCTGCCCTCTTTTATAATTCTGGGAAGGGCAGAAATACCTGCTTAACCTAATTTTTTGCCATAAATGTAAAAAGTAACTCACTTTGGAGGACAGCTTTCCATATTACACATTCCATTTGTAGGCTGTTGCTGTTTCTTCTGGGAGTTCAGGGTGGTATACATTTACTCTCACAATCACCCTGTGATGTAGCTTAAGTGAAGAGACAGTGAAGGACACAAGATCACCCAGTGAGTCCAATAACTGGAGTAGAGATTTGGGCCTAGGCTTCTTTTGTAATGATAGGGTTTATAATTCAGAGAGACTCACTTAGAACTGAGAAATCGATAATTTGAGGAGTTGCCCTCAGGTTACGTGATCCAGGCAGTTCCAAAGGCTTAGAAGCCCCTGGACAAGTTGGTCTTAGAGGCTCTGAGGAATAACATTGTTTCAAGCAATTCCTCATTCCTCTAGTTTGCCTGTGGACCCAGAATCTTTATATCTTTGGGCCAAGTCCAGTACCCTCTAACACACCACATGACCGTAAGCAAGTACAGTGGTTCCTTGGTTGTCGAACAGCTTGGCTCCCGAACAAATTGGCTCCTGAACGCCGCAAACCCAAAAGTAAGTGTTCCAGTTTGCAAACGTTTTTTGGAAGCTGAACGTCCAACGTGGCTTCCGATTGAGTGCAGGAAGCTCCGGCAGCCAATCGGAAGCCGCGCCTTGGTTTTTGAACAGTTCTGGGAGTCGAACGGACTCCTGGAATGGATTAAGTTTGACAACAAAGGTACCACTATTTAAGAATGCAGACACTTAATCATCTATAAAGAAGCACAGAATGCAGTTTAGCTGGAAACAAACAGCTTTATAAAAAGGTAAAGGGACCCCATACCATCTAAATCAGGTTCAAATATAGGAGAGGCAAGAAGTTTCTGGCAAATTATAACAATATACTCATCTACTGTGCTTCTGGCATATGAAGACCAAGTATATTATTTTCTTACTGTGCTTTCCCAGCTGTCTTCTTGTGTTGCACTTTTTAAAGGCACTTTTAAGTTCTTCCTCTGGATTCACTAAGATCATCGCCAGAGGTTGTTACAGAAAGCATAGCAATACTTGGCACTCGATCCCCACTTTCCCATTACTAGCAGTTATTTTAGAAAACCTAACACATGCCTTTCAGCGGTTAAAATACACCTTGATGCCAAGTTTATGACAGCAGAGGATTTAGGCTGTTGCTTCAACAGTACTTCAGTTGTTATCTCTGGGTAGTAAAACTGTGTCACCAGTGAGGGGCACAGATGTAATAAACCGAGGTCTACCTCCCACTCAGACGTGCTTGCATTTTATTTAGCATAGGAATAAATTTTGAGCAGTATGTGTGCAATGAATGTAGCCAGAGGTTTTTGTCTTCCTTGAAAGAAAAGGTAGAAGTTAGCTGAACAAACTGATAATCTTTCTTCGGCTGCTTCTGGGCAAGGAATGAAGCCCCAGTATCTTAGATGACAAAGAACAGAACTTCATCCAGGTAAAACATTACGCATCTGAGAATGCCCATTCTCACCTGCATAGTTCTGTGGGTAGAAATGTAGCAAGAACTGGATGTCCAAATGTACATCGCAATTCAACAGTACCTTGGTAAACATCTGCCTCTAATCTGCACCCGCAGTTACCATTCCACCAAGGACATCAGCATGTGAAAGTTGCTTTTGCATGCATACCGGTAATTCCCTTGCAGAATTGGGGTGAAGAACTCCAAGAGAGAGAGAGAAATAACAGTGATATGTATGTTTTTATGCTACCTTTCCAGGCACAAGTGTCTTTCTCAAGTCGGCTCAAAGAAATAACATAAAAACATTTTTTAAATATAGCGCATACATTTAAAATATTAAAGCTTAAACAGCTAATGCTTATATGGTGGCATACAAGTCAGAGCTAGAAGTAGTAGTAAAAAAAAATAGCCAATCACATTATATTAACTCATACTAAATATTACTACTTGGCAACACTTCTTAAAGTTAGGCTGAGAAAAAAATGGCTCTCTCTAGATCTCAAACAGGATTATTTTTAAAAATATAATTTTTCCCTCCATAACTGTGTCACCCCCTTTAAACTGAGAGATTACCAACAGTAATGTGCCCACAAATGCCATATCTGAAGAACTGTAATAATATTATACAAAAATTCTGTAAATAAATGAGAAACCTGAAATGTTCAAGAACAAACATGAATGTAACACTCTCATGAGAAAGGGAGAAAGAAAGAAAGAAAATACTTTTGAGTACCATAACAATCAGAACTACTTTAAAAAAATTAAGTACACAACATGAATTAGAACAGAGATTTACATTTTCAGTTTAAAGAAACCCTTTAAGAATAAGTTTGAATAGATTTGCAGAGCTCAGGGAAATCTGCTTAAAGTAATCCTTTTATCCAGAAAATACGTGTATGGAAGATGTCCAAATCTTTGGGTTATTTCATTCCTAAATGGTTCAAAAATTGGACATTATGGCCACATTCCTACATGTTTTAAGTAAAGCGACTTACACTGTGTGCAAATAATCAGTTCGATATATAAATATAAGGAACAAATTTTCCAGCCTGAGCTTGCCAAAAGCTTCCTGAAGCTTCAGCAGGAACAAATATCAGGCCATGCATAAGCATAACCTGTGCGTTGATCCCCCAACATGCATATGCAAACACAGGCTTGTAAAGCCCAGAGTTTCTTAGGCAGGGCTTAGGTGTTCTTACTAGAAATTAGCCACACAATTCCCTTTTGTTAAAAGTACATCCCCTCACATTTCTCAATATTAAGAAGTACTCAGCAATAATCCTTATACAAAAGCTCAACATCATCTACCAAAAATCAACTGGAAATCCTCTAATCCTCTATTTGTTCCCCCTGAATAAAAATGTTTGACATGAAAAAGACAAGCAATTGAATCTTTTGGTGACATACGACTGGTCCTCTGAAAATGGGAGCCTTCTCTGAGGCTGCAATCTCAAACTTGCTTATTAGTAAGTAATTCCCATTGAACGTGGCGTGACGTACTTTTGAATAAATATCTGCACAGGATGGGGCTGCGCATCTATCTCTCACAGTCTTTCCTGCCAAATCCAAACTGTGATGCACAGAGCTGCCAAGAAACACCATTACACACTGTACAATTCAGATTGTACAATTCAGGGTCTACAGCCAAAGCCATCTTGTAGCATATAGTAGGAACACAGGAAGCTCCCTTACACTGAGTCAGACCACAGGTCAATCAAGCTCAGTACTGTCTACACTGACCAACATAGCTGTCAACTTTTCCCTTTTTTTTTTAAGGGAAATTCCCTTATTCCGAATAGGATTCCTCGCAAGAAAAGGGAAAAGTTGACAGCTATGCTGACCAACAGTGGCTTTCCAGGCATTCAGACACAGAGTCTCTCCCAGGCCTACCTGGGATGCAGTGAACTTAACCCAGGGTCTTCTGCCTTGTCCCAGTACACCTGAAGGTGTGTCTCCACCCCCATCGTTCAGCCCGGACCCTGAGGTCCTGCACCGAGGGCCTTCTGACGGTTCCATCACTGCGAGAAGTGAGTTTACAGGGAACCAGGCAGAGGGCTCTGTGGAATGCCCTCCCATCAGATGTCAAGGAAATAAACAATTACCTGGCTTTTAGAAAACATATGAAGGCAGCCCTGTTTAGGGAAGTTTTTAATGTTTGAATTTTTATCGTATTTTTAATATTCTGTTGGGTGCCACCCAGAGTGGCTGGGGAGGTCCAGCCAGATGGCTGGGATATAAGTAATAAATTACCATGATGATGATGATGATGATGATGATGATGATGATGATAAGCTATGCCTAGCCACAGAGCTATGCTGCTTCCCCAAAGGTCACAAAAGAAAATTCTAACAGCAGTTCTGTTGTTCTTATACATGACTGGACAAGGGATGTATTTCAGGAATACATGGGTATACCTGTATGGGGACATTCTCCCCACCTAAGAAAACCACTGCTTTGGAACCATGGTACAAAAGTAAAGAACGCGAAGTTCATCCCATTGTCCCACCTTCCCATACCCTCACAACAGCTGATGGGTTCTAAACTGTTCTGTGCTTGCTCAGTACCGGTATGTTGTTCAGTAAAGTCACTTTAAAAGCCAACTAACCAAATCCCTCTTTCTTTCTGAAATGGAAATTGCAGTTTAGAAGCAGGAAGGCTGCATTCAATTTCCCCCTCTCGGCTCTTTCTTCAAACCAAATAGCCAAAGGTTTATGGTGAACAATTCTACACATCAGTTAATGCTGGAGGCAGTGTGTCTCTGAATACCAGTTACTTGGAATCATAAGCAGGGAGAGTGCAATTGTATTATCAATAAGACACTTAGTTGGCCACAAAGAGAACAACACAATGTTGGATGAGATGGGCCATTGGCTTCATCCAGCAAGGCTCTTCCTATGTTTTGGACTACCATCCCTGTTCAATCACGCTTCCAGCATGCTAAAGTGCTTTGCACCAGTCTGTTTCCAGACAAAAACAAAGTGCTAGTTATGACCTCTAAAGCCCTATACAGTTTAGGTCCAAGCTATGTGAAAAACTGTATTCCCTCATGCAAACCTGCTCAGGCTCTGAGATCTTCAGGTAAGGTTCTCTCACTCCTACCACCTTCACAGGCACACTTAGGAGGAATGTGTAACAGGGCCTTCTCTGTGGTTTCTCCCAGACTTTGGAGATCCCCTCCTAGAGAAATTAGACCAGCGCCCTCGTCCTTCTGCCGACAGGTGAAGACTTTCTTGTGTGCAAAGGAAGGGCTGGTGCTGTGATGTTTTTATTCTAATGCTCTGTACGTTTTAATATCACATATATATTCTATTAATGTTTAATTTTCTTTAATGATTGCTCTTTTTCTATGTTTTTAGCTGTTTCCATTTTAGCTGTCAGACACCTCAAGTCCCTGTCAGGGAAAAAGGTGTGGTGGTGGTGGTGGTGATTGAGACTATTACCCAGTTACTTGACTGTATGTCCAGAGGGCTGGATTCAACTCAGACTGAATACCTTTTGCCCAGGTTCGCTACTATTTGTCTGTAGCAAGTAATCCCATGTTTTAAGGTTTGGTGTGACAGTGGCCTCATGTGCTTACAAGAGTAACAGGTTATGGACAGTGAAGGAGGCAAAGGGGAAGAAAAGTGAAATAATGAAATGTGCTTGACACGCTAAGCTGCTTCCTCCCACGGCCTAGAACAAGACAAGAAAACAGGAACTTGAGGCACTGATCTGGATTAATGGGAAGATGTTGCCTTGTGGCAGGCTTCTGCGGTTAGACAAAACATATGGCATTTATGAGTAACATCTTACGTATAAAAAGTGCTATCGTTGTAAAGTTCTCTTGTAATGTAAGCAATGTGAAGAAAGGTTGCAGCATCTGGGTTTTTTGAGTTTAATATGAACTGGTGGTGACTGACTAGGAGCGAGACCTTGGGGTCACAGTAGGGGTCATAGGAGAATAGGGTGCTAGACTAGATAGGCCATTGGCCTGATCCAGCAGGCACAACTTAAGTCCTTACGTCCTTTTGTTTATTTCTACATGCTTAGCAATTTTGCACATGTGCATATCCAGCTAAAATTCAAGCAATACACTCATGGCACATTCACCCTAGCAAATTTCAATGGCCTGCCTCTCTGTTGACCACCCTGGGACCAAGACTGAGAGGTGCATGGTTGTGTGCTAAGAGGACCACCATCGTGGTGCAAGCAGAGCCGGTCAGTACCATGGTTTGACCCAATGTTATCCGACTACGTTTTTTGCCTGCATCTTGGTGCCTATTTCGGGGACAGTGGAAATCAGGCATTGCCAGATAGGATATAGGCTATTCCGGGCAAGTCAGTCAAAATAAGAACTGAGATCTAATGTGGTCTGCAGGGGACATTTGTTATGTGGAAGGCAGAGTTCTTTCAAGAACAAAAAGGACAATTGTGGCTGTTAGAGGTGATTGGCTGCAAAGTGTTTCAAACATATTATAGGCGGGGACCATTTCGCAGGGGCTTCTGTTCCCAGTCCCTGTGCGTATCAGGGGAGTGTCCCCCATCCCTATTCTGCCCTCTTCTGGGTCCAAAAGGACCTGGGCATTGGTGATCGCATGTCAACTAGAAGAACCTAAAATGGTCAGGTATTATACAGGCTTGTATAATGCTACCAAGTTGAGAAAGTTAGAGTAAGGGCAAGTGCTGCCCAGTGCAGACCATGCCCCCATGCTGTAAGCAGAAGGAAAAACAAAGCATGAGCAGAACAGTGCACCCACAAACCAAGCAGAGCTGAAACAGCCATAGCAGGTGATCCAGAGGCTGAGGAAGCAGCCAGAGAGCTCAGAACAAGAAATATGCAACAGAGAGCAAGATGTTTAGGGGAAGTACAGGAGCAGAAAGTGAGAGGGGGGTGGGGATTTTACTCAAAATGTGTGGTTTTTCTCATAAAAGCATGAAGAGATGTTTCTCAGGGGGGAAACTGAACCCCATCACTTTTGGTCAGCATTAAAAATGTGCAAACTCACTGCGGAGAGAACAATCAAATTTGCCTATTCATTTCCGGAGGACTTGATCACCCCTACATGAGACATGGCAGCTGAATAGACAAAGAAAAAAGAAAAGTGCAGGCGAGTTGAAAGCGGAGCACACTTGAGAAATCTGATTTTGCATCTCGCTCTAGAATGGCTTCTGCATGCATTTGAAAAGTGTGATGAATGAAATTAGGAAAACTGTGGGAGTGATGGGAAGACTACCCTCCTTATAGGGATAATGGGAAAGAAACTGCAGTCCTGGGCATAATTGCTGGGAAATGGGACCATCAGACACAATAGATTGCTTCAGAGTGAATGCCCCTGCTGCCTATAAGTTGGCCTGCACAGAGAGTGTGCTTGTACCATAAAAGAAAAATCATTAGCAATTACCGTATTGGCCTGAATATAAGCCACACCCGAATATAAGTCGCACCTTTAAAACTCAAAGAAGAAGAAAAAAAGACAATACCCAAATATAAGCCGCTTCCTTAAAATTTTGCAGGCACTCACACCCGTTCTGTTTTACTGTATGTCAGTTTCAGCAGTAATATCTCAAAAGCCAATTTTTGTAAGGTCGCAAATTTAAGCCACACTTTAACTTTTCATGGTCGGAATTTGGAAAAAAAAGGTGTGGCTTATATTCGGGCCAATACGGTAGTTTTCATGAAAGATTGCCAGCTAAAATGGAACTACTAAAGTAAAACTTGGCTAAAAAAATAATACAGCCAACAGGAGAACAACAGTAGGCACCAAGAGATGGGTGGGTAGCAATATGTCAAATGCCTTATATTGGCCTAATGCCCCTATTACAAGGAAGGATGTCGAGGAAAAGCTTAGGGTGGCAATAGGATTCTGCAAAAAGATGTTACATGAAGGTTGCCCAAACTAAGCAAAGAACAAGCTTTATCTTGTTTACCAGTATTTTATGTGCCTGTTTACCTACTGAGTAATGGACTTCGGACTGAAACACACTGGACTACATATGACAGGGACAGGGAAAGTGTGGTCCTCCAGATTTTGCTGGAGTACAACTCCCATTATTCCTGATCATGGTGGGCCTCAGGTTCCTTATCCCTGATATAAAGGCAGAGTTGGTGGGACATCTTCTGGAACTTTAGCTCTGCTGGATATATGCTGTTGTGGGAACTTAAGTTAGCTCCCATTTTTTGTGCTGTTCTACTAGATCAAAGGAAAGCTCTATAAGGCAGAAATGGTTACTATTATGATTCTGAACATCAGCTGTCCTTCCTGAGGACCTAGATGCTGAATTTTAGGTCCTTAGTAAGTATGATCATGTCGTAAGTAAGTGGTAAAATTCATCAAAGGGGGGCTTATAAGACAACGTGAAGACAGCTGAACAGGTATGCGTGGAAGAAGAGGGGAATGTACTGAAAGGGTATATAGTGGTACCTGCTACACTTGTTTCAGCAGTCTAGTGCTTACCCTAACATTGAGGAATACAAAACTGGGTCAATAAGATGTTGCTTTGTGTCAGCCTCTTGTAGTTACAGTCAGAACTTCTGACAGTAATAGTTACAGGCGTATCTGAAGAAGTGTGCATGCACACGAAAGCTCATACCAAGAACAAACTCAGTTGGTCTCTAAGGTGCTACTGGAAAGAATTTCCTATTTTGTTCTGACAGTAATGTCACTGTATGGTAGAGTTATCTAACCACAACAGTGTTGTCTTGTCTAACCAGGTGTAATATTAAGGCAAATGAATATTGGCATGCAGTGATTTGTGATTTAAGGAACGTGTTTATTTTGGCTTGCTTAGCAGCTTTGCAGATGCTCAAAAATGGTACAGTGAAAGAAAAGCCTATGCTGCACATAATCTTATTACAGTGGTACCTCGGGTTACAGACGCCGCAGGTTACAGATGCTTCAGGTTACAGACTCCGCTAACCCAGAAATAGTACCTCGGGTTAAGAACTTTACCTCAGGATGAGAACAGAAATCGTGTGGCAGCAGCGGGAGGCCCCATTAGCTAAAGTGGTACCTCAGGTTAAGAACAGTTTCAGGTTAAGAACGGACCTCCAGAACGAATTAAGTTCTTAACCCGAGGTACCACTGTATAGCTAAAAAGGATATAAAAGACCACCAGAGAAAGAGGAAGTTTGGCGGGATTAGACAGCTACAAACCATTACTAGAAACCATGGGGAGCTTCTAGGCTCTGCCCCCATGTTGATCAGGCTGCAGCAGGGCCTGAGCAGCACATGGTTACTGCAAACTGTGTGCTAAGATATTGTACCAGATGCAACTGAGCTCTACCCTCCACTGTCATCTAAACAGAATCAGTTTGTTCAACCAATAGTATTTGGCCACTTCTGGATTTACAGTTGCCACTGTTTAAACAGATATCAGTTCTGCATAACAGCTTCTGAGGCCTGCTCTGCTGCTTGCCTGTCAGGCTTCTGTTTCTATTATTAAAACAAGACAAGTTGGTGTCTGCTTCTTGCTCCTTTACTTAGTCAGACGGCCACGTGCGCTTCTGCTGATCTGCCAGAACCAATTCCTGCTCTTGGGACATCCTGTACCAACAGGTTTAAACCTGCTCCTTTGCACTTGTGCCCGATGCCTGTTATATCAGCTCCTTCACCTGGCATCTCTCCTCTTTGGTTGCGTTCCTTATGCCAACCTTGTTTGTTAAGCAGAGAGACTAAGGCTGCCCACCCCTCACCAATACATAAATCCATTCTTAAAATTAAACCTCAATTGCCTTAATCATCAGTGGTGGTCAAATGCCACAACTTCAGTTGGAAAACCCACAGCAAGGATCAAGGTTTAGAAAGACGTGCCATGGGAGTGGGCTTGGCTACAGATGGGAAGCATATACAGCCAGACTTTCCAATCTCCAGAGCAAATGGCTACAACCATGGCACTGCAACACTACTGCTCCTCTTTTATCAGGGACATCTTGCCGCTAGGTGGTTCCTTCCAAGGCAATGCCCACTCAGCTGCAGGCGGAGGCACAAATCAGCAAGATATTTCAGTGCAAATACCCTTCATAGGGGACCCACTGTGCTCTTCTTGCATGATAGCCTTTGAGGACGAGGCACAATCTATTATAACCCTATTGCTATTCAACAACCGCTTGCTCATATTGCTCCCTTTTACTCCCTTGTTTGTAATTTGTAGATTGTAAAGCTACAGGCAGGGGCCTCGGGTTTCTAATTATTGTTGAAGAACACAGTATGGATGATTAGTAATGATTAATGAATGCTAAATAAATCCCTATCTTCTTTTCTACTCAATGCTGAAAGGGCAGAGCAATTCCCTACATGATTTGCCAGACTAACAGGCTTTAACACATGCATTATTAGTGTCGGCATAAATGGAATGTGCATCCGAGTAGCAGACTGACTGTTTTTTACTTCTAACAGAATGTATGTTACAATGTGCAATTTAATATGACTCCCTATCCCTATCCACAGTTTCACACAGCTGCCTGTACACTGACACTATGCTAATGCATGACTAGAGCTAATCTTTGATGATAAACCTGTGGACAGGGCCCATGCCTTTGTGGTGGTGGTGTAGTTTTGCAGAGAGTCTAGTCACTGTAGATGTTTTAAAAGTAATAAACAAACAAACAAACAAGCAAACCACAAAAGCAAAGATAAAACTAATGGTAGCATTCTGCTGTTCTTCCCCGCTCAGATTTTTGTATAAATCATCATCACATAACACACAAGAATGAACATGTCCAGATTCATATAAGTAGCAGGGAATCAAGTTTCAAACAGAAAACAGAGGTACTTTTGAGCATCCCATTCTCTGCATGCCTTCTGTTTAGATGAATCTGCAAAAAGACTTATTCTGTTGATATTTAAATATGGCTCACTGTAAGGAATGCGGACTTATGTCTCAGTTACATAAAAGCTGTTGCTATACTGCATGCATCGTGAGAACCTAGGCATACAGTGTCATGTAGTTTATTTCCTAAGACTCTTCAAGATTTTATAATTAGAAATAAGGTAGAGGAGCCTAAAACTGCATCTTTGGGATTTATTTATTTTTTTTAAAAAAAAAAAAACATTAACATGCATGCAAGTTATTGATGCTGTTTCCAGAAATCAAGTAAACAGAGATTTTTTTATTTAGAAGTCCAATTGCCACAGGAAAGTAAGACAAAAGGCATTTTCACAGAATAATAAGCTTTTATGGCTCAGATCTGGATGATTTCTGAAATGATCTTAACTAAGTAAATCAATAACCAATGAAATAGACTTTACCAATGCAGTGAAGGTGGCAGCATATTACTCTTCAGTCATGTCTTCGTCTTTCAGTTCACCTGTACAGAAATAAAACCATTCTTGGCTTATTGAAATGCCTACAGTATTCAGAAGTATAAATGAAAAAAGCAGCTGGATGTTATTGCTGCCGTCAGCCCACTCTGGGCATTGCTGGCCACAGACTAGGCCACGGGTAATCAATATGGTGCCCTCCCAATGTTGGTGGAATACAACTCCCATCATCCCTGAACACTGAGAACACTGGCTATTCTGATGGAAGTTTGAGTCCAACACCTTGAGGGCATCGCATTGACTATTCCTGGCCTAGGGTATTTGCCAACCAGATGCCAGTGGGAAGCCAGGAAACAAGACCAGAGCACACTTTGTGATCCCAAGCAACAGGTGTCCAAAGGCATCCTGCCTCCAAAAGAGGTGGTAGAACATTGTGGCTAGTTGAAACAAAATTTAATTAAAAAATCCTTCCAGTAGCACCTTAGAGACCAACTAAGTTTGTTATTGGTATGAGCTTTCATGTGCATGCACACTTCTTCAGATACAGTACACTGAAACATTGTGGCTAGTTGAAAGCCTTGTTCTTTGATAACTGGCCTGAGCTTCTTTTAAAGCTATCCAAGTGATCATCACTACTGCCTGGAGAAGCAAATAGTTTAACTATGCACTGTGTGAAGAAGTGCTTTCTTTTGCCTATCCTGAAACTTCCAACATTCAGCTTCCTTGGATGGCCCCAAGTTCAAGTATTAAGAGAAAGGAAGAAAAACTTATCTCTATCCACTTTTTCCATACCATATATTATGCAAAATTCATCTGCTTTCTAGCTTGTATGTCTGGGTCGCTGTCACATAATTCCTTACAGTCTACTAAAAATGGCAAATTCCAAACATTTAATCATGATGACCACTAGATGGGTACAAAGATACTACATTATGAAAATGTGGCATGTCTAGCTAAGCAATATTGCTGTATTCCAAGTAAATGTTTCATTTGATAGAATACTGGAGTTTGACCTAGGAAATCCTTGCTCGGCTATATTCTCACTTGGGAAAGTCAACTGCTGCTATATGAATAACCATAGCACAGGAGATGTTTCAGTCATCCTCTCATCATCCCTGACCATTGGTCATACTGATCCAACCCCATCCCTAGATGTACTAGAGACATTAGGGAAGCAGAAGGGGTGCTAGGCATGGGGGGGGGGGTTAGGCAGTAGCCACATATTTACTGTAGCATCTAATCTGCCTGTTGCTCTATAGGGGCTTTGCCAAAATCTTGTGAGAATTCCACATCTTGCATTTATTCTACTTTTCTTTACCTGGATAGTTCATGGTGGTACATAAAGTTAAAAAGACTCAACAACAAAATATGTTAAAATGCATTCTTCATTCAAGTGTCATTCAGCAGCAGAGGCTTCTGTTAGAAAAGTCAAAATGACTGATGAGTACTCAGAACACTTTGCCACAACTAAAGAGGAGCCTGGCCAACTTATACACATTAACTGACTTCTAAGGACTCCTGTGCATTACAGTGGTATGCTCAGAATAGAGAGGCAATGTATTCCTACCCTTTGTTAATATTATTGGGAAACACAGGAAAACTTCCAGACACTAAACCAATAAAAATTTTAAATGATCTCTAACTAGAAATACCCATCACCCTCTGTATTATTATTGAGCAATGCTACCAGTTCCTTTTTTTAAAAAATGCAGTCAGTTGACCTTTTCTGCAACCTTTTACACATTTTATCAACACAATGAACAAAAGAAACAGGTTTACATATTATTAAAGAGATAATTCATCTGTGTATATCCAACTTTATTGCCAGCTGACATAATCAATCATTATTTTTAGTGCTTTTCCTGAGAACTAATCTCACAGCTATTTATGTCAGTTCAAGAATGTCAGAAAACATTTTGAAATTTTGTGTTATTTCTGGCATCGTTTTGTGCCTTATGAAAGGGCTTTTTTGCCCTACCAGTGTAATCATAATACATTAGTGCATACCTTCGATGAGAACCTGCTTGGGTTTTTAAAATCACAATCAAAAGCCTATTCCAACAGTTTATTAAGAACCTCACCTCCTCTGGTTTTCAATGGTATGCTAGGAATGTTGACATCTGTGGATGGCTCATTGTTCGGGCTGATACAATAAAAAGGTTCATCAAGAAAAGAAGGTTTTTTCAGCCTGTCTGTGCTAAGGGCTATTGACATGAAGTAGTCCTCAGAGCTACTGGCATGCACAATCTCCTCCTCTTGGCTTTCTTGATTCTCATTTTCTTTTTTCTCTAACAGGTGAGATTCATCCAATGCTCTGCTGAGATTACAGTCAAAGGTTTCCATCATTTCCTTTGAACATGTATCATTATCTTGAGCATCCATCATTTCTGGGTTTGCCAGCTTTTCCACACTTTGGGCATCATCTGATGGAATGATGTCTTTAGCTGTGTCGCAACAGAGACTTGTTCGTTCAAGAAAGGATCCCTGAGATTTTGGCAAGGTAAGACTGTTTACTCTTCTTGGGGTTTGCATACATTCCTCCAGAAGGGCATTAAGCTGCTCTTCTGAGAGACAAGGCAGTACATCTGGCTGGAAAAACAAGGGGGAAATTCTCCCTGTCAAAATATAACTATAAATAATGCCTTCATAAAACAGCTTGACGACACACAGAAATAATGGAAGCATTGATCTCTGATGCCAAAGAGCATAAACCAGGCCCCAAAATGAAGGAAAAGTACCAGACAATGAACCAAGAATGTTTTAATATGATCTATAACTGGAAATACACCTCCCACCTGTGCATTAAAATAATAATAATAATAATACCTGCAGCAACTTGCTACCAGCCTGAGCTGAAGAGCTTTTGGGAAGCAACCAGTCACAGAATTAGACACAAATGTCCTATTGATAGTGTGAGGACACAACTGGTCTAATTGTAACAGCATTAATACCTTAGCCACAATGGAGCCAATGTTTCCTAGCCCACCACACTGCAGCACTCACAATAGTCCTTAAGTGACATTTTTATAGGCTCCACAGAGGCCTAGTGAGAGCGGTGGCAGTGTAAGCTGCTATTCACCCAATCATACACTTGGGTACGCGACCACATGAAGTGAGGTCAATTTTTGATGCTGCTACTTACAGAGGGGCCACCGCAGCCATTTCCAACAACTGCGACATTAAAAAAGGAAAGTCATGGTAGCAGAAATGGCTGGCCCTGTGCACTTGTAGTATGTAGCTCCTTCCTATTAAAGTTTCCACAATGTGGTTGTGAAGGATTGCATGTTTGTGCAAAGATCCTAATATGAATGCTGAACATTGTAAGAATGGCCAATGCAGAGAAGCCTGCATATGTGAGTGGAAAATATAGGGTCAAAACAAATGCAATACCTTGTTACGCAGATGCAATAGTCACAACATATAGAGCGCAACAGGCTGAATGGTAAAGTTTGTAGCAAATTTTTTACTGGTTACTTCCTAACATATGAAACAAGTCCAGGATGTACACCATATACAGTGGACGCTTGGATAAATCAAGGAAATCTTTAAGAAAATCTTTAATAATTTTTTTTAAAAAAAAAACCTTTGGATGGGCAAAAATTTAGCAATATGTTTTTCCCTTTCAGGAAAATATTGTACTGCCAAGTACCTGTGAATTCCTTCTAGTAGCGCCAAGTGGGATGGCTTTAAGTTACTAGTTCTTCCCATCATTTGTTCACTTTTTCAATAAAAAATAAAATTCCAGTTTTGCAAGTGTAGTGGCAATAGAGTCCATCACCAATATAAGTTACCATATCCATCCTTACTCCAAGCAAATGTGCTTACAATTTGTATGTAATTCTCCATAGTATAGTGTGTGGATTTTTCTTTTCTGTGTCCAGCTACAATTGCTTATTCAGTAGATTTAGCCGTAAAAGAACTCTTCAAACCTCCCTAAGGGCTTTCCTTTCTTCTCATATTTCTTGCTGGTGTCCTTATACAAACATTTCTTGTCAAGAAGTAAATCAGCTGAGGCAATCAGCACACAGGCTGACATTTGGACAAATAATTAAAAGATTGAGTTACGCTTGTGAGGGAATCTCTCTTTTTGCATTTTAAACACTTGCAAGTAGAAATGTACTGCAGCTATCCTAATGTTCAAGGGTTTAAGGGTTGCTAAGGACCTACTTAAATAATGTACCTGCTGTAGCATCGATATTGTTATTGAGGGGATGGATTCTTACAGCAGGCCAAGTAAGGGGCATGATCCTGCCAAAGTCAAGCACTTTTGCTTTCAATGGGAGAGATTTAAGCACATGCCTAATCCTGCCATTAAAACCAGTGGGACTTTATTTCACTGCTCCCCTTGCACCCCCTAACCATCCTCCCCCAACCTGGAGCCCTCCAAAAGTTTTGGACCACAGCTTCCATCGCTGCTGTGCTGGCTGGAGCTGATGGGAGTAGAAGGACTTGAAATGGGAGAAGGCTGCCCAATCCACTGCAAGCAGGACTTGGCTCTTCCCCATGGCAGGCAAAAAATGAAAGGCAGGCAAGGAAATCGGTAGAATTTTGGGTCACAGAAGTGATTTGTGAGAAGTCACTTCTGCTACTCCAGAGAAAGAAGAATCCCTCACAGTCTACATTATATGCAGGCTGGACAGAAATTCAGCAGGTGACTCTCCTCATTGCTGCATTTCCATGCTGGGTAAAGCTTTACCTGCTTATAATTTTACTTTTCACACAGCTGCTAAAAACACAGAGGCTTCATCAAGGGGGAAAAGGTCACAAAAGGACCAATACTCATTGCCACTCCTTAATCCCATCACTACCATTCCTGTATTGTTCATTTACTGAAAACTGTATGATTTCTGGACAGAACGGCTGTGTTATTTCTATGGCCCGCCTCATGACTTGCACACTACTATAGAAGTGATAAACAGTAATAAAACTTGAGTAGTAAAACTAACAGTGATGCTTTCAGGATCTTCAGAAGAGAGAGATTAATATTTAGTGATCCTGTTTATTGCCATTGGGGTGTGTGCAATTGTATCTTGGCTCCAGAGAGGCTTCCATGAGCAGAGAGAGAGATATGATGTCCACTCATTTCTCCTGATGTCTGCCATATATACCTCCCATGCTGTTCCAAATGGTTCCTCAACCCTCTTAAGCTGACTGGGAAGTAAGAACAAGCTAAAATCACATCTCCTTTCCTTTCCACTCTCAGAAGCCTTGGTTGGGTCTAAGAGCTTTCCCTCTTCCTTATTTTATTACATTTTTTTCTTATGCCTTTCCACGTAAGGAGCTCAAGGTGGCATACATGTTTCTTTGCCACCCATTTTATACCTTTGAGATAGGTTAGGCTGAGTCACAGTGATGGGCCAATGATCACCCAGCAGCATAGCTTAGAGAACATTTGACCCTGAGTTTCCCTAGTCCTAGTTTAAAGGTAAAGGGATCCCTGACCATCAGGTCCAGTCGTATCCGACTCTGGGGTTGCGGCGCTCATCTCGCTCTATAGGCCGAGGGAGCCGGCGTTTGTCCACAGACAGCTTCCGGGTCATGTGGCCAGGATGACAAAGCCGCTTCTGGCGAACCAGAGCAGCGGACGGAAATGCCGTTTACCTTCCTGCTGGAGCGGTACCTATTTATCTACTTGCACTTTGATGTGCTTTAGAACTGCTAGGTGGGCAGGCGCTGGGACTGAGCAACGGGAGCTCACCCCATGGCAGGGATTCAAACTGCCAACCTTCTGATCAGCAAGCCCTGGACTCTGTGGTTTAACCTACAGCGCCACCTGGGTCCCAGTCCTAGTTTGACACTACACAAAACCTCTGTCATTTCAGTGCCAAGCACAGGCCTATCTATTTGTCCGTGCTTTTTTAAAGGGTTAGAGCTGAATGTGTTTGTAGATGGCCTGGTTTGAAGCTGTGGTTTTGGCTTTAGTTGTTCCTATTGTTTCAATGAATTTATATTTTATTGTGTTGTTATATGATTAATTATATTTTATTTTATTGTGTGCCCAACTTTGGGAAGAAGCCTTAATAAATAAATTGAAATGCTTTGTAAGACACACATGCCTGCTGTAAACATTACTGTTGTGGAGGGGACTTGTTCTGTAGTCTGAGTCCAATTAGAATAGATAATGTGCTCCTTGGTAAAGGTAAAGGGACCCCTGACCATTAGGTACAGTTGTGGACGACTCTGGGGTTGCGACGCTCCTCTCGCTTTATTGGCCGAGGGAGCCGGCGTACAGCTTCCGGGTCATGTGGCCAGCATGACTAAGCTGCTTCTGGAGAACCAGAGCAACGCACAGAAACGCCATTTACCTTCCTGCTGGAGCGGTACCTATTTATCTACTTGCACATTGACGTGCTTTCGAACTGCTAGGTTGTCAGGAGCTGGGACTGAGCAACGATAGCTCACTCCGTTGTGGGGATTCGAACCGCCGACCTTCTGATCAGCAAGCCCTATGCTCTGTGGTTTAGACCACAGGGCTAGCCGCGTCCCTAATGTGCTCCTTATTCTTCCTAATTTTTAACAGGACAATGTCCCTATGTGTGCTACACTTTTTAATGCTGAGAATGAGAGAGAGAGAAAAAAACATTTATTGTCAGCTGTGCTGGGTGCTTCCTAATGATCTTTCCTGCAGGGTTCTCTTTATGTAAGTTGCAGCCAACTAGCATGGTATTTCCCTGACCCCAGATGCCTTTTTCTACCTGAGGGTCTTTAAAGCTTAGCTGAATTCCTCAGCTGCATGAGTCTATAGGATAAATCCTGCTGCATGTGGTAGGAATGTGTACTTGTAATTACTTTCTGCACAAACCCTGTTGGGACTCCAAGCTTTCGAGCTCACAGGTTTAGGGATTGTTTTCAGTGTCAGTACTGAAAAAGAGACAGGCAAGCAGCAAAAATTAATATATGCTGCTTTCTCATGGCCCAGAACATTAGTATGATAGTTAGACATGCTCCAAAAACAGATTCTGTCAAAACTCCAGTCCTCAAAATGTGCCACCAAACTGGTGTCTAATTTTAAAAGTTATATTGATTTACAATATACAGTCAATGAGATATATGTGTATTCTTCATATAAGAAAAAAATGAACCAGAGGAATAGTTCAGGCATGTTGCTTCTACATTTCACAGCTTTGGCTCAGAGAAACATTAATCCACTCTAATTACTCTTTCTTTATTCCAGTCCCTTCTCACCCTTAAACTGCTGAGGTGTATTAAACATACGTTATGTTATAAACATGGCTTTTAATCTCTTTTGCAGTAACTCGCTCCTTCCTTGCTGAAATAAATCTATTGTCAGCATTCAATGATCTCTTGAAACTGTTTTTAATTTGTTTGATTGTTGTTGTTGTTTTGTGGGAGGGGAGATGGGTCTGAGAAAGGAGCTGGAGGACAAGGGAGGCCAATCACAGTGGTTGAGGGTAGTGGGTGGTACGGTGTGGAAGGTGGGGCAGGCCAGGTAAGGGGCACACGGCACACGCCCCCCCCAACCTGGAGAATTATGAAACACTACCAAAAAAAATCAGAACAATATTTTAAAATTTTACAAGTGAAGAGAACTGACACTAATCCATCCTGCAAGTATAAAATATAACTTTATAAAGTTATCAAAATCAGATGACAACTAGGACGTTCTGCAGCTCAGATCAGAACTAGATCTCACAAAAGGTACATTTTGAGAAGGTAGTGAGGAGAAGCTAGACTCTTAGCCCCATCCCCTATTACTTGACATGCTCAGCCAGCTCATTTATATACGAATGTATACATATCCTCCCTTTAATTATTTAGCACTGTAGGCAAACAGATTTTATAAGAGTAAAATATGAATATTGTTTCACCACAGCTATGGCTCCAAACTCCAGTGAAACCAACACAGAGAGCCAAGAATGCTTAGATGTGGTTTTGTCTGCTTTCAATTACAAAAAGCCAATACGCTTATCAAGTCTGCACATGTTTGCTTTCATGTTCCGCAGAGTACGATATGAAGTGGCGTCAGTGCCCACTATCTCAGTGTTTATATTCTGGCACAAACTACTGAAAGATGTTAGGAAAATCCAGGAATAAAATCCATTCCTCTTGTAGCTTTTTAAAAGTGTTGGTTAATCGATGCCCTGCTTAAAGAGGAATTTTGAATAATGCTCACATAGAGAGGTACTTAAAATTTAACATGCGCATTAAACCTCAGAGTTATTTCATTCATATTCTGGTGGCCACAGTTGGAGAAACTGGAAGAGCAACAGTAGTAGGGACTTCTCTTTGCAGCGGAAACGTATCATAACATCTACAGTGCTCGTGCACACACTAAAGATATGGGGTTTACTCTTCCCCCTTTTAATCCTATATAGTAATTATTATTTATACAGTGCCCTTTAGGAGTATTCTAAAGTAGAAAGAAGAGTTTCTGCCCACCAGCGTAGCAATACGGAGTTAGACAGACTAATGCATTGGCTCACTATAAAGCAGCTTCCTATGCTCAAAGCACACTGAAATGAAATGAACAAAATAATCCAGGGGTGGGGAGTACTGCATAAAAGATGTAGGCTTACAGTACAATCCTCTTTACGTTTGCGTAGAAGTAAATCCCACTGGGTCTTACTCCCAGCTAGGCAACCCTGGCTAAAGGTGCACATAGGGTTGCAGCCTTAGAAACCACTACATAGAAAACGGCAATTGCTCAAATATTCAAGTATATGTTGGAGACAAAGAAAAATGAGACTGAACACTGGATCATTGTTTTCCCCTTTCTTAAATTTACACCAGATGTACAAATAATCACTGTCAGCACCTCTATCATCAGCTGCATAATTAAATTCAAAGTGTCAGCTATCTCCCATCTCCTCAAGAGTACAGGCACATAATGTATACATCCTGCCAATGTGAACAATTTAGTGTCATCTTGCCAACTTGGAAGATGGGCTCACCATGTCTACACCGTTCACCTAAAGAGGAGGATTGATTGCAGGCCATTAGCGTGAGCTTTTGTATGGATTTACAGCCAAACCTGAATCTGAGAAAGGGTAAACCAAGGCACAGCACAGCACTTATTTTCGGAGCCAGGATTTAGCCACGGGATTTTGTAAAGTAAGAAGAAAGAAGATAGTGCCTCTGAGCTTGTACCATAAAAAGGTAAACGGACCTCTGACCATTAGGTCCAGTCGCGGACAACTCTGGGGTTGCAGCGCTCATCTCACTTTATTGGCCAAGGGAGACAGCGTACAGCTTCTGGGCCATGTGGCCAACATGACTAAGCCACTTCTGACGAACCAGAGCAGCATACAGAAGCACCATTTACCTTCCCGCTGGAGCGGTACCTATTTATCTACTTACACTTTGAAGTGCTTTTGAACTGCTGGGTTGTCAGGAGCTGGGACTGAGCAACGGGAGCTCACCTTGTCGTGGGGATTCGAACCACCGACCTTCTGATCGACAAGCCCAGCCTTTGTGGTTTAACCCACAGCGCCACCCACATCCATAGGTGTACCTTGTACCATAGGTGGAGCTTTATCAGGTTGCAACTAGAAATCAATGGCATTAAGATGAAACAGGAGACACAGAAGTCCAAGTTTTTCCTACATGTTTGAGTGTGCATTACACACCGTATCTACTGTGTGTCATGCACCTGAAGCCCTGCTTGCTCTAGGAGAGTGATAGGTGACCTGTGGCTCTTCAGACCTCCCATCAACCTCAGCTACTATGGCCAATGGTCAGGGATGGTGGGGACTGTAGCTCAGCAATTTCCGGAAGGCTGTATGTTGCCCACCCCTGCTACAGGAGGTGGGGGAAGAGCACAGACAAAATAGGGGGTGGTGTGGGTGGGTGTGTGGGTGTAGGGGAGGAACCATGGCTAATGAGCCTCCCACACCATCTTGCGATTCACAGCACAATTGTAAACGTATCAACTAAGATTTCAATGGAACTGCAGGATTGGCTAAAAATGTGACAATCCTGACTAAAGCATTACCTAGCCATAATATTTTTGAGGGCTACTGCCATGCAATGAGTACATAGCTTGGTGCTAGTGCAAAGTAAGAAACTAAGTTCGATGACCTGGGCCAGAGGAACCCATGATATCTGAAGGAATGATTCAAGTACAACTCATAAACAATGAGGACAGTAAGGATATAATACTGGAGGCTGCAGGTTGTAACCTAAGCTCTTCACCACTCAGGAAGTAACCAAGACACTTCTGTTAATGTTAAACTTCAATCCAATTAATGAAGGGTAACATTCATTCATTCATTCATTCATTCTGCATACTGCCCTTCATCCAAAGATCTCAGGGTGGTTCACAGCATAAAAATACAAAATGACTCTACCCTAGCTTTTCAGCTAAAAGCAGCAGTGGAGATGTGAGGAATGATGTGTCCTTTCTCTTGAAGTCCACTCAATTCTTACCTGCCCTGATGCCTGCTATGAGGGGTCTGAGAAGAAAAGTCCGCTCACGTCTTTTGGTGTGGCGGCGTTGCAGGAAGGCAGAGTCTGCTTCACTGGGCCTTCAACGAGGGAACTTGAACAGCGGTGCCCTTCCTGATAGGCGGGGGGGCTTAAGCCCCCCCACCTATCAGGAATTGGATCCTAGCCTGCACCCAGCTTTGGCTAATGGGGATGCAGGCTGGGGACATGGGCAGTGCTGGGGGCAGAGCCAAAGGAGCAGGCAGGCTTCCCTCAGATCCGCCCCTTGCCCATTTAAGCAGCCCACACCTGGGACACTACCTTCATTCGTCAGTTTCCACCACCCCCTGCCCACCCACCTTCAGTTTAAGCTGACAGTCAATGACTTTGCTGTGCTGATGGCGGTCGCCGTCCTTTATGGGACCGGGTAGGAATTTGCCCACCCGGCTAATTGGCACTGTCCCGGTGGTTTTGCCTACCTCATAGCAATCGTCACAACTGGTTGAGCATGGGGGAAATCCTTTGCTTTGGATGGAGGGGAGATTGTAGTCTCCGCCTACCCCTCCAAACGCTGGGGTATCCCGTTAAAGGGATCTGGGGGGAGTGGCCATGTCCACGGCACTCCCCCAGACGGCGGTCCCTGTGGGGGTCACCCTATTGGATGTAAGTCTTAGGAACCCCCGCCTGGATTGACCATGCGTCACTTCCAGCAGGCGGGCAGTAAGTATTTTGATTGCCCCATGCCAAACCTTTTTCATCTGTATTCAATAAAGTTGTGGGCCAATTTTGACCCAAAAAACCAGCCTCATTGGTCTCTTATTTGCATGGGTTGGGGGATGGGAACCCAACGCCTGGTCCTGCAAGTGCACAGCTCTGGAGCCCTATTTCCTTCTCGCTGACCCCATTTGCCTGTCTCTCACGCATTTCACCATGCAGCCGATTACAGCACCTTTCACTAAACATAATCCCAAATGTACCGGCTACAGTTCCCACTGACACAAAGCTCCAATCCGACAAACCATGAGCGCATTCTTGTCTTGATGAGCTCTGTTCCGCAAAGGCACAAAGAAACGCAGCCGCTGTAGTGCGGCATTGAAACACAGGCTTAAACGCGTCAAAGAAATATCCAGGCCAAAACTACGGCAGAAGGAATATTATTGCTGAATGTTTCAGTTGGCTCGTAGCTTTTTCTGAGGAAGGCATATTGCCTCCCGGCTTTTCAGAGTAGCTCAGAAATGTGCAGGAACAATAAAAGGAAAGTGCCACAGTAAGTCTCCCAGCCCCTAGGATTGCTAAAGGTAAGACTCTCAGGGAGGATGAATCTCAGCATTTCAGAGCAAACCTATGGATGCCTATTTCAGAAGTAAACCCTGCTGAGTGCAGCTGCCATCCTATATATACTTGGGTACACAGATGGGCAGACCTCTCCATTTAATTTTCCAGTTTTCCAGTCTGAAGTTCAGTTCTCCACACATATTCACATCAGTTTGCAACTTTAAAAAGGGGGGGGGGGTTTCCTGGTGAAAATTTATCATTTTAGTGTGAATTTCTCCCAATAAACATATGGCTGTATGCAATTCTACCTAATGTACAATTTTTTTGCACAGCAGTTCCCCTAACATAATGCACTTTGGCATGTTATCTTCAGTAAGCTCGGCATTAATGCACACTCTCCCTCATTTTGTGCAGATAAACATTACTTGGCCAGAGACCTACATGACAAAATCTGGAGAATTTTGAATTTCAAAGGACAGCTGTGTTTCAGTTTTGATATTGTTTTGGAAAGTGAGAACTAGATTGGTTTTCCTTGAAAGGTGAACTGAATCAAATTTCTCCCCCATCCCTGCTCGGAAGTAAGTCCCATTAAACTCAGTGAGATTTACTTCTGAGCACGCAGCCATATGATTGTGCTATTAGATATTTAGCATTAAGTGGGTCCTGGTGAAATGAAATATAGAACTCATGAAGGACTTAAAGATGACAGAGAAAGAAAAAGCAGTAATTTTCCACATAGGTAGTTCTTTGTTATATGATTGTGTAGGGCACATTTTTTTCATAGGTAAAAGGGTAAAGGTAAAGGACCCCTTGGGCACTTTTTTCTTTTTTCATGTCCCCATGTTAAATAGCAAATAATTTTACCGGAAACTTTTTTTTAAGACTTAAAATGAGCACAAGCATCTCAAAATCATGATACAATCGAGCATATAATTAATTTCATATGGATTATATACATACTAAAAGTTTATTATTTCATACACATCTTCAAAGCAATTCAGATAACATGTTAGTAAAACTTTGAGTGCCTAGATAGCAATGGAACAGTTTTTGGGGGTGGGGCTAAAACAGGATTTCAACAGGGGAAATACAACAAGTGCAGCGAAACAATGCAATGATGGGGGAACTTGGACTTTAGTCTGTTGATTTTCTGCCAGTTATGTAACTAATAAAGGAACAGGAATTTTTTTTCTTTGCCTTTTTAAAGGACAAAATGAACTCAATTAGCTTAGTACACTTGCTCTGTGGAGGAATGCCAAGAGTCAACTTGTAAGAATCAACTGTCTACATTTTCATTTAATTGTGTAAATTATTAATAGAACATATGGTCAGATAATAATCTACTTAACACAGATTATTATTATCATTGTTATCATTATTTATTCAGAGCCAAAAGTTACAGTCATTTCACATACCTCATGGCAAAAAAAAAAAGTTTGCTGCATTCACAATGAATTTTTAAAAAATAAAAAATAAAAAAATCCCATTGTATTATGAAAAAGCCTTTCAGCTTACATATAACTTTAAAATATATGTAACTTTAAATTATGCATAAAAACACAACGGGGGGGGGGAAACAGAGCAGAAAATTAGTCAAGTTTAAAACAACAATTAAAAAAAACACAGCAACTAAATGGCAAAGGGGCAGATTATTTGCTCGATATTGGTAAGCCTCCCTCAATAAAGAGGTCTGAAATTAGGGCGCAACAGCTGAAAAGGCCCTTAATAGATCCCACTAACCTAACCTCTGATTGTGGGGAGATCTCAAAACTTAATAAGCTAGGCAGGTTTAGTTTGAAGGAAGTGATCTTTAAGGCAGTGTGGTTCCAAACTGCTTAGAGTTTTGAAGGATAAAACCAGCACTTTAAACAGGGCATAGAAATGGAATGGGAGCCAACAGAGTTCCTTTAAGTTGATACGATGTGTTCCGTATACCTTGTCCCAATTAGTAATCTAGCTGCCATATTTTGTACGTTTTCTGGGCCCTCAGCAAGGGCAGCCCACAGGCAACACACTGCAGTAGACGCAGTGTGAATAATTGTAGCCAAACTATCCCTGTCTATATGGCAAGCTATACAAAAAGCACTGTTCAATGCAGAATTCAGTGTGGCCCAGTGTTTAAAGAATACTCACCTTGCTTTCAAAGATCCTACTCAAACAATTTTAAAAATCCAGTTTTCCCAAAAGGAAGCACCATTTTCATTACACATCTCTTTCGCTCTTTCTGCCTGTTTTTTGTTGTTGTTTTGCAGTGACATAAGAGATGGCTGTAAAACTCCTACGTTAAAGGTTAAATGTGATTTGGGTAAGATAGATATTCGGGGATTTCTATCCTCGTTCTTTCAGTTGGAATTCTGAAAGATTTTACACACCTTGCTGAGCACAGCTGCAATCTGACATTCCCCACAGTAGCTTACCAATACCTTTGCTAGAGCCCTGGAGGAAACATTCTCACGGAGCTTGCAAAAGAATTCACATTCCTTGTTAACTCTGTCCTTGACCTCTCATAAACTGAGCTCTTCAGTTCTGCCAAACTACACTCACATCTACACACATCCACAAAGCCTTTTGGGAACTGCAGCCACATTACGGCTTCCTGCAAAGTAATACCTGCAGCTGCAGGCTTTGAAACAGCACCTTCTTCCAGATTTAAGGACTAGATGAATTTAATGATCAGCAAATGAAACCCAATCCAGGTTTCCAAAGTATATCAATTTTCTTTTTTTAAAGAAAAGTATAATCACAATTATGACACCAATGAATGTGAAACTTCTTTTTGACTAAATATCCAGAAGCAGCAATAACAAGTGCAAGCTTATTCTGTGAACCGCCCTGAAACCTGAGGGTATAGGGCGGTATATTAATAATTATTATATTATATTATATTATATTATATTATATTATATTATATTATATTATATTATATTATATTAAAAACCAGAGGGTTATAGTCAATGTAGCACTAAGGAAACCATTCCATCAAGTATTTCTGCTTGCCAGTCAGAACAACCTCCCCTCCTTGCACTGTTTTGGAGTTTTTCCTGACCCTCCAGAGCAGATTAGGGGAGACTACAGGGGCACATGGGGGGAGGGGAATCCCCTTTGCAATCACAGGACTCATTGCGCAATGTGCTAGCATGACTATTTAGCTTAGGTCCCGCTAGTGCCATTGTTTAGTGTAGTTCCATTCTATTTTCAATAGCTCTTATTTATTCCTTCATGGGGAGTCTTCTGGTTACTCTTGCTTCCCCCCTTATTACATTTATTTTCACAAAATTTTGCAGTATTGTCCAGTTAATTCTGCCAGTTCCTGAAGCTGGGTAAATCAATTGCTCAATTTCTGCAGTATTTCAAAGGGACCACGGGGGCCCTTTATTTATTTCAACCAATGGTGGTTTAGAACAGATATCCCAGCTGAACTGGAAAGAGGAGCAAATTCCAAGTGCACCCTCTCCCTTGTTTTCTGCTGCTCCACGAGGCAGGACTAGAACCATTGGGTAGAAACGGTAGAGAAGCAGGTTTTGGCAAAACGTAAGAACAAACTTCCTAATGCTAAGAGGTGGATAATGAAACAGGCTGCCTCAGGAAGGAGTGCTCTCTCCTTCGCTAGAGGGATTTAAGGAGGCTGGCTGGCAAGCTGTCAAGGATGCTGCTGCAGTTGCATCCTGCTTTGCAGATCACTGCAGTGAGCAAGGGTTGGACTAGATTCCCCTCAAAGGACATGCCCTCTTTTGGGGGGGGGGGAATTGTTGGCACCATTCCAAGGTCTCCCTGAAGACTGGCCATGGCCCTGTGCTCCACGTTCTCCTATCCCAGCCACAACTGACTGGACAATCTCACAAAATTAGTTATTTTCCATATCCACACTGATCATCCTGTCCCAAGTTCTGATGAAAGAAAGAACTATCATAGTCCAATTACATTAATGGACACAAAACCTTCATGAAAAGGGACAGCCCAATCAACGAAAAGCCTGCAGGGGCTTGCAGGAAAAAGAAAGATTGCTTCTGGATCCTCAGAGAGCAATGAGTTCCTCAGCACAGGACGGGCCAGTGAGTAAACTTCACTACTTCCAACTGGTTGCCCAGGTGGGAAACAGGCTTTTATGAGCCTCACGTCTTGCTTTTGCTCACAACTAGGCAAGACCCTGGGCAAACACAGCCCAAAGCGTCACCTGCTGCCGCTGCCCTCTTGAGCCCCAGCTGTCTTCTCCCACCCCACAGGCTTTGCTGCAGCTGTGAGGGCCTCTTTTGACAGGTGCACAGTCTGTGCTTTGTTTCACCTGAAGATATTCACAGAATTTATTTTGCCATTCTATGGCATTCAAAACTTGCACAGTTTCATATTACAAATGACACTTTGATACATTTTGCAGTGTTTTATTTATCCAGCCAGATTGAGGTTCCCTGTTCCTTCATGCCACTGATGTTGCTTTAGTTTTCTTATAATTCTCTGGGTCTTGTTTTTATTAAAGATATTCTGTTCTTCAAGTCCCAGAATAGCAGTCAACTGAAAAAAACAATGGAGAAACAAATTCCTTTAATTCTTACAGTGGCAGATATCTGCAAACCATTTAGAATTGGTCACCTTGCCCTTAAGCCTATGTGTTTATATTGACTGCAACAAAACTAAAGCAAGTGCAAGCATGGCGTTCTGAATCATTTGCATTTGAAAGCATTTTCTAACATAATTGTTTTTCAGCATGAAGGAAGATGCATGGAAGCCTTGCACAGATAGTCATAGCGCACCACTAGTGCATCTTTTTTGGAAGCACGTAGACACAGGCCACAATCCAGCACAGAACTATACATTGTGAACAGAATGTGCAATGGGTTGTAAGAGTTCAATGGGACTTACTTTTGGGTAAGGCTGTAAAGGATTGCCTCCTGCAATCTTATGTACATCCACTAAGCAGTGAGTTCCTTCAGTGTGATTTATTTCCAACTCTACAATTCTATGATTCTACGTTGCGATTCTTGCATCACAGGGGCTTGGACTACATGACCCTTTGGGTCCCTTTCAACATTGGGTCCCAATGTTTAGGATTCTAAACATCCCATTGTTCTAGAATATCTGCATCACCACATCCATTTGATTCGCCTTCAGTCTAGTTTATTGGACAGACATAGATTTGAACACTGGGAACACTGGGGAAGTGCATCTTTGTTGCTCCTGCCAGACTTCTTAGTGGCTTTCAATACCATTGACCCTGATATTCTCCTGTGCTGCTTGTATCTGAGTGTTGTAGTTATTTGCAGTAGTTCCAGTCCTTCCTGGAGGGGTGGTCCCAGATGACACTGAGAGGCTCATTGGCCCACACATCTCCCATGCCGCATCTAATTCAGATGTAGCCAAAGTAAGTCCCTCCAGAGGTTGCTGGACCATAATTCCCATCAGCCAGCTGTTAGCAAACATCCTGTTGGGGCAAGTTGTGAGACTGACCCCCCAGGTAGGGACGAAGCCTGGGTGCACTCCTGGCTACTCGAGTCCAGTGGCACACTGATATGCGGTTGTTCCCCAGTGTGAAGAACAACACACACAAGCCATTAAGGCTAAACTATTTTATTGTAGATAAGATGCAGAGTATGTCTCTGCTTGCCAGCTCAGTAAGTCAGAGCTGTGCATAAGAGCGTCTAGCATCTCTCGAGCCAGAACTGAAAGTGAAAGTAAAGATATACAGTAACATCACATGGTTGAAAGACAAAACAGCTGTCTTTCTCATGGGAAAAACACAAGTCATACCAGCCTCGCTCGGTCTGTACCAATATCCTAACACCAGCATGGTCAATGCTACCATAATGACACAAATACTGGTGAAGGTTATCTGGGGTTTTGCACCACTCTACTGACACCCATCTCTTCCTCTACTTTTTCTTACAGGTAGGTAGCCGTGTTGGTCTGCCACAGTCAAAACAAAATTAAAAAATTCCTTCCAGTAGTACCTTAGAGACCAACTAAGTTTGTTCTTGGTATGAGCTTTCGTGTGCATGCACACTTCTTCAGATACACTGAAACAGAAGTCACCAGCCCCTTATATATAGTGAGAGAGTGGGGAAGGGTATTACTCAGAACGGTGGTGGGAATGGGTGATTGGCTGATAGGTGTGGAAAACCTGTTGACGACTCTTAACGGCTGCAATTAGTCTTGCAGGAAAAAGCAAGGGGTGAGATGGCTAAAGATAGCTTTGTCGTGTGTAATGAGATAAGAATCCAATGCCTTTGTTCAGACCAGGTCTCTCCATGGTTTTAAGTTTGGTAATTAGTTGCAATTCATCAACTTCTCTTTCCAGTCTATTTCTGAAATTCCTTTGTAGTAAGACAGCTACTTTGAGATCTTGTATAGAATGTCCTGGGAGACTGAAGTGTTCTCCTACTGGTTTCTTTGTCTTGTGATTCCTGATATCAGATTTGTGTCCATTTATCCTTTGGCGTAGGGTTTGGCCTGTTTGTCCAATATAGAGAGCTGAAGGGCACTGCTGGCATTTGATGACATACACTTTTCTGCAGCAGTTGGCTTTTTCTAGGTCACGGGGTTTCAAGCTGTGGAGACTGCTTTGGGGGAAGTTCTTTGAGGCTCTCTGGATCCTTTGAGGAGTCGGTGGATCTAGTTCTTGGAGTCCAGGGGCAGAAGTGTCTCCTTGGAGCTCAGGGGAGGAGATGGGTACTCCAATGCTGGTGGATTCACAAGACAGACCATTGACTAGATGTAACTCCTCCTTGGGCTGCTATTGTAGGAGGGTTCTGCATCTAAGAAGTTCTGGTCCAGGGTCATGACAAGCTGACATTTAAAGGGAATGTGTGACTTCTAGGTTACAACAACTATCTAGGCTACTGGTATCTTTCTGGGAATTCTTCAAAGTCCTGGTTATAACCAACATACCTCTGAAGACATTGGGATCTTCTCTGTCCTACCAACATCTGATATGTATTTGGCAGAAATCTGAGGGCATGCTTAGTGGCTGCATCCAGATTTTGTAAGACCCTACCAATAGATGTTGTTCTGCTATCCGGTAAAAGGCTTTTTACTTAAGTAGATGTTTGACCACTAAGCTGCTCTGTACTTCAATGTGTAACTTAACCCATTGTCTGACATTTATTTGCTCCTCTTTAATTATTATTATATTATTATATTACTAGGACATTGACTAGTATGTTTTATTGTAGGCCTATTTTATTATAAAATTTATTGTTAACTACCTTGGGGTTTTTATGTGCAAATGCAGGGTAAACATTTGTTTGTTTGTTTGTGCACATATATATGCCCATGAAATTTGAGGTTCAATGCCATTGAAGAGATCAGATAAAATTTACTTAAGCCACTGGCTGGGAAATCAAACTGGAAGTTCATTAGTTTGAATGGAAAACAATATGTTTTTCCAAACCCTTGGCAAAGTCATCAGTACTCAGTGGAATTTTCTTCTACACTTAGAAGTAATAAGAATCCTTTAACATACACAGCTGGATTTCTGAACTGAATTAACTTTTACATAGCTTGGTCTAGCAAAGAACTGCACTTCTCTCAAATTCAAGAGGAATTTTTATTATCATGGTTACTTAATCGGCAGGCAATGTAAGTGTCAAATATTTGGCATAGGTCTTCCAAGGATTTAACAGAAGGACGCTTTGTTTCGTAACAGAGGGCTCTTATGGAAAAATTATTGGTAATATTTCTCAAACATTATTATGGTAGCTTAAGGGTAGATGAAAGTCATTTAACTGTCATAATTCATTCTGCCAAGAGCAGTGATGAATTTAATGAAACTATTTATTGAAACTGGTTGAGAAAAGATTTTCAAGATTCTCAGGCAAACTACCGGTATTCAAGATGAATAGGCTGATATATGAGACATTTATTTATTTGGATTTGTAGCATGCCAATATCCTTAGGGAGCCAGTGTGTGTGTGTGGATGTGTATACAAACACACAATTACAAGAGAAATTATCAAGGACCTTAGTCCTCGAAAGCCTCAAAAACTCTTTGATCACGTGCATGAAGAAACTTTAAAGAGTGGAATTTAAAAATTATTCCAAGGACCCATGTGAATGGGCATTGTGTTCATGCTACCCTATTGCCAGTGTAATATAGTAGATGGAAAGGAGTCACAAAAGGTGATGAAATCCTCAGCCATGATGTTTTTGGGGTTGCATTTGCTCAATCTTTATCTTGAGTAAAAAAGAAACAAAAGCCTGAATTCAATAAACCCAGTGTGCTAGCTAAAGCCAGTGCAAGGACTTCCACTAGCAAAATGCAGCCTTCTCCCCTTCTCCTGACCCTCCAAAATTTACTCAGAAGGTTCAGAAACTACAGAACCATGCATTTACTCAGAAACTACAGAACCATGCAGGGGGAGGAGAGGAGCTTTGTTCCCTCTAGCAAGGAGAAATACCTCCAATGATGAAATGATCAAGATAGTAAAACACTGAATTCCACCCAAAGATTTGTATACACTGAAAACTGCCACAGCAGGCCTACACAATTTGTGATTCACTAAAGCAAATTCAGAGCACATACCAGGTATTGTGGCTTGTCAAGTGTTTGTGACTCCTCTTATTTCGCTGTTCCAGACACATGCAAAATTAGATTGTTTGCAGAGTCTTTTGTGGGCTGCCACACATGTGTGGCGTGTGGCACTCAATTTAGTTGATCACGAGATTGCAGGCTTCCTGTTTCCGGCAGTGAGAAATAGCTGACTCCCACACGATCGGACCTCAGCCGTGCCAGTAATTCAGGGTTGATATGGGGGTAATTAGCCCTAGCAGACTCCCCAGGGTGGGGGAGGACTGTCTCGTAGACCCGCAGTCCATCCAATATTGTCGGCTTGCATCAAAATGCAAGCGGCAGGATGCTGAGTCTCAGAGCACAGCACGGTGGCACTCTCCGAAGTCACTCTCACAAGCCAGAAATATCTGTTTGATAAAGTAAATAGATTTGAACAATAAACAGACATAGTCTGGACCGAAGAGGACTGAGGAAAAAACCTGCAGAACTGCACGATCCCTGGTGTTTAAGCAAGCTTGGACTTAAAAAAGATTCTCATCATGGTGTTTGGATTTACGGAGGTGAGTGGTACGTTGTTCTTCTTTTTCTTCTCAATACCTATTATTGTTTTTCTAGGCCAAGCCTCATTAAGAAACCTTTTTTTAAAAAGTACAGACGGACTTCTATTTATAATTAAGTACAATATTCAATTGTGCGGCTTTATTTAGACTTGAAAGACTTGATAAAGATAAAAGAAACAAGGTGGCGCTTGTTAATATGACGCAGCACAGAAAAATGAGAACTTCTCCCTTTTTCGAGGGAAGTGGGAAATATTTCCTAGCTGATTTTATAATGACTTGAGACAACAATTTGGGATAACATACAGTGCATCTGTTTGCAGAATTTCTTCATTATGAGAGAGAGAGAAGGCTAGCAACCCCCCTTCTAGGGCCCAGAGGAGGGGATTGTGTGGTCCCCAGGAAAGCTGATCGGTCACCAAATGATTTATATCTGTGGAATACAGTTCAGTTACATTACAATATTGCAAGCAGTGTGCTCAACAACTTAACGATGGGAAATTAGTGTGAACAGTGGCAATTTAATATCCTGGAAGTTACTGTGTCATTAAACTTCAAATGACAGACTTGGACAACAGCCCACATTGGAAGATTGGAACGAAGTCAAGAAAAGCTGCGCTGGCAAATAGACAATTGAATACACACATACACACACACACACACACACACACACACACACACACACAAAGCTGTACCTGATGGATGAAAGGATATATGATTTCTGACATGACTGAGAATCGCATAACCAGGGACGGATAAATTTAAAATGTTACGATGTGGAATGTGGAAAATATGAGAACAAGAAGAAGGCAAGAACAAAGATATTGGAGAAATACTTCGAGGTCCAGACTATGGGAAGCCCAGAAAAATTTATAATTAATAATTCGGATTGTAATTTGGTTGTTTTTTATTTTAGTTTATTGTTTTTAATTGGATTATGATTATGATTTGATGGATTAGCTAACTGGCTGTTTTTATTGGAAAATTAATAAAAATTATTTTTTTTAAATTTAGATGATCACAAGTTGTGCAAGCTTGCAGCACTGCAATGCACAGCAGCAATAATAATAATAATAATAATAATAATACTGTTACAACTGTGAGTAGAGTGCTGAAAAATACTCTGGTATTTTATTAGAAGATTTGTGTTTCCAACACAAGAAACACCTTATGCTTCTCACCCCAATTTATGTAATTCGTGGGCATTCTTTGTTAATTTATGCGCTTTTGTAGAGTTTAAAATAACAGCACTTATTTCTGTTTATGTTTTCTTCTTCAAGCTTTTGCAGCATAACCCTTAACAGTGTTAGTGTACCAGTCCTCTTATACAAATGAAAATGTATTTTGAATAGCTATTTGGCACGTCCTTGTAAAATGGTGTCACACATAGACTAACAAATAGAACCTTTTATGTACAATTAAAAATAAAGCTAAGTCCAACAAATCCCAAAAACTTCTCAATGCTGGGCAGCACTGAAAACACATCTATTTGGAATTCACTGATTCAAACTGTGCCTTTCTTGAAAATTATAAAATACTTTAGAAATGTTGCAAAGTAATAATATTAATAAAGTAAACAGAATGAATTAATAGTTAAGAAACAGTATTGGTGACACCGGTGGAGGAAGAGGGGGGTGGAGGAAGAGGGGGGCGGGGAAGCGCACCGCCCCCGGCACCACGATCCCAGTGGGGTGCCATCATGGTTGCCCCCCGCACTGGGCTCCACGCCCCTCCCAGGTAGTGCGCCACACCCCCAGGACATGCACGTGCCTGCGGGTGGTGCGCCACACCCCTGAGGGTGACACGCCACACCCCCAGGATGTACACCACGCCCCCAGGATACACACCATGCCCCTGCGGACGGCGTGCCACGCCCCCAGGATGCACGCCATGGGCACTGGGATGCGTGCCAGCTACGCCCACGCCTGCTCTTTGCCCCCATGTCAGAGCATGAAGCTCCGCCACTGATTGGTGATAAAGCATTATGTTATCACCAATTAATTGTTAACTGCGAACATGGAAGGTTCATTTTTCATTCTTTTAGCTTTCAGTCCTATACACACTTTGCTGGAAGTAAGCTCCATTGAACTAACTGGGGCTTGCTTCTGAGCAAACTTGCACAGGTTATTGTCAATTTAATGTAAGCGACAATTAACTCCAAACTTTTCCATTTTTTCCTCTACACCAATATATACATGAGAATCACACTTCCTATGCTGATGACACCATAATTAAAAAAAATGTTGGTCTTTCAGATTCTTCACTGGTTTTGCTGCAACAGACTAACATGGCAACTGCTCTGGTAATAAATAAAAAAAATTCCAGAATATAACACAATTTAATTCTATAATTAAAATAGTAAACATTTGAAGTTCCATATGGGGTGGTCCCAATTTCAAGTAACGTTAGTTATATCAGTCCACAGGAAAGAAATAAGGCTTCAGATGATCACGACTACTGGTAACTTGTTCTGCCACCTGTCCCCTTCATGTATAATTACACGTTTGTCCACACGTGGTTTTGTTTTTTTATATTTGTCTATTTCAACTGTTCAAAAATAAATAAAAGTCTTTTTTTAATGACTAACTTGTTGCATTCATTTCAACAACACATGGTAATGAGTAACTTTTGCTGAATAGGGCTCTAAAGTACAGCATTTCTGTTTTCCAACACTGCCTAGCCAAATGCTCCTGGGATGCAGAGCATGAAAGCAACAGTTCTCTGCCTGTTGTTTTCCCTCTGGAATCTAGTATTTACCTCCAGTATCAGAGGCAAAATGTCTCTAACACATCAGTCCAAATAAATCTATGTTAACATCTGTGGCCACAAAAAAAGGTATCTCCAAAAGATGCTCAGGATTTAGCAAGAAAATTCTACAGACAGAACACAGTACAGACAGAGCACAGTACAGCAAAGAAAATTCTACAGGCAGAACACAGTACAGTGGTACCTCGGGTTACATACGCTTCAGGTTACATAAAATCCCCACATGTAATATCTTTCATGTAGCAATTCTCTGACAATTTAAGCTGTCTGTAGGCATGTTAGATTATCTGGAAAAGTAACAAAAATTACTAATGAAAATAACATATTGATAAACTGCTAGTCATTTACTATAGTATACTGTTTAATACACTATACTAGTGGTTTTCAACCAGTGTGCCATGGCACCCTGGGGTGCCTTGAATGATGCTTAGGGGTGCCACAGACAATAACAGCAAAATCAACTTGCATTTACATCAACTAGTGAGAAGAGGCAAAACACTCTGCCAGATACTCGCTTGTAGTCACTGCTTAGCCAGCGGAAAATGTCGGGTTTTGACTCTAAGTCCCTATTGTCTCCGGATAATATACTATCCAGTGCCTTTAGACAGGATTACCAAGAACAGATATTACACATTTGTTTTAGATATCACACATTTGCTTTGAAAGGTAATGTGACTACAGGGATACTGCCCTTTGCTAGCAAAGATACTTGACCTCTATTGCACTGCCTTATTTAACATGCAGCAGAAGGAAAATAGAAAGTCTGCTCTGCTTAGCTTTCAGGGAGGTGGGGTGGAAACCTTGGTAGACCCCCCCCCCCTTTTAAGGCATCAGAAAATCACACATAAATCATACACTTGAATAGAATTAGGTCACAGATAGAGATATTTATGTCTAGACTAGTTTCCACACATTTAATTTTCTGATCTGTCCCTTAGCCTGACCTTACCTAAATGTGGCAAAAGTCACAGATTGTATTTATCGGGAGTTTGCATGATGTCGTTTGTAAAAATACAATGTGATGAAGTACGCTGCCCATGTGTAAATACCTCTGAGAGTCATGCTCTTACTTCACATTTATCAAGACGTATGGAAATACTTTGAGTTTGCTGGCTTTGTCTGTTTTTAATCAGACTGATAAAGCATAGTGTGCCATTCTAAGTGTCAAGAGAGCGACAGAGAGAGGGAGAGACAGACAGAGAGAGAATAAACTGCTCAGCACTTGAAGTGAAAGAAGATAATGGTTATTCTAGATATATTAAAGAAATTAAAACTTTTATATATAGCTTAGCGTTTTCTCTTATTGGGATGGATAAACCTAAGTTTTTAATAACACTGTAAAAATGTTAAGTATACTGAAATCTATCCCTCAAAATTTGTTGAGATTTTGTTGAAGTTTGTTGGAGAAAGGGACTCAATGGAACTTCCTTCTGAGTAGACTTGCATAGGATTGCACTGTTACTGTG
Source organism: Lacerta agilis (assembly GCF_009819535.1). Lineage (NCBI taxonomy): Eukaryota > Metazoa > Chordata > Lepidosauria > Squamata > Lacertidae > Lacerta > Lacerta agilis. The sequence continues at coordinate 39,790,984 of NC_046312.1, forward strand.
TTACACAAAGGAAATCTATTATGATACAAAATAAAAATTTCTTTCCAGCAGCACTTAGAGACCAACTAAGTTTGTTCTTGGTATGAGCTTTCGTGTGCATGCACACTTCTTCAGAAATTTTTATTTTGTTTTGACTATGGCAGACCAACACGGCTACCCACCTGTAACTGGTATTATGATACAAGTTTTCTTTCAAAGCATGATGAGAGTTGTTGATCTTACTGCTACATTTTTCTATTTATTTATTACATTTATGTCCCACTTTTCTTCTATGGAACTCCAGGCAGCATATTTGATGGGATGTTTCAGGTGGTACCATCCAGACACTTACCAGATCCTGACCTGCTTAACTTCAGATAAGGTTGCCATATACCATACTAATGTTCAGAGAACACCGTGGGCTTTCTTTCCAATATACTGACAGTGTAAATAAAGTAAATTTAAACAGCTTGCCAAAGCGGGCAAGCATAATCAGTTCAACATTTTGTCTAGTGTCTCACAAGGTAGAATTGAGAAAGCTGTACGGAGTTATAGATGCATAATCACAGGCATGCTCCAGAAGTTTTTGTGTCTCACTGTCACAATATGCTTCAACATATACTAGAACCAATTATATATTTCTTACCCTACTAGTAGGGATGGCTAAACCATGGCACCACAATACTTTTTGTGGGGGGCCCAATACCATTCAACATTTGTCAAGTAGTTATATTTATTCTTAATATATATATTTTTTTAATTGACTGCTCCTATCAATTGTCCACTATGGTGTCATGGCGCGCAAATGGGTGTGGTTTTTTTTTGTCCAATACAAAACAGGTACCTCACTGTAATACTGCAATGCCAAAATATTTTTGTGACCCCCCCATGACCACCATGTGGTTTTGTAATTACTTTTTTTAAAATGGCCACAACCACTTTTATGCTTCTGAACACTTGAAGAACAAAGGTCGCTAACTCCATTAGAATATTCTATGAACTGAATTTTACTGTAGCATTCATTCTAACATACTATTCTACACCACTACAACTTAAGAAAGTTCATTCCTTGCCCAGCTCTTCCATTGTGAATGTATATGAATACGTGATTTGTATTTTGGAGTCTTTTTTCTACATGCTAACATTCAAAAGGCAACTGTAAACAGTCCTTCCACTCTGATTAGTTTACCTGTATAATTAACATATTCCCAAATGCCAGTTTCTCTAATTCACATATCACAATTTAATGACTACATATTAACATAATGTTTGAATTGGCTCACACTGCCTTTTCTCTGCTGAAAACAAGGTTTCCTCAGATTCTTTTTTGATAAACAGTTTTGTTAATGAGTTTTCCTTTAAAAAGAATATACAGCTGTCTCCTGCTGTAATCTCAGTGGAGAACCGCAAAAAATGATTGCAAAATAAAAATGATTACAAAATAGAAACAGCCACGTGAAGTTGTTGAAGATGTTTTCTGCGCTCTCTTCAATTATTTCTTTTGCAAAATTGAAAACATTATATTTTGAAAGATTATCTCACAGCTGTCAGTCGCCAACGAACTGGGGCGGGGGGCTTGTTTCTTTTCTATGACTGATAACGAAAGCAGCCTTGCATTTAATAACCTGCTTGGTAGCATTATGAGACCATGCAGGTGAATAAGTGAAGAAGGGATGCTTGCAATCAGCAAGAAAGTAGGTGGACTCTTTTTGGATCATAACTCAGACACAAGGGCATCAACACTTAAAGGCATTGCACACTATCTTTAAATTGGCAAACTGGAGTGGAAGGAGGTTAGGCCACATAACAATTACCCCTTCTCTTTCTCCCCCCCCCCCGCCCCCTAAAACCTCAGATAACCCATATAGCTATGTTAGAAAATTGGACTAGACTTGTAACGAAGCCAATTATAAAGAAATGGGGGAAATAAACTTGATGTGGTTGGGTAGACAGCTGTCTTGAAACCCGCCTTCCTACTGAAGCTATTGTTTCTCTTTCGGACACTTCCTAGTCATGTACCTCTTAGTTCAGGGCTGTGAAATAGGGTCCAGGATCTTTACCTCCCCAACCCCCCATGGGCCAGCTCTGACAGGTACGCAGGGCCACCCGACTCTCAGTTGAACAGGCAACTTCAAAGGGACTCACTCTCAGCACCAGTCAGTTGATTGGCACTGAAAATGAGATCCTTTGAAGGGCAACTGTCAGTCACCTTCTTCTTTTTAGCTGGATGCCTGAACCCATGGACATTATATATAAATAGCCTCAAACAGCCCATGCTGATTTTTCCGTAGAACTTGGATTGTGACTCCTGCCCTGAAAAAAAGCTGTCACTCTTCCAAACCCCATTATCATTCTACCATGCTTTGGTTCATTCTATTTCCCTCCCAAACACATTCCTTCCCCTACCCCCCACCCCCCACTTTTCTGCTATAAAGCAATATTTTCAGTGCAGGTGTTGAAAACAATCTAGGTTTAATGATTTGCAAGCTGCATTCATTGAAATAAGCAAAACTACAGGTAAAGATTGCATAACTATTGAGGCAAAAATAATTAATCAACTGTCATTCCAGTTGCATAAGGTTTCACTGGAAATACTTATATTACAGGTTGCAGCCTTTGTAGCCCAGATTAACTCCTTGCAGGGGGTATTCATTTATTAAGTTTGTGTTAATGATTAATTGCTCTGTATTTTAAAATGTGGTGGCTCCTATAGGCAATTTCTAGCTAATTCACCCTGTTACAATAATTAACTTTTTAAATTCAACAAGCTACAGAAAAAGGAGTGGTGGAGTTTTGCAGTCTACACTCACTGAAGGATTGTCTAAAGGCTGTTTCTGCTGTTGAATGAATAGCTGTGCATAATCCTTTCTTCAAGGCAGCATAGAAAGTGCAGTCAAAATACTGTAATAGAGAAATTCTACTCATCATATAAAAACAAGCTGAATGAATAAAAGATCACAGAGATACATTTCCCCACCACAGAGTACCCCAAAGACCTCTGAAACTGGGTCACATAGCCCAATGCCAACAGCTGGCAAGGAAAGAGAGGGGCCAATGTTCCCTAGAGAAATTGCTCACAGAAAGAACATGGCCCGATGGGTCATTCAACAGTATTGATCCTATTGGTGTGCAGAATTTTCTTACACTCATTTTGTTTTCAAAGTGTTTCCTCGGCAATGTTTATTTAAAAGAACAATTTAGTATAGAACGGTAGGTATGTTCTATAATAGTTAGTCAACTAGCAAAGTATAGCTTGAGGGCGTCTTTACTAAAACCACACCATTTGGAAGGGACACAATGAAATGTGTGAGGATAGAGAATGCTTTGTGTACATTCTGTTCCAGAAGTTACACGATTAGCGAAAATAATAAGATTATGGTAAATTAAAAATCAAAAACAAAACTACATATTTAGTTTTAACACTACAGGTTCCTCTTGTTAATACTGGTGCTCAAAAATTATGAAGCAAGAATAGCTCAGAAACCCCAAAACCGATGCTCAAAAATTACGAAGCAAGAATAGCTCAGAAACCAAAAAACCTGATCAAATTATTACTCTACCTTTTTGGAACAGTATTCCACAGTTTACAAGGACTTCCATATTGATTTCAGTTGGAGGAATAACTGCAGAGGTAACAGGATATGTGCATCTACCCCCTCACTATGAGTATGTATGTGTGCATATGATATATATTACAGAGAGATAAGATTGGATCCAGATGTTACTTGAACTTAAAAGTCATTACTAAATGTGAACTAAATGCAACTAACTTGAGTGCAATATATGTCTACTCAGAGAAGTCCTCCTGAGTTCAGTGAACTTCATCCCAAGTAAGTACACACAGGACTGTCTGGGTTTAACCTGAAATAGGCCAAGACCATTTTGTGGCAAACAACACTGAAATATTCAAGAACACAGCTGAAAAGCACAACTCTCCCAGTAAACACAAGCACTGATGTTGAGTCTTAATATACTATTTTTATTTATTATATTTATATACCACCTTTTTCTTCCAAGGATTTCAAGTTGGTGTATATAGTTCTGCTCCTCCACATTTCATCCTCACAACAACCCTGTAAGGTAGGTTAGGTTAAGAGATGGTGGCTGGCCCAAGGTCACCCAGTGAGCTTCACGGCTGAGTGTGGATTCGAACCCTGCTCTCCCAGGTCCAAGTCCCACACTCTAACCATTATGCCACACCAGCATTCAAAACTGAAATGAAATAAATGCATTCAAAACTTCAATAAAATCAAGCGGCATGCTCTTCCCATGCACAAATCCTGTCTTACTAAAAGCCTCCCATGGTAGTTAATAGTACAGCATGGCATATATGTTAGTCTGGCAGGGAAGATGGGAAGGAGAGAAAAGACATCTATTGAGCTGCACACACTGGAGGTTGGGTTATAATATGTACACTAAACAAAAGTCATAGGCTATGATAATTCTTGTGTAACATGGCATTTTTAAAAAGGCACAAAGGGGATTTCATATCATCAATAGCATGCAGCTGTTTAAATCATTAGTAGGGTACACTAGTGTTTTGTATATGGGAGGCAACTGTTTGATGAAACAGAAAAGCAGAAAAATAAGGGGCAGCAACAAGGAAACATGATGCTCTTCAAAAGAAGGCAAGATCTCATCTGAAAATAATACTGAAATATCATCTGAAAACAATAGTGAAAAATAGGGGGGAATACCAGTGGAGCACTGCCCTTGAAATACCACCCACTCAAGTACCATCATGATAAAGAGTCTATTCATATGCCCATCTCAGTACATGGCAACTGTTTTCTGTAATGATGTTCTAAAACCCAAGCCTTGTTTGGTCTTACACTGAGTGGCAGCTTCTCATTACCATCCAACCAGAAATCCCTGAAGGCTGGACTCCATCCACCTCTTTCTACAATTTCCAGAATCTTTGTCATTGGGGCAGATATGCCTTATTGTCACATCCAGTATGGCCCTAAGGATAATCATCTCTGTAGAAATACTTTCAATACACTTTCAAGGGTGAAAGATGAAAAGATGGCAATGTGTGATTATCCCAGCTATGAAATACTTTTTCACTGTGACCATTGCTAACAATTGACATTCCCCTCCCCCATAAGACTCATGTTCTGATGAGAGGTCAAGCATGAAAGTACAGCCCTGATTTCAGAAAAACATTCTGTACCTGGCTAAATGCCAAGTTTCAAGTTGGATGGTATAATGAGCACTGTAACTGTGAGATTAAGATTTTTTGTTTTGTTTACTTGTATATCAAACTTCAATAGAAATATTTAAATGCCTAACAACCGCTTCCTCATGCAGTATTAATACTCATTAAAAGTTCACACTCATTCTCAACATTGGAAAGTCACGCTGCAGTTCAAGCCTTGAGTTTGCTGTTCTAAAATGATTCCAATTATTGCAATAGAGCCAACACTGTGCACTTTGGAAATTGTTGAACTACTGCTCCCATCAACCCCAGCCAACATGGCCAATAGTCAGGCACAGTGCTGTCAAGTATCCCGTTTTCCCCGGGATTCTCCCTTATTTCAAGCAGTTTCCCGCTGCTCTCCCTTATTTTTTATTTCCCTTAAATTTCCCGTTTTTAATGGAAGCAGCTCCTCCCCTGCTGGCCAGGGACTGGGTGGGAAGACCTCACCTACTTGGAGAGAAAAGCCTCAGCCCTCAAAGCAAGTGGGAGCCGTTTCCCATGCTTACGGGGGGGGGGTGTATTCCTCCCCCTGCATCAGCCCCTATCCGTTGCCGCCGAGCCCCTCAGCCGGCCAATAGGGTTAGCTGGCGGGCGGAGCCTGGCTGCCTTTGAGCAGCTGCTGCTTCCTGTCCTGTTTTGATGGGATCAGACAAGAAGACGATGGGGCTCCATTGCGCAGAGCACATGGCTGCCCTCCTCTTTGCTGGCTGCCCTCCTCTTTGCCCGAGCCCGCTTGGAGTTTACATTGCTGCTCCGCCCACTTTTGCTTCTGGCTCCGCCCACCACTGACATGTGACTGTCCCCGGGATAGGTGAGACTGCTGGTCCCTTATTTTCAAATCTGAAACTTGACAGCTATGGTCAGGCATGATGATGGTGGTGGTGATGGTTAATTACACTTATTAGTTGCTTACTAAAACAAACATTAAAAACCAAACAAAATACACACCAATAATATGTATAAAAGAGCAGATCCAACTGAACCACACTCCACTGAAATAAGCTCCAAAGGCCAGGGCAAATAAACATGTTTTGCAGGAAGCCTAAAAACAGATTGTGATGGTGCCAGACATAACTCCCAGGGGAGAGCATTCCACAAACAGATAGCCACCACTGAGAAAGCCCATTCTCCCATTACCCCCCTTCATCCCTCTCTCAGAGGGGTCACACAGACTAGGGTATCAGATGAACACATTTGCTTCATTTTGGGAGAGGCAGTCTTTGATGAGACCGACACCTGGTAGGCACCATGCAGTCTATCCCTGAAATAGGGGCTTAAGAATTCAATCCAAAAAATTTGAAGAAAAATCCTCTCTTTCCTTCCCCCATGTTTAAATTTTGGCTGTACAAGTGATCAGATGTAATGAGACTTCAGATAAATGGACTGAGATGCTAGAGAAATCCCCTAAGTTTAATTCTGGAAATATGAATGAAGGCACAGAAGTTACATATTGCCTATCAGAAATGAATAATAGACCAACTGGGAAACAATTTTATAGCATTAAATTTGGGGTTTTCCCAGAGTGCAGAAACTGGCAGTATTGCACTAGAACCTTCTTTTAGATGAACTTTACCCTCTTATCATTGAAAAGCAACTACTTTTGTAAAATAATTCAATATCTTTTTAGAGAAAAGTGTCGTGTTGATCCTAGGCACTAAAGTGGAACATACAACTTTTTTGCTATAATTTTCTAACGTTTTATGGTTTGAAATTCAATACAGTTTATTTGTTTTCCTTTACACAAGATAGTATAGCCTAGAAACCTAAAATCCAAAATGTGTTTGATTTGACTCTGGTTTTGCTCAGAATGCTCTAATCAAACTCTGCTGGTGAAGACAAAAATAAGTATCAATTGTGTCTTGCACTACAACAAAAAGCTTAATCCCATCAAATATTACAAAGCCTGTTAAGAATAAAAATAAGAAAGTCCCCCCATCCCTACCCAATTTAAGAACTAATTACAATTCACTAAAGTAACGACACACATCGTTTAAAGCATAAGAATGTATGCTGAAATATAATTAGCAGCTATGAATTAAACCTGGGCGGATTAAACCCATTCTTGGAATGCTATTATGGATGGTGTGTTGTGCAGAAATAATGATCCTTCTGTTTGCACTGCAGCTAAACAGCTTCAATTTACTTTTGACCAGATTGAATGGAAAGAAAGGTCCAGCATTTCAAATTCTGGCCTTCTAAACATAATTAGCCTGAATTATGCCTGTTTCACAGCACCGTATTGGCAATCTGGTTAGTGGCAGAAGGGATAAGGCTGTACCAGCCTCATTTAACTGCTTAATTTATATGGTAATTACAACACTACACCCAGAATAGTGTGCATCTGCCAAAACTGAAGGCCCCACAATAATAAAACTGACATGTGCTGTGATACTGTTGAAGTGCTGACTAAGAAACTTCTTTTATCTCCTCTTGCAGCTATAAAATGGTGTGCATGTTATTACTAGCAGGGTATTTTAACAGCCTTGCATATACAGCAATTATGTAACACATGCACAAAACAACAAGAGTTTCACATCACTTAATAAATCCTTGAGCCCCCCTTAGTTCCAACTCTCTCGCTGGCTGGATTTTATGGTCTGGTAGCTCCATCTGACCATCGGAATACTGGAGTACACACACCACAAAAGCAGTAGAAAAATCGCTAGAAACAATTGATTTGTATTTGCATTCGATCTAGTTGATGAATGGGACATGGTGAATATTTATGGGTTAACAAAAAGAACCTGCTCAGCGACTTTATCCTCTGTGCACCTGTGGCAAGTCACTACTCAAATGCATTAATTTATGTATTTTTAGAGTAGCTTTTAAAGCACCCCCAATCTAATAATTCTTGCAGAAGCCCTGAGATGGAATTAACTGCTGACAGTGAGGCCTTTCTCGTTCACTTAAATGAAGGTGAGCTTCTTTGTTGTGCATTGAGTTTTCACTCTACTGAAGTGAACCAGGATACTGAAGTGAACACATGCATTTAAAAACTGCATCCAAACAGAGTTTCAAATGAGTACTTTGTGAAAACATCACAATAAATATTATCAGACTAGAGTAATGCAATGAAATGGGCTAGTGGAAAGTGAGAGGAACGGAGCATTCTCAAAGGGTTTCAGTGTTTGATTGGACCATTCACAAGGTCGAGTTCAGTCGTTCAGTCGTGTCAGACTGTTCGTGACCCCATGGACCAGAGCACGCCAGGCACTCCTGTCTTCTACTGCCTCCCACAGTTTGGCCAGACTCATGTTGGTAGCCTCGAGAACACCGTCCAACCATCTCGTCCTCTGTCGTCCCCTTCTCCTTGTGCCCTCCATCTTTCCCAGCATCAGGGTCTTTTCCAGGGAGTCTTCTCTTCTCATGAGGTGGCTAAAGTATTGGAGCCTCAGCTTCAGGATCTGTCCTTCCAGTGAGCACTCAGGGCTGATTAGCTTCAGAATGTATAGGTTTGATCTTCTTGCAGTCCATGGGACTCTCAAGAGTCTCCTCTAGCACCACAATTCAAAAGCATCAATTCTGAGTTATAAATATGTAGGTAGTTATAATTAACAACCTAATATACTGCATTTATATATGAATCAGTACAGAGAACCCCAGGAGTCTTGGCACAGCAAATACAAATAAAAAGATCTGAATAAGGGATTACTGATTGTGTCTGTAAGTTGCTTTGAGTTATTTCCATGAGTAAAGCAACTAAATAATAATAATAATAATAATATTCTGAGAAACCAGAGCTAATAAGTGCTAGAGATGATCTGAAGCCTTGGTCTACCATATTTACTGATGGCAGGGTCAAAAATTGTGAATTTTACAATGTTAAAAGAATAGCTCAAGTTAGGCCTAATGTGGGAGATACATGTTTTAAAACATATTTGAAATTAATGCCTGGAATCCCAAGGAATATAATTGTCTCAGCTTTGCATGATAAATTGAGGCTGTTCAGAATTCTTTTGGGAGCCTGCTTAGGATGCACCAATTTCAGGCTCAGAACCCAATTAATAAAAGGGAAGTGTGTAAGAGTTCTACAAATCATTCCAATTTAACTGACCTACCGGGTTGAAAGAACCTATTTTTATGCACTGCAGCATAAAGGCTCTGTTCAGACATTTACAGAGCATGCATCCCTCCACTGAATAAAAATCTAATTTGCATTCTTCCCTGCCCCATGCCTTGTGGAGGGGGAGGTAGAGAGAAAAATAACAGCATCTTCATTGTACATGACCTTAGGTGGATAGCAGAAAAGAGGGACCAGTGCCTCAACTTCCTCTATGTGGAGATTGTTTCTGCCTGTTAAAAAGCCAAAGACAGACTAACATGGACACTGGATGATTTAGTTTCAAGACCAATTTCATTGGGGGAGGTGTTACTTGCTGAATATCTATTGCATATCTTCATCAATGATACTGAAAGAAAAAAAGTCAGTGGCCCAGTTAAACAACAACAAATTATAGCTTTCCCCTCCACTTTACTTGAGAGGAAAAGATTTAAAGCTTTAGGAACAAACCACAACTGGTCGCACCTGAACTTGACAAACAGTGGTTTGTTCATACTAAGTCATGATATCTCCTGGGATGATATATTGGGTGTTAAATAATGGATAACTAAATAAATTACTTGCCAAGTTCACACAAATTGCTGTTTACTCCTAACCAAGAATGAAGCCTTTAAATATTGTATCTTCATATGCATAAGTTAGGGTGGAAGCGTGACCTTGTCCCTATTCAATGTACTAAACAAATCATGTTTTAATTTTCATATGTCTGAATTGGGCCAACATGTAGAATATGATGACTGTAAGTAGCTTCAAAGCATCTGAGTAAAATAATTGCTCAGAAGTTAACTTTTCTTTTCCCCTGATGCATGTTGTTTGTGGCAAAAAGGTATGTGTGGAATGTTTGGTTTTCATCCTAATAATTACTTCCAGGAGCAATGTGCCACCAATTTTTTTCTCACATGGTTCTGGGTTCTACATAAAAAGAAAACACAGTACAGACTTACATAAGCAATTCTTGTTTATCACAGCTTTCTTACTAAAAACACATGGGATGACTCACACAACTCATCCTCCCAGCTCTGGCATATTCATGTCCATCATAAGAAACTCTACAGTGTCTTCACTAAGTCACCAAAAAATGATTAAATTTGTATTTAAAGTTAAGAAAATAGTTGTTAGAAAGGGTTAGGTCCTGGAATGCAGAAATACCAAATAATAAATTTAGAAATTAAAGGTACAAAACGTGTTGTGGTCTTATGGCCGATGCTACAGAACTGCTACTGCCAAGAATCAACCAAGAAGAAAAGGTCTGTGCATACCTGCTGATGTGGAACAGGTAAAAGGTAAAGGAGCCCTGGACAGTTCAGTCAAAGGCGTCTATGGGGTGTAGCCCTAATTTAGCTTCAGACCGAGGGAGCCAGCGTTTGTCCACAGACAGCTTTCCGGGTCATGTGGCCAGCATGACTAAACCGCTTCTGGCACACGGAGGACCGTGACAAATGCCAGAGCGCACGGAAACGCTGTTTACCTTCCCACCACAGTGGTACCTATTTATCTGTTGTTGTTGTTGTTGTTGTTGTTCAGTCGTTCAGTCGTGTCCGACTCTTCGTGACCCCATGGACCAGAGCATGCCAGGCACGCCTATCCTTCACTGCCTCTCGCAGTTTGGCCAAACTCATGTTAGTAGCTTCGAGAACACTGTCCAACCATCTCATCCTCTGTCGTCCCCTTCTCCTTGTGCCCTCCATCTTTCCCAACATCAGGGTCTTTTCCAGGGAGTCTTCTCTTCTCATGAGGTGGCCAAGTACTGGAGCCTCAACTTCAGGATCTGTCCTTCTAGTGAGCACTCAGGGCCGATTTCCTTGAGAATGGATAGGTTTGATCTTCTTGCAGTCCATGGGACTCTCAAGAGTCTCCTCCAGCACCATAATTCAAAAGCATCAATTCTTCAGCGATCAGCCTTCTTGGTGGTCCAGCTCTCACTTCCGTACATTACTACTGGGAAAACCATAGCTTTAACTATACGGACCTTTGTTGGCAAGGTGATGTATTTGCTTTTTAAGATGCTGTCTAGGTTTGTCATTGCTTTTCTCCCAAGAAGGAGGTGCCTTCTAATTTCGTGACTGCTGTCACCATCTGCAGTGATCATGGAACCCAAGAAAGTGAAATCTCTCACTGCCTCCATTTCTTCCCCTTCTATTTGCCAGGAGGTGATGGGACCAGTGGGACCAGTGGCCCCTTCATGGATCACTGCCTTGTCGTGGCGAAGGGGCTTGAATTACTCAGGGAAGCTATGGACAGGTCAAGATGGACAGGTCATAGTGGAGAGTTTGGACCAAACGTGATCTACCTGGAGGAGGAACTGGCAACCCACTCCAGTATCCCTGCCAATAAAACTCCATGGACAAAGACCTATTTATCTACTTGCTTTCAAATTGCTAGGTTGGCTGTGGAACAATGACCACAATTCAGGCATTATGCTATTAGCCTGCACAAGCCAATAACATATGAGGCAAAAGAGATACATTTCATAGTCTATTAGGCTAGCTGGAAAGGAGCAAAATTACAATTGAAGAATGGTATAATCATTGTTATTATTCCCAATGACGTAATGAAGAGCTTCACTAACGGATAGATAGCTTTCTAACTACCACAAAACAACAAATTTACAGGGAGGCTGTTAACTCTCCAAATAAAAGCACCATGTAAAACCCACAATGATGTCTGGAATGCTCAGTGACTGTCAACTGGGTGGTGGGAAACTGTCTCGGCCGTGAGGCACGGCATGCTTGGCAAGGAACCATCAGCTTCACAAGAGTTACAATTTAAGTAGGCCCAGCTGTGCCTTCTCTCCCTTTCTTTTTCCCTTCCACCATCCCCAAACTGAGTTGGTAGCAATGGCAGCACAGCTTTCAGGCTGCACTCGGGGCTTGAGGCAGTTGCAGCTGGCTAGCAGTGCGGTGATGGCAGGGCTTTGGAGCTTGGCTCAGGCCTGAAGTTGCTGCAAGTGGCAGACAGCAGGAGAGGCATCTCAGCTTTCCAGCCTGGCCTGGATGTGGAGCTTCTGCAGTTAGCAGACTAGCGGGCCACAATGGGGCTGCTTTCAGGCTTTGTGCAGCTGAGGAAGTTGAAGCTGTGCAGAGCTGCTGCTGATGCGGCTGCTTGGTGCTGAAAGTTGGCTGCAGAGGTGATGGTTAGCATTGGTAAGTTACACCAGGATAAAGAAAGGGAGCATTTGCTCCTTACTGTGTGTTTGCTGTATCACATCTATTGTCAGTTGTGGCTGTTACCTACATGTGCACCAGCATGCACTGCATAGTATGTCCCACATATGTGTATGACTGTGGCTAGTAACCCCCACTGAATATTTATTTCATTTATTTCATTTTTTCCAATTTGTACACTGCCCTTCATCTGTAGATCTCAGGGAAGTTCACAGAATAAAAATACAAGATAAACACACGAAAATATAGTTAATATAGTGTAAACTTTCTTCTTGATATGATTTCACTGTTAGAATTTTAGTAGTTCCAGTTGTGTAGTAGAATGTGGTACCATGATTACTGACAGGAGTGAGCTCCTGTCACCATACAATACCTCTGATTAAAGATCAGCACTGGCTGCCTATTTTTTACCAGGCCAAGTTCAGTGTGTTATTCTAGTAATATATAAACCCTTAACAGCTTTGCACAAGTTTTCTTGAGGGATCGCCTTGCATCATATGTGCCAATTTGCCTCCTTCAATCTGCCATGTTTGCTTCACATCTGTGAAGAATCGATCTTTGGCAGCAGCTGTGCTTTGGAACTCCCTGTCTTTAACATTAAGCAGGCACCTTTATTATGCAATTTTAGGCACCTGCAAAAAAACTTTATTTTAGCAAGCCTACCCAGATACATAATTCAGTCATATACACTTGTTTTTAAAACTCTGTTGGTTTCTTCTGTATTTCATTGATAATTATTTTATGTTTGTGTATACCACTTAGGTTTTTAAATGAAGCTATTAATAACATTTCTTAAAATAAATAGTGTAGGGCTGGTTTCAGTTGGTGTACTTAATCTAGCAAGCATAGCCCCATGGACATAACCCTGCAAGGCAAGGTCAGTTCAGCCATTCGGGATTACAATTTAGCTGACCTGAGTGACCCAATTAAATTATTTGTAAACATTTCCAGATTATTTTCAGTATTTAATTTTTTTTAGAAATTCGTTGTAAGGGAATTCCTTTTCAACCATGTTCAGCAACAAGCCCTTAGAAGCCAATTATATTTTAAGCCCCTGACCCACCATCTATTGCCGCATGTGTCCCTCTGGACCAAATTGCTTGTCCACCCCAGATCTAAGCAATGGATTCTGCCACCATATCCTGCACTTCCATGTATTCTGTCTGTTTATCAGAGAGGGCCATTTTTTCCAGTAACTGTCCTTGCTAATCACTATTCCTATTTTGCTTTATTAAAATGCTGTTAGTGTGAATTGCTAGGGTTGCCAATCTTTAGGGTTAAACCCCTTCCCCATTATCTCTAGAAGTTACATATCGGAGTGCGTAGTGGATGCATCTTGTTTCTATCTATGTAACTCTAGGTGCATGAACATTAAGATATGTGAATATTTAAGTTTTGTAATGAATAGCCTTCGTGTTTTGGCACACTAGGAAGACTAATTTTGGGGGGAAAGCAGGAAAAATAAAGTCACATCCAATATAAAGAAAAATAAAAAGTCAACCCCAAAGGTGCTCTGTTTGAATACTATTATAAATAGGTTGCATTATTATAATAAGATGGGACGTACTTAATTGTATTAGCACACATTTTTGTGCATCCAGCAGGTCATTCTGAACTGCTGATAGTAAGTTTTAAAACAATTATTTTTTGTAGCACTTATTTAATATAAAGATCAAACATCATATTAGCTGTATAAAAAGAGCATTAAAGCTAACAATAAATTAATACAGCATACGGGGAAAGGAATCAAACCTTCAGAAGGCGAAAACCAGACAAATGAGAAATGGCTTTTACAAGCATTTTCATCTGTGCAATGTTGGTGGATATGCATTAGATCCCTACAGGTTGCGACTGACTTTCCATCTGGTTGATCCTGCAATTTATCCCCTTTTCTCACAATACAAATAAATGCCAACCTGACTATGGGTTATGCATTAGTACAGGTGGCTTATTCATTTACCATTTAATAAGTGAAGAATAGTTTCTGCCCCTGTAAGGTCTTGTGGGCATCCTCTTAAGATAGAAAAAAATGTCTGGTATGCACAAGAGGGGGTATATACCATAGCAGATTCCAAGGAACTGTTTTGTACTAATCAGACCTCGGAACTGACCTGTTAACATTCATTGTATTTTAATGAACCAGTAGCCCAGTGCATTCCAAAGTCATTGCTTATTGTAGACCCAGCCACCAAACTGCAGATCCCCGTCCAGACTTGTATTCCCATAAATAGCAAGGGTCAGTGACCAAAAGGCAAAGGTCAATGGCAGAAAGGGATGTTGCAGACTGGGTTTATTTTCTTTAGCCGCTTACCAACTAACTTATTAAAATGAAGCTATAAAACTGACGTAAGTTATTTTAACACCATCATTCCATTGACAAGGACAGTCATTTAAGTGAAGAGGCATCTTAGTCTTGAGGCCTGGAAGTGAAAAGTTTTGTAGCATGTTACAAGTCTAATTTTTATTAAAAACCTATGCTTTCATAGATTGAAGCCTATTTCATCAGATACATGGTGGAACTACTACCAAAAAAGCATTTGAAAAATGTTTCCATCATATTTACAACATTCCCGGATTAGCTCTTCTTGAGAACTCTGTGTGTTGAATCATATATTTTTTGGTATAATATCCACATGGATTTTCAGCTCCAACATATTTTCTGCATCTGTGCCTTCAGAAGAATTGTTCTAGGCAAAAGCATGGGTTGTGGGAGGGAAATACCGCATCAGAAGAGGAACCAAGTTCACATGGATCATAACATGTACCAGTACTTACTAGGAATATGAAAAGGTAATTTGTCAGAAATTGTTTGAACTAAATTAAAACTGACTATTGGAATGGTAAAGAAACCAAATTTACACATATATGTAGGGGAAGGTTTGATTAGCCTATTCTCTTTTAGTGCTTCAAGAAATGTTTAAATAAAACACACAATGCAGGTACAATACTACACCATTGTTAAACAAACTATGGTAGGGAGACAATGTTTCAGTTCACTGCTTTCTGCTGAGAAAAGAAGGATATTAAAGCATTTAAAACATACTAGTGATAACTTGCTACAAAATGTTTCTTTGGGGCAGGACAAGGTGTTTCTACCATCTGGTGTCTTCCACACTGGAGGAGTGAGGGAGCCCTTGAAGACTAAGTCCCTTTGAATTCAGTGGGGCTTACTTCTAAGTAGACATATACAGAATTGCATTGTAAACATCTTTTAATGCTGTGCAGGTCTACACTATGTGGGATTGGTTGGTTTATTGTTGTTGTTGTTGTTGTTGTTGTTCAGTCGTGTCCGACTCTTCATGACCCCATGGACCAGAGCACGCCAGGCACGCCTATCTTTCACTGCCTCCCGCAGTTTGGCCAAACTCATGCTAGTCGCTTCGAGAACACTGTCCAACCATCTCATCCTCTGTCGTCCCCTTCTCCTTCCCAACATCAGGGTCTTTTATAGGGAGTCTTCTCTTCTCATGAGATGGCTAAAGTATTGGTTGGTTTAGTTGCGGTTATTTTTATACAGGGAGCGGAACCAGTGGTAGAATGAACATCCTCATTCTGCCTAATGTGCAAACGCACAAACTTAAGGCTACTACAGCTCTAAGCTCCATAAAACATCTTCCCTAAGAGAGCATTAACAAAAAAAAAATCCTGCTCCTCTCCTTTTAAAGGGCCAATAAGCAGGGGCGTCGCTGGGGAGGGGCGGTGGGGGCGGGACGCCCCCAGTGACAGGGTGAGCAGCGGCGGGTGGGGGTGTCAAGCGGCGGCCCCTCCCGCCACTCCCACGCGCCGCTGCTCCCTCCGTCACCCCCGGAGCAGCAGCACATGGATGGGGTGCTTCTGCCGCTTTTTTTCGGCGGGGGGGGGGCGACCCGCGAGGGGGGTTGTCACCCCCTCCTCGCTGGTCACCCCCCCCGCCGAAAAAAACCGCGGGAGGGCGGGCGGGGAAAGCCTGGAAAGGAAGCAGAGCAGGCGTGTTTAAGCGCCGCTCTGCTTCTTTTTCCGCTTTCCGCCGCTTTTTTCGGCGGGGGGGGGGCCGACCAGCGAGGTGGGGGTCACCCTTGTCACTCCCTCCTCGCTGGCCACCCCCCCCCGCCGAGAAAACCGCGGGGGGGGGGCGGGGAAAGCCTGGAAAGGAAGCAGAGCAGGCGCGTTTAAGCGCCGCTCTACTTCTTTTTCCGCTTTCCGCCGCTTTTTTTCGGCGGGGGGGGCGACCAGCGAGGTGGGGGTCACCCTTGTCACTCCCTCCTCGCTGGTCACCACCCCCCCCCCGCCGAAAAAAACCGCGGGGGGGGGCGGGGAAAGCCTGGAAAGGAAGCAGAGCAGGCGCGTTTAAGCGCCGCTCTGCTTCTTTTTCCGCTTTCCGCCGCTTTTTTTTCGGCGGGGGGGGCGACCAGCGAGGTGGGGGTCACCCTTGTCACTCCCTCCTCGCTGGTCACCACCCCCCCCCCCGCCGAAAAAACCGCGGGGGGGGGGCGGGGAAAGCCTGGAAAGGAAGCAGAGCAGGCGCGTTTAAGCGCCGCTCTACTTCTTTTTCCGCTTTCCGCCGCTTTTTTCGGCGGGGGGGGGGCGACCAGCGAGGTGGGGGTCACCCGTCACCCCCTCCTCGCTGGTCACCACCACCCCCCCGCCGAAAAAAAAGCCTCGGAAAGGGGGAAATCCCCCCTTTCTGTATACACGTGCGTCGTGACGTCATGATGACGTCACGGCGCGCGCGTCGTGCCCCTCCCCCAGGGGGTGCCTCTGCGCTGCCGCCGCCCCCAGCAGCGCAGAGGCTAGCGACGCCACTGCCAATAAGTGATGGGGGCATGGGGAGCATTTTAATTGATGGTCCTCTGGCCTGCTTCCTTCCTCACAGCCCCTTCCTTGCACAATCGTTATGGCAGCTATTACTGAAAACTCACATGATTGCAATTGGTGAAGCAGCCAAGAGGAAGCAGTTTGGTAATTTTTTTGACAGCAGGTGGGGACAGAGATGAAGTCAAAGCAACATTTAGAATAGATGTTGCATGTGCTGTTACTCCCCACCCCCCACCCCATGTGCCCTCCAAGAAAGGTGGAAAGTGATCAAGCACAAACATGTGCAGTCTGGTTTCCGCTTTTGAGGTGGCTTTTTGGCCTCTTGTTATTTTCCCCTTTATTGACCCATTTTTTAAAAAAATTATTTTGTACTTCTGCCTCTTGTTGGTGGGTGGTGCCATTTTGGCTACATCAGCATCAGCACACCTTGAACAAGGGAAATAGAGGGAATGATTTCTCTGTTTATTTGGAAAGCCGTCTTTTAGCATTAGACTTCATGGTATAATATGATTCAACCTGCACTCATTTTATATTAACATAACTCAAGTTATGTAAAATCCCACAAGTTTATATAAGCAGTGAGAAAGCACTTGATCTCCATACAGATATTGTAATTGAGAAGCAGCACTGTAATTTATCTATTTTGTAACACAGAATAATATTACCAAGAACACAAAACGAAACCTTTTGTCATTCTCTTCTTATTATTAGTATCTACTGACTTTAGCAAACTAGGAAACTTTAGAAGACTTACAGTCCCTTCCAGGTTTTTCAGCTGCTGGTCAATCTCCTTAAGCCGGTTATGCTGATCTCGTTCTTCTTTCGTGTCTCTTAAAACCTTTTCACCTGGAATTGTTTCCAGCTTTCTATTTGCATAAGCCAAAGAATCCTAACAGAAGCAAATAATAATGGAATCATTGACATGCAAAGCTGAAAAAGAAAGGGAGACCATCTAGACCAATCTACTAGGGCCCCCTCCATGCTAAATGTCGCTTACAGATTAATCTGTATCAGACAGATTATAGGGTGTCATCAACAGTAGATTGTAGTAGTGACTGTTGAGCTGAATAATATGCTTAATAAAACATAGGCAGCTGAGCTCAAACAAATGAGTTGTGCTATGCATTTATGTAAAAGGGAAAATTTACAAAGGTAAATTTGACCTATGGGGAAACTCCAAATATAGCTATAAATAAGACCTTCAGAAAGATAGGGAGTGTGAACCTTGTTTCCATCCTCAGATAATAATACCCCACCTGATAGTCCTTCTCTAGTTGTGATTCTTATCTGGAAAAAATTAACATATCTGAAGAAGGGGGTGGGGAATCTACCATACCCCAAGTGATCACCAGTAGACACTTCTATCTACACCTAGGCTCTTCATAGGCTTTGCATACTGAAAAGCAGAATTCGTCAGCCAGAATATAAATTAAGAAACTGTTCCTTTTCACTATTTTCCAGAGGAGAAATGGAAATGTTGTGGTGTAATAATGATATACGTGTATGCAGGATTAATCATGCTACAATCAATACACTGTATATTAAACAGCTAAAATCCCCACATGTACTATCTTTCATGTAGCAATTCTCTGACAATTAAAGCTGTCCGTAGGCATGTTAGATTATCTGGAAAAGTAACAAAAATTACTAATGAAAATAACATACTGATAAACTGCTGGTCATTAATACATTATACTAGTGGTTTTCAACCAGTGTGCCATGGCACCCTGGGGTGCCTTGAATGATGCTTAGGGGTGCCACAGACAATACTGGCTTCTGTCCCTCTTTCCTTCCCTCCCTCCTCTGATGCCCTATCGCGTCTCAGCCTCCCAAAGGCTTGCACAGATGTTTGTTGCAGCAGCCCTGGCTACAAGTTCCCCAGGTGAATGGTGCCT
Source organism: Lacerta agilis (assembly GCF_009819535.1). Taxonomy (NCBI): domain Eukaryota; kingdom Metazoa; phylum Chordata; class Lepidosauria; order Squamata; family Lacertidae; genus Lacerta; species Lacerta agilis. The sequence continues at coordinate 39,810,076 of NC_046312.1, forward strand.
CTGAGGCTGGCCAGGGGGTGCTTCCCAGGCCCCTGTGGGGCAGTGTGAGGAGCATCTCTCTTTGGGGCAGGAGGGCAGGTCAGAGACCAGGGGCGTCAGCTGTGGCTGCTTGGAAGACTCCCAAGGAGAGGGGAGAGGAGAGGAGGCTGAGGGAACACTCCACAAGGGAGGGTGTTTGAAAAGGGTATGGGGCTGCCAGCTCTGCAGGCAAGGGGTGACATAACTAGGCTCCTGAGCCCCACAGGGGTGCTGCAGAAAGAATGTACAGTGGTATCTCAGGTGACAAATGCTTCAGGTTACAGACTCCGCTAACCCAGAAATAACGCTTCAGGTTAAGAACAGTTTCAGGTTAAGAACGGACCTCCAGAACGAATTAAGTTCTTAACCTGAGGTACCACTGTAGTTGGTCAAGGGAGCCATGGACCCAAAAAGGTTGAAAACCTCTGCATTAGAGAAAGGTTTACTTTTAACAATGGGCTTTCAACTTCTATGAGCATTCCTGCATTTAATATCATCTGTACTGCATGCTGCATACCAACCACCAATTTAATTTAAATCTTTTCAATATATAATATAGCATGAGAAAATCAACTTATTTTTATCTGTTAGATTATCAGGAATGGAAACAGGAAGAAGAGACAAAGGATAGTATTATTCACCACTGGAATGAAAGTTTCTACAAAGTCCAGCTTCTTATTTTCCACCCTCCTCACTTGCTGCTATGACATCACTTACTTACTGAGCCTAAAGCAACTGAGTTAATATTTGGCAAATATGAATGATCAAAAAGTTACATTTGGCTACACATAATAAGGAACTAGATGTCTTTTTAAAAAATGCCAAAATAAAACCGTCCAGATTTTAATTAAAGCCACATACTTATGACATAAAGCAAACTTCTTCCCCAAAATATAGTGCATGTTAAGCCAAAATATCAACTGGAATTAAAAGTGGCTAGATTTAATGAACAACAGAATAGAAGCCGTTGGTAGACTTTTCTCTGTAGCACAAGTAAAGGCTCTGTCAACAGATATGCCAGTGAAGTCACTGCTTTCCACAAACCTCTAGGGAGCCACCATTCCTTTGTCAAAACAAATACTTGCTTATCTAACTAATCAGTCAGCCCTGCAAATGCCTTCTGCTAAAAATAAATGCATATATAATGGCCTACATCCTAAGAACTACAGATGGTGTCATCATGGAATGAAGCTCTCCTGCTACCACCACTACAGCACCTCTGTTCCCCCAAAAGCCAAGCCTAAAGACTGGAGGACCCTCAGAAATGGAGTGGAAAGTAGGATGTCATCTGTAGATGGAGGGAATTGCCAAAAATCACACGTCCCCTTCAGTAAGCAGAAGTGTCTTTTTGTTCAAACTAGACACCTTTTGATCCAAGCAGAATTCTGCTCTCAAAAGTACTTCTGCACAACCTGATCCTATGCAAACCCAGTGAGAATTAAGTCTAACTGCATTCAGTTGAGCTTACTCCCATGGAAATGTGCGTGGCTATTCTGTTCGCAGACATCTGGGATTTTGTTTAAGGATACCATACTATGATGGAAAATAAAACTGGACAGAGAACACAAGGAGAGAGAAAACTAATCTGTTACCCAATATTTTTGAGCTTGCTCTTCTGTTTGATAGATGTCACATTTTCTAAGCTTTGGTTGCACTGTATTTTGTTTATCTGGGGAAATGTAACCACTGCTCCAATAATTATGGTACAATTTGTGATTACACAAGTGCCATAGGCACCGATGGGCTGTAATTAAAGACTCACGGCTTCCTCGCCAAGCTCACACCATTGTAGAGTATTAAAACACTTTTTAAAAATTCTATAATGGCTGTGTATACCTCTACTGTGCAAGCCCAAATTGGAAGGCTCAGCCAGTGTCTTTTTAAGTTCCAAGAGCAGCAAGACTTATCATGCATTGAACAGCCATTTCAGAAACATTTGCTTAAATATTTTATTTTCAGGTTGTGGAGAGCCACTATTCATCCAGACCCTATAAAATAAATTGTGGACAGCATTGTGACTATTCCTGCCACCACCAGACTCTCTCCTACCCATTACTCACAGACATGATATCACTCTTCTGGCACAAGATACAAGCCTGTGAGAGTAGCACACTAATCGTTAAATGCAGTCAGGGCACCCATTTTATCATGTGGGAAAGCTCAGACTTACAGATAGCTGTCTGCTTGCACAGAGCTGGCATTAGCTCTATGTAGTTCCTTTTAAATCCTTATTTTAATCTGCTTGTTAACATCTACTACTGTAATGCAAACCATGTGGCAATGCCAGTAATGGCAGTTTTTCTGAGAGCCAAATGTCATGCCAAAAGGTTTAGCTCAACTGCCCTCAAGTCAAATGTAGCATGATGGCATCTGAAAGCACTGATTAATCACACATTCAGGATGTTTTAATGTTGTTGTTAAACAAAATACATTTAGATAAAACCATAATACCAATCAAGAACCTTTCCTGGTGCACCCACTCTGTGTTAACAAAGGGATGGGTTTCACAATAGCATTTATCAGTAGTAGTACATTCAGCTTGGAAAGCTGAGCACCAGATTCTTGAATCATATTTTAAGATAAACCCTAAACACTGGCATGTCCATTATAGTAGTATAAAACACATGCATTGTAATACATTATTATATATCATCATATATATTAGTAGCAAATTCATTATCTGAGTCTCCTTATGTAGCCAGATCAACACTACCTAGATACAAGAGATAGTATCAGCAAGCTCGGAGGAATACCAATGTTTGCAGAAATACCAAAATCATTAATAATAATAATAGGGTGAGGGACATAAGATGGGGGACAGGGATGGAGGACAAAAACAACCCAATGAAAACTGAGCTTGTTAATTATTGGAAGAAGGAAATATAAATCAACTATTGGGGGGGGGGGTCAGGGGATAGAAAAATCAATAAAATACATGAGATGGGAAACCTCCAACCCTCAGATCAAATCCTGGCCTGCCAGGAGGTAAAATTTGGCCTGCAAGGCATTAAAAAAATTTAAATAAAATATGACCACCTTTCAATCAACTGACAGCACTCTGATGGGAGGGTGACATCAGCTAATGGGCAGGGGGCATGGTTTAATTTTGTGTTGGTAGTGCATGCCAGTTCCCCTGCTGGGAGCTGGTACATGCAGCCAAAGCGGTAGGATTTTAACCCCTGTTCATCAGCTGATGGGGGCTTTTAATCCCTCATCAGCTAGTGAGTGGGGGTTAGATTTGTAGGCTTTGTCTATGCATGCCTGTTCCCCTGCTGGGAACAGGTGTGCTCAGCCAAAGCACAATGCAGGGCTATTTGAAAGTCTGGCTTCCACAGGCATCCACAGGAATAGAGAGGCTTAACCTAACCTTCAACTTCCTTCTGTTAAGGATGGAAACCATCTTCATGAAGGGATTCTGCAACACAGATTACTCGTCCTTCCACAGCAATGCCAGGACACTCTGCAGTGCCAAGTGTTCAGTATAGGGCACTCCTTAGCATTGAAACAGAACTCCTAAGTCTGCAATTCTATTGTGCACAACCCTTCTCCTTAAAAAAGAAAGGAACTCAACTGAGCTAATACTTAAGAGCTAAAACTAAATAAATAGTTAAACCAAATTAAGAGACAAGCATAACTATAATGATTTAATTAAATCTAGCATATGGGGGGGGGGAATGCTTGAGAGAGAAAGAAGGCTTTGATTATGCCAATTTCCTAAATGAAAAACAATACAATCATGGAAAAGAGTTGTGGATCCAACTTTCCTGTAACAGCCAAGATGAAATACTCCTATACAAACTTATTAAAACCATTTGTTAAGGATTAAGGACACACAAATATAGAATTCCTATATTCTTCAAATATAGTAACAAGTGGTAGGAACCAAATCTCTAAGCTGTTGATAATTACATTTTTGCACATAATGAAACATTAGCTTGGGAATTTGCTTTGAAATTATCATTAAACACAGTCCTTGGCAGACAAAAATCTGGAGCAAATAACATGAGAATAAATAACTGAAGTTCATTCCGGCTAAGTGGAAATACAAACAGATGGTTAAGTCTACAACTATTTCAGATTACTCGCCAAATCTTTAAGGGGGCCAACCACAACAAACTAGTTTTGAAGGAAGTCAATTGAAACAATTGGCCCAATTATGCATTTTATAGGTGTTGCAGCTCAGTCTGATACATGCTAGGTGTAAGCTACCATGCACTCGTATTGCTTGGTAGGTAACTAGGCACAAGTTTCATATGCAGCATAAATTATATAGAAAATTGCATTTTAGGTTTGGACCCACAATTGAGCAGCAAATAAGCTTAGTAAACATCAGAAGTATTACTACTTCCTTGTGCCAACCGACATCAAAGCAAAATAGGGCCACTGAAAAACAAGCATGCTTGAGAGATCTCTCAGTTTTGCAGAAGTACAACAAAAAGGTTGAGGGGCTCACCAAAAAGGGACACCCCCCCCAAAAAAAAATACCCATGAGGTTAAATTATGCTCAATGAGATGCCCAGAGGTCACACAATGCTGAGTGTTAGCTGGAAAAGAAAGCTAGAAAACAGGGTAGAGAGTGAATTGGCCTGCTTTAGTTCCTAAAAGCATACAGGGTGGCATCCAGCAACACAGTTATGATAGCACAGTGCTTCAGAATAGATTGGGGGTAGGGGGCTACACTGCACAGCTGAAGTCATGCTAGCATAACTGTTGAGGTGAATACCTCCCAGAAGTAGGTGTGGCTGGCTGACTAGTACTCTGAATAGAATAGCTGCTACTAGGAATGGGGGGCCAGAATATACTGCAACATTTTGTTTTGGGTCCCAGTTGTTCCACACTACTACTACTAAAATCAATTAAAATTGACTGCTATTTTTAGTACCATGACCATATACAATGCTTTACAGAGTAACATGGAGACAGGTATCTGCCAAGAAGCTTAAAATGTTGGAAGTAAGCAAGACAACAGAAGGAAGTGTGGAAACAGAGGTTAAGTGTAATAATTGATTATTGTGAGCAACTGCAGCACATACGCTTTATTTCAGTGAGGAATAGGCTTCACAGTAAAGGTTGGTTTTGAAGAAGCATTTCAAGAGAGGGCAAGAAGTGGCATCATGTAGGTGTTCTCCAAGTTTCAAACTATTAAGGGCAGCAATAATTGAGCAAGGTAGTTTAAGCGAACAGGAGACTTCTGGGAAATAAGGTCAGAAAGACAGAATAGGGCAAGGCTATGGAGAACTTTGAAAGTAAATGCAACTAGTTTGTGTTAGATGCAAAGGAAGGCATTGCAAGGAAGGATCTGAGAAGGTGCATCACATAAACCAGTTAACAAGAGAGGTAAATATGACTGCACAGTGCTGCACAGAAATGAGAAAATTCACTGCGAACAAAAACAATAATAAAGAAGATATGAAAAATAATATGAGAGAGCTAAGGAGGAAGTGTGAAAACAACCCTGTTTTGCTCAGGGATGATCCTTTTTCTTTTTTTAACCTGCCTGTAGTAGGGTGCTTTAGGACAGCCTTAACATTATAAAGAAGCAGGTAAAGGAGTACAAGTCACTTGCACCAATTCTTTCTCAATTTATTTTAAATATTTCTTAGCCACTTTCCTGTTAAAACAATATCCAAAATGAGTCTGCATTCCGATTCTTTGGAATGTATGCACTGGCCCTTAGTCATAAGATAGTATTTCTCTCAGCTTCTTGATAAATGCTTGCCAGGAAACAAAACACTGGGAGTATCGCACCATTTCACAAGTTGTCCAGTAACAACAGTTAAGTGGAGGCAGTGCTAGAAATTTCAAGATTGAGCTGCCGATTTTTTCACTCACATCTTCTTCCTATTCCTCTCTCCATGGTTGAAGATTTCCATACTTAAGATTCTCCAATTATCCTTGCCAAAGCCATCCTGAGATATCGAGGTATTGTGCAAGGTGTTTGTTAAAGATTGTTTCCATGATACTTTTAGGCCAATATTCCCAATGCAGCAAAGAAAGGTTTAAAATATGAAGACCAAAAAAAGAATACTATACAACAGTAAAGTATTCTTATTACAGTTAATTAAGATGGATGAAGGCTTCTACACAAAGTTGGTGCAGCTATATAAAAGCTAGTTATCACAATAAAGATACTATTTCTGAGAGTTAAAAAAACCAGATTGTCAGGTGCAAAAGAAAAGAGGGATTCTGCACCTTTTATATTTGTTTAGAAAGACTGGATTTCTAAAAGTTGTCCCATCCTTTTATAAAAAGCTGCACATGTTCTAATTCTCTTTTCTACACAACTCTTGAAAGACAAGGACCCTCTCCTCCTTTGCATTTGGTGGCATATTCCCTGAGGATATATGTTCCAGAGTGCCAGCTACATAAACTCTGCTGCAGTAAACACAAGAGCCTTGTGGCACTTTAAAGGCTAACCAATTTATCATGGCATGAGCTTAAGCTTCTGCGTTCACTTCAACACATGCATGAAATGTTATCTTCAGTTGACAGGGATAACCACAAATACAAAAATAAGTAGAGAGAGAAAATAAGATGATGAGACCATCATGACAAAGTAAAGTGAAGCTGCATCCAGCCAGTGTGGCTTTTCCTCTGATAATGGCCTTGTCTGTACTCCTACAGCAAATGTATTTTCCATCACTAGTTCTGAGCAGCAAAAGCATTCAACACACACAATCTATGGACAGTAATTTATGCTAAAAAGATTGGCTAATGTTTAGATTTCTGGCAAACGTTTACTTCTTCTGCAACCTAACTGTTTCACCAGAAAACATAGTTTGCACTGATATATCTAATGACAACATTGTATTTCACTGTGCAAAAATATAGTTTGATTGCACATAATGATATGAACATACTCATAAGCTATGATGGACTACAGCTCTGACAATCCTAAACACATTATGGCAAATACCTCCTATTCTGACATTGGAAGCCTACTCTGAACTGTGTTTCTTTAATTAGCCTTCTAAACTAATGTCTCCTGTTTCTCCAAAAAATAAGGCATTTTCCCATAAAACTGATCTGGCTCAATGCCCAGGAAGGATAATAATCAGTCCTGGGCCAGTGACAGCTTTGAGGTCCACAGGCTCCCTGGGAGCACAGCAGAATTAGGCTCTTGCTTTCAGGCCTATTCCAAGACATTAGAATAATATGAGGAAACTTCCTTTGATTATTGTTCTGCTGTTTTTCTGCCAAATGATGATAGTGTGTGAAAGTCAAGCACCCTAGAAGTTTGCATTAACCTTTTGTTCATTTTATACTCCCTCAGAAGTCTTACTGACCTTGATGGTTTCACAAAACAGTTTTCTGTTATATTACAAAGAGAGCATAATTTTACATAAACTTTGTATAGATGCTGCAGAGCACAATAGCTTGCAGAGATATATATAGGCATGGGAGCTAAGTGCAGAGCACTGGTTTCCAAATATGACCCGGTGCACTGCTATAGGGCTGGTTCACACAAAACGCTAAATCATTGTTTAACACTACATGCACAGCTTCAGGTGAACTAAAACTGCCTTGCTGGAAGCCTGCAGCTATGAGGTTACAGTGGACTTTAACTTAAGAATTTAAGAGCCTGCTAGACCAGGCCAATGGTCCCTCTTGTCCAGAAACCCTGTTCTCACAGTGGCCAACCAGATATCCGTGGGAAACCCACAAGCAGCACTTGAGCACAATCATGCTTCTATAATCTTAAAAGAAAGCAAGTATATGCCTTGTCACTTGCTTTTATCTTTGGGGGGGGGGGTAACTTTTGGACAGGATTCCAGAAATGCTTCCTTTTATTTCATGTTCAAATAATTCCAGTTTCTTAATTATTATTTTTTGTTTGTTTACTAGCCAAAACTGCTGTAGAGTTTAACTGTTAATGTCTACCTTCACTTCCGTTTTCTGTTGTGCTCATACTAGGTTTGGTACAAGGAAATGAGAATAAATGTTACCAACCATCATAATTTCTGTGATCACAACACAAACCTCAGCAATTGTGAGATAAGCATTTCAACCTCTTGAATTATTCTCCTGCTCAGATTGTAATCTCCTCCCTTTCACTCAATGGTCTGCTTTTACCACTCTGCTGACCTTGCTGTAGCAGCAGCAGCAGCAGCAGCAGCAGCAGCTGAATAGAGGTCTCTTCCCTCCCTTGCCCCAATTCAGATACAGCAGTGACCAAGGTGCCAGAAAAACTGAGAAATGTAAAACAACATTTCTCAGTGCTCCTGCCATAGCAGCATCAGGCACTGGGGAAGGAACAGAAAGATCCGCCCTTCACTTCAGCCCAAACAGCAGGGTGAATATGCAGGTAGATGGGTGGTAGAAAGGGGAGTTTCAGAACAGTGGGTGGGGTGGAATTGGTTTGGGAGTCTCACAAACATTTGGAAAACAGCTGGGTCTGACGGAATGTCCCAATTGGGAATGTAATGGGTTCAATATATCTTAGATTGGCTCAAGAGGGATAAGCTGATAGGGATTCAAGGAAAACAGGAAGCAATTCACTAGAATTAAAGCATCTCCAAATTCCCATGTTAAGTGGTAGCTACTGAGCATTTAAAGGTATATTCCAAGTAACACTGTACCTGATAAATCTGTTTAGAGACTATTGAACAGGAGTTCTGATCTGCAGATAAATTTCCATCAGAGATTACTAGTTTGAGTTTGGCATTGATTTCTGTGAGGTGATGGTATTCCAATGGCTCAGGTGTGTAACCTTCACCTGGTGCTAGCATTGTAGTTGCTTCTTCCTAGAAAAAGAAATAATGACTTAGTTATATAATTTGGGCATATAAACGAGGACCGAAAAAAACCCTGCCATGTTATTTTTAAGTGAAAAAGATTTTCCTCAGCACAAATAAGTGCAGATCTGATACAAAACCATGTGTGTTAAAATTTTAGTTCATCAAGCAACATCTCATAACTTTTCATAAAAATACTGATTATACGTAACTTGCATAGAGAGGGGCAGTGCTTTTTTCTAGAAAAAAGGTACTGGTACTGCTCAGCAGCAAGGGGTGGTGGAGGGGGGGCACTCTGCACCCATTCAGAGGCACGTTGCATCGCCGCTTGGGTGCCGACAAACAGGCAGACCATAAGAGGTCCACAAGTTTTGAGAACGGTTTTGCAAGGTCACCAGAAGAATGCCTATTACTGGCAGGCTAGAGGCTCTTATTCCTAAGAGTGCTTGGAAAAATACTAATTATTTTAAATTTAATTATACAGCAAAAAGGAGACAAATCCCAATATACCGGTATTAAGTAAAGGTAAAGGTAAAGGGACCCCTGACCATTAGGTCCAGTTGCAGACAACTCTGCGGTTGCAGCGCTCATCTCGCCTTACTGGCCAAGGGAACCAGCGTACAGCTTCCGGGTCATGTGGCCAGCATGACTAAGCCGCTTCTGGCGAACCAGAGCAGCACACAGAAATGCTAAGTATATTAGGTACTTATGTACAATTAAGATAAAGAAAATTATTTTCTTCTTGTAGCCACTTTTGTAGCAAAAAAAACCAAACAAACAAATCACTTTTTAACTCTCACTACCCAGTACTCAGAAAATGTCAGTGTACACTCAGGCAAAGAATTAGTGCTTGCATGTTACATATAAGCATCCACACAGATGCAAGGTTCCACTCCATGTAAAATTTTATGCCACCACTAAAAACCAAAGAAGAATCCAGCACTGCACTAATCCTCTGAAATGGAGAGTACACACTACTGTTTTGGATCAATCTGGATGCATATCTGTGTACCTTAGTGACTTGAAGTTCACTGCTCTCATCTTCAGTATCTTTCAGCAATTCTTCCAGCCTCTTCTTATCTTCCTCTGGCATAACTACTTGGTTTACTGAATCCTTGGCTAGCTGAATAAAGAAAGTAATTTGGAAGCTGGAAGCCATGGAACACTGATGATGGAATGGTGAGCTTTTAACCTCCATTATGGTATTATAGTATTTTATTATGTTTACATCTTTTACATTTCCATTATTATTATTACACTTATGAATGAAAATAAAATAAAATAAAAATAATTTAAAAAATAAAAATGAAATAAAGTCCAGCTGCTGCTAGCAAGCCACCCACTGCAATATATGATAACAAATGTGGTGGCTTATGAAGAATACTTTGAAATCTTCATGTTTTTGATAAGAAGGATATGTATTAACAAATCCATCTGAAAGGACAAATGGGTTGCAGATAATTTTATCAGGTGAAAAACTTTGCACAAATAATGGCTGACCTCAATGCTCAAACAACCTATGCCATTCACAGCACAAGCAATAGCCGAGGGCCAGAGTACACATGACTGTAGCAAGCCAGTGACAGATCAAAGGGTTATGTGGGTGGAGACTATTCAACCCAATCCTTATCTGCTGATCTATTCCCCACAAACACATGCACAGAGCTGCTTTTGATCTAGGATCATTCCTAGTCCTGCAGTGCAGTTGTGGAAAAAATTGTCTCCGTGTGCAGAATAGGACAAGAAAGGGCGAGGTATGGTAAGGGCTTCCAGGATAAGTCTACTACCATCTCATGTAATTAAGCCCTTAATGACACCACAGATCCACAATGACGTGGAATGAAGAAGGTGTGGAGAGAGAGAGTTTTTCCTCCTTCTCCCATCCAATGAAATGGAAAGGGGGAGAATCAGAGAGACAAGAAGTACATTTTAACACAGCACATAATTAAACTACAAAATTCATGTGGAACCTCCAACTTAGACAACTTGAAAAGGTGATTTGACAAATCAGTGAAAGATAAGGCTATTAATAGCTTCTAGTAACAGTAGCCATATGATACTACCAGAATCAAAGGAAATATATCTGATTATCAGTTGCTGAGGAACAACAGCAAGAGGGCTACTGCCCTGCTTCTAGGCTTCCTCAAATGATCTGGCTGGCTCCTTTGGAAAACAGGAAGCTAGACTAGGCTAAGGTTACCAGATTTTTTTCAATGAATCCAGGGACACTTTTCAACTTCAATGGATTTTGTATGGGGACTGATTTGTAAATCCGGGGACTGTCCCAGAAAACGGGGACGTCTGGTAAACTTAGACCAGGCAGGCTTTTGGCTCTTTTTAAAACAGAACTAAACCATAGGCTCTGCACTACCCACAATGTAATTTATGTGAAACTGATGTTCCAGCATCTGAACAAATTCAATACAAATCTTGTGGCAGGGGTATCTTCCACCATACCACTCACAACTTTTAGGTATAAGAATCATCGTAAGTCTTCTTTCCATTTCCTGACATCAGAAAAAAACCACAGGCATAGCATTAGAAGAGCCTGATAGTATAAAATAAACAACATGGACTCCATAAATACCAGTTCAGTAGATTCCAGTATGTTTCCCCAGCAATACGTGATTATCTGAAGTGATCAGCAATCTAGTTATCATACTTTTCCTATAAATTTCAGGCAGGCTATATATAGGATAACCTTTGTAGCAAAGTTAATCATCCATTATTAATTTCTAAATGAGTAGCATGATGAGACTTGACAAAGAGTTCTAATCCTGTGCTTTGCCATGCAGACTGTTAACACATACCTCTATGTTCTTTTTCACAAAATCAGTTTTTTTACTGCTTGTTTCACTTTTCTTAGTCATCTTTTCCATTTTCTTTATTGAGCTTCTTGTTCTATCATCACCTAAACAACATGCAATTCAGAAAAAAAATCTTAAAGTAGAACTGGGCAAATTAATAAATAAAAAACAATCAATTCATCCAATTTACCATTTCACGATCTACAGTACACAAAAATAATTCAGTATTATTCATTTTGGACTAAATTAATTTCAGTAACCTTTCAAAATATGGCTAACAAAATTAGATGGATTTCAGTACAAAGTCCTTTGTTACAGTCATGCACAAAAAATTTTAAGCAACTAACTATAGCCTAATCCAGCAGTTCCTAAGCTTTTTAGGGCCACCACCCCCTTATCCTCATTGCTCCTTCCTATCCTACCCTATAAAAAGCATTTCTTATAATAGTGGTTTGCACGACTCACTAAGGAAGATAACACAATAAAATTCAAAACAGTAACAATTTAATTGCACATTTATGCAAAACCCAATTAAAACTATTTAGTTTAAAATTAATTCAACAAAACTAATGAACTTGATCCAGCGATATTTATCTGATAATCATTTACACCTCCAGTGTCCCATGCCACCTTCTTGCCTCTTTGTGTCCCCATTGGTAATTCCACCACTTCGGGAACCACTGGTCTCATCCTACCTATGTCTGAAGTTACTCCCATTATTTGAAGAGGCCTACCCTTAGAATAAATCTGCTCAGGACAATGACTGCCATTATACTTCAAGTATACTTCCTGCAAACAAGAAGGTGGTCTGCAACCACTAAGAGAAAAGACTTATGATTATGTAGTAATTCAAACCTGTAAAATTGTATTATGCCACATAATACAATTTTACAGGTTGTAAAATTGTATTATGTTGTATTATGTATTATTGGCAGGGGGTTGGACTGGATGGCCCTTGTGGTCTCTTCCAACTCTATGATTCTATATTTCTGAATGTGCTATAAACTTATATTTACTTCTTTAAACATTGCCTTTCTGCCAAAGCACTCAACTCTAATAGCACTGCCTTTCTCATCATTCAGAAGGAAATGTAGTTAAAGGCACTACAAATATGATGTAGTAATTGCCTCAAAACCTTAGGTGATACAAATCCAAAACTGTACTACATATCCGGGTAGGCTGCTTTGACACACAGTCTTGCAGCCCAGAATTCTAACTATAGTGTTATATCTTCATTTGTTTATAATGGTTTGTTTGTCAACCACAGGTCCCCAAGTTCATCATAACGGGAAACTTTCTTCTGTCCAAAAGCAAAAGTGATATGTTTAACCTCCTCACACCTACAAACAAGTAGAGAAGAGATGGGAGCACTTGAGTCTAAGATGCATGCAGGATCATTCTTGTAACAGGACAATATGGTTACCCATTATGTCTAAACCAGTATCCCCAGGCAAAAGGCAGAATTGTCACTGGATCTATGGAACAAAGGTAAACTGATATAACTTGTACCTTGCTTGGTTTGTCTACTATTATTCCCATAATTTTCTGGATGAATCTGTGTGTGAAATACGCTAACAAACATTTCATCTTCTTCAGCAGCAGGAGAGTCTGTTAATAAAATGTGGCATTAAATAAGTGATAATTATTTACATTTCAAAACAAAAAGATTAACAGTCACATATTCACCAGTACCTGTGACAAGTATATCAACTTAATATTTGTAAGAATGGAAGCCTGTAAAGTTTCATATTGATGATTGGCTTTGGAGTTGGCTTCAACAACCAGACCACTGATAGTGTGGTGTGGGATCAAGGAGACACCTACATTAGGACTGAGCATCATTTCTTTCTCTCAGCAGAATATACAATTATCTAGTTTTCACAGAAAGGAATGCCATTGTGCCACCTCCCCCACTCCCTAAAATTATCATTTCAGAACCTGGAAATATAATTAAATGACTTCTTCTATACTGTATACTCCTCATTCTCCAAGGCTGGCCATGTGCTTTGAGCTATGCATTACTTTCTGTAAATATGAAGATTTCTACTCCTTCAGCTATGATCTGATATAGTTGTCTAGTACAGATGGAAATGCCCTAACATCCCATCTGCTCACTGAAAGAAGGGAGCCATATAGATTAAAGATATTTACAGTAACGGCACAGTCAAGCAATGGCTATATTATCCAGATGCTCATAATTGCTGTATTTCCACTTCCAACAGTCAAGACACATAGGGTCATACTAGTGCTATATGCCTGCTTTAGTTAGGGAATGTTGCAGGGCTAATTCAGGAGTGTGAGAAGGTACATTTTGGATGATTCCTGTGGCACATAAAATTACATTTTCACAAAACTGAGTAGCAATGAATAAGAGACAAGACAATTTTTAGTCTAATTCTTTTAAAAGGAGACAGAGAAATTCAGTGAAAAAATATAAATAGAGATTACAAGTACAAAGAGATACAAATACCAATTCCTTTACCCAATTGGCATAGGATAAAGAGTCAAGAAGAAGAAGAAGAAGAAGAGTTTGGATTTGATATCCCGCTTTTTACTACCCGAAGGAGTCTCAAAGCGGCTAACATTCTCCTTTCCCTTCCTCCCCCACAACAAACACTCTGTGAGGTGAGTGGGGCTGAGAGACTTCAGAGAAGTGTGACTAGCCCAAGGTCACCCAGCAGCTGCATGTGGAGGAGTGCAGACACGAACCCGGTTCCCCAGATTACGAGTCTGCCGCTCCTAACCACTACACCAAACTGGCTCTCAAGTCAAGTCACACAATGCAACTGATGTGTTAAGAATGGACCCACAGGCGTAGCTGGGGGGGGGGCAGGAAAAGGCAGCTGCCTTTCCCAATCAATAAAAATACAGTGGGACCTCTACTCATGTACGGAATCTGTTCCGGAGGTCTGTTTGTGAGTCGATCCAGGTCGCTGGGAGAAGTGCCATTCTGCACATGCACATTCGGCGGCGGCACCATTCTGCGCATGTGCAGACGGCAGAAGCCACTTCTGCACGTGCGCAAATCACGACAAACCAGGTATTTACTTCCGGGTTTGCCATGGTCTTGAGTCGGATTGTTAGCAAGTAGGGGCGGTGGTAAGTCGAGGTTGTACTGTACATTGCTAACCGAGGTTCTGCCCCTCCTAACAAAAGACCTGCCCCCCACAACAAAGGCCTGCTCCCCTAACAAAAATCCTGGCTATGCCCATGAATGGACCCATGAACAAACTTGCATTTGGTGAAATGGGTATCCTCACCTACATTTACAGTAGGCTGAGCAGTAGCACAATACAGTGGTACCTTGGTGTATGAACATAATCCGTTCCGGAAGTCTGTTCTTAAACCAAAGTGTTCTTAAACCAAGGCGTGCTTTCCCATAGCAGTGGTGGACTCAATTTACAAATGGAACGCACTCAACAGGAAGCAAAACATGTTCTTATTCCAAGGCAAAGTTCACAAACCAAAACACCTACTTCTGGGTTTGCAGCGTTCTTAATCCAAGTTGTTCATAAACTAAGCTGTTATTAAACCAAGGTACCACTGTATATTCAGCCAGCTGAATAAATGGAGCAGCAGCAACACAACCATTTCACTATGTCATGCACTTTGCACAGAGCAAGTTTGATTATTTATCCACAAATGCTGTCAGAACAGTTTGGTGAAGAAATTTATCTTTTCATTGTCTGAAACTAGCTAGTGCTCATAAAGCTCTCAAACGTCAGCCAAGAATCAGCCAGAAACTATAATGTAAATGTGTTGAAATAACAGCCCTCCTCTGGCAACTCTACAGAACATGCAGAGCAAGAACCACAAGACAGACAATGACATGAATAATACAAGCCAGCTTGAGTAGATAGAGTGCCTTTTAGTCAAGTAGACTACACAATACAGTCTTTTATTTTAATTCGGGGACTGCAGATGTATAGGATATTTCAGAAAGACTGAAATATATTTAATTGCCATGTTAGTCTGTTGCAGCAAAAACAACAACGTCATGTGGCACCTTAAAGACTACTGTTTTGAATTACCACTGTTAATTGGGAAATTATCACTGCCTCTGTACTTTCTGCATTTCCCTATAATCCCTAGTGGACAGTCAACTGCAAAATTAATTTCAGAAGCTCACCTTTCATAGTGCCAAGACTGATTAAATGCTAACCTCTTCAAGAGCTAATTAGTGAATTACATTCCAACCTTTATTTTCAAATAAATTAAGCTATTTTGCAAAATTCAGACAGAATGGGCCTGACTGTAGATATGCAGTACAAATGCCTCGGGCAAGGAGGATCCTAAACTATTTAAACTATGCATAGTTCTGTTGGCCAATATCAATGAAAAACATGATCTCTACAGCGAAAGGTATCTTTGTAAAGTAAAAAGTGGGGGTGGGGTTCTTCGGTTTTAGCACCTGGGCAAACCATTTCTCCTTACTTTAAAAAGTAATAATAATGAAAGTTTCAGCAAGCATGTTCCATTGTCAAATACTGCCATCTGATGGTAACGTAGTGGGTTTGCACCAATTTAAAGCACCACACATGAGGTCTTAAATGTAATTCAAAAAGTTTACGTACAAGTATGTCATTTGTGGATTTGTTAAGCTAGGCAAGGCTGTCTAATTATTATCTACATACATTGCCTAAACAATAGTGACACTGTTAAAGCGGAGAACAACACGGTTAACATTCTCTGATTTGATACTTACCAGGCATTTCCGGTGACGGTGTGCTCAAAGCTAAAAATCTGCTGGTGTTTTCTGCTTCTTCGGTAACCACGGAAGAACTTCGAGATGTCATAGACTGTATGTGGACAATAAATAAATAAATATTTATATACTGCAGGCCAGAAAAAAAGATAGACCGGAAGATCCCACAGCTGTGGCAACTTTCTTGCTCATGACAGTGACAAATAGTATAGTGAGGAATAGCCACCCTCCCAACACACTCATCTCTGCAGATTACCCTGGTGGGGCTGGGGCAGAGTAGGGATGGGACAGGTTGGCATTGTGCAGATGTACTGGCTAAGTCAAACTGAATGCTCATGCCAGTGTATCCGCACAGCCCTGACCTCACCCCTGACCTGCCCCATCCAGCTGCAGTGACATGAGTGTTGAGAGGGCGGCTCTGCAGCTCCACCTGGTAACCCTGGCCACCACGGATCTCCGAAATGCATGTTAGTAACACTGTTTTAAAGGTATGACTAAGTACCGAGTAGGGACGCAGGTGGCGCTATGGTCTAAACCACTGAGCCTAGGGCTTGCCGATCAGAAGGTCGGCGGTTTGAATTCCCGCAACGGGGTGAGCTCCCATTGTTTGGTCCCAGCTCCTGCCAACCTAGCAGTTCGAAAGCACGTCAAAGTGCAAGTAGATAAATAGGCACCACTCCAGCGGGAAGGTAAATGGCATTTCCGTGCGCTGCTCTGGTTCACTAGAAGTGACTTAGTCATGCTGGCCACATGACCCGGAAGCTGTCTGCAGACGAACGCCGGCTCCCTCAGCCTATAGAGTAAGATGAGCGCTGCAATCCCAGAGTCGTCCGTGACTGGACCTTACGGTCAGGGGTACCTTTATCTTTACCTTTAAGTACCGAGTAGCACATGCTTTTGTGAATACTACATTAGGGTAGCACTTTTCATAAGAGCAAGAAAGACTTGAACAGTTTTCCCACACATATAAGGTCAGCATCTGATTTTCTTAAGACAATGAGTAATTTAAATTTGAGTGAAATGCATAGTTTTAAATAATGCTAGTTTACGTAAATGTTTGCTCACAGTATTTTGAACTTAAATTGTATGTTTCTAACCAGAAATATTTTTTGTAACATAGTTTTTATTCATTTTCATCTTTAAACTGTTTAACATGGTTGCTTTGCGATAGATATTTGTTTACATGATTAGAGCATATAACGTGCAACAATTACATTAAATTAAATTAAAAATGAAACTATGAACACTCAGATAAACACTTCTGAATATATTAACAAAGTTATTTCAAAGTGCATATATCAAAATTATTACAATTATTTCTAACCTGAAAATCTTCCCACAGTTTAGTTCTCATTTCCCTGCCTTGTTTTTTAATTGCCCTTTCTTGAGATTGTTTGTTGGCCAATATCTGGTCCAACCTTTCCATCTTCTTTATAGCTTTCAGGATGCGAGGATCTACATCTTTCTCCTTGGAGTCTTGCAGGCATGCAGAACTGACTGTCACTTAAAAATTAAACATATTAACAATAGTTCTTATAAACTGCATTTCAAGTAGCATTTCAAACTGCATATTAAAAGCAGAGATCTCTGGTAACAGGACAGAAAAAAGATATCTGCCTCATAGTTAGATAGAGGGTGCTATCTTTTTCTCCATACAATTCACCTGTAATGTATTGCCACTTCTAGGGGCTATTAATTCAAAAGTTTTGAACAAATGCTTTAAGTACTGTACCACGTTTTCTTTTTTCACAATAATTTTTATTAATTTTAATAGAAATCCAATAATAGCTACATTATCACAAACCAAATTACAACCCAATTTAAAAAACACAGAGAGCCAATCATTCATAAACCGAATTAAACAATTTAAGGTGACTTCCCATGCACTGGGTATAAGGATACAAAGTTCTTATTTCTTCTTGCTTTTTTGCAACAGTTCAGATGTTAATCCTTTGTTTAGCAGCTACTGGTTTCTTGGCTTTCAATCGTAGTTACAAATCTATTAGCTTTTGTTTCTGCAAAAGGAGTTTGTATCCAATACGTTTCCTGTGTGAGATATTAATTTTCCTTCTATTTCTTCATTAAGTACCACATTTTCTAGCTGCTGCAAAACTTTTGTTTTGTTTTTAAAGAAAAAAGAACCATTAGACCATCTCATGTTTAAAAAAGGAGGACTAGCAAATCACACTCAGAAACGTTTGAAAACCTGAGATCGATCTAATCTGTATGTATACATTCTGATTCAGGCATAGTCTGTTGCTACAAATTGGGGAGCAATCGAAAATCCTCCCTATCCTTATTTAGAACAGTGAAAACACAGCAACAGAGTTTTCAATATATGCTTGATGTAAACAGCTTTAAGGTCTTTACAGTTAATTTATATATAAATTTTGTGCAGAAGCCTCTGGGAATACAGATTTTGCCATAGAGCCACCCTTAATAATGAACCAATTCCTATGCCCCACAAATAACCCAGAGATGCATTTTTAATAAAAGCACACATTCTACTCATGTAAAAACACCAGGCGGGCCCCACAAACAACCCAGAGATGCATTTTAAATAAAAGGGCACATTCTACTCATGTAAAAACACACTGATTCCCAGGCCGTCCATGGGCCGCATTTAGAAGGCGATTGGACTGGATCCGGCTCCTGGGCCTTAGTTTGCCTACCCATGAACTATGATAACAAATGCCGGAACAGAACTAAAATCTAGACTTTAGTCTCTAGTAGGGTTGCTAACACTTTTGCTAGCCTTGATCCTCTGCCTCTCACAGCAGTTTGACAAGAAGAAATTTTATACTTTCTCCCCACCATTGTATCTCCATTCCCTTTCTAAATTCCTGTGCA
This sequence comes from Lacerta agilis, assembly GCF_009819535.1. Classification (NCBI taxonomy): domain Eukaryota; kingdom Metazoa; phylum Chordata; class Lepidosauria; order Squamata; family Lacertidae; genus Lacerta; species Lacerta agilis. Next base: position 39,829,191 of record NC_046312.1, read on the forward strand.
TCCGGTTTCTGAAAGCATAGCAGCAGAGGCTGACAAAGTTGGCAACATTAGATGTTGTTCTACAAAAATAAATCATTACAATAGGGGGTCTTGTTGGACTCCCAACTCCCATCAACCCTGGCCAATGTGGCCAATGGACAGGGGTGATGGGAGTTGTGTTCCAACCACAAATTCCCCAGAATTACTACTTGTTTGATATGGAAATAAAGTCACCCCAAGTTCTCTTTATCCACTACTTATTTGTGACACTGAATAAACAATGTCATGCACAACAGCATGTCTTCTCCAGGTTCAACTATAGGCGAAATGTTGGGAATACCTTTTGCTAATCTGGCTAGTTCATTCTGAGGAGCACTGCTGCAACAAGACCATCTGTTTTCAGCACAGTCATCTTCAGAATCTGCTGAGCTCGAGGAATATTCTGAAAAATGGAAGTCATGCATGAAATTAGCAGCACCTTTAGATTTGAATCAACAGTGAAATCATCATTACTACAAACTAAGAAACAACTTGGAACAGTACACAAGTACATGGAGAAACTTCTGTCAAATATCTGTGTAGCTTTAAACAACTTTTAACAGTACAGTGGTGCCCCGCTAGACGAAAAACTCGCTAGACGAAGGCATTCGTCTAGCGGGAGGCTGCCCTGCTAGACGAAAAAGTCTATGGGGCTGCCTCACAAGACGAAAATTTTCCGTCTTTTTTTTTCGTCTAGCGAAAGCGCGGCTGTCATTGCCGCTTCGCTAGACGAAAAACCCGCTAGACGAAAATTTTCGCAGAACGAATTATTTTCGTCTAGCGGGGCACCACTGTACTACTTACATACTGATTGTTAACTACCTCACCATATTAAATTAATATATTTTGTAGCTCACAGGAGAGTGGTGTTGCCACCCTTTTCTGGAACAACATGTTATCTAAATGGGTGCTAGACAGGCAGAAATTTAACAGGCAAAGCTTCTCCGGCATGAATATACTATGGTGATAAAACATACGGTAATCATCTACTTCATTTCTGTCTGTAATGCAGCAATTGAAGGCCTACACAATCATGTTAGGAAACAAGCAATACATCTCCATCTCCAATGAAGAAGAGGCATTAGCTTGACCACCAAACCCTCTGGAGCTTGGTGCACAAATTATTTTTAAAATATTCCATTACAGAAACTATCCAAGCTAGGGCTGTGTACCAGATCTGGCGTAGTCCCAAGCCAAACTGTTGTTGTTTTTTAATTAAAAATTCATAAGCTTTTCCAATTACAAGCACAAATCATTACATGATTAAACTTTTCATACTCCCCCCTCTCCCACCAAGGGGAGCGAAATATCCAAACCCCCCTTTCACAGGAGTACACCAAATCATTCCACATTTAACCTCATATTATACTAAAATCATTGCTCAAGCCCAGCCCCTTTCCTGGGCCAGGTATTCATACATCCAACAAATTCATCTTTTAAACAGACTTCCCCAGATCCCCCCTGTTGACTTCAAAGTAAGTCCCAAGCCAAACTGGACCCATATGGAGGGACTCAGGTATTGGATGAGTCACGTTCAGACAGCCACAGATAGTTACAGGTCAGGTTGGCTGGCCCAGAGTGATCTATGGCTGTTAGGGGGCTGTGCATCAGGCAGAAAGGATTGCTAGGCGGGACAGGAAAACTCTCTACACCCTCTGCCCTGTAGGATCACCCCCTCTGCTCAACAACTTTTGAGCAGAGGGTGCAATCTGGGGGGAGTGTGCACAAAACCAATGACTGTATGTCTCAATCAGTTCCAACATTCACTGCGCTTTTGCCCAGTATTTTGCATTTCACTGATGTCTGTGACAAAATTCAATATAAAATAGGGCTCTAATCCCAGGGGCTCATGCTGTAAGACAAATATTTTACAGGAAAAGAGATTCCAACTAAACATCCGGAAGAATTTTCTGACAGTAAGAGCTGTTCAACAGTGGAATGGATTTTCTCGGTAGGTTGTGGACTCTCCTTCCTTGGAGGTTTTCAAGCAGAGGTTGGATGGCCATCTGGCATGGATGCTTTAGTTGATATTCCTGCATTGCAGGCAGGGGGTTGGACTAGATGACTCTTGGGTATCCCTTCCAACTCTATGATTCTATGAAATAATTTTTGGGAGGTGGGGGTCATCCAGCAGTCATTGTTCACCCAGCCAGCTATTTCTTCCTTGCTGTTCACCTTCCTTTTGATATCATCCCCCTTTCTATTATATTTGAAGCTGCATGATTTCATCACACATCCTCCCTTATGTACTGCTCTAGTTCTGATTGGATCTAGGTTTCATAGACTCATTTAATAGCTGAGCACATTCTCAGCAAAACCTCCTGTTTCCCCCACCCCAGGGGACCAACTATTACATTAACTTGGATAAACTTCTGTGAAAATCTTTTATCATGTGCAGTATCCATTAAGCTCAAATGACTTTTCAAGGACAGGACTTATCACTTAATTAATAACAGTTTATCCAATTGTGTGAATTGGCTCCAAGTGAATTTCAAGGGTTTGAAATAGAAGAGCAAGAAAAGGGGAGATTACTCTGGGTGTCTCTTCATTGTGTAAATAATATGTCTTCCTCTTGTGATTTGATTAATTTGTACACTACTTGAGTCATACTTGTAGCAGCAGAAGCAGGTTAAAGTGTAAAATTCTGCTCTCAGATATATTGAACCCTTCTTCTTTATCGACATTCAGAGCATTTCTCAACTGAGGTTCTAAAAAGCTAAGAGAAAAATATTTGCATAGTTCTGTAATAACTTTAATATTGAGTTTTCCCCAGAAAACCAAAGTGGCAACCCTAACACACACTCTAAGGAATAGGTCCCACAGAACACCTTTTTGTAAACTGTTCTGAGGGTGGCTTTTTTTTACAATCATGCAGTGTATAAATTTTATGAAATAAATAAAAGAACAATTGCCGTTCAACTTACTTGTGTGTAAACAAGCACTGTACACATACTAAATTTCATACCTTTTACCTGATTTGTACTCTGTATTACCAGCTGGAAACTACTATTCATTTTTTCTTCAGATATTACTTCCGTTCTCATTTTTTTGGTTCCATATTCCTCTCTATTTTCATCATAATTTTCTTTTGACTCATGTTCTTTGTGATCATTATAAAAAGCAACCTAGAAATGATTGCAGAATAGAAATTGGCTACAAGCACATTGGTCACAATTTCTCCTTATTATCATTTGGAAGCATAGATAAAATTTCCTTTTTAATGTAATTTCAGATGAAATCTAAAGATCTGATAATACACTGCAAATATTTATAAACTACTGTATTAAAAAAAGTCTTGGGAATAGTCACTTATTTAGTTGCCTGTGAAAAGAATCACCTCCAAGTGACCAAACAAATATGCTTTACAGCAGCTGGCTCTCTCTTTATTTTATGCCACATATCACAGTATTTATCAGTGCACAGGCAGTCTAGCAAAATGTTCATGGCCTTATTTCCTAGGTTGTTTTAAACAAAGCAAAAATAAAGAGAGAGAAAGGAGAGGGGAGGACAGGTAGTGAATGAGAGCAAGACACATGTCCCTCCTTCAAAGTATGATTTATACATACAAACACACATAGACACACACAAACGCACAATTCATTTAATAAATAAATTGTTTCAAAACATGGGTGGAACCTAATCATTTGTGCAGATGTCTATTTTGAAACAACTATGGGATACTCCCACAGGCGGAGAAGGAGGTGACTTCTGTCAATTCCTTCTTCCCCCTGAATAGTTACTCCAGGTGGTTGGGGGGCCCTCCAGAACAGTGTGGGGTGTGGCACTGGGGACTAGGGTGGGGACAGGAATTGGCAAAAATCACCTCTCCCATTCCTCCAACAGGATCCTCCGATGGATCAGAGTCTCTACCATGAAAGTGGATTTGAGGGATGGATCCAACCTGAAATACACTTTACTGTATTATGAAAACATAAAATATAACTACCAAATACGGGTTTTTCAAGGACTGTACCTCACTAATGTCACTATAATTATAAATATTAACAACATCTCTCATAAAAACTTGAAAACACTGTAGAAGAAAGAGTAAGAAAAACAGTGGACATAATCGTTACCTTAGGCAGGCTTGGCGCTGGTGTTAAAATCTCTAAGGATGTGCTTAAAACTTTGCTCCCATGATTAATTCTTGAGCTAGATGCTGGCCTTGAAATGTCATCCAGGCTTCCTCTTGTAATATCCATTAAAAACTTAAATAAGCAGATAAAGGGAGCACATTATATGGCATGTATTCAATTAATTTGATGTTCATCAACCTGCCGTTCTCTTCCACATTTTCCACAGTGTATATTTGAAGGAAACAGCACCCCTCTTTGGATGTTCTTGATATGACTTAGGTAAAGACGTGAGGAAGGCCAGCAAGGATACACAAGCTAGTTCTGCCTCCTGTCACTGTTCTTGCCATCCTTCATGAGCAGGAGGGCAAACTTGTGAAGTGGGAAGCCTTTTGTTTTGTTTTTATATAATTTTTATTAAGTTTTCTGTTTTACAATTTAAAGTACTCATTTTTACATCCTTAAGATATCAATGACTTTCCTTCTTCTCATTCCATGGTTCATTTTACAAATCATAAATCCCTGCATATTTTACAGAAACTATACTATTCAGTATTCCGTTATTACATCCATCATAACTTATTTACATTGCTGAATTTATCCTAATGCTGCCAGCGTTTTCAGCTGTACACAGTTATTTCCCATATATTCAATAAACGTTTTCCAATCTTCTCTAAACGTATGTTCTTCTTGTTCTCTTATTCTATATGTTAAATCTGCAAGCTGTGCATATTCTGTCAACTTAAATTGCCACTCATTTTCCATTTTGGGGCTAACAAAACATGGGCCACATTAAGAGAACCCAAAGAGCACTACAGTTTACATGACCATATGGAAACAGTGGGATGTTAGCTAACAGCCTGATCCCATAGAATAATTAGCACAGTGATCATGAGTGTAGCCAGGGGGGCAGCTGTCCCCCCAGATCAAGTAAAACAATAGAAACACTTAACTGAGTGACCAATCATGTCAGTTCTACCCCCTCCCCCAACAAAAGTCCTGCCCCCCCAACCAACTCCTGCCGCCCCCCAAAAAATCCTGGCTACACCCATGACAGTGATAATGCAGACTGAACAAATCTGAGACCAAGCTAAGCTTGCCTTACAAAGGTTGAAACTCTCCACCCACATTTACATTTTACTGCTGAAACTGGGAAGAGATTTGTGGGAGGTGGCGCTGTGGGTTAAACCACAGAGTCTGGGGCTTGCTGATCAGAAGGTCGGAGGTTCGAATCCCTGCCATGGGGTGAGCTCCCGTTGCTTGGTCCCAGCTCCTGCCCACCTAGCAGTTCGAAAGCATGTCAAAGTGCAAGCAGATAAATAGGGACCGCTCCGGCGGGAAGGTAAACGGCGTTTCTGTGCGCTGCTCTGGTTCGCCAGAAGCAGCTTAGTCATGCTGGCCACATGACCCAGAAGCTGTCTGCAGACAAACACTGGCTCCCTCGGCCTATAGAGCGAGATGAGCGCCGCAACCCGAGTCGGACACGACTGGACCTGATGGTCAGGGGTACCTTTACCTTTAAAGACAGGTTGGGCTGAAGGCTGATATCACTGGGAGGAAATATGCTGGAGAAGCAGAACCCTGCAAAGAGCAGAATGGACTGAAGACTATACCTGTATATAGTCAACAAAGGCTATTTGGGGCTCTCGGGACCCCCTTCCCACCTCCATTTATTTCTTAAGAAAAATTAAAATATGTTAGTAGGCTTTAATGTATTTACGACTCCTGCGGATACCCTGATGTAATGCCATGATATTCAAAGGTTATGTGCAACACTCCCAAGATCTGTCCATTCCTAAATTTAGAAAACAAAACCATTGATCACTTCTTAGAATCCACTTAGAGAAAGCCACTACACCAACACCTACATTTCTGTCGCATCAACTTTTATACTTTGCCCAAACTACTTTGAGATGCAGCCCCCAGAAGTTTGGCCTTGGGTCAGTGTGGCCCTCAGACTGAAAAAAGGGTTATCTACTTCTGCTCTAAAGCCATCTCCACAACGCTTTAAAATAGACCACCATTTCGAAAGATTTCCCTTCTTCAACCTTTAAGGATTAGAAACTTTTAAAAGTTGAATTGAAAATTCCCTGTATTTTATCAATAATGTGGGGTGGGGTGGGGGTGGGATACTGCATTTGTAGGGATGTGTTCTCTCTCTACACAGTATATAAAATATACAGTATACAGTATATAAGGAAGGCCAAATTCAAAATTTATGGCATCTTGTTTTTAAGGCCATGCTTCTCTCACCTGCTGTTAAAATGATCACATAAGATAAGGGTAGAACTTTTAAGCTTCAGGAAGAAACCAAACAGAACTCATATAAAACAGAAACTTCAGGGCATACTTTGAAGAACCCCCATCTCTTTCCCCTCTTGTGTTGTGACTTCTAGATGGTAAGACTGAGGTCAGGGAGCGACCCCCAAGTAAACATGCATTTAACATTGGGAAATATGGCTATATAACCCGAGGAGACTGATCCGATGGGGACCATGGGGCACTGCCCCACCAACTTCGGTCTGCCCTCGACCAGCCCCAGGTGCCTTGTTTCAAGTTGGTAGGGAAATGTTAACTTGCCCCCGCAAAGTAATAATAATAATAATAATTTTTAAAATGGCCATGATTTGCAAACTTCGCCCTGCATTAACTCACCCCGCGCAGGTTCTCTGCAGAGCACACCGGCAGACGGAGCGAGCAAAACGCCTCTGTAAACAGACGGCCATGAAGGCGATACGCTTCTCAGTTGCTATGGCAACCCATTCAAAGAGCAGAACCCGGAAATAAGGGAGACACTAAGGGCGGAAGTGAGCCTTGTGCCTTCTCGGAGTGCTGCTGAGCATGCGTACCTGGGAAATGCCCGTTGAAGCCCTTTAGCGACGTTCTAAAACAGTTAAATGAACGCGTGGCTGCGGAGCCTGGAGAGAGGGCCTGATCTTACATTATTATGAACTAACCTGGATCTCTTCGATTCTGGCTCCTGCACTCAGGCGCGTCCGTTTAGCCCACGTGCTGTCGAAGTGCTGGAGGAGACTCTTGAGAGTCCCATGGACTGCAAGAAGATCAAACCTATCCATTCTCAAGGAAATCGGCCCTGAGTGCTCACTAGAAGGACAGATCCTGAAGTTGAGGCTCCAGTACTTTGGCCACCTCATGAGAAGAGAAGACTCCCTGGAAAAGACCCTGATGTTGGGAAAGATGGAGGGCACAAGGAGAAGGGGACAACAAAGGATGAGATGGTTGGACAGTATTCTCGAAGCTATTAACATGAGTTTGGCCAAACTGCGGGAGGCAGTGAATGATAGGCGTGCCTGGCGTGCTCTGGTCCATGGGGTCACGAAGAGTCGGACACGACTGAACGACTGAACAACAACAACAACAGCTTTAAGTTTGAGGATAATCCTCAGCCAGGATCAGGGTACCTAGCTATCTTGCCGAAAACTGCTGCTTCCTTTTAAGACTGCAATCCTTATCCAATGCACACCAAGCAGTTTATTTTATTTACTTTATTCCTGCAGGTGCAATAGGTAGTTCGTGTGATGTATGCTTGAAATGCTGCAGTCCTGTCCGCACTTATTTGGCAGTAATTGAGCTCAGTGAGGGTTACTCTTGAGTAGAAAGATCCAGGGCTGCATTGTATCCGCCAGTTTTAATTTCCTTACACGTGCGCGCCGCTATTGCTGAGAACGAGACTGGGACTCTCGGTGTTGCCCAGTGTTTGTGGAGATGGAATTCTGAGGACCGGGAGGAATGGAGTTGTTTGTTTGTTGGTTGCGTTGAATTTACATCCCACCTTTTTTCTCTCTCCAATGAACCCCCACAACAACCCTGTGGTGTAGGTTAAGCTGAGAGATAGTGATTGGCCCAAGTTCACCACCCAGGGAGCTTCATGGCTGAAGTGGGCATTTGAACCCTGGTCTCCCATGTCCTAGTCCAACACTCTAACCACTACACCACACTGAGGTTGAGGTGGGGAGAGAGAAAAGATTCAGAGGTGGAAATCCACTAGTCTCTCATTCCGTGCTGCTCTTACTGTATATTTGTGAGACTAGATCTGGTTCAATAAAGAAATTAAAGAAGAAACAACAAACCCCATGTTAAAACATGCATTTATGACTATAATGCACATCAGAGTGATACGGTAATTGCTCTTTGATAAAAAATATATATAATCTTTCATCCAGAAGATGGCGTCGTCTGACTTTCAGTATATTACCCATTAACCTAAAAGGGTCTGAGCAGGCATGCTTCCTATTTAGGATGTACTAACATGTTTATAGGCTGGGAATTCTAGACTGGTATTCCTCTGGCAAGCATCCCCACCCCTACTAATAATTTAAATTGTGATTCCCCCTTGAATCTGCCTCTTCATTGACAGAGCTGCTGACAAGGGAAACTGACTACATCATGGAGCCAAAATCAGCTATTGGGGTGGAGATGTCTGGCTGTGTGCAGCCACTGTAGGTGAGGGATCTCTAAACATGAACCAGTGTCTTCACCCTCCGGATGGAAGCTGGGGGGAGGTTTGATTATTCTCAGCCAAGTTGCTTATCAACAGAACACTGCCCCACCCTTGACATCGCTGCTCTCCCATGAGCATTGGCAAGCAAAGTATAACCTCAAGGTGAAGACCCTTCCCAACAATAAATGAGAGAAGTATAACCCCAAGGTGAAGACCCTTTCCAACAATAAATGAGAGGATTTGTTATTACATTTATATCACACCTTTCCACCAAGCAGCTCAAGATGATGTACATGGTTTTCCTCCTCATTTTATCATAACAACAACCCTGTCATGTAGGTTAGAGATGGTGATTTGCCCAAGGTCACCCAGTGTGTTTCATGGTTAAGTGAAAATTTGAAGTCTGTTCTTCCAGATCCTAATCTGACTCTAACCACTACACCACGTTGTTCTGAAGCCACTTGAGCTGTCACACTTGAGCTGCAAGTAGTACCAGCCAGCTGGGAGAGAACCCAAAGAGCAGCATTGATTTTGGCTAGATAGCACCACTCTCAGCCTTCCTTCCCAGCACTATCCTTCACATGGCATACTTTAAATATTTCAGGAGGGACAACCTGGAGGTTAAGAAGCTGTGTGAGGCTCCATTTCTAACCACCTGCTTGTGAGGTCAAAAACGTTGTCTTGGCGTGCATTGTTACATGCCTTGTGGGTCATCTTACTGACCTGTATGAAATGGGAGGATGGTCCAGAGACCTCTGCAGCTTCTTTCCACTGTAGCAGGCTGTGAGGCTGGACCACTTCCTGTTGCTCTGCAAGACAGTATTAGGAGTTTAGCCTCAGGGCTGGAAAGGTAGCCCAAGAGCAGTACTTGCTGGGCTAAAGACAGTTCTGCTACCCATCTTTATCTCTCAGCTGGCCGACATCTCCTTGTGTGGGGGCAGCAGAAAAGTTAGATCAGATGGGACCAAAGGAGGCTTCTGGGCTGCCAATGGACCATTCCATCATTTTCAGGATATTTTTCTGTTCATATGCTTTCAATCTGGTTTCGTATTAAACACAATCCTTCATTTTTTATGATCTGGTCCTGCTCTTCAAATTCTCCTTTCTCACAGCAGCTTAAGCTTGCTTTTCCATAACATTTTGCTCCTTTTTGCTCTCCGCATTTGGGTAAGACCTCCACTTTTTTTTAAAGGAAGCCTTCTAGTCTTTTATAGCTTCTTTGACTCTGCTGCTTAACCATCCTGGCATTCTCTTGGTATGTTTCCTAATTTTAGGTGAACTTCTATCATCGTGGTTTTAAGTAACCCCCAATGTGTTTGATGCTTCTGGCCTTTCCTTTTACTTTAGGAATGGGGAAGCTTTTTGTCCCCTGAGGGGTTCTGATCTTTCGCTCCCACCACCCTGCAGACCACCCCTCTGTCATCATGATGATGTCAGGTGACTGATAAGTGGGTGGTCCCATCCAGCTCTCATAAATGACCCATAGGGGGGTGGGGAGAGGGCTCTTTTGCCACCGTGTTTCCTGTAGAGAACATGCTGAAAGGATTGAACTGTGTGCTCACCAGCTGATAAATGGAGGGTCCAGTTCTGCTCTCTGAAGGGGTCTGCTTTGCCAGCACATTCCCCCCCCCCCAAGTGATTTTAGCTAATTGATGGGTGGGCATGGTTTGGGAGAAGTGGCTTTGCCAGGACAATTGGACCTCAAGACAGACCAAGACTCACCCATGGGCTAGAGGTTCCCCACCCCCCGTTTTATAAGTTTGCCCCCATTTTTATAAGTTTTCTCTTTTGAAATGAAATGTAACCATGCTGGACTTTCAGGGCAACTTTACACTTACATGCATTTTTGTTCCTAGTCAGTTTTATTGAATTTGAGAACATCAGTTCCTATAGGCACACCATGCAGGCTCCTATTACTTGGCTCCCACACACTGTTTGGGATCACCATACTGCAATCTGTGTAAGTGGAGCTGCTTGTAAAGTAGTTTCCTAACAAGCTGACATGAAAACCTCTGAGAGCTCTCTGGCACTCATGAGCACATTTATTATTTTTTATTGCTGCTTGTTCCACACAGAGACAGGCAAGAATTGCCACCAGCCAGAGTGCCGTTCTAATAGTTGATGAAATGGGTTTAATAAGGCTCTCTTAAATCAGAACAGACCTGCTGGGCTCATCAGTCTCTGGGGATTCTCAACAAGGAGCAAGTGTCTGTCTGCAATCTTGCAACCTAGAAGCAAAGATGATCTTGCGTATCTGCCAGTACACATGCAGAATCCTATAAAGCTAGATAGTGATGCGAACCAAATTATGATGTAAACTTTCTGAACTTTTTGCAGCTTATCTCTCTCCTGCTGGGTCTGTATTCTGTTCTGGTAAAGCAAGCTAAATTAAAGAGCCCTGCTGGCGTCACAGAGCATGAACTTTTGATGTTGGCTGGCAATACTGTTTTTATACAAAATCAAGCCTGTTTCTGCTTTAACTGAAGACATTTTTGAGCTAGAACACTTTGAAGCCATTTTGAAATATGAGGCCAATTAGAGTAAATTGGAAATAATTAATGCTAATCTTCCGCTGATATTAAAAACCAGTTGCAATCCACTCTGCTGTTCTTGTGTTCTTTCCTTGGAAACAATTAGGCATCGGTTATTCACCTCTGTTCTATATAGTTGTGAGGGGCATTCAATTCTCACTTCAGGAAAGTGTCCCTTCATCTGCTCATATTGCTTTTATTCCTATTAATATCTTGGCATGACTTATATTGTTGTTTCCAGCTCCACTACATATAAGTGCAGATTATATGCAGCCAAGAGCAGCAAGGAAAGTGAGTGGCTTATATTTGGGTATTTTTTCTTTTTTCTTCCCCCTCCAATTTTAAAGGTGCAGCTTATATTCGAGTGTGGCTTATATTCGGGCCAATTCAGTAGTTTATTCCAAGTTAATTCACCTGGTTTAGCCTTATCAACATTTAGGATTCCATCAGCTTTAAAAGGAACAACCTGTTAAGACCAGTTTTTCTGTCCTTAATTTTAAGCATGTTTTGGGTTGTATCCGATTGCGCTCTTCCATGAACCCTTAGCTTATATGCTGCTCTTTGTAATGTAAAATACTACACTGAATCCAGCTCTTGAAGCTTTCAGTTGCTATTTGAGGGAGGATATTTCCCTCATACTGTAATCCTGGGCTTCGAAAATGGACCTAGGAGAAGTGTTTGATAAACATGACTGGAAAGTAGATTAATATGAAGCAGAATGAAATTAATGTTCTTGACATTTTGCCACAAAGTCTGCTGTAAGGCAGATGCTGTTCACATTGCATTAGTACTAGCTATAATTCCTTTCCATTAGCTGAATTTGGAGTTCAGTGGAAGAAGCAAAGTGGGGTTAATGGGAGCAAGACTTCCAGAGGCACTTCCCTCTTTTTTGGGTTGCTGGTTGATTGAGTTAAGCAAATCGTTAATTAGCCAGAAGATATGGTAAACTGACGCAGTACCTATGAAAGAGGAATGGCAGATGAAGTTGATGGGATATGCTGAATTGGCAAGATTAACTAGTAAAATTAGAGAGCAAAATGAGACAGCTTTCAAGGAGGATTGGAAAATGCTTGTACAGTAGATTATTTTTAAAAAATTGTAAATATGTTAAAATGCAATCAGCTTTGAAGTATAGCAGTAAAAGGTATACTGAGAATAATGTGGTAGAAAGAATGTATGGAATAACTATAATAAGCAGCAGCAATAGAAAATATGAGGAAACCATGGATAGGTGGGAAGAAGTAAAATACCAAATGTAAAGTGGAAAATGTTTTATTATTGGTATTATATATATATATTGGTAAACTGCCTCCAGAGTCTCCATTTGTGCAACTTAGTTTAAAGTATTCACTCACTGTTATATGGTGCATGTATTCTTGTACCCAATAAACAAAGGGTGGAATTCAGCTATGTCCACCCACCAGAAAGATGGACACCATTTGTGAATGGGATATGTCCTCCACCTCACAGCCCCCCCATGCCCCCAAATCTGCTCTTGAGGATTGGAAGGACGCTGTGAAGCAGATTTGGAAGACACATGGGGGCCACATGAGAAAGGAAGAGGAAGTCCTGTCACTTGATGGAACCCCACTCAAGTGACATTGGATATTACACAAATAGCATAGCACGCTATGTTGGAAAGGTTGTGATATGTTGGAATTGCTTTAATGCCTAGTGTGGTGTGCCCCACTAATCTCCCCAAATGTCTAGAAATTTAACGTCATTGTGGACTCTGCTGCCAAGTTTGAGAAAGATCCAATAAGGGCAGTGGTAAATTTACTTTATTCAGAGTCCCCCTTATCCTCTTATAAACAGCTCTTGGTTAATTTACAGTTGGTAGTAAACATTTCTTTTTTAAGTAACTGGAAATTGCCTCTTCCTTGAAGCAGTGGATGGAGAAATGGGGGGATATTACGATTATGTAAGAAGCTAGTTGTCATGCACAAGCCACCAAAGCCCAAAACAATTCTTAATTCATTTCCTGTTACTTGGGTTTTTCACGTTTGCCAGCGGTGAATGCTAATGTATTCACTCCTGCTAAATCTCAACATAAAGGTAAAGGGAGGGTCCCCTGACCATCAGCTCTAGTTGCAAACGACTCTAGGGTTGCAGCATTCATCTCGCTTTACTGGCCAAGGGAGCTGACGTACAGCTTCTGGGTCATGTGGCCAGCATGACTAAGCCACTTCTGGCAAACCAGAGCAGCACATGGAAACACCGTTTACCTTCCCACCAGAGTGGTACCTATTTATCTACTTGCACTTTGACGTGCTTTCAAACTGCTAGGTTGGCAGGAGCAGGGACCGAGCAACGGGAGCGCACCCCGTTGCGGAGATTCAAACTGCCAACCTTTTGATCTGCAAGCCCTAGGATCTGTGGTTTAACCCACAGCGCCAACATAGTTCTCTTTATTCTTACCTTCCACGGGTATTTAGCTTTTCATTTTGTCTGCTATGATTAATATGTTAGTTCTATTTATCAACAGATTGCTTTATTAATATGTATTATATACTTGGGATTTGTTTAGTTGCCTGCTTGCTCTTATCTTTTATTTTTCTGTATTTTGTCAGTGGGCTGCCCACACTCTACTATTATCACTGAAAGCTCTCCTCTGTTTCCTGACTATCCCTGACACAGGAGGGAGAGAGCCTTTTCCATCCTACCACCCAGCTTATGGAATGCCCTCCCTAGAGATGCTCACCTTGCACCAACCTTGATGTCGTTTCAGTGCCAGGCAAATATATTATTTATTTGCCCAGACATTTCAGCAGGGAATAGAAATTAGCTTTATGTTAATATTCTGCTTTGCTGAATTGTATAGGTTTGTTTTCATTGCTTTCTGTAGTGTTTTATCTATTTACTGGCTTCTATTATCTTCCAGTATTTCACCCTGAGAGGCTTTGTTGAAGGGAGGCATAGAAATGTTCTAAACAAGCAACGAGATTACCTGGCATTTTCAATTTTAAAATAATAAATTTTTAAAGACTTTATTTTAAGCTCACCCTGACAGACAATGGGGGAGTAAAGTCTTGCCTCTGAAAGTCTTGCTCCTGTTAATACTGTGTAGGTTCTTCCGCTGAACACAATTTTAACTAACACAAGAACAGCGTTTCAATATTAATGTGGTGTGTACGTCATTGCTTTGATATCTTGGGAATATTAATTTTCTTCTTCATTTTTGCCTCTCTGTATTGCAGTGGCAAACAGTATAATAGGCTGGAAGCCTCATCTTTTGGCCCACATCGAGATGCTCAGTATAAAACTAATGACTGCATTAAGAATATTGTTATCTAGAGGCCCTGGATAAGAATATTAAATAGAGAACAGGGGGGAAAACATTGCTGAAGAATTTATAGTGGAATGAGTACAAGCCCTTAATGGAATAGTTGGAGGCGGGGGGTGGGGGTGGGCAGGAACCCTAATGGAAGGAAAAACAAAGAGAACAGAAAAAGTATATATTGGAAGTGAATTCAAGAGGGCATGTAAATAGTCATGACTTGTTACCTGTGGAAAGTAAGAGTTTTGTCCCCCCCCCAAAAAAAGATCAGATGGGCAGATGTCTGGCAGACTGTAGCCCTAGGCAGGAGTTCTCCTCCCAGATTAGTATTGTATGAGGGAGAGAGCAGACATACACCTTCCATTGTGTTTCTGCTAGGAATAAATGAAGCTGTCCATTTTGGTTTCCTCTGCTTCTAATTTTTCTAACCTTCAATTCAGTTCTCCACATTTCCACATCCGTTTGCGAGATACGTAATATACACACTTTGGCACAGCAAATTTATCTAAAATAATGTGATTCTGTAGACTATTTTCACAAATATGAGCATTTTAATGGACACTTTACCCCAGTCTGTGCATTTTGGAACACATGATTTAGCTAGAGAATGGCATTGCAAAATTCAAACAATGGCTGTGTTTCGGTTCTTCCATTGTTCTGGAAAGTGCTGATTAGGTAGGTTCACCTTTAAATGTGAACTAAATGTGTTCCCATCACTTGTGTCCTACCACTCACCACCTAGTGGAGAGTTAATTTATGCAGGGCAAGCTTACTGTACGCCAGTGGTGGGGAACCTTTTAGAGACCGAGTGCCCAAACTGCAAACCAAAACCCACTTATTTATCGCAAAGTGCCCAGAGTTGTTGAGCTTTTCGTTGAGGGTTTTTTTGGGGGGGGGGGCTCCCCAACAGGAGCTGCAGGAAATATAAATAGATACACAAAGGCATCTCATAAATATTAGTGGCTAAGATTGCCGTCTCGTCATAGGGGCTGGGTGGTGCAGTGCACCAGGGCGCCAGGCCCCCCAGGGGTGCCCCCGTGAGCCCGCCGGCATACCGGGCGCCCCCTCCCCAACCCGCGCCTGCCCGCGCGCAAGCTGCATGCCGGCTGCCCTCCGGAGCCCCAGCTGGAGCGCTGGGAAGGGTGTGCAAAGCCCCGCGCTGCTCCAGCGCCACGCTCCTCATCCCCCGCTCGCCCACCTCCCTCCCGCGCTGGCCACCCCTCGGGAGGGCGGCCAGCTTGCAGCACCACGCCCCTCACCCCCCGCTCGCCCACCCCCCCTCCCGAGGGGCGGGCAGCGCGGGAGGGAGGTGGGCGGAGAGGCAGCCCACCACGGGCGCCAAGGGATCGTCGCACCAGGGCGGCCGATCCCTTTAAGACGGCCCTGGGATGGGTTGATGGCGTGCGTGCCAGCAGTGAGGGCTCTGCGTGCCAAGTGTGGCACGCATGCCATAGGTTCGCCACCGCTGCTGTACGCAATGGAGGCTTCCCATGCATGGTCTGTTTCCTATTGCACAGAAAGTCTCCACAAGTAGAGCAGTCACCTCACCTGCAAAGGTTGCTGACAATATGTCAGTCCTGCCCACCTGTCAAATTTGGCATGCCAGAGGTAGGGAGGTAAGAAAAGTTCCCCAACCCCTGTAATAAGATTTCTGCAGGCCCCCTTTCCACCCAGCTGCCTAGCTTTGAAGCCATATAACTCCTCAAGACAGAACCAGTAAGCTAATTGCAGTCAGCGTGACATCTTCAGATGCCTAGACTTGCTGTGATTCTGAGCAGCTCAAGAATTGGCATTGGTTTTGACAAATAAGTCAACTCAATTCTAAGAAGAGGATAAAGGGAGTTCAGTATCAGTGAGGTGATGCTTGCAGCTTTGGGGCTGTGAACATGGCAATCTGGTCAACTAGGGACCAAATACTGGCAATTATTTTCATTTGACTGTGCTAAGTATGCAATATTATTAGGATGCGGGTGGCGCTGTGGTCTAAACTACCGAGCCTCTTGGGCTTGCCGATCGGAAGGTCAGCAGTTCGAATCCCCGCAACAGGGTGAGCTTCTGTTGCTCCTGCCAAGCTAGCAGTTCAAAAGCACGTCAAAGTGCAACTAGATAAATAAGTACCACTCCGGCGGGAAGGTAAACGGCATTGCCGCGTGCTCTGGCTTCCGTCATGGTGTTCCATTGCACCAGAAGCGGTTTAGTCATGCTGGCCACATGACCCAGAAAGCTCTGTGGACAAACACCGGCTCTCTCGGCCTGAAAGTGAGATGAGCGCCGGAACCCCATAGTCGCCTTTGACTGGACTTAACTGTCCAGGGGTTTTACCCTTTACCTGGAGGTAGAAAGAGATTACTCCACCAAGTCTAGAAACTATCTCTAGTGAAGGATATGAATTCAGAAGTAAGTTTTCTCTAGAATGTTGTCTTCACTTAGCAAAACCATAAAGCAGGTTGGATTCTCAAACACTGAGACTACAGATAGTTCAATCACAACTGAATGAAGCAGTCCAGGTAGTTTGTAGCGTCACATAATCTACATGATGAAAGGAAAGCATTTACAGGATTGAGTTCTTACACTTTATTCAGTCAGGGCAAATCTATTAAACCTCCTTAAAAAATTAAGATAAGGGAGGCAATGGTGAAATCAGTGGTCATATTCTGAAGTTGTATGCATTTTCTAGATAGAAAACTGCCTGGGACAAAACAAAGAGGGAAAGAACACTGTATTAATAAAGCATTTACACATTTTATTGCAAGTTCGTTATCAGTGACATATAGAAAAAAATTCTTAAGATCCCTTAGAATCTGTAGATCCATTTGAAACTTGAGAAAGAATATCTGTGTGCCATAAGTAATGCTTATGTAATATCCCCCCTGCTCTTGCTTTAAGATTGTGCCGCTCAGATATGGTTGTTTTTTCAAACGTGGCAAAGATGTTTGTTCTTGTGACAAACCCACCGTTCAAGGAAAACAAGCAGAATCTCGCCCGGTGGCTCAGCATGCACAAAATACTCTAGAGCAGAATGCAAGGGCTTGAAAAACAGTATCAGTGTTGTGCTTTTTTCAGAACCACGGTGGCCACGTTTATGGAAAAGAAAGAGTCTATTTGCAAAGTAAACAATGGAACACAGCGTGGAAGTGAAACAACCTCCAGTTGTTTCATCTGCATAAGCATTTCAGCTTGCCAGACAACTCATATTAGTTTTCTGACTGAATTAGATGGTGCAGCATCTAATAACCAACGTTCATGATACTGTATACAGGAGACTGCCTTGGACACAGAAGTTTCTTCTTGTTATGACGGGTTTTGATATGTGAAGTGTTTAACATTATGAAGTTTGATCACTGCATTAGTCAGGAATGGTTTACATATCTATACTTAGATGTATACTTACTTTACAGAATAGGAGTAGGGATTTCCCCCCCCCCCCCAGGTATGACATGGGTGGGAGGAAGGAAGGAGACACCTTGGCATTTGTAATCTTGTGTAATTCACTAACTGCTAATGGAGAACTTTTTCTTTAAATTTTTCAGGAATTCAGGGTGACTTTTCTCACCTGAGGTGGAAATGCAGAACGGTTAAAAAATTGGTCTTCTAAAGCAAGGGAGGCTAACCTGTACCAATCTAAATGTTGCTGAACTACAACACCCATCTTCCTGCTCATTGGCAGCTGTAGCCATTGCAGATTATCTTTTGGATAGATTTAGCTTTGAATCCTTAAGCATGTTTACCAAATTACATTAAAATTGTATTCCTATGGCTTTTTAGAAGTAGGTGTTATTATATACTGTACATACCCTAGCTAGAATTTTGTTTGCCACATTCTGGAAACTGAGCTAGTTAGATAGGCATGGGAAAAGTTAGATTTTGTTACATTAAATATGATGCTAAGGTCCTAAGAGGAAAAATATGAAGAAACCCTGATAATTGGTACTCGGTGATATAGCACATTAAAGGAGAATTTGGATCTGAAGAATTTAGGATTGGTTATATTATGCTGTAGAGTATTTATTAAGTGATAGAATATGATTATAATACTTCATGTATATCGTGTATAGGGGAATATATATGTAGAAATAATATATTTTATAATCTAGTATTCTATATATCCGTATTTAGTATATATATTATATATAGCATGTTTTGTATTTTGAAAAATGAAATAAAAAGAGGTCTTAATGTTTGAACTTTTTTTTTTTAAAAAAAGAGGCAAATAAAAGAAAGTGGGCACAGTTTACTTCTGGTCACTTGTAGCTTGCCACACATAACAAAAGGTGGCTATAGATACAGATGTGCATCCCCAGACACTTCCAAAGACAGCCAACAACTCCAACATGGCTGAACATCCAGATGTGTAGCCACATCAGCTACATACAGGTAAGACTGCTTTGGTGTGCAGATCTATTTTGCTGGGTCAGGAAAATTGCTCTTGGAATTCAAGGAGAGATAGAATCATGGAATCGTAGAATTGTAAAGGAACCACTAGGGTAATCTGGACCAACCCCCCAGGAATCTTACCTAAACAGTTCAGCTATTTATAACATGCTATGCTTTTATACTCATGGAATTCAACATTATTTTTTTGTCCTCACAATGGCATTTAAGTTCATAGCCACGAAACTGTTGAAAAATGCGCATTTGAGATGAAAATTGTTCTCGTTCTTTCTGCAGGTTCTGCTCAAATATGTAAATATGTTGGTCTTATAAACCTTTGGGTGTGTGCAGTTAATGAGTTGTATCCAATGTTTGTCATACTCAGAGTAAACCACTAAAATTAATGAGTGTGACTAACTTAGGCCAATTCATTGTAATGCATCAACTCTGAGGAAAAACTTCATTGGATACAACTCGATACCTTTCCCTACAGATATTACAATTTTGCAAATATGATTCCAATGGTGCAAATAATTATCCAAGGTCTTCTGCTTTGTATTTGCATATTCTATTTGCATACCTTATTGGTTGAAAACAAAACTCAGATTGTTAATGAAATCCAGCTTGCATTTTCCTACCCAATAAAGGTGGGTGAAATTTCAGATAAATCAAACAAGGAGAATCACATGCAAAATAATCAGTGTGTGCAAATAATTAGAATTCAAAATGCATCCATTACTTAGTAGATAACTGAACAGCCACATGGCGTGAGGCTCATAAGCCCAGCCAAAGAAGCATTTTCTATATGGAATCCATGGAGCACCTGCAAGTGTGTTACAGTTGAGAAGTTAAACTTGCACCATAGAGCCTGTTATTAATGCACTACATGCCAGACAAATGGCAACCGTTTCCTATGTGCCAGTTCACCAAGGAAGTGACCATGCTACATTGTGGGAGCACAGAAAATACTTTGTGCAAAAAAAGTCACAGGAATCTTTATAACACAGTGATAAATTTAAATTAAGGGTCCCATTGGCCAATACTTCATGAAGAAGAAAAACTCTCAACATTTGCTGTGCCATTTTCCATGCAGTTGAAAGTGCTTAGTATATTTTACCTCTGTTAAGGTGTTGCTTCTCCCCGATCTTTTTTTTTTTTTTTTGCTGGAAACCTGCAGTACTCAGCCCACTAAATGTCAGCCCCTGAATGGAAGTGTTTCATAGATGGTAACCAAGATTGTATTTAGCCCACAATTGTCTGAACAGCATGAGACAGCTTAAAATACTTTTAAGATAAATGTACAAAAAAAACCCAAGGAGGAATAAAAATCTCATTAAATTATAAAATATAATTGAAATCTCAGGTCCTTGTTTATTCCTGGCCACTTGAAGCCATGCCAATTGTACAGGCCATTGAATGCTCCTAAAAGATGCTCAGTGCTTCTGTGAAAGAGCAGAAAGAGATATGGACCTCCAGGGAAGGGAGCTTCATATTTATTATGCTCCCTTCCCCTGAGTTCCATAATCACAGAACAGTGACCCCAATGTCTCTCTCTGTGTTGGCCAGTCCCGGAGATCACAGCAAGGTATAATGTGGAAAGCAGTCTTTGGGGCAGAAAGGGTCCAAAAACGTCTATTTGGAAGTTAAACGAGTCTATATAAATTAATCTAAAGAAATAGGTAGGCCAAGATATTTGTATCAAAACCCATTCCTAAGGAACACTTGCTTTCGCTTTGCTTTTACATAAATTGGCACAAAAAATAAGCCTTTATTAAATTTCAACCTAACAAAGATCCATAGGATCACATGTATTCAAGGAGGCAGTCCCATCTCACATCACAGTGTGCTCCTGCTTTGACTAGGAATCCACCTTGGGGAAGATGCTGACTTTATTGTTCCTGCTAATTTTTCTTTCTGTTTTACCCTTGGGCTGTTTGGTCTGGATTAGCTCCTCGGGCGTATTCCCCAAGGGAGGCAGGAGTCGTTTCTTACTGTTCCGATTTTCTGACAGCCACTGTGGAGGCAACTCAAAGGGTCCGAAGCCAAGCTGCATGGAATATTTCTCATTGGCCAATTCAGCTTCTGTTGGCATGGCTGGAGCCACTTGCGCGGCCGAGTCTGCAATGGCGTGAGGCATAGGCCTCTGAACTAAAGTCTGCTCTACGTCTAAGCTGGTTGTGGGGATCTCCTTCTGTTGGTAGCCACTGGAGCCAATGGATTTTGTTTCGTTCTCTTCTTCATCCTCTGTGGGCTTGAAAATCTGCTGCTGCCCAATGTGAAACATCTCCAGAAGCTGGCTACCAGAACGAACATGAGGCTCCAGGCTGATGTCCCCAGCGCCTCCGGAGCTGACTGTGTTCCTCCGACTATACCTTCGGTGTAACTGCATCATTGTCCCTACTAAACATTTCCGTACAGACTTGTTAACAGTCAGGAAGAGCAGAGGGTTGGCTAGCAGTGATATCTTGGGCAGCCAGATGGCAGTGAGAAGCAAGTACACAGAAGCGTCAGAAGCATTGAGCACAGTGCGGTAAATCACCAAAGTCATATAGGGGATACTGCAGAAAATGAAAACCATAACCATGGAGAGCAGCATGGCATGAAGTTCAGATTCTCTCTGAGAGGCATAAGGGATAGAAATAGTGTTTTGAGGGGTTCTTAAGGCAGCTATGATGACTTTTTTCTTCTGACTGGCACTCAGTGCCCTGCGGATAAGGATCATAAAGAGAAAGACCACAGCCACCGGCACAATCACAGTGGTAATGTTGTAAATAATGACATATGCTAAACGGCCAATGGAGTAACTCCAAGGCTCAGTACAAGTGGACATAGCATAAATATCCAGTACATTGGTCACAGCAAATACAGGGATGCTGGCTATCACTGCATGAGCCCAGATGTAGATCACCAGGTCTCGAGATTTGGCATCCGATATTTTCCTTTCTAGTGGATACAAAACTGAGTAGTACCTACAAAAAAAGAAGGAAGGACTGTAAGAGATGTATAAATGCATGTAAAGAGTAAAGTTGCAACTCTTCCTACCTCCCCTCTATCCCTGAGTAGATTGACTTAAATTTGAGTGATCTAAATCACTGATTTGGTCTTGACTAGCCCTGTATTTTAAAACTGTTTCTTCCCTTGATATAAAAGTATCATTTATCACCAAATCTCCAACAGCACAGTCTTACACATGTCTATACAGAAGTATAGAACTTAGTTGGTCTCTAAGGTGCTACTGGAAGGAATTTTTTATTTTTTATTTTGTTTATAGGTAAAGGTAAAGGGGCCCCTGGCTATCAGGTCCAGTCGTGTCCGACTCTGGGGTTGTGGCGCTCATCTCGCTCTATAGGCCGAGGGAGCCGGTGTTTGTCTGCAGACAGCTTCCGAGTCATGTGGCCAGCATGACTAAGCCGCTTCAGGCGAACCAGAGCAGCGCACAGAAATGCCGTTTTACTTCCCGCTGGAGCGGTCCCTATTTATCTACTTGCACTTTGATGTGCTTTCGAACTGCTAGGTGGGCAGGAGCTGGGGCCGAGCAACGGGAGCTCACCCTGTAGCAGGGATTCAAAGCACCGACCTTCTGATCAGCAAGCCCAAGCTCAGTGGTTTAACCCACAGCG
This sequence comes from Lacerta agilis, assembly GCF_009819535.1. Lineage (NCBI taxonomy): Eukaryota > Metazoa > Chordata > Lepidosauria > Squamata > Lacertidae > Lacerta > Lacerta agilis. The sequence continues at coordinate 39,851,543 of NC_046312.1, forward strand.
CCACCTGGGTCTTTTTTGTTTATACAGAAGTTAATTAGTCTCTCTCTCTCCCTCCCTCCCTCCCTCCCTCTTTCTTTCTTAACCTACAGAAATCAATTGCCCAAGCCATTATTTTGATAAAAATATGTCACCAATGGAAAAGGCCAAATTAGATGTGGTACAACTTCTGTCTTCCATGAAAGAATATCTAATCCAAGTAGTATCACCAATGGAAAAGGCCAAATTAGATGTGGTACAACTTCTGTCTTCCATGAAAGAATATCTAATCCAAGTAGTATCAAATCTTTTTCCTAAAGCATACTATGCATTTTTAAGGTTCTGTATTCAACGACCGGACCATTTGTAAAAAATATAAAGCCAATAGGTAGAATTACCCTCTCCCCTGACCAGTGTACTGTTCTGGGAACCAATTTCTGGGAGGGTGGGGTGAACCCCCATTGCACCAGCAGAGGTCCTTTATATATATTTTTCTTTCCATAGCAATAAAATCCCAGATCCTCCACTGAACTGCAGCTAGATTTCTTCCTTTACTACAAAATATCACATTCCATAGGAATAGGCAATTAACCTATTCAATATTAATCTGATCTAATTTATAGTAAGGTCTGTTACTCTCAATAGCTTGTTAGATGTAAGTAAAGTCTTCCCTCTCCTCAGATCCTAAGTGAGTTTCTTTTCTATCATAAAACTATAATTTACCAGTCAGTGGGACACCGTTGATACAAATGATGAGCCAGTCAGTGGCCAGCAAAGCTTTTCATTCCAAAGACTTGCTCTTAAACCATGGACAGCAAGGGGGAAATAGGGCAAATCAGCTTTGCAGATTAACTTGTTTATATAATTATTTGCAGACAAATGAAATGATTCTGGAGAAAATTACATAACTGCAGTATCAATCGTGTGCAGAGCACCACAGAAAGATTGTTGAACTTAAAAGTAGAAATCTACCAAATGGAACTTCTGCCTAGCAACTAGAGTAACATTTAAAATTGTGGCAGGGATTTCAAGTAATAGAGAGAGTCAGAATCTGCCATACCTCCCAACAAGACCTCAAAATGTGTAATCAGCTCCCCTGGCAGGAAGAACACACAAATAAATTTATACATTGGCAATAAGGATACTTGAGAATTGAACTTTTTGGCCTTAAAAGCAAAGAGCTATTCAGGTTAAGTTGTCCAGACCTTAAAAATCCAGCCAATGTATGTCATTTCTATCTTAGGCAAGTCAGTTTCTTTCAGAATAACTCAGCTCACAGGTTGGTTACAAGGTGAAAATGTTGCTCTGAGCGACTTGACCAAAGAGAAAAATAAACGTTTAGAGCTGAAGGCAGAGTGCAGTTGAACCACTTCAGCAACCTACAATTAAGCAACAAGCAACGTAGAACCTATATCTGCTGCAAGGGGAAAGTGGTAAATGTCAGTTTACGAGTAACTTCACAGTCTTACCTATCCAGAGCAATGGCAGGAAAGCTAAGGATGGTCACCGAGCAGAAGACTTTGTGCAAGAACTTTATGATCTTACAGAAGACCATGGTGTAGATCCACCAGCAGCAGTGTGGACTGGCACCGAGGACTATGTCAAAAGGCACACAGACTAGGCTGGCACAGATCCCAGAGCAGGCCATGTTCTTAATAAACCGGTTGGTTACCGACTTAAAAACTGACATCCTGCATGTTGACCACAAGACCATGAAGTTTCCTGGACGAAGGAAAACAAAATTAAACCATGAAAGTTTCTCTCTCTCTCAAATGTAATAGGCACACACATATAAACACACACATTTATATATTAAAATATTTGAATAAGATTTGGGCATAAAATTTATTCACTTATACAGACTCTTTCTTAAATGGTCGTTGTTTCTAGCTTCCTTACTATTTTTTATTTTTAATGTACTGTAGTTTTAATTGTTCTTAACCACCTTGAGTGGTGCAAAAGCACTAACTAGAAGGGCAGGCTTTAATTTTTTTTGACATAAGTAAATAGATAAATTCAGATGCTCTGTAATCATCTTCCCACAGTTTCCATTTGCAATGCGGAATGGTAGTTTCAGTTGCATGGACTCCTTGTGTCTATTCCAGTGAAGTTTGGGACATAGGTCCACTACTCTTGCCACTGACAGCCATCCAGCTACAAGGCAAGAGTGAAGCTGGAGCTAACTATGGGATAGTTTATCACACCATATCAATATTGACTAATTAATGCATCTGTTAAGGGCATCGCCCTCAACAGTTGTAATTACCAAGCATTTTGGGGCCTGAAAGTTCTGAACATAGCTTGTTAAACTGAATTGATTTTGGTCATTGAATTCTAATGTACATGACTATGATACATATCAGTATCAGTGCTATTTTTATACTAAATGAGGTGCCGGAACTCACCATGAACCCCTCCCTTGTTCTCTTATAATGGCAATGGTGCCCACCTGAGAGGTGCTGGAACTGAGTTCTGGTGAGTTCTGGCTGAAAAAAGCCCTGTTCAGTATTAAGGGTGGGGCACAATGAGTCAGAAAGGCTGTCCAATTTTCAAGGTGCCTCAGAATTACTTTGGCTATTCAAATCTTTACTGGGATCTTCATCTGTGTGGGTGGTTATAAAAGTGGTTGGAATGGTGGCAGGAATTATCAGCTCTGCGATATTGACACTATCAGATTTCACAGCATCTTAAAAACAAACACTACTTATTTTTCATAGCGCAGAAGGCTTACTATCAATTAGTCAAAACATATTTCAACACAAATAAACTGTGAAAGAGGCTATGGCTGAAAAGCAGTTTTAAATAACTGAACAATACTGTGTTTTTCCCCTAGAGCCAATTCACATAGCCATAAACTGGATTCCCCCCCCCCCAGCTGAATGTAACGTGCACATGTTGAACTGATTGTTGATCACTTTCTGCATACAACAAGAGTAAGCAGGAATCCTATATGCACAATGGGAACTATGAATTGTAGTAGTAAATTCACACATATTAACGGCACAAAAAAGGTGTGCATTGCAAGCATGTAAGAGGAGGTTGTGGGCTCATGATAGCTAGCCCTGAACCCAATACACACAGTCCCATTGGCTGCATGCTCATATTGTGGCTCATACTGAAATAAGGCCAATTATGGTAATCTGAACCACGTAGTTTTCTGCAGAGGACAGCCATTTTTGTGAGTTGTGGGCCCTCAGGATTTCATTTCCATGAGATCCTAAGGGATGAAGTGTGGTTTAAAAGCATATTCAATCAATCAGTGGCGATGCTGTAAGTTTAACATTTCCTCAAGTAACAATTAATGTCCTTATGACTATTTCTCCAATCCTATACACTTCAGATAGTCCTTTATTTGGCTCTGTGCATAAATCAATGTTAAAGCAACACTATTTTCAGTACCCAACAGTTACATCCCCCCGCCCTATAGACACCCCCCCCAAATAGCTTTTGGGAGTTGATGTTCAATTCAAACAATATAAACATACATCCAAAATCCATCATATTTATTGCTAAACAAAAATCTCGTGTTTCTACCATAACCCTTATTGTAATGTTCCATTTATTTGGCTTCAAACCTTCACAGATACGTTTTCGTATCTTCAGTCAGACACAGTCTTCATCCTTCAACGTCATCCACTAGAGAAGATTACTGTGATTTTACCATTAATATAGCATATATATATAATATATGACTTCTGTTTCAGTGTATCTGAAGAAGTGTGCATGCACACGAAAGCTCATACCAAGAACAAACTTAGTTGGTCTCTAAGCTGCTACTGGAAAGAATTTTTTATTTCATTAATATAGCAGTAAGCAAACTATTACCCAAAATGCACGCAATACTAAGTGTAAGTGAAAGATACCAGCCTGCTGCAGTTTGGATCCTATTCAACTCAGTACATAACAGTAAGTAAGTTGCATTAACGTCCATGGAACATAGTTCCAAGTAAAATCCATGTTCAATTAAGTCCTGAATGCATACTGTTGTCTCTCACTTCTCTAGATGAAGGAGAGAGGGTGTGTGAGAAAAGACGTTGCCTTGGGCTCTGCCCACCACAGGCATGTGGCTTCCAGAAGGTATATCTACAATATAAAAAGCTACTGATACTCTTATTCCCCCCCCCCTTTTTATATTTTCTTCTGTGATTACCAAGGAAGCTACAACACCGATAAAGTTCTGAGTTTATTTATGTTAAAACAACAACAAAAACCACTCCCTGCCCATACACTAAGATCTTTCTCAAAGGTCCTTCTCAAAATGCCCCAGCGAATGAAGTAAGTGCGTAGAAACAGGGGAAAGGGCCTTTTCATTCGTGGTGCCCCACTTGTACAACGCTTTCCAAGATAGGCTTATCCACTGCCTACATTAATGTCTTTTAGTTGCCAGGTAAATGTTTTTACTTTCCCAGGCTTTTTAAAAATGTGGTGCATTTTATTTCTGCTATGATTACTTTTAGTGTTGCCTTCTTTTGTAACCTGTTTTAATGTTCATTGCTATATTTTATGAGGTAAATCAACCTGGAAAATGTGTTTTAAACACATTTAAGATGTGTGAAGATGTGTTTTAAACAAATAATAATAATAATAATCTTCAACAGAGGGATATGTGCTTCATCAAGGGAAGTTCTCAATTTTTAACTGTTCTTCTAATTTTTCTAAGGGTCAAACTTGATGTTACTTCCATTGCATGGTTAGGAACCACACAGGGTTAGTATATACTGTATATGGCTAGATTTTTACTGGGACTGCAGTGCTGGGTGGGGGTGGGGCAGTTAAGCCTTCTGTCACCAGGTCAATCTCTACAAAAAAATCCCCGCCCCATGACAAGTAGCTTTGCGGAGGAGGAGTAACAATTGCCACCAATGGCATTTTCCACATGATTCTGACTGAGGGTTAAACCTCATGTCCCTGTATGCTGGGGTCCTGATGAAGATCTTGCCCCCCCCCCCCCCCCCCATTAAAATGTGCCTAGTATTAACTTTTAAAATCCCAATAAGCTTGCTAATTACACAATAAAATGACATTGAGTATAATCTAGAGGCAAATTTGGCATTTCCCCTCAATAACATCTCTATTCTGGCCCAGATTCTGTTGCCAGTCAACTTAGAATAATGTCGACAATTAACTGGCACAGATCTTTTTTTTGAAAAGTCTCTACTACCCTGACTCAAAGTGCATTCAATAGGCACCCCTCTGTGAACCTGGAAAGTTAATTTGTTTTGTACCAATCCTTACAAGAACACCCCAAAGAATGTTCCACATTCCAACTACTGAATTAGTAGAGACTTATTAACATCCACTCCAGCTTCTGCCAAGTTCCCCTTTTGCTGGCGCACAGCATTGTGCTGTGACTCAACGGGGTTCTTGTTTACACTGATGTGGGTCGAGTTCAACTTGCCTTTTGTCCTATGAGTCACATTAATCCAATATTCTTCTTCTATTTCTGACCCATAGTGGTACAATTTACTTGAGTATGTTTTTCATCTCCTATGTGTACTGCAACTATATTATATGTCAGTGTTTTTCAACCTTTTTTGGGCAAAGGCACACTTGTTTCATGAAAAAAATCACGAGGCACACCACCATTAGAAAATGTTTAAAAAATTTAACTCTGTGCCTATATTGACTATATATAAAGTAATTTCCCACGGCACACCAGGCAACATCTCGCGGCAAACTAGTGTGCCGTGGAACAGTGGTTGAAAAACACTGTTATATGTGACTTGTAATACTAAATCGCTGCCTCCTGAAATAATTGGTTATGTTTACCGGTCCCTTTCCCTTTTTACCTTGTTCCACAGAGTTAAGATACAATGCACTGTTAAGTTTATTCTATAACAGATATTATTCACTTAAAGCTGATTCATGTGTTTACATTTGAGTGATAACATCCTTGAATAGTGGTTTTGCCAGATCCTTTCCACATGAGCAAGCGGTTCATACGCTTCCCTGAAAACCTTCTCCTCTGAAAATTGTTACCATGTCAGATGGGTTTATTTGATGTGATCACTAATTATTTTCATTCTGGAATGTTGTTTCAGAGACATATCTCTAAATGTGAAAATGAGGTGCTGTAATCTCACAACTTTACCATCTCAAATAAGCACACCAAATGTGAAAACAAAGTGATGAAGACACCATAACTTAGTTCACATGTCACACTAAGCCAACACATGGCTTAGAGCAAACACATGGGCTTTGGGATCTTAGATCACAGCTGATTCGCTTCACCCTGGGCATTTTGCTGCTACATCTGGCTGAACTAAGCCATTGTGTGGAATACACTTGTGATCTATCTCAGTTTAGAGATTATTCACATCCTTTTTATAACTGTATAGCACAAATATCTTATTAAGTTTATGGCTTGCTTGTGCTGTTCTATTTACAAGCTGCACTCTCCACGATACTAATAAAGATTTGAAATTACTTGGTACCAATTAACAGCCTACTGGGTGAAATGTTCTTTTAAGCCAAGGCACCTGCGTACAAATTTTCCGCTTCATCACATAGGAGATGATCTATAAAGCAAATAGTTTTTCTTATGAAATGACCTCTTATCTGCAAAGACCACTATACTAAAAAAAAGGGAGGGGGACGTTTGGGCAACATCCATCCAAAGTCAAGCACATGCATTTCAACTGTAGATACATGCAGTCCAGTGTATATGTATCCATAGGAACATAGGAAGTTGCCTGATACCAAATCAGACCATTGGTTAGAAGCAGATTTAGGGCACCCCAACTGGTTCCACCACACTGGGCGCTGAGCCTAGGGGACACTGCAGGGCAACGTTACTATGAAGTAGTGAATAAAGCAGATGAGAGGCGGGGGTGCGCCAAATTTTGGGCTCACACAGGGTGCCACTGACATTTGAAAGACCAAAGTCCGCCCCTGCATTGGTTCATCTAGGTAAAAGGTAAAAGTAAAGGACCCTGGATGGTTAAGTCCAGTGAAAGGCGACTATGGGGTTGTGATGCTCATTTCACTTTCAGGCTGAGGGAGCCAGTGTCTGTCTGCAGGCAGCTTTCCGGCTCATGTGGCCAGCATGACTTAACCACTTATGGCGCAACGGAACACCGTGACGGAAACCAGAATGTACAGAAACGCTGTTTACCTTCCTGCCGCAGCGGTACCTATTTACTGTATCTACTTGCGCTGGTGTGCTTTTGAACTGCTAGGTTGACAGGAGCTAGCAACGGGAGCTCAACCCGTCGCGGGGATTCGAACTTTCTAATCGGCAAACCCAAGAGGCTCGGTGGTTTAGACCACAGTGCCACCCGCATCCCTATTGGTTCATCTAGCACAGTATTATCTGCACTGAGTGGCAGTGGCTCTCCAGGATTTCAGGCAGGGGTCCCTCCCAGCCATACCTGGAGACGCCAGGGATTGAACCTGGGACATTCTGCCTGCAAAGCATGTGCTCTGCCTCTGAGCCATGGTACTTCCTATACAAAGAATGAGAGAATATAAGAAGCTGCGATGTAGGGAGTCATGTCATTTTCCAGATAGCTCAGTATTGTCTACACCAAATGACAATTCCTTCTCCAAGGTTTCAGGCAGGGGACCTTCCTAGCCCTACAGGCTGATGTCTGGGATTGAACCAAGACCTCCTGCATGCAAAGCAGATGCTCTACCAGTAAACTACATCCCTCCCAGATAAAAATAACTGAAGTGTTAAGCATGGGCTTGCCTTTCCTGTTAAAAGAAATGGGAATTAAAGTGATTAAGTTTTCCTGGATCAGGTCCATTCTGAATTGTCAAATCAAGCTCCTCCAATATTATTTCCTCTTTTTCTCCAAAACTGTCTAATTCTCACCCATTAGCATCAAGTTTTATTCTCTTTAGGAGCACAAACAACACAGGCTGCTACTCTCAGTTTCCATAGCAACAACAACTGCATGAAAGCAAAAATCATTTTCTTGGTCAGATCACAGACTTCGTGAGTCATTTATTTCTGTTTTACACCTAACTCAGCAAGTGAAAAACTAGTGCCAATTCTGAAGAAAACTGACTTGTTTCCGACTGCCCTTCCCCCCCCCAAAAAATGTCACACTAATTGAACAGCAAAACAAAAGCTGTAAACTTTTGAAGAATATGTGATATCTTGTTTAAAAATATCCTGGCTAGTGTCCTTAAAATTGCTTGATTCCAACCCTCCCGCACACACTTATATGAAGGATTATTTAAACTTGAAAAATCTAAGCATATTGCATTTGTGATCTCAGCAGAAAGATATCAGACCTGTGTCAATTCTCTGATTTCATGCTGTTTTTGTAACAGGATTATTTTTGCAGTTCCTGGGAACAAAAATGGCCTCCAAAGGATGCTGTTGAATCAAAGAATACATACTGTGAGGTGAAAGACATGCTGAGCTACCATAAGCTGAACATGTGTCGGACTTGGGGAAAAAATGCACTTGGAAAATAAAGATAACTAAATGATATCTATCCTTAACATTACAAACCACAAAATGGAGAGGAAACCCTCTCGATTGTAAAATAAATGGGGGAAAATACACTGTACAGAAATCTTCCTGAGATTAATAATACAAAACAATTCAGTAAAAGAACATATTTTATTTTATTTTATGGCATTTATACCCCACCTTTCCTCCAAGGAACTCAAGGTGGTATACATAGGCCTACTACTGTTCCCCATTTTATCCTCACAACAACCCTGTGAGGTAGGTCACTCACATATTTCAGCCTGTGTCTTATCCATGGAGTATCACTTAATCTTAAATAATCCAAAATTTACAAATTAGAAAAAAAACTATTATTCTTTCTATTTGAAACTATATCCATGTAATATGATAGCACTATACAGGAAGAATATCTTTTTTTAATAAGAGCAGCTTCAGGCTCCTTAAGAAATGTTGGCAGAACTGAATTCAGTCACTTCTGCATTCTTCATAATATTTGAAGGGGAACTTAGACATCTCCTTCTGAGATGCAGGAGCTCCCCAGCGCAGTGAGGAAGATGTTCTGTTTCAGACATCAGACAGAAATGCTGCAAGACAACTGTAGTTGTGATACAAGCTGTTGAATCTTCCTTTAATGTCCAAAGCGGCTCGCAGGTTTTAATGAAAACATGAGAGACGTCAAAAATGTTCAAGGGGGAGGCAGGGGAGACTCAAATCTGTAGTTCAAGAGGCAAAGATTTCTGAAGTACTGGGGAAAGTCATGATAAGAAAACACCTTTTTTGCAATGTAGAGGTATTTTTCATCAAAATAACGATAGAGGAAGGCTTAATGAACCCCTTCCCATGTGCTGTGTCCCCATAAAAATTACCCCACCACTTGAAATTAAATAAAGAAAAACCGAGGAGCTGATTGCAAGTGATGAAATTGGTTTTATTGTGTAGGCATAGGTACCTAGGCACAGAGAGGTGCTGTCCAGATTCTGTAGAACAGCGGAAGCAACTAACCATAACACTGTTTGTGTGGCAGCATGATTCAGGATGTGACACCACTGGGGGGCTTCAAGGGTGTTAGCTGTTATTTGCAACCTCTCCCCCAAAATTCAACAGGGCTTCTCTGTAGGCGCTGCTCCTTGTTTATTTTCACAGCATAATATACTCTTCTGAGAAACTGGTCATTGCAGTAGATTGCTCCAGAACTACATAATCACTAATTTACTAGTGTGACAATCATCTTGGCTGTGAGTCTTGGAAGAACTGCTCCCTGCCTTGAATGCTTTTTTCCCCACCTGGCCTGGGAGGGGAGGGCCCTGACTGACTCCAGCTACAAAATCTGAGGCTGCTGAAGAGGCCAGAGACCATCTTGGCTGTTTCTCCATGCAGACACAGGACGTCAAGCTTGACCTTCCACAGCCACCAGCCACCACGAACCACCATTAACAGGATTAGTAGCAGCAACAGCAGCTATGTTCTATGCATATGATAATACTGTATTCTCCTGCTAATTGTGCTGTTTTATTTCCCCACCCCCACCCCCGATAAATTTTTATTAAATAAATTTATTTTACAAAGAAAAAAAAAATCTTGGTCCAACCACTGGCAAGTAAAATTACAAAACAAAATTACATACAATATTGTATTGTTTGTAGTTTGATCTCACATTCTTAATTAGCCCCATGTCACATGCAGTAAAGAAGACACAGACAATATGGGAAACAAAACAAAAAAGGGTATTTTCCATTTGCTCTTCACAAACTTGGCTTTGTTGTTGTTGTTGTTGTTCAGTCGTTCAGTCGTGTCCGACTCTTCGTGACCCCATGGACCAGAGCACGCCAGGAACGCCTATCCTTCACTGCCTCTCGCAGTTTGGCCAAACTCATGTTAATAGCTTCGAGAACACTGTCCAACCATCTCATCCTCTGTCGTCCCCCATGGGACTCTCAAGAGTCTCCTCCAGCACCATAATTCAAAAGCATCAATTCTTCGGCGATCAGCCTTCTTGATGGTCCAGCTCTCACTTCCGTACATTACTACTGGGAAAACCATAGCTTTAACTATACGGACCTTTGTCGGCAAGGTGATGTCTTTGCTTTTTAAGATGCTATCTAGGTTTGTCATTGCTTTTCTCCCAAGAAGCAGGCGTCTTCTAATTTCGTGACTGCTATCACCATCTGCAGTGATCATGGAACCCAAGAAAGTGAAATCTCTCACTGCCTTATAATTTCTCAAAACTGACTTCCTGTCAAATCCCTTTGCATCTACTTTTCTTAATGTTTAATGTTTTCAAAACAGGCCTTCGTATATATACTCTCCAATACATTCTTAGAATGTTATACCTCCATAATTTTTTCCAACTCTTTGACCTTCCTTTATCACTCAAAAGCTGGCATGGAAGTAAAACCATTATTATATTTTTGCACATATCTCTCTCTCTCTCTCTCTCTCTCTCTCTCTCTCTCTCTCTGTATATATATACATATATACATATATATATCCCATTTTTCTGCAAACGTTTGCTTGGTATTTCCTCTAAGGTTGTTAGTTAAAAGGGCCTTCTCAGCAAATTCTTGTAAATTACTTTGCCAATCTGAAATTTTTGGTACTTCCTGATCTTTCCATCCTTTTGCCAATATTCGGGCCGCTGCAATTGCATACAGGAATACATCTCTTGATTTATTTGGTATTTCTTTATCCGCTATACTTAGTAGAAATGTCTCTGGTCTTTTAATAAAACAGCTAATTGTGCTGTTTTAAATGTGCATTCTATATTTGACTTCCTTTATGTCGGAATACGTTTCACGGATCCGCCATAGGATCCACATTTGTTTAATTATTTAATGAAGTTTTCAAGAACTACTTTTGGTGTTAATACGCGCAAAAGCGAAAGCAAAAGTAAGAATGAATAGTCTGGTTCACTAATAGATTAATCCGCCTTTACTTTATAGTTCCGGTCATGTTCAAAGTTATTAATGAGCGTTAAGTTTGCTTCCCGCCTTTTTGGAGGGCAGCAACAGTGATTTTATTGGTTGAGGCATTGATCATGATGTCACGTTGGTTCCTAAATAAAAGGCCAAGGCACCCCCGCTTAGGCGCATTCATGCGTTCTTTCCGTTTTGCTTTAGTTGGGTTTTAGTTGAAGTCAAGTTTAGTTTAAGGGATTAGGAGCGGGCTGGATGGGTTGGATGGGTTTTTCTTTTAGTTAGAGTTAGATCGCGGAAGATCATTCGGTTTAGCCTTAGTTAGGTTTCTTTTAGGTTTAGCCTAGGGCTAGGTTTGCGGAAGATATTTCGGTTTTAGTATTATTTAGCTAGCCTCGCGGAAGATTGGGCGCGCAGGGACTTTAAGCTTAGGAGAACTTAGCTTAGGGGACGAGCCTATGCGGGTTCTGCCGAAGCCACTAAAGATACAACCGGTGTCTGTCTTCCTTTGGGGGTAAAAGGGGGGAGTAAAAGGCTTAAATTAAAATTTTTATTTCCTTAAGTTGGTCCACCTATTCAGAGTCAGGGTATATTCTATTTCTCGAGGCAACGTTTCATTTAGAAGGCAACTAAGAACTCATGCACCTTCGGAGTCATCAATTGGCTTACTCAGCTTCCTTCGGATTGTGAGACTTGGCCGGCGCCCGTGCTCAAAAGCACGCGGAACGCTGGCCGCTTTCCCCGCAACTGGTACCTCGTGCATGAGCAGTACAAGTTTGTGCACGAGGAGCTCCAGCACCCAAACCCCGACACCTTTAGTATTTTTTTCTTTTGAAATTTTGAAGATAATTTTTTGGTTAACTTTGCTGCGCTGAATGTGCATTCTGCACTTGACCGCCTTTGTAATGTTTTATTTTGAAATCTTTAAGATAACATTTTAGTTTCCTGTTAATTGTCTTGCTTTGAATGCATACTTTGTTTTTGACTTTCTTCTGTAATACCTTATTCTGGATTGTTTTATTGATGTTTTAATGTAGGCTGTAAACCGATATGAGATTCCCCCCCCCTGAAAAATATGAAGCAGTATAGAAATGAAATAAAAAGAAAAAAGAAAGAATGTGACAAGTCAATTGTTTCTGTTTTTCCATTTGCACTTTTGTTTGAGAACTGTGGGTGTTGAATAAATAAATAAATAAATAAAGAAAGAAAGAAAGAAAGAAAGAAAGAAAGAAAACGCAGAGCACTGCTCAGAGGTACTATTTCTTCCTCTGAGTTAACGCAGTTATTTTTCATTAGCAATGCAGCATATACTTTGGAAGTGCCCAGAAGCTGTATATTACATTACTGCTATCAAATGCTCCAGGTTATTCTAAGGCAAGCAGTGCAGCTACCATCCCATACCTGCAGCTTACAGTACAAGAACAGTTTGATCATTTGATAATCTCATTGTACAGATTGGCATTCATATAATGTGTATGAACAATATATTATCTAATAACTATATAATTACATATCAGGAGAATTGATATTGACACAAGCAAAACTTCACTGGTGCAAATAATCAAAGATAGCTAGCTGAAAGTAAATGTTTAATTAGGAAATGAGACAGCAAGAGCTTTGCAATTAATCCAATTAGACAAATCATATACAGTACTAAGTCCATTTTCACATGAGACCTAAAATGCACACATGAGCGTGTGCTGGAGAAACCAAAAGCTAACTTGCAATCACTTTGTTCTGGAAGGAGAGTGTTGCATGGGATTAACTTTAATTAAACTTGCTTGTGTTTCAATTGCTTTCTGCTCTAGTTGTCTGATCTGCTGGATTTGAGAGGGCTGCTTTCTCTGAATTGCTGTGCAGCAAAAAACAATATGATCACTGTAATAGTCATACAGCATATCAAATGATGTTACTGCAATAGTTACTGAAAAGTCCAAGAAATGATTACGGAAAGTATACAATGTTGATTATTACTGCATATCTTTGACTGACAGCTAACTAAGCGTCTGAGAGTAAAATCGTGTATTTTTGTTAATGAGCCTCCAGCAGATAATTTTCTGCCTACAAATATCTGAAGATCTACTGTCTTATAGCTGACATTTATTAGTCTTTATGGTAGCTTTCACGAACCTGGTACCCTCCTGATGTTATGGACCACATATTGTTATTAAATTTGTGTATTTCCCTTCATCTGAAGATCAAAGGGTGATTCACAACATACAACTAAATGAGAACACAAAATACATAATGAAAGAAACAAACACAAAATAACCACCCTCCCACAAACACATTTAAGAGGCCATATAATGGTCAATCAGTCAAATGCTTGGTTGTAAAGAAACATTTTTGCCTGGCACCTAAATATACGTAATGGAAGTGCCAGGCGAGCTTTCCTGTGGCCTTCCTATAGCTAATGGGAACTGTAGTCTGAAATATCCAGAAGGCATCAGGTTGCTGAAGTCTGCTTTAAGGCAGCAGACTAATCATGGCTATTCCACTGGAAACACTTGGAAAGAGTTTCAGTTAAAAAGAAATGACATTTTCATTTTTAGCCTTTTTGTAAATATAGATAGAGATGTCAGACTCATGCACTGTATGCATCAGATCCCAAGTTCAGTCCTCAGCACCCTCAACTAAGAGTATCTCAGGCAGTAAGACTGGGAAATGACCTTAGGGCAGCCTTCACCAACCTGGTGCCCTTCAGAACTTTGGGACTACAACTCCCATTACCTCCAGCCAGCCACCAGCAACTTGTGCCTTAGGACTATGCCCAACATATGCAGGCACCAATGAACACCAAAACAAAGTGAGAGAGGGCTAACAAGTGTGACTCTGTTACTGCACCATGCACTCACTTGACAAGATTTATCTAAATCTGAATATAGGCATGGCACATATACTGTATCTTCAGCACTCCCAATGAGTTGAATTCTGTTTGAATTTTTCATACTGAGCTTGATCAGCTCCCCTGATCCTTATATAACCAAAATGCCCTCTTATTTAAAACAAAAACAAAAAGTACAAAGGGGATTTTTGTGTCAGATTATTTCTTCCCATGCTGTGTGTCTTATCAGCTTCCTTTTACTGTATACGGGACTTGACTTCCAGATTTTCCTCCTATAAGGAGACACGTTTTAACTGACTGATGCCAATTAAAATCATTCCAGTTTCATCTGGCACACAAGATTTCAGTGCCCGCGTTGCACTTTGCTTACAAAAAAACTGGCGTGAAAAGTGACACACAGGCTTCGCCTACAAAACTGGCAGCACTTCACATAAAAGCATTGCCATTAAAAACAGCATGCAGATAACGGAACCTGTTAGCGAAATGTGTATGTATGTATATCAAGATGAAGTCTATTTCAGGGTAAGTTTTGTTTATTTTTCTCCTTTTCACTCTTTACTTTGTTATCTTATTCAAGATGAAGAGATACCTTTCATTTAGTTCATGTTGCTAGGAAACAGAACATCATGTTGGAGAACAAATGCCAACAACAGAATGAAATAATTCCCCCCCCCGCTGCCGCCGCCACCCCTATGCACACCTACACACCTGCCTAGAGTTTGCATTACTTCTCAATATTTCTTCTAATCACAAACAAGATTAAAGCAGGAAAAGACAATGGCCCCAATTCAGTGAACAGTGATCTGTGCATGGTTTCTGCATATGGCTTACTTATGCTGCACTGCACATAAAGGACTACTGCTGTGTGGCCCAGAGTCAGACATCCTTAAACACAGCAGCATGAACACACCTAATACAGTGGTACCTTGGGTTACAGATGCTTCAGGTTACAGACTCTGCTAACCCAGAAATAGTACCTCAGGTTAAGAACTTTACTTCAGGATGAGAACAGAAATCACATGGCAGTGGCTGCGGGAGGCCCCATTAGCTAAAGTGGTACCTCAGGTTAAGAACAGTTTCAGGTTAAGAACGGACCTCCAGAACAAATTAAGTTCTTAACCCGAGGTACCACTGTATAGTACTTGGGGTGCCATTCATGTCAGGAGCAACTGCCCTTAGATCCAAACTGGGGCCCGGTAGGCTTGGAATGTCTCCTTGCCAATTAGGTTTTGCTGCAGCAGTATAGCGATGAGCAGCCACAGGCTTTTGCATGGAATATGCTAATATCCAAATAGATTTTAGCATATTCATTTGGACCACAGAATTCTAGCATGGGCATCAGGGTGAGGTGTGTTGAAGCCATAGAATTCTGCAAAAAATAAAATAAAAACAGAGGTAGAAGACTGGGTTTCCCACAGTGAAATGCTAAGCATTTTTATTCAGAAGTAAATTCTTCTAAATTCAGTGGAACTTACTGTTATTATTGTGTTAATAACTGCAGCCTTAGGAACCAAAATCAGATCTACCCCTTACCCTAACACCCAAGTATAGAAATTTGGTACACATCATAAAGAATATGTGCACATTTTCTACTTCATTCAAGATGTTAACTCCAGGAAATATTAGCTCTGTCCCTCTCCCCTACACATCCTGTCCACAGACATAATTGATTTGATTTGCACTTTAAATGTCTGAATTATATGAACTAGGAAGCTGAATTTCCATGGCTAAGATACATAATTTCTTAGCAATGTTTCATATTTCATCAGACACCATTAAGCAATAACCACACAGCAAACGTCAACAACAGCCCCAATCACATTGTCAAAACTATTGTGTGGCAGTGGTAGGAAGAAGGAAACAAAGGAACATCCACCATGTGTTTTAGAACTGGAAACCATAGAGGGAAATTGATTTCAGAAGCGTAGCACTCCATGCAAAGTCAAATCAGCCTGAACAGATTGCTTCATTGCCCATTAGTAGCGATAATGGAGAAAAGGCAGTGAAGCACAAAACAGGTAACACAGTTGAACTCTCTAATACTGCTATGGGCCAAGTGGAACAGATTGTATAATTGAGGGCAGAAGTATACTATACATCAGGTTGGATCTGCATGGGGATGTGGCAAAAAAGGTCCCTGAACCTACTATAATGTCCGCAAATGTGCAGCTGTCCACTTATTAAGCCATGAGTCTCTACATACCTCACTCTCCCAGCTGTTCCTGAGAATGCAGATTGGGGACAGAGAAATTCTCAAAGTGATGGAGCAAGTTGTTTTGCAAGTATTTGCAAATGTCATTGCCAAAACAGAGAAAGGCTTGCCACAGGGAAGCCACTTTAGCAGCGCCCCTGCAGCAAATGAAATATGCTCCACTGCTGAGACACAAAGAAGAAAAAGAAGAGTTTGGATTTGATATCCCGCTTTATCACTACCCTAAGGAGTCTCAAAGCGGCTAACATTCTCCTTTCCCTTCCTCCCCCACAACAAACACTCTGTGAGGTGATTGAGCCTGAGAGACTTCAGAGAAGTGTGACTAGCGCAAGGTCACCCAGCAGTTGCATGTGGAGGAGCGGAGACGCGAACCCGGTTCACCAGATTACGAGTCTACCACTCTTAACCACTACACCACACTGGCTCCCCCAAAGCAAGCATATATTGAGCAATCGTCCTGATTTGTTTTCACAAAATGTGCACGGAGGATAGATGATATCACCATCAAGTGGTGGTTATCCTGCACTTTCCACTGTAGTTTTCTGTTACTTTTCCTACCACAGAAGGTTGGGGTGGGGGTGATACAAGAGCACTATTTAGTTATTTGCTATATACTGCACTATCTCAGCGGCATAGCATCTGCTTTACAAGCAGAAGGTCTCAGATTAAATGCATAACATCACTAGGTAGGAAGAGACTCTGTCTAAACATCTGGAAAGCTACTGCCAGTCAGCATGGACAATACTGAGCTAAATGGACTCAGTATAAGGCAGCTTCCTATGTCCCTAAATGTTCACCAATAAATGAGACAGTTTGCAAATATCTCATAGCAAATTTCCACCCATAAACCAGTTTTGGCAAGCTTCAGAGCAGATTATTCACATCAGTAATTCATGCCAGCATTTGATATCCTTCTAAACAGTGCAAGTTTATTATGGCAAAAATGATTCATATGGGCAGCTAATACAAATCCAATTTGCCTTTATCTATTCCTGTTCCCAAATGGGAATAACAATGCCCTATGTGGCAGATTTCTTTTGAGGATAAATAAGGAAGTCGAATATTGTTCTATGTGCCATCAGTCTGATTTCCGTGAAGTTAAGAGAAATTAAATTAAATGTATTTGGAAAATCATAGTGGGCAATGCTTTCAGACACAGTGAGATCAATCCATAATCTTTACAATTCTCAGTGATGCTTTTTTGATGCTCTGTTTTGAGAAAGCACTGTGCTATCATTTAGAGCTCCCTATTGACTACTAAAATGTGGTATTCGTGACTGCTGCCTGCCATACATTGTCTCTGCAAGGATCCTGTATTACACTGTGGTTAAGACTCATTACACATAATTTGCTGCATGCAAAAGGCACAGAAAAAACAAACAAAATGTCCCAAAGGTTAAAGCAGTGGTTTTCAACCAGTGTGCTGTAGCACCATGGGGTGCCTTGAATGATGGTCAGGGGTGCCGCAGGCAACACTGGCCTCCATTCCTCTTTCCTTCCCTCCCTCCTCTGATACCCTTTCATGTCTCTGCCTCCCAAAGGCTTGCATGGCTATTTGCTGCAGCAGCCCTGGCTACAAGCTCCTCAGGCGAATGGTGCCTCTGGGGCCGGCCAGGGGTGCTGAGGCAGCCTCAGAGTAAGCAGGCAAGTGTGTGAGGAAGCCCATCCAGCCAGTTAGCCAGCCTTTGCTGTTGGGAATGGACAGAAAAGTGGGAGGCCAGGCAGACAGGCTGGCAGACGCTGCATTGGCCTTTCTTGTGCTTTCTGTGTGTAAGGCCTGCCTAGGAGCTGACTGCCCAGTGCTGAAGGAGAGCCTTTCTGCCATGCAGGCCCAGTAGCGCCCAATGCTGCCTGCCATCCAACGTAAGGTGCTAGCCTCACATTCACCTTTGGCCAGTCTCTGTTGGGTAACTAAGGCTGGGAGCTTCCTCTTCCCAGGCCCCAGGCATGAGGAGGCATCTCTATTTGGGGCAGGGAAGACAGCTGTCTCCAGGGGCGGCGGTAGCTGCCCAGAGGACTCCCAAGGAGAGGGGAGAGGAGAGGAGGCTGAGGGGGAAACTCCACAAGGGAGGGTGTTCAAAAAAGGGTGGGAGGCTGCCAGCTCTGCGGGCAAAGGGTGACATAACTGGGCCCCTGAGCCCCACAAGGGTGCCACAGAAAGACTGTAATTGGTCAAGGGAGCCATGGACTCAAAAGGTTGAAAACCTCTGGGTTAAAGGACAACAAAGTTAGAGGGTAAGCACACCATGCCATTTGAAGGAGATTAGTATTTTGCAATCTTTTCTACATTTTGCCCAGAGCAGTCCTTGGGTGTTTGATGGGTTGACTGATTTGAGTCCCTGACTTGGCACAATCTGCAATTCCCACTGCTCAGCAAACTAATGGTGAATGAAGGATGGCAGAGCTGAGCAGCAGATTCCCACTAGGGGTATGGTCCCCGCCGATATACAGGGGCTGAATATCCGCCTTCCCTCCCCCCCCGGTAATCCACCACCAGTTCCTTTGTCTTGGCAGTATTAAGAGCCAGATTTTCTCCACACCAAACACAGAGCCGCTCCATCTCGTCCCGATAGGCGGATTCATCCCCTCCTGAAATGAGCCCCACCACTGTAGTGTCATCAGCAAACTTGATGATGTTGTTGCTGGAATAGATGGCTGTGCAGTCATACGTATAGAGGGTATAGAGCTGGGGACTCAACACACAACCCTGTGGTGAGCCGGTGTTAAGGCTAAGAGCTGTGGACATATATGACCCTACATATATGTCCCGCCACTTTGCCCAGGAAAACCAATTATCAGGTTTTCTGCAAATTAATGTTCGTTCTGATTAAGCAGTAAACAGTGAGTTTTCTTGGGGAAAGTCGTGGGACAAAAGAGAAACCGAGAAATCGCAGGACAAATGGACACAACTCGAGTCCCTTGAGCATTTGGGTGTAATTTCTACCAGCCAAACTAAATACAGTGGTTCCTTGGTTTGCATACGTCTTGGTTTGCATTACAAACACGCCAAACCCGGAAGTGCGTGTCCTGGTTTGCAACTTTTTGATTACAACCCTTTTTTTTGGATAACAAACAATTTTTTTTAGGCCCCTTTGGCAAAAGTGCACCTTGAGTCACAACCTGTTTTGGTTTACAAACGGACCTCCAGAACAGATTATGGTTGTAAACCAAGGTACCACTGTACAACATAGGGAGATCCATAATTAGGATCTCACCTTTAAAAAAAATAGTTAAGAACTCCTGAGAGGCATTAATAGGTTGAGGCAAAAGGAGCTGAGTGCTAAGCCCACTTCCCAATACCATTTTCCTGATCTAAATCCCCACCCACCCCATTGCTGTTTGACCTGCATACTGGTACCATGCAAATACAAACCCAAAGAGTGCTCACCAATGCTTCCTTGTCATTCTGGAAAAAAGTGACAGGGTTTTACCCTGGGCCATTGTTGTTCAATGTCTTTATAAATGGCTTGAACTGAGGAATTGAGGGGATGCTCAACAAATTTGCAGATGACACCAAACTGAGTGAGATAGCTAATACCTTCGAAGATAGATTCAGGATTCAGACTGGAGAACAGGGTCCAAACTGACAAAAAGAATTTCAGCAGAGGCAAATGTAAGGTTCTGCACTTATACAGGTATAATCAGATACACAAATACTGTATAGGATGGGGGACACCTGGCTTGACAGCAGTATATGTAAAAAATTATCTAGGAGTCTTTGTAGACCACACACTTAACATGAGTCAACAGTATGATGCGGCAGCAAAAAAAAAAAAAAAAGTGAATGCAATTCTAAGCTGCATCAACAGAAGTATAATGTCTCCTTCAAGAGAAGTACTGTAATAGTACCTCTCTATTCTGCCTTGGTCAGACCTCACCTGGAGTACTGTGTCCAGTTCTGGACACTGCAGTTTAAGAAGGATATTGAGAAGCTGGAACATGTGCAGAGGAGAGTAACTAAGATGATAAAGGGTCTGGAAACCAAGCCTTATGAGGAACAGTTGAGGGAGCTGAGTATGTTTACCCTGGAAAAAAGAAGACAGAGCCGTCTTCAAATATCTGAAGGGTTGTCACACAACTAACATCCCAATTTTATATTTTTTAATTGAAAGCAATTCCCATTGCTTCTGAAATAACTTCCACATAAGTGCTTTGGAAGACAGTTTGAAATTCTCACAAGGAATGCCCAAGCTCCATTTCTATATCAGAGAAACTAGTTTTCACACAAAAATAGCCACTGGCAAGAAAAACTATATGGCCTCGGGTATCGCAGCTGTTGGCATGAAAGTGAAAACCAAAATATGTCAACTGTGGCTTAAGTAAGGTATCTGTCACCAGTTCTTCTTAGCTCAGACAAGATTATGCTGACCTGTATAGATTATTTTATTCTGGGCCTCTATCTGTGTCAAGCTCAGTAGAAATCAGTTACACTGGAAACAAGGCTAGGAATATGACTGAAGAAATGCTTAAGTTGCCAGATACTGTATTAAAAATCACACAGAAGATTCAAAGCCTGTAGCTCAGTATTCAAATGATTTGATGGATTATTTTTACACTTTTTCTGACTATAGACAGAAAGTCAAATCAGTACAGTGGTACCTCGTGTTACATACTTAATCTGTTCTGGAGGTGTGTTCATAACCGGAAACCGCTTGTAACATGAGGCACACTTTCGCTAAAGGCACCTCCCGCTGCTGCCGCGTCGCCAGAGTGCAACTTCCGCTCGCATCCTGGGGCAAAGTTCACAACAAGGGGCATCTACTTATGGGTTAGCGGAGCATGTAACCTGAAGCATTCATAAGGGGGACAGTACGTAACACAAGGTACCACTGTATTGTGAAATTATTGGGGGAAGGAAAAAAACCATTGTTTCTTGGCCTTCACTGCCTCTTCAGGGTTGCTAGATCACAATGCTGAAGCCTGAACTGACAGAATTCTCACCAGGGTCTGGACACTAAAGCAGCTGTCCCCAATCTGATGCCCTCCAGCTGTTTTGGACTGCTGGGACAAATAGGTGTTGGAATACAGAACTGCTGGAGAGCACCAGGTTGGAAAAGGCTCTTGTAGACCTAGCAACCCTATACCCTTCGCTGGCTCTTCCTCCCCTGCCCTCTTCCTTCCTGCCAATTGTGTACAGGCCACCCTGTCTATAGTCCCAACATGTAGTTTTGCCCCAGTCACACTTTCTCCTTTCCGTCTCCTTCCTTCAACTTTATGTCCCCACCCCAATAAGTCTCTACTTTTCAGGCCACTGAAAACTTTATCCAGTAACCTAACTTCTCTAGTATTCCTGTGTCACCCACTCCAAAGCATACAACCCCAACTTCATCTTACCCAGGGCTGACCCTACCATTGGACAGAGAGAGGTTGTCTCAGGCAGCCAGTTTTTAGTGTCATGAAAGGGCAGCAAATGATATATTTTTTTAAAAGTATTTATTGCTGTATTCTTACTCCCAGGAAGAGATGGTTGTGGGGTTTCTTCCTTGGGTTCCAAAATAACTTGGCCAACATTGGTACTTTGCATGTCCCTTGACTGGAAGTGAACATGAGTCAGGCAGCAAAGCATTTTGGACCAGGCCTGAGCACTGTGATGAGAGCCCCTTCTCTCCTTGGCCTCAGCTGCCTCCTGTCTCCTCTGCCCTTTTCTGCAACCCTCTTCCACCTACCCATCCTTCCTCAGGCATCTAGACAAAGTTAGTTTTCTCAGTTAATATGGGGAATGTAGATATAGCAGTTGCATTTTGGTGTTTCCCCTGTTTATTTGTTTTTGTATTTTTCACTATCCAGGCATGGGGGGCGTGGGGAGAAGTCTCACTTTGAAAACACAGTTGTAGCACCACTATTTGCATGGGCTGACAAAATGCTAATGTGTTACCTGGTAGGAGGAGGAGGAGCCTCTCTGCACTGCTTGCCTGAATTTCAAAGCAATTCCTGCCTCTCTTGCCTGTTGCCATTAGCTGTCTCGTGGGCAAAGTCTTCAAACAGCAGTGTTGATTCAAAAGGAAATAGCTGGTGTGGGAGCAACCCAGGTTATTTCTCCCACATATGATTTTTACAGAGTTGGGGCAATATGCAACACACTCGTTCTATTAAGACAAGGATTTCAGGTTCTGCAATGATATCTCCCCCTTCTCCTCCCTGTGTGTGGACCCTGCTCCCCGCCCCAATTTTGCTCCAGAGGGTTGAGGGGAAACCCAGAACAGATTTAGGGGACGTGGGGGGAGAAGAGAAGATATCTTGTTGCACAGGTGGAGATGCAGGTTACCTAGTGCTACTCTGGATATAAGTATCTAAACAGAAGACATCTCGGCTCCAAGGGCAATATGAGGGCAGGGCAGGAGAGTTATGTAACCTGGGCCTCATCCTCAAGGAGGACTCAAACTGAGACACTTGTTACTTTTTAGGCATTTGATAAGTTTTGCAATTTGTTTTTATGTGCATTTGACCAAAATGTGACTTCAGCTAGAGAAGGATTTTTTAAATAAATAAGAATTTCAAAATATGTGTTTTTCTGGGTACCTTAGTTTGTTTTTGTTTTGTCGTCATTTTTATTTTAACTGTAGCTGGGGAACTCAAAAGCTGGAAATGGCCCAGATCTTCTCAGCTCATAGCTTAGGCTTCCAACTACTACACTACTAGAGGTCAACAAACAATATATCTGTGTGGCTGTTTCCTGATATATCAGGAAGAATGATTACATTCCTAGCCTTCTTGCCTCCATTCTTCTTTCTTGATAATTCTGTATTTTGGCCAGCTCCATTCCTGGACTTCCACCAATGTACATAGCACAGACTAAATGCCTACTTCCTTCTCTTTTCCTCTATAAGACAGCAAATTTAGTCATATTCCTGCATCTTCATATCCCATGACTGCCCCACAGTGGTGTTAATGATTACCATGCGTAATCCAGAAGCACATAGTTATTACTGCATTAGACACTGACACATAATTCTTATATACATGGCATTAAATTCTGCACATTTTTATTGTCAAAAGGGGGTTCTTTCTTGGCCATCATTTAATTTATGAGTGAATACAATTCAGAAGTGCCTTTCAATAGAATATTGGAGAAGACATCTCTGGTGAAGCACATGAGGAAAGTGTTCCCATAGCAACAGAAAGCCAGGAAAGATCACAAACAGGTAATTCCTTTCTTTAACCACCACTTCCTTTAGATTGTCTTTCACAATAGATGCTTCTAATCTAGAGAATCAAAAGAAGTTTTTTGTTATTCAGGATTTTCTTCCGCAAGACGCTTTGAGAGTGATGGAAATGGATCTTTATCTCAGCCAGTCCCTGATCTTATCTAGGCAATTCCTATGTTCTTGACTAGTTAGTGACGAAGCTAGCGACAAAGCTCGTTAAAAATCATGTTATAATCTGAATTATGTGGCTATGAAGGGGGTTTGACTAGAAGACCCTTGGGGTACCTTCCAACTCTACTATTGTATTAATGTAGTATTTAGTATAGATTATGCCAGAGACTCTTGAACAAAGCGAGGGAGAAAAATATTCAACCCTCTAGATATAAAATTAGGGTAAAATATATAGCTGGTCTTGTTCTCAGTACAGGAATCAGAAGTTCAAGAAATAGGAAACAGAACACTCACTCACATGTTGCACTCAGGGCCACATTAATTAGCTAATCATTTGAATAAAGCAATCATTCAGCAAAATGAATGGAGATTATATGAAACAGCAACATAATAAGTCAACTAAAATGAGACATTTTGGACGAGAGTTCATAACAGTCTCTTGCTGCAAATCCAGCACTACCTTTTGGCACATGAACGACTTGCAAATTTATTGTGGCACGACCTTTCGTTGGCAAGAGCCTGCGTCATCAGATGAAGAAAGCTTGCAGGACAACAAATTTGTTTGTCTTTTTAAGATGCCACACGACTTTCTTGTGTGACGTTATGCTCGAAAACCAATATGACCCTTTACCAATGTGAGCCTTGCAATGGTCTCAGAGCAACCAGAATATTTAGTATAGCCAGCAATCATTCACCACCTCAATGTGCCCTTTTACAGACAATGGTATAAAACTCTGATAATGTCTCTTTCTTGCCTGGATCAAGAATAGGAGGGTTCTGTGAGTATGTGTAAAAACTATCCTAACCTACAAAGGTGAAATATACATTAACTGCACCACTCACTGCCTCTAGCTCTGGCTAGCACTGACATGCGGCCCCAAATATATTGCCCAGGTGGGGGGGGACATAAGAAGAGCCTGCTGGATCAGGCCAATGGCCCATCTAGTCCAGCATCCTATCCTCACAGTGGTTAACCAAATGCCTGTGGGAAATCCTCAAGCGTGATCCGAGTACAGTTGCACCTCGGGTTACGACTGCTTCAGGTTGCATTTTTTCGGGTTAAGAACACAACAAACCTGGAAGTGTTTACTTATGGGTTTCGCTGCGCGCGCACGCACGCGCAGGAGCATTCTGCAGTTTGCGCATGCGCAGAAGCGCTCTATCGTGCTTCGCGCATGTGCAAAAGCACTGCTCTGGTTGCGGACTTTTTGGGGTGCATACAGCACCCCGGAACGGATGGTGTTCGCAACCAGAGGTACCACTGTACAAGCACAGTCTCCTCTCCTGTAGCTTCCAGCAATGGTTGTGCAGAAGTATTACTGCTTCCCACCACGGAGGCAGAGCAAGAGCATAGCCATCATGGCTAGTAGCCATTTATATCCTTATCCTCCAAGAATCTATCCAATTCTCTTTTTAAGCCATCCAAATTGGTAGCCATCACTGCCTCCTGTGGGAGCAAGTTCCCCAGTTTAACTATGTGCTACGTGGAAAAGTCCTTTTATTTTATCTGTCTTGAATCTTCTAGCATTCAGCTTCATTGGAAGTTCATGTGTTTTAGTGCTATGAAAGAGAAAAAACTTTCTCTCGCTTTCATAACTTTCTCTATGCCATGCTAAATTTATATCATGTCACCTCTGATGCGCCTTTTCTCTAAACTAAAAAAATCCCAAATGCCATAAGCTTTCCTCATAACGGAGTTGCTCTGACCCCTTGATCATTTTGGTTACTCTTTTCTAAAGCTTTTCCATCTCTACAATTGTCCAAAAGGAAACACAAACCCTGGGAAGCATGCCTGGTACCCTGGAATCATGCTGAGATATTGGGGTGGCATGTAACAATATTAAGGAATCCAACTTATACAGTACAGTGGACCCTCGGGTTACGTTACCTTCGGGTAACATAACTTTCAGGTTGCGAATGTGGCAAACCCAGAACACACGCGCATGTGCAGAAACGCTCTATCGTGCCATGCGCGTGCGCAGAACCGGTGCCTCTAGATGTGGACTTTTTGGGGTACGTATGGACCCCCGGAATGAATTAAGTTCGTATCTGGAAGGTCCATTGTACCAATCAGTACAACACTTTTTAATAAATTCACAATTCACAATATTTATTTTGGTTTGAAAATCTGTGAAAACTCCAAATAACTGCATTTGAGAGTAAAAAAAAAAGTTTTGGATGTTTGCATAAACTTACACAAAAAGGTAAATACAATGGTTTACTGCAAATATTACCTAAAAATGAAGAAAATGTAGCATTCTTCAGCAGCCAGTTCAATTAATCTACAACATCCACAGAATTTTAAAATGTTCATGGGGAGGATGGAGGTCATTATTCATCAAAAGATCTCCATATACCAAAATAGGTGTTCCCAAGTGGCTCGCATATATTTATGCAATTTAAATATGCAGAAGGGTAGCGCTGCATGGAGAGAGAAATGGCACTCAATACCTAAGGGTGTGTCTAGGATGCTCCTGCAGAGCGTACACGTTGCTAGACACATTATCAGTACAGTCAATTATAAACACTCATGGGGGCTTGGGACGGGTGGAAATTCCAGCCACCCACTTTCCCCTGCCCTCATAAGAGATAATGAGAGCCACATATATGTTCATTGGGGAAGATCATCTTAAGGCAAGAGTCAGTCTGCTGCTGCCCATAAATTTCTCTCTACTGGAGCTACAGACTGGTGTAGCAGGTTGACTTTGAATTGGGATTCTCCTGTTGAAATCACAGTGAGTTCACCAATGAAGCTGACGGGGTATTCTTGAGAAGCCATTATCCCTCAACCTGTTCGTTCTGTTCAGTCGTTCAGTCGTGTCCGACTCTTCGTGACCCCATGGACCAGAGCACGCCAGGCACGCCTATCCTTCACTGCCTCCCGCAGTTTGGCCAAACTCATGCCAGTTGCTTCGAGAACACTGTCCAACCATCTCATCCTCTGTCGTCCCCTCCTCCTTGTGCCCTCCATCTTTCCCAACATCAGGGTCTTTTCCAGGGAGTCTTCTCTTCTCATGAGGTGGCCAAAGTACTGGAGCCTCAACTTCAGGATCTGTCCTTCTAGTGAGCACTCAGGGCCGATTTCCTTGAGAATGGATAGGTTTGATCTTCTTGCAGTCCATGGGACTCTCAAGAGTCTCCTCCAGCACCATAATTCAAAAGCATCAATTCTTCGGCGATCAGCCTTCTTGATGGTCCAGCTCTCACTTCCGTACATTACTACTGGTAATGTACCTACATCCCTCCAAAAGTACCAAAAAGTACTGGACTTGCAAAGATTTAGGCTGTAATTCTACACAACGTCAGCCTGCTTAAATCCCACGGCCTTTGTGAGAACTTAAAAAGTTGAATTGTGCAACTGTAGGCCTTACCCATTGTTTTACTCATTATGTTTCTTATTTCAGTGAAAACATTCAAACCCATTTTTGCACAACCTTACAGGGGGAGGGACAGGGTTGAGGTTCAACAAGCTATTTTGTACAACAAAAAGTAAAGCATTTTTAAAAATGTAAATGTGCACTTACATAATTGTCCCAAACATTATCACAATAAAGTATCCCTTTGTACTGAAGAACCAAGAGCACACAAACATATTTCTTCTTCCGTTTGAGTTCTTAAAAAAAATTATTCTAAAAAACCCCCCACACATGTACTCACAAGGCTGTCCAGGAAAACTGACATAAATATTCAATCCATACCAACTTTTCACACACCTAAAGTTTATTACTATTATATATTTATTATACCTCGGCCTTTTCCCCTGATGGACTCAAGGCGGCTGAAAGTGCAGCACCCAATGTTTTTATCTTAAGAGATAATGCAACAAAGCTGAATTGTCCTGCCTGCTGGTTTGCTAAAGGAAAAGCCCCAGTAATTCTGTTTTGGTTAGCTTTGGTTCTGGCGTCATCCCCTGCTGCACACCAAGGTAGTAAAGAAGCCCACAGCCAGGAAAAACCAACAATCTGCCACTGTGGTTTTTGCTTACCTAGCAGAGAGCCTATAAAGATGATAACTTGCACCGCGGTGGTAAAATGTCGGTAGGTTTGCTCGTTCCGATATGCCTCCCCATGCGAAGTCCCGTTGCCGTGGGCGCTTCTGTTGATCCCCGCGATTTGCGCGCTGGACGCGTTCAAAGCGCTGGCGACGGCGTGGTAGGGCCCGCGCTCGCTCGCGTTGACAGAAGCCCAGCTCGCGTTGGACCCCATGGCGAGGGGTCTCTTTCCTGGGCCGCCTTACCTAACAATCCCCCCACGCGGGTCTAGCGCTCCTCACCGAAGGAAGCACGCGGCCGGCAGGAGCCGCCTCTGTCCACACGGCAGGCTGCTCCATTGGATCTCCGCTGGATTTCTGCACGCTGGGAAAGAAGCGCGTCTCGCTTTTCATGCCCGGTGTCTTAGGAAGGGGCTGCATTCACGGCGCAATGGGGAAGAGGCGAAACGAAGCTGCTTGTAGCTCCGTGGCTGCCCCATCTGCCTTTGCCCCTGTCCATCCTCAGCATGTCACAAACATAAGCCAAAGCGACATGCACGCCATGCTCCTGCTACCTACCGCTCGCGCTCCGGGGGTCGTACCGCGCTTGCATCCAAAAGGGAAACACACCAGCTCTAACCCAGTTGGTGCTGTGCCTTCCAGTGCCAAGGTTTTGCTTCGCTTTCACATCTTTGCACAGGGAGGAGGCATCTCTCTACCTTAGGCATCCTCACAGGCAGGTGCCGTTTGGGTGTTCAGCAAGCCCCAAACTCCCATGTGTGGATGTTGTTTCTCATTTAAATTATGCCACAGTTCTCTTTGGAACATAGCGGCCGAATAGCGCTTGGGTGAACACGGCCTCCTTTTGCATTGGCATAGCTCTGTATCTGCGCCGCTCGACAGGCTGCAGAATGAGCAGCGAGCAACTCTCGTCTGCCTCGTTTGCTGTGAGCGCGGCCGCCTGGGCTCCTTTCTGCCGTTTTTCATAGAGAGAGCCAGAAAGAGAGAGCGAGTCATGTGACGCTCAGCTGGGTAGGGGAGGGGCAGGTTTGTTTTTGTGTGTGTGTGGCAGCCATCTTGCTTTTTGGGAGCTGTCAGTTCAGTGTCTGAGGAAAACCCAAGGGCGCGCGGGGGGGGGGGGTCGTCTTCAGAATTCAGAAAGTTTATGCAAGTTCCTTAAATAGCAGTGCACGTGAAAAGGGAGGGATATATAATTCATAACGTTACATTTAGTTGGTGGTTTTTTTTTTTTAAAGGAGGGGTTTGTGTGTTTAAATACAATACACGTGTCTTAGAATACTTCACACTTTCTGGACTAACCCCCACCCCCCTTGCAAAACACGTACACCAAAAGCCTTTTAAATATTGCACGTGCAAAATAGGTCATGCATTGTCTAATGTGGATGTGGACCTCCACAGTTTTATTTTTGCAATTGACTACTAGCAGCTGTAGGCAATGACCTCAAACTACCACTAGAAAAAGGGACGCTGGTGGCGCTGTGGGTTAAACCACAGAGCCTAGGGCTTGCCGATCAGAAGGTCAGCAGTTCGAATCCCCACAACGGGGTGAGCTCCCTTTGCTGGGTCCCAGCTTCTGCCCACCTAGCAGTTCGAAAGCACGAAGTAAAGTACAAGTAGATAAATAGGTACCGCTCTGGCGGGAAGGTAAACAGTATTTCCGTGCGCTACTTAGTCATGCTGGCCACATGACCCGGAAGCTGTAGGCCGGCTCCCTCAGCCAGTAAAGCGAAATGAGCGCCGCAACAAGAGTTGTCTGCGACTGGACCCTTTACCTTTTTACAACTAGAAAACTCTCTTAGACTTTTCCAACAGTATATTGTTGTCCTAATGAACAGAGGGGCTAGGGATAGCCCTGAAGTTTTCTTTTGGGTGAGAGCACTGGATACTTAAGATGTCTTGGAAGGTTTGTTTTGTTTCCAGATATGCCTGCATAACATAGTGGAAGCAAACAAGAACCCCTATAACAGATAGCAGATACCTTGTGCAGCACCCCTCCCACTGCACCCTAGAATCCAGCTAACTCTAACCAGAAAATTATTGATCGCTGCTGTTTCTCTCCTAGTTTAAAATATAAACTGCTTTTTTGCTGTATCTTTGTCCCTATTCTAGGGTTCAAGTGTTGATGTGTATCTCATTCTCAAACAGGCAGCTGAGAAGGAAACCATGCTTAATGAAGAGGTCCCAGAGAATCATAGAGGTGCACTCCTCTGTTACTCCTGGCATAGATCATGCAGGAGGATGACTACCAATTTCTGTCCCAAAGATGAAGAAGCCAAATTTAAATGAGCGAAGATGATCAGCACCATCCAAGAATGTCCAGAGCTAAGTCATGCAGAATGTACACTGACCTTTGCTAATTGTTGCAAAGTGGGGCAAATCTAATATGAAGGAAATGGTAGCTCTCTGAAATAATGTGAAACTATCATGCATCCATAACATTTGTATGGGAATATATAGAGCAATAATAGTATAATCTAGAAATATTTACACCAGGAAAAATGAAATATCTTATGTCTTACAAAATAATTTAAGCCAGGCAACTTTAATTTAGTTTTCTATGGGGCTTTTTTAAAATCAAAAGAAATTTCAGTAGCATAACACCATCATTTATTTTCCCACTTCAGTTACTACGTGCTTAGTGGTTGAAAGATCTGCAATGACTATTGCCTGAAAATGTTAATTTAATAAAGGGAAATACTTTGTCGTTAGAAATGTGTACTAAATGACAGTGAACCCGTATGTTATCCAGAAGTGAGGGGGTGGGTTCCTGGGGTGATGGGTCCCCAACCTCGAATCAATCAAGAACTGTCTTCTCCAACCTGGTGTCTTCCAAATATTGGACTACCACTGCCCTAATGAACAAGCGCCAGTAGTTAGGGAGGATGGCAGTGTAGTCCAACGAACATCTGGAGGGCACCAGCTTGGAGAAAGGCGATCTATGAAGGCGACAATCTCTTTATTTGCATGATTATTTGCATGGGCTGTGCAAAGCAGAGATCTAAAGAAGGGCTTGAAGGAAGCCCTTAGTTTCGCTTTGCAAACTGGAACGGGAGGTGGGGCCGCCGTGGTAACTCAGGGCCTCGGCCCAGCAGCACCTTCCCCGGGCTTCCTCTCGCGCTGCCGCAACGGGCAGCCGCGGTGTTTGGTGGGGCCTGCAAAGCAGGGCGGGAAAAGCAGGCCGCGCGGTTCCGCCCACCGCGGCGGCGGCCTGGCTCAGCGAACTGCAGCCGGCCTCCCTAGGGGGAGGGGGCTTCGCTTTCCACCCCCCACCCCTCCCCGAGCGGACATGGCCCAGGTGAGGGGCCTGTGGCAGCCGCGTGGGGAGGCTGCCGAGGCGTCCCCGGAGCAGCCCGAGAGCTACCAGCTTCGCCAGGAGAACGAGCTGCAAGTGCTGGAATCTATCTACGGGCGGGACTTCCAGGACTTGCGCCACGGCAAGCCGTGGAAGGTAAAGGGCAACGCGGCTGGCCTCTCGCGGGCAGCTTCCTGCAGATGCGCGCGGGGTCGGCTTCTCCTCTCGGGGCGGGGGGCGAGAGGCAGGGCCTTTGCCTGACCAGCCTCACAGAACTCGCTGCCTCATAGCGTTTCCTAAGGTGGTGTGCTCGGCACAGGACTGTCAACCTTCCTTTTTTTTTTTTTTTTTTTGCTTTGGGAAACTCGGCATCCTTTCCGTATTTTAAGAACCGAGGCCCTGCTGCCTTCACTTTTCGATGCACGGGGAAGCTTAACATCCGTGTTCCGCTGAATGCAAAAGCAAGCAGCAGCTCCTGCAATGTGGTACGGCAGGCATGCCAAGGGCAGGGCAGAAGTTTCATTTGACTGTGCATCACTCATTTTATTGGTAACGGGTCATAACAGTTGCGTTGGAGGCGACACGTTCTTCCCTTTTAATGATTGCATTGTAAACACAAAGTGTGCGTCATCATGGAAGGCTTACGGTTAGGAATATAGGAAGTTGCCTTAGGTCAAGTTACATCCTTGGTCCCCTAGCTCAGTGTCCTCTATGCTGGCTGCCAAAAGCTTTCTAGGGTCTTTCCCACCTGGGAATACCTGGGAATGCAAAACATGTGATCTGCCAGCAAGCCACTGCCCTTTCCCAGTTTTCTTGTTTTGTTAGAGGCCTGTTATTCTTTATACTACTTGCAGCCGCAAATTTCAGCTGGCTAACAAAGTCAGTCACAACTTGTGGACCATTAGTGCTATGCTTTAAATCTTAAAAATATTTAAAATAGTTTAGCAAATAATGTGTGTCCTGAATTTATTATCTCATCCTGCCTTATCAACGTTCCATAAGATGACAGTTTTTGACATGTCATCGGCTAATTATGCTTTTGATATCTCTGGCCATATCACATCAGTGTATCCACATGTTCAGTATTGGATTTCCCCCCTCAGAATCTTCACAGAACTCAGTTGCACAATTTGTGATTTACCAAATTTAATGTAGTCCATCGGTCAGCTCTTGTACGTTAGGAGACATGCCAGTCATCTAGAAAGCATAGTCACTGTCACAGGCAGGCAGCAAAAAGCAGGAAATTAATTGGAATCCTGGTTGGCGATAATTCAGGGCTGGTGGGCTGTATCCAGATTTGCATCTCACAAGTTGTGCAGAGAAAAACAGGTTTTGGAACCTGCCTGTTCCTGAAATGCAACCTTGAGTAACTACTCTGGGGCAGGGGGGAACTGCCCTGTGAATGCAGCCTAGGGTTATCATTGTTGGTGTCTCTACACTGATAATTTTAAGCAAACGTGTCTAGTGTGCACAGCCTAGCATTTCCTTTATTTTCCTCCTTTCTCAAGCCTGAGATACCTCAATGTATGGTTGTTATTATTAGCCATCATTTGCTTCCTCCCCAAGTGAGCAGTGATATTATAAGTATCCAAGGGAATTGTCATTTTCTGCTTCTCCCAAGTGCCCCTGTTAAACTGTGAAGCATCTTGTATGTACTAAAGTGAACACTAATAACTTCTCTTGTGTGCTGTTATGTTAGGCATAATTAGAAGGGTTATTATTCATGCTGGTTTCCCCAAAGACTATGTTCCCAACCCCATGACATTTGTGTGTGACACTTGAAACACGTGTTTTTTTTTAACATAATCTGCTCATGATTTTCCTTGAATGCAAATGCCCAAGTTATTAAACTACTATTACATGTGTATGTCAGGAAACCATATTGCATCCCACAAATGGCATAATTCCCCTCCCCCCCCAAATTTCTCCCAAATTGAAGTTAAACTTTGGGAGACTCTTGTTTGAAAACAGTGGTTATCTATTTTAAAACATTTTTAAAGGGTTTGTTGCAGTTTAATGTAACTAGGAAACAGAATTCTTGATGACTAGGGATACTGAGGAGAAGGTTTAGCCTGCACCACAGTGGTCTCCTCTTGCTGCTTCCATGCATATCAGTGCTTTGGTTTTTAAGAATAAAAATAAAGAGGTGAAATTAGCAGCAATGTTTCAGTGAAGGCACCCTCCCCACCCCCAACACTGGGTGGCCTGAATCTCTCACTGACTACTGTATGGGTTTCTGCAGGAGTGCACTGAGGGAGATGAATTCCTCATTCCTCCTCTATATGCTTCTATACCCTGCTTGTTATAGTCACAGGCATTTTGCTAGTTAAACATAATTTGCTGCTTTCTTTGGCATTTGACTTTGAGTATATCTGTACCTGTAGCACCTGGCTCAGTCCACAAATCAGTTAAGATACTCAGATTATAGAATTTCCAGAGCTATAGATGTGTTAATCTCTTGTAGCAGAAACTATCAAAGAGTCTTGTGGCACATTAAAATTTATTATGGCATAAACATTTGGATTATAGAAGTGTCCCAACCTCTTCTTCTGAAAGGACTCTTGTATGAGTACAGGGTGGTTTGTTGGTAAGGAAGCCAGTTGAGCTGTGACTAAAAATATTATATCTGAGTTGATGCAGTAGTGGACAGAGAGAATGCAAGACTGGGGAGCGACAGCAGTAAACACAATCCTATACAAGTCAATAATAAGGTCAAGGACTCCCTTGCTCTTCTATAATGTGACCACATAATATGAGTATGGTGGTACCTCGGTTTTTGAATGTAATCCGTTCTGGAGGACCGTTTGGCTTCCAAAACGTTCAAAAACCGAGGCGCAAAAGGCCACCTGCAATTTCCATTGAAAAAACTGAAAAACACGCAGCAGAAGCCATTCAACTTCCGAGGCTCATTCGAAAACGGAAGCAATTACTTCCGGGTTTCCGGCGTTCGTACAAATATCCGTGATTGGCAGCTAATTTTTAACTAGCCATAACTTGCATTGAACAAAGGCTGAAGAGCTAACAACACAGGCACTGCTTTCTCACACATCCATCTTGGATAAAAGAGCTCTTTAACTCCATCCTCTTTGGAACGGAGGCATTGGCAGAGCCCTTCCTTTGTTACCCTCCACCAGAATTCTTTCCCCAGAAGCAGGCAAAGAGCAGAGATACATTTTTAAATGGAGGGCTTTTGTCAAATTGTCTATTGTTGTTCACACTGGGAAAGGAGGAGTTAAAACTCTACCTATGTCTCTGGGTCAAACTACACACGAAGGGCAATTAGATGGACAAATGCTGGTAGGAAAATAGTTGAACAGCCTGATCCACTGCCTTTTCCTAATTTCAGCCACCTGTGGTTGGTTTTGAGGCATATCTATCTGTCATGCACAGTTTATCTCTCTGCTTGTGTTGAAGAAAGCCACAGAGGTTGCTTAACAAGACAGTATCTCTGCTGGGAGCCAGACGCAAAGCCCCTGAAGGCTTCAATGAGCTCCCAGGCTGCCAGCTGCTTTCCTCTAATGTAGTTAATTCTTTTATATCTTTTTTAAATGTTTCAGGTACAGCAGCCTCCAGAAATCAATCTAGTTTTGCGCCCTCAGGGCTTGACTGGTGACCATGAAGTCTATGCCAAAGTTGACTTGTGGGTGCAGTGTCCCCAAACTTACCCTGATACGTAAGTAAATAGCAAATCTATTCTATACTTCCCTAAGTAAGAAGAATATACCTGCCCAGTTTTTGTCACTTAATCAGGCATACTGAAATAAGATGTCATTGTGGGTTGCTTTTCTGTAAATTTATTCAAAATGTGTTTCTGAGTGTGTGGAATAACTGAGGTAGTGCTTCATACTGCAGACTCCCAAATCAAAGAGACTAATACTGATATTACAACATCAAACTGAATCGTTTCTCTTCTGTTAGGATTCACAGTCAATTCCTTCTAAAATCCCATCTTGTGTCCTCTCTGAGTTGTTTCCTGCCATCCTTGCTGCCATGCATATTTAGAAATTTAGCATGCACAGGTTACAAACATGATGGAATTCATATTAGTCTTCTTAGAAGATGTGTGTTGTGTGTCTTAACCATAGAATGCTGGTCAGTTTTTTCTGGGTGTGTGAAGGCAAAGTAGTCACTTTGCATGAGATGGCACCCCTAGGTTTCTCCATCCTCCAGTTGCGGACCGTGGGTCAGGGGGTAGCGTTAATCTGGGAGGATTGCTCTTTCAGGGCTCTGCCAGCACCATCGATCTCTGGCATTGAATGTGTTGGCCTGGTGTGGGGCACCAAGGAGAGCTTGGCTATCTGGCTGGTGTACCGGCCACCTTGCACACCTGCAGCCACCCTGTCAGGCCTGCTGGAGATGGTGGCATGCTGGGCCTTAGAGTTCCCTAACCTATTGGTTCTGGGGGACTTCAACATCCATGCCAATGCCATCCCCTCCTCTCGGGCTCTGGACCTGGTGTCTTCCATTGCAACATTAGGGCTCTCCCAGTTTGTTTTGGGTCCCACACATCAAGCAGGCCACATGCTGGATCTGATCTTTGGGGTGGATATAGATGTGATCATTCCCCCCTTGTGGAAGTGCCATGGTCTGATCACTATGCTCTGAAAGCCAGGATTGACTTCCTACCCACCCACTCACTTGGGTGGTGAACCCGTTTGGGCTTGCCCACGGAGGCTGATGGATCCTGATGGATATCGTCAGGCCTTGCGGGACCCTGCTCCCCCTGGCATCTCACTAGATGAGCTTGTCGAGAACTGGAATAACCAGCTCTTGACGGCCATCAATGAGATCGCACCTAAGTGTCCTCTGCAGCCCCGCCAAAACTGGGCCCCCTGGTTTACCAAGGAGCTCCGGAAAATAAAACAGGACCTCAGACGGCTAGAGCAAGTATGGCGGCATGCTCGTGACGGAGCCTCAAGAACATCTTATAGGATGCTTATGAAAGCCTATGAGATGGCAGTGAAAGCTGCTAATAAGTCTTACTTCTCAGCTTCCATTGCATCCGCTAGCTCTTGCCCAGCACAACTTTTTAGAATAATTAGGTCTTTAACATCCCTAGAGGGACAGCCAAATTTAAATACAAATTTCACTCATAGCTGTGAGGCATTTGCAAGCTTTTTTGCGGAGAAAATCTTGCTGCTTCGCCGTGAACTCCCTGCCAATTTGGATACAGTAACAGAACTGGAAGCCCCTCAGCTGTCCTCGGGTAGTATTGGACCACTTCGATCGGATACTCCCGGCCGATGTGGGCAGATTCCTCCGAGCTGGAAGGCCCACCACTTGCCTCCTTGACCCGTGCCTGTCCTGGCTGATTAGAGCGTGTCCAGACAAGGTCCAGGCCCCCCTGGGTGAGATCATTAATTTATCCCTCGGCACAGGGAGATTCCCAGGGGAGTTGAAGGAAGCAGTAGTGAGTCCGGAATTTTGGGCCTGACTGTCATCAATATGCAGATGTCACCCAGCTTTATCTGTTGATGGACGACCATCCTGACTCGGCCCCGGACACACTGACCAGATGCTTGGAAGCTGTGGTTGGATGGCTGCATGGGAGCTGGTTGAAGTTAAATCCTTCGAAGACAGATGTCCTCTGGCAGGGTCGGGACGACATGGCATTGGGGGGCCAACTCCCATCTCTTGCGGGGGCTCAATTAGTGCCAGTGCCTTCTGTCAAGAGCTTGGGTATAACCTTCGACGCCTCCCTCTCTATGGAGGCGCAGGTTGCAGCTACAGCAAAGGTGGCATTTTTCCATCTCTGCTGTATTAAGCAGTTGGTCCCTTACCTTTCTCGCCCCGATCTGGCCACAGTGATCCATGCGATGGTCACGTCCCGGCTTGATTACTGTAATTCGCTCTATGCACAGCTGCCCTTGAAGCTGACTCAGAAACTGCAGCGGGTGCAGAATGCTGCGGCAAGACTCCTTACGGGGTCCTTGCCGCGGGATCACATTCACCCGGTGCTATACCAGCTACACTGGCTCCAGGTGGAGTACTGTATATAAATTTTCCCTCAACTTTTTTTGCTGGCCCATGTAGGACCAGCATGGATAGTTGGCCTTGGTGAATATTAGACGTTCCCCCCCCCCTTATGGCTTTGATCTATAGGCTACCACTAAAACGAGGCTGCATTTTAAACTGTATTCTAACTTATATTTTAATCAACTGTTTTGTTTTGTTTTGTTTTAATGTTTTTACTGCATTTATATTCAGTGTTAGCCGCCCTGAGCCCGGTCTTGGCCAGGGAGGGCGGGGTATAAATAAAAATTTATTTATTTATTAGTATTAGTATTAATTTGACAAGAGTTCTTGTGAGCCAGCTGCTTATAAAAACAGGGTGAATAAAAACTATACACTTTTGAAGTACGGCTTATTTGGATGATGCACCGTGAATGCTAGCATATAACTGCCCAAGCATCTGCAAATCTCAAGTCTTGTCTCTGGTTACTCTTTCCCCTCCTCCTCTAGAGTTCCAGAAATTGAGCTTCAGAATGCAAAGGGGTTGTCAAATGAAAACATTAACTTGTTAAAATCCAGACTAGAGGAATTGGCAAAAGAACGTTGCGGAGAGGTAAGTGTGTTGATTTTGCCCTTGATATTGAGCGACATTGTCACTATAGCAAATTTTGTGTGTGTGCCTTTTTTGCTATTATGTTTGGTACTGTGCGATTCTAACCATTTTGATGGTACCCACCGCATTGCAGGGTTTGTGCCTAGCTAGGTAGAGGAGGCCATATCAAGACTTGGCCTAGCACAATAAAGCTCATTTGACATGTCGTTTCAGATGGTCATGATTAATTGAAAGTGACCCTATTGAAAGTTGACAGAAATTTCTGTTGGAAGCAAAAGTGAATGACGTAATTCCCTGGCGCCTATGATTTGAGTTATTTCAGTTCATAAATCACACAATAGCATATTCATAATAACTGGTTAAGAGTCGGAGGATACATCTATATTGAATGAGGTTAGGTTAATCCCATGACTTAATTTAAAACAAATCGAACCCATTATGTGGTGTTTGTCTTTAGATGGTTAGCCAAGAACAGTGGAACTTATCTCAGTGTGAAAGTAGACGTGCTTAGTTCTCCGCTGTTTGTAAGGTTAAGCTTGAGAAAGTTAAGGGAGGTGAAACGGAGCCTTTTCTGGCTGTGACAATAATACTGTTGCACTATCTGTCCCAGAGGACCTGTTTGTACTGGTTGGCAATAACTTTTATATTGCTCTTAATTGGATGCTTTGCAGGTTGGTGGTGCTTGTTATAGTATTATGAGGTGTTAATGGAAAAATAGGATATAAATGTATAGTATAAATCATGGGTAGGCAAACTAAGCCCGGGGACCGAATCCAGCCCAATCACCTTCTAAATCCGGCCCGTGGACGGTCCGGTAATCAGCGTGTTTTTACATGAGTAGAATGTGTCCTCTTATTTAAAATGTACCGTATTTTCCGGCGTATAACATGACTGGGCGTATAAGACGACCCCCAACTTTTCCAGTTAAAATATAGAGTTTGAGATATACTCGACCGCAGATTCTCCACCTGGCGTAGAAGACGACCCCCGACTTTTGAGAAGATTTTCCTGGATTAAAAAGTAGTCTTGTATGCCAGAACATACAGTATCTCTGGGTTATTTATGGGGCATAGGAATTCGTTCATTATTATTTTTTTCAAAATATAGTCTGGCCCCCCACAAGGTCTGAGGGACAGTGGACAGGCCCCCTGCTGGAAAAGTTTGCTGACCCCTGGTATAAATTGTCACAAAATATTAACAGTGTCTGGATATTGTTACTAAAAGTACTTCATAGCTATATGAAACATACAAATGATACTAGCTTCCCTCATATCAACACAGGAGAAGAAAAGGTAACTTTTTTTTCCTATTTCACATAGCATCTCCATCCTACTTTTTTACTATGCAATATAAAAATCAAAAGATTAGCACAAATAGGGACAGATCTGTTTTGCAAGCAACTGCTTTAATATTACTACAGCCAGCATGTTGGAGGAAGCCTTTCCTGTTAGCAGCCATCTGGATTGTATCTATTTTGATAAATTAGAAAACCCAATTTTATTGCTAGAGGAAATGAGCATTGTACCAGCTGAATGTTACTTTTCAGAACTAAACAGAAGCCTTGCTAACCACCCTAGTCCATCCAAATGTTTTCAGCCAGTCAGAACTAGAGTCATATCCATATCATACAATACATGGCTTTCCCCCAAAGAATCCTGGCTTTCCCCCAAAGAATCCTGGGAACTGTAGTTTGTTAAGAAGGCTGGGGATTGTAGTTCTATGAGAGTGACACTAGAGTTACCATGGTCCTTTGAGTGTGCTTTGAGTGGTGTGATTGTGACCAAAAGCAATTTCCCACAGTTACAAATACAGGTTTGGCCTTGTGAAGGATAATGATATTTTAATTCCTACAACAGTTGCAATTTAGAGTATATTACCGTTTACAGAAAAGAATGTTGACATTCACCTGTTATGTGGAAAATCCTGATTATCTATTAAGAATACTTTTAATTCTATACTTAGATGAAGATGAATGCATGTTTGGATCTTATTCACGAGGTAGACTGCATAATTGTAAAGAATTCAATTAGTGTGATTGAGAAATATAATTATTCTTTTCGCTGATATGATTAGTGTTTATAATGTCATCTTTAATTGTCACCATTCTGACAGAATATCATTAATAATGTTTCACATACATTACCTAATGATTAACATGAATGT
Source organism: Lacerta agilis (assembly GCF_009819535.1). Taxonomy (NCBI): domain Eukaryota; kingdom Metazoa; phylum Chordata; class Lepidosauria; order Squamata; family Lacertidae; genus Lacerta; species Lacerta agilis. The sequence goes on from NC_046312.1 coordinate 39,891,239, forward strand.
CAAATACTGATTGATGATCAGATTAAAAAGGGAGGAAAAAATAGATGTGGCTCCCCCCCCCCATAACTATGCTCTAAAACACACTGCTGAGAAATGGTGGTGGTACTGCTTTTTCACCAGCATCATTTAGGCACATATAAATGTAATACTAAATTGGTTTCATGCATGGCTGATTTTAGTGGCAAGTAATGCATTCAGCAGAAGCAGTTTGGTTTTTCAGAACTAAAATACATGCAAAAAAAGATGAGTGGTTTTGCTTTTATTTTGCTATGTTTGGCAGAGATTTACAGGCGCTGGCATTGAGCTCCACCAAACTCACTGGCACTTGCTCACAGATAATTGCAAATAGGGTTAGAACACGCTGCGAACAGTTTGCTAAAATCAGATTTTGCATTTGCCTTTCCTCTCCAGGTGATGATATTTGAATTGGCAGATTACGTACAATCATTTCTCAGTGAATACAATAAACCACCTTTAAAATCTTTCCATGAAGAAATGCTGAAGAATCAGCAAAAAGAACAAGAAAGGCTCGCTCTGGAAGAAGAGCGGCGAATCCAAGACCTTAGGAGGAAAGAAGAGCAGATGGTGAGAGCATGGAATTTAAGATTTCTGTCCTGCCCCACCCATTTCATATGAGCAGTCAATCAGGTGGAATCTCCGGTTGTGAACTATTAAAATCGTTTTTGTATCTGAAAACAGTGGGATGAAGATTGCACATCTTATTTAGGGAGTCCCTTTTTAAAAAAAATACGGTTTTGTTGTGTTTCCAGAACAGCAGCCCTCTTATCTCATGCTGTTTTTGAATCCACCAAGATTTGAAAATGGGAGAGATAGATGGTAGTGGGCCCTGTTTGTTTTCAAAATAAGTCATGGCGTATTGTACCTGCAGATCAAGCCCATGTGGTCATCCACATTCCTCTTTACTGATGTAAGGAAGTTAAACTTTAGCTAGCCTTTTGAACTTCATCAAAGATTTTGACCCAGTACTATTATTTGCACCATTTCTGTAGTAGCCTGTCTTTAACACGTAGACTTCAAACTATGTTTAGTTAACAAGCTCTGTTTTGATGACAAGTTTTTCCTTCCATTCTCTCTTGGCAGAGCAATATTTATTTGGTTTAAGGGTGTCTGCTTCAGCAGATAAGTTTTCTCAATAAACTCTTACTGAAGCAAGATTACAGATAATTTCATTGCAGTAATGTTTATTTCAGCAACGTGAAATCCTTGATGAGATTCAGAGAAGGGAAGAAGAAAAGAGGGAAGAAAGAAAAAGGAAAGAAATAGCAAAACAGGTATTTTAAACATTCCCTTTTGGTAATGCCAAGTTATTAGAAGTAGGTGTATCATTCTTTTATAACTATTGGAATTCCTTACAAATTGCTTTGAAACTTCTATGTCGACAATCTCATTTTGGAGCCTGCAAACACAGAAATAAAGATTTCTCCATATCAGAAGCGGGTGGACAATGAGCTTTCAAAGTTATGAAGACATAATTCTTCCCTATCCCCATGTGACAGAAGCATAGTGTGTATCAGGGTTGAGGCAGAGAAGCAATGCTGTTTGTAGTCCCTATTGGGTCGCCATCTATGGCTTAATATATACTATTTAGTCAAGTAGATTTTGTGCAGTGTGGATTCTGTATCCATTGCTTAATGTCCCCAAATGCTTCTAGCATGGGTTGCTTTCACCCTTGGATGTTACACAATAGTATTACTTCTGTTATTCCCTCTGGTGTTGCTGCCATTGTTGTTTATTTATCACCTTCCACATATGTCCCAAGGCAGTGTACAAAATATACAGGGAACCCCCTTCTTGTGCATTCAAAGAACGCACAACCGTGCATGCGCACAACACTGTGAACCCGGAAGTGCACATTATTGATCATGACGTGAGTAATATTGCAGAAGAAACAATACTGAATCTTTAAGGAGATGCTGACAAACCCGTTCTCCAGAAAACCCAAAGTGGAGGTTCACAGGGGCTTTGCATGTTTAGGTATTTAAAGGATTGGGGTGCAATCAAGATATCCCCTGTGTTTCTGTCTTTCCAGGAGCGTTTGGAAAGTGCTGCTTTGACAAACCAGGAAGTATCTGTCAGTAGAGATATCACAGGGAACAAAGTAACGTCCAGTTTAAATGGAGGTGCTACAGAACATGGAGGGAACAATAAATACCGTGCAAATTCCACAGGGCGTTCAAAGTATGTATAGCTGTCCCTCTGAATGGAATGGGAGTGTTTCAGTGAAAATGTGTGCACTTGCACCCCATTACACACGATGTACAAGTACACATACAAAGTTGTTCAGTCGTTCAGTCGTGTCCGACTCTTCGTGACCCCATGGACCAGAGCACGCCAGGCACCCCTATCCTCCACTGCCTCCCGCAGTTTGGCCAAACTCATGCCTCTAGATGTGTGGAGTGATTTGTAGGCAGGTATACTGTACTTATGCATAGCACTAACAATCTTACAACTATACGTAGGGGGTGTAAAGTCATTATTTGCTTTACAAATAGATTGAGTGTGTTTGAACTTTTTATTGGGTAGGTTTCTGTGGAGTACTAGGGGCTGTGTCCCTGCTTGCTTTGCTTGCCAACCCCCCTTCCCCACCTTGTCAAACCCTCCCCATTCCCAGCCCACTAACCCTATTCCCAACCCACCTCATGCCACTGCCGCAGCCAAGTGGGATGAATAGTTGATCTGGCAGGACGATTAGCATGGGGAAGAGGTGGGCAGCTGCTGCAGCTGCTGCCATATCCAGGCTCACTGTTAATTCTAATAGGCAGTGGTGGATTACCAGGCTAGCTGCCTGCCACATCTGGGGACCTTCCTCATTTCTGTGCCGATCCTCCTGCCACTTTTCATGTTAGGTTGTGGTGGCCTATCAAACCAGTTGGCCACTGCTTCTGGGCATCTTCCTGTCATGTCTCTCATCACACTGTAGTCCACAGTGCCATCTGTCGACCATGCAAACTGCTGTATGGTGACCGATGAATACAAATGGACACCCAGCACATCAAGCACATCAATTACCATGCTGTAATTTTTAAAATAAGGTTTTCCTTTTAAGATGGAGATCTCAGGAATGCGGGTTTATCAAAGAGGTTTGCAGGATTCGTGCCCTGCCTGGCAGAATATAAAATTGGGAGGCGCGGCAACTGGCACTCTAACCACCGGCCTTTGCTATGTGTTGCTGTGGCTTTTCTGAACGTTTTAAATAGCAGCAATTGAAAATGCCACTGAACCTAATGCTGTTGAAAATGCATGAACTTGCTGTTAAGACTGTTCACTTGTAGTAGTACTTGGGGCCTCTGAATTAAATTGCTTTTCTTGAGCATATATGAGCACCTCAAAACATAATGGTGTTTGATTGCTTTGTAGGAGAGAGCGTCAGCATTCGGCATGCAGTAATGAAGAATCTCCGGGAACTCCTGAAATTCTGAATTTCAATGCCAGTAGTATTGGTCTACTCAGGGTACACAAAGGAAAGTGCATAGGTAAATGGAAGAACTGCCATGCATTGAGAACCTTTAGTTGATTTTTTGAAAAAAAACTAGCTAAAACTTTAATTGTGATTTTATTAATAAGGACACACATTTGCTTTACTTTTGAAGTAATTTTGACTCTAGCGAGTTGCTATGATAGGCAATGAAACAAATACAGTCAAACCTTGGTTGTCGAATGTAACCCGTTCTAGAAGCCCATTCGGCTTCCAAAATGTTCGACAACCGAGGCGTGGCTTCTGATTGGTTGCAGGAGCTTCCTGCAGTTGAGCGGAAGTTGTGTCGGATGTTCAGCTTCCGAAAAAGGTTTGAAAACCGGAGCATTTACTTCCGGGTTTTCTGCGTTCAGGAGCCAAAATGTCCCAAAACGGAGGTGTTCAGGAGCCGAGGGTTGACTGTACTAAGGTGCAATTTAAGAAACTTCCACTTACATTAAAGATCACTTCTCCAGCACACTTGCTCACATGGGGAATATATGTGCCAAGGATCCAAGGAAAGGAATGAATGCATGAGAAAGAGCCATGTATGTAGCCAGTGCTTTGCTGCTGCTGAAGAGACAAACCACATTTTAAACTGAATAGTGGCTTGTCCCTCTTGCAATTAGAAACATTGGCAGTAATAGCCAGAAAAGCCTAGTGGCAGCTCTCTGCCTTGCCTGTGTGGCCTTCTTTTCCTTTTTTGACAGTGAAGATTAAGATTTCTCATTCCAAGATTTTTATGACCCTTTGCCACAAACGCAGCATCCAAATTCTACCAGTTTGGTAGAATTGTTGAAAGCCATACAAATGTTGAACAAACCTCCTTTTGTGTGGCTTTTAACTATTTGAAGGAATGTTGAAAGGATGTATTGGCCGACATAGAGGTTTACAGGAGGAGCTAATTATAATGATCTTTGTTAATCTGTAAGCATCTGCTTCAAAAGCTGAAACATCCACACACAAGCCTTTCGTATTTCTCTGTGCAGACAAGGATGAGCAGCTTGGTAAATCAGTCTACAATGGTTTGGAGTTGTGCACTGGCAACTTCGTCCTGGTCCATGAATGGGTACTTCAGTGGCAAAAGAAAATGGGGAAATTTCTCACAAGTCAAGAACAGGAAAAGGTTGAAAAATGCAAAAAGCAGGTAATCGCCCATTTGTGTGTGTTGTTCTGCCTTGTGCTCATATGGGCACTTCTTAATACTGAAATAGTAATGGATCATTGAGAAGTTGAAACGACCTGATAGAAAATGATGTTACATTGTTCGGCTGTTGAGCACTTATGTAGAAACCTGCATCTATCATTTTTGGAAAGAATCACAATAAAACACTAGAGGAATGTCTAGAGCATCCGGTTTTTTTTTCCGTTTGTTTTTTTTGCTAAGGGCTTTTAAAACCTGGAGGGATGTAGGTGTATATTTTGGCTTGCTTTCAGCTTTTTGTATTGGCTCAGTTTACCTGTAAGAGGTGCAGCCGTGTATGAAAATCTCCTTCATGATTCAAAAAGCACACACAAAGACTTTCGGGGACATTTTACTACTCCAAGCCAAATTTCAACATATCACTGAGCAGTAAAATGACCCTGAAACAAATCCATGTGTGTGTGGTGCCTGCAGAAGGGCATGTAAAACTACTTCCTGGGATCAGTTTTTGTTTGTAAAACTCCACAAGGCTTCTTCTTCTTATTATTATTATTATTAATCTGAATACTTGCCATTGGGTAGGACAAAAAACACCCCAGTTGCCAAAATTTATGAACTTCTTTGGATTTTTATTTATTTTATTTATTTTTTTGTCCCAGGTTGTGGTTGTGGATTCAGAAAAAAGACCTTTGTATATGGGTACTTAAAACAGCTGCTCTGGGTCAGTTTTTACTGTAAAACTATTTTCCCTAGCCTGCTAAAATGGCTTAGACAAAAATAAAAATACCCCAAATGCAAAATCAGTTGGGATTTTTTTACTTTTATTTTTGCCCCATTTGCTTTTTGTGTACAAGAAGAAAACCATAAATGGTAAGTGGCTGGAATTTGGGGTGTGGCTTATTCCTATTCAGATATCGGTGCCCTAGATCAGGGGTAGGCAACCTAAGGCCCGGGGGCCAGATGCAACCCAATCACCTCAATCTGGCCTGCGGACGGTCCGGGAATTGGCGTGTTTTTACATGAGTAGTATGTGTCCTTTTATTTAAAATGCATCTCTGGGTTATTTGTGGGGCTTAGGAATTTGTTCATTTCACACACACAGACCAAAAAATATAGTTCGCCCCATTATATGGTCTGAGGGACGGTGGACCAGCCCACAGCTGAAAAAGGTTGCTGACCCCTGCCCTAGATAGACTTCATTGTAGACTACATCTGTGTAAATTCTGCAGTGAAAAGTGCATCTGGGACAGGATTTTGTCCACCTTTGGGCATGAGGGTAAATGAGACGTGAAACAAATGTGAGTCACTGATTTTGTTTCTTTTGAACAGATACAGGGAGCAGAGTCGGAGTTCAGTTCTCTGATGAAGTTAAACCACCCCAACATAGTCCGTTACCTAGCGATGGTCTTTAAAGAGCACAGTGACTCAATCGTGGTAGACATTTTGGTGGAACACATTGGTGGATCCAGCCTTTCTATGTACTTGGACAAAGAGATTCCCCTTCCTGTGGATCAGCTGCGTCATTACACAAACCAAGTTTTGTCTGCTCTTGACTACCTACACAGCAACTCAGTGGTGCACAAGGTTCTGAGCGCGTCCAGCATTCTGGTGGATAGTGAAGGAAATATCAAACTGACAGACTACAGTATTTCCAAACGCTTGGCAGATATCTGCAAGGAGGATGTTTTTGAACAACCCAAAGTTCGATTTAGTGAGGATGCCTTGCCGAACAAGCCAGGGAAAAAAGGAGATGTTTGGCGGTTAGGGTTGATGCTGCTTTCTCTCAGCCAGGGGCAAATAACTAAGGAATATCCAGTCACAATTCCAAATGATTTGCCTGCTGACTTTCAAGACTTTCTGAAAAAGTATGTGCCTATCTAATTATTATTACGCTTTGCCATCAAATAAAAACATGTACATTTAACAAGAATGCTTATAATTCAGCATAAATTAGGATGAGGATTCATGGTACAGTCATACCTTGGAAGTCAAACAGCTTAGTTCCTGAACGTTTTGGCTCCTGAACGTTGCAAACCTGGAAGTGACTGTTCCTGTTTGCGAACTATTTTTGGAAGCTGAACGTCCGACAGGGCTTCCATGGCTTCCGATTGGCTGCAGGAGCTTCCTGCAGCCAATCAGAAGCCACACTTTAGTTTTGGAAGTCGAACGGACTTCTGACGGATTCCGTTCAACTTCCAAGGTATGACTGTATTTTAAAGACAGAATCAGAATTGTGGAGTTGGAAGGACCCAGAATCATAGATTTACTCAAACATTACAAAGCAAAGAAACTATTTCAGGATCTGGGTTGGCAGTAGGGAACTCTTGCTACAGGCCTCGTTAGGCCTGCCAGGCCCTCATGTGGCCCTTGAAATCATTCTGGCCAAGCCATGCCCACCTGCCTTGCACCTGACATTGTTTATGACATCAGGTGCAGGACCACTAAAGATGCACCTTCAATGCCCTGTGCGTAGGGCTTATTAAGCACTGGTGGTCAGCTGATGGTTGGCCCTTGCATGCACATTGTTCTGCAAAAATGGTTCACCAATGATCTGACTTGGTGTAGAGCAGCTTCCCAAGTTCCTAAAACCATCATTAAACATGTATTATTTTTAATTCCATTCAGGTGTGTTTGTTTGGAAGATAAAGAAAGGTGGAGCCCTCAGCAGCTATTGCAACACAGTTTTATAAACCCACCACAGGTAGTTGTAATGGAAGAAAGCCCAGAAGGTAAATAGTCAATGGTATAAGATTTTCCTCCCCCCCCCTTAATTCATTGATGGCAACTTTAAAATGTTCCCAGAGGCAGAAAGTAAAGCCCTAGGAGTAAATAACTCACTAAACAAAACATATTGCATACATAGGTAAGAATAAAAGCAAAATTGTTGAAGTACAGTGGTACCTTGGGTTACAGACGCTTCAGGTTACAGACTCTGCTAACCCAGAAATAGTACCTCAGGTTAAGAACTTTACCTCAGGATGAGAACAGAAATCACGTGCTGACGGCGCGGCGACAGTGGGAGGCCCCATTAACTAAAGTGGTACCTCAGGTTAAGAACAGTTTCAGGTTAAGAACGGACCTCCAGAACGAATTAAGTTCTTAACCCAAGGTACCACTGTATATCAACCAACCTCCAACTATAGCCTGCTGTTGCACAATAGCATCTGAGGAAGGAAGAATCCATGAAAGCTCATGCTATTTCAATACATTCATAGTCAACCTTAAACTTAAATAAGACGTTTTCTTTAAAAGTCACAATAGGGAAGCATTTGAGCGTTGGAAGTAGCCAAAGTATAACAATGAAACAGATTTCAGTCATTTTGTGGAATTTGGCTCCTGCCTACATTATTTTCTTGAATGGATTGTTATCCCACAGGGCCAGCCCATCCATGAGGCAGGCTGAGGCAGCTGCTTCAGACAGTGGAATCCAACGGGCGGTGCCTCCATGGGTGCCTGCCACCAGAGAAGTGAGGAGAAGTGTTGACGGCTTCTGGGTTCTGACAAGATCTTGTGGACCTCTCGCAAGATCTTGCCAGAACCAGACGCTACTGGTGCGCAGCTCCGCTAAGTGAGGCTGCAGCAGAGGGGGTGGCACCTTCCTGTTTTGCTTCAAGTGATGAAACAGAATAGGCTGCTCCTGCTACCACTAGTGCTTTATCTTTTTGCCTGTGGGGATAATTTATTTCCTTCCTTCCTTCCTTCCTTCCTTCCTTCCTTCCTTCCTTCCTTCTATAATCAGCTTGAAAACATTGCCAGTCCATCATCTTTCTAGGTAACTAAAGAAGGATACCTTGTTTTGAACCTTGACTGCGGGAATGGCTTAGCCAGGTAGTGTTATCTATTGTTGGAGCGTCAATGCTTTTCTGCTAGATTGACAGGTTTAGTAGTGGTGGTTGGCACCTGTCTGTCAACTGAGTTAAATTTGAACTGTAAACACAGCTGAGATGGCTATAAAATATAAATATCTACATGGTCCTTAGCATTTCCTTTCATGAATTGGCTTCAACTTGCCTCTTTTATATTGGTTGAAGTGGTTTGAAACATCTGCCAATGTGACTTGGCAATGACTGCTGCAGCAAACACAGAAGAATAGGCCTGCATCTCAACAGAGGTTCTTAATGCATCACATTATGCATCATTCACACTCTTGATTGTCACCATTTAACGTGGAATTGCTTATTTGTTCTGTCCTTCTCAGTGACTATTTTTTTTGTTTGTTTGTTTCAGATTCAACAGGAATAGATGATATTGAAACCGTTATCCCCTGCAGTCAGTATGCTAGTGATGTCTTTGTCACAGAAACACAGAGGCAATTTTCTCGTTATTACAATGAGTTTGAAGAGTTACAGTTGCTTGGTAAAGGGGCCTTTGGAGCTGTCATCAAGGTACATACAGTATGCTACGTGCAATTGACTGATAAGGGGATGAGGAGTTTCCCGGAAGGAGCTTCTTTTATGATTTTGATTGAAACATCTGTCATGTAATTTCCACTGGGCAGGTGCAGAACAAACTGGATGGCTGCTGTTACGCGGTAAAGCGAATTCACATCAATCCCACAAGCAAGCAGTTTCGGAGAATTAAAGGGGAAGTGACCTTGTTATCCCGCCTGAACCATGAGAACATTGTGCGCTATTACAACGCGTGGATAGAGAAGCACGAGAGGCCTTTGCTCAGTACTCCGACATCGGAAACCACGGAAGGAAAGAAAGTCGCTGACAAACTGGCTCAGAATGGGAAGGGTGAAGCGGAGTCCATGGATGACATAGAAGCAAATGCCCCTCCTCCTGTTCTGACCAGTTCAGTGGAGTGGAGCACCTCATGCGAGAGATCATCAAGTGCCAGGTTCAGTGGAGGGGATCAGGAATCCAGTGATGATGACGAGGATGAAGATGGAGGTGTATTTGCACAGTCATTCTTGTGAGTAGGGGTGCAGCTTGTGTTTTTTTTTCGTTTTTCCTATAAGGCATTTACTGTCGGTAGATTGAGTCCTGAGCTGCCCTGCCAGGGATGGAAGCGCTCCTTCTGTTTTGATTGATTGATTGATTGATTGGTTCTATTTCTATGCCGCTTTTTGTTCAAATAAATCCCAAAGCGGCTTACAAACGAAAGATTAAAATATGGAACATCACAAATACAGCATAAATCATATAGAATACTTAACAAACCACCAGCAAAATAATCCCAAATAATACAGTTACCATCTATGTAACACTATTAACAAAACAACTAAAAAAAAGCTAAACATCACAGTTACACAAAAAAAATCATAGGATTCACAAAGTACAACAGCATTCGTATCTATAAAATAATATTAACAAAATAGGGTGAAGGGACAGCAATCCAGTGGAAACTTAGTGGTCCTCCCTCTAGTTAAGGACCAGGGAGACTTTTGCTGATTTCCTCTCAACCCTCTTGAACAGATTTACAGGGGTGTGTAGTGGGAAGAAGGAATCAGTAAAGATTGCTTCATGTCTCAATCTCCCACTAGTTGGAGCATCTAGTGAGCAGAGTTCCACTCAAAGGAATGCTAGATCCAAGCTAATGTATCTGACTTTGTAGGGTTTGGATACTGACTTGATTTTCTTTCTTTCTATTAGTATACTAGTCTATGAAATGCATTGGAAGCCTCCTTAAAAGTTAATTTGCACATACATTTAATGTATTTTAACATTTGTTGGAAGCCGCCCAGGATGGCTGGGGAAGCCCAGCCAGATGGGTGGGGTACAAATAAATTATTATTATTATTATTACACTTACACATTACGGTACCTAATTGCTCAGTACCTTATCACTTAAATCCTGTGCATCTGAATTCTGAACTACCTGTCCTTGAGGTGATGTGAAAGTTCTGTCTGTAATTTTTAATCTCTTGATGGGTATTTCTGCATATGAAATTTTTCATTTGAAGTCATTTGAGTGATGGACATTCCCATGTTAAGTGGTTTTGAAGGGGTTGTAATTATGTGGGGTTCCTCTTAATGTTGGAAGGGCACTCATTTCCTGTGTCCGCTTGCCAAAGGCTCACTCACAATACATTTGATAAGCTTCTGAAGAAATTCAGGAATCCATGGAATGTTGCTTGAAAAGCACTGCTTTTCAAGGATTTTGATGTTCTCCATTTATATTTGTTGATTTAGGCCAGCAGCAGATTCTGAAAGTGATATCATTTTTGATCATGAAGATGACAACAGCAAAAATCCTATGGTGGTAAATACTGTAACTAAAAGTACCTTTCTGTGTCCTCTTACGAACAATTCTGATCTCTAATGTTATTCATCAGTTGCAGCTGTTCTGATACCACGAACTAATACAGCATCCAGTAATTTGTCATCTGTCACTTTGCATTAAAACCTGCATGCTATGCAAAATAAGCCAGGTTTAAATAGAGGCAGTTGATAAAGCTGTTGGGATTTTGTCAAATGAATCCTGCCCTTAAAAAACCCAAGATCAATATAACTATCTGCATAACTGACACACAGCACAAAATCAAACCAACACGGCATTAAAACATCCTAAAAATACTTACCCAAGGACTAAAGATACTGAAACATGATTTTTTAAAAAAACTTTAAATGTTTTCTTATAATGCCCAAAATGCATTAATATAGGTACCAGGCAAGCCTCACTGGGGAGGGCATTCCATAACCAGTGTGTCACCACTAGCCAATAGGCCCACTCCTTAGTACCACCTATCCACCTTTTTATGTTGGGAGGAACTAAAGAAGGACTTCTGATGAAGTTCTTAAAGTCTGAGCCAATATATCTTGAAAGAGGGGATCCTTCAGGCAACCTGGCCCCAAGGCTGTTACGACTTTAAAGTTTATTACCACCTCTTTGAATTGAAATGGACTGGAAGCCCATGCAAATGATGAAACATTGACATGATGTGCTGGTTTCTACTAGTCCCCATTAATAATTTCTCTGCCCCATTTTGGCTGAGCTGAAGTTTCCAGATTATTTTTTTGAAATGTTCTAATAAAGTCAATGCTTTTTGGGGGGGGGGTGACTGGCCAGTGTGTTTTTTTACCAGATTTGACAATTCAAGTTTCACACCCCCAAGTGTTCCTCAGGATACTGCCTATAGAACTGTCTCAAAACACCCTTGCTTTGCATCCCTATGCAGTTGGGGCTCTACGCAAGAGCATTACTGACACTACTACTTCTGGAGCGAAGTCAAATTCTTGTTCCGCTGTGAGAGCACCAGCTGTGCCTTTGAATTCTGGAATGTAGAGCTTTCCAAAGGGCTGGTATAGAAAACATCTTCCGCCTGCCATGAAAATATTGATTAGATCTCCAGTTAGATTTCTGGCTGTACGAAGAACAAAGAAAAAAGAATTAAGCATTCTGCCTGGATCCTTGATTGACAGCTCATGTTGCTGGCAATGTATCTTGGATAGTCTGGGCAGGTGGACCAAACCTCCTCCCACAGTGGCCTGCCAGCAAGTCCAGCCAAATCTATTGTCACTGCCTAATAATGAGTCCAGCATTTTCGCACCATAGTTTTTATTGGCATTTAAACTTAAGGGTGTTTCCTTAGTATTGCGTTTTACATGGCAGCATTCTCTGGTCATGAAGGTAAAACATTTGACAGGCTAATGGTCCAGATCTCAGGATGATAGAATACTTCATTAAAGGTTTGCATGGTTGAGGGTAGATTTGTACATACCATTAATATTATGATTCCAGTGCCCCCACCCCAGTCTTATGTTAAGTGATCCTACAAGCAGGCATAGTTATTAGCATACAGGTTCATCTGGCCATACATGCAAGTAAAATGCAGTGATGTGGTGGGGGCTCATGCCAGTGCTTGATGTCAAGAAAAATTACATTTCAATCCCAGTAATAATGGAAACAGAGCACAATTTGATTTGGCACATAAAAACCACTGTGGTTTTAAAAAGTACGAGCACTCACCTGGTTTGTGAATATTGCTAGATATATGGAGAATCTCTGTTTGCTTGCATTCTACTCTTGTATTTATCTGACACAGGATGAAGGCTACAAAGGAAAAAATAGTCACAGTGAAGAGGATGAAACGTCAGCGATTCAGACTGTTCACCATCTGTACATTCAGGTTAGAAACTCTTAAATGACTGTTGTAGAAGACTGCATTTTAATTGAGCCTAAGGCAGCATTTGTACATCACCGGTAGATCATAGTTAATGGTTTACCATAAATGTGCAAATGATTCCCACTTCCCCTAGTTATTTTAGTTCCGTGGTGAGGAGGGATGAATTCACAGGGGTTGGCTTTTTTGTTTTTTAATCTCTGTATCTAGCATTTATTTGGTGGTGATTTTTGAATGACTCTGAAAACAAAACTGTTCGGCTTCGATTTCTATTTCACCCTATCACAAAAGCTCATTGCATTTAGGGTTCAAGCACAGTACATAGGAAGTGTAGCCGGTTAGTAATGTTTATTAAAATCACACATGTTAGTCAAAAGGGTAAGCTACAAACTTGAACAGTAAATGTTTATATATGCTAATACCATCACGGTGATATAGTTAGAAATGTTTTCAGTGCTGAGCATAACCATGAAGTAAATGTGGCTTCCTGTTTTTCAACTGTTTCTTCATCTTACATCTGAAGATGGAATATTGTGAAAAGAGCACCTTGCGGGATACCATTGACCAAGGCCTATATGAAGATAAAAATCGCCTCTGGAGATTTTTCCGGGAAATTCTGGATGGATTAGCTTATATCCATGAAAAGGTGAGCCACGTTCATGCCAAGCTCAGTCGATTAAAATGATTGGCCTTGTAATTCCTATTTGTTTTTGTTTAATCCACTTTGACTCTGCCCATGCTCCAAAGTGCTCAGAGCTGCATAGATTTTATCTTCCACAAAAAAATGTAGAGATGAGAGAGAGAAGGAATTCCACAACCTTCGCCAAACTGATATCTTCCATATGTTGTTAGACTATAGCTCCCATTATCCCTCACCAGGCTGTCAAGAGGCTGCTGGGAGTTGTAGCACAAATATCCCAGTCCCAGTCTGACTTTCTACCCACTGATCCACACTGGTTCTTCTACAATTTGGGAACAATATCCTATTTGATCTGCACATATTTTTCATTCGTTACAAGACACTTGGTTCATTGTTAGGAGTTTTCTAAATAATGAGTGCCTCATTCAGTTGTGTTTTAATTAGAGCTAAGGGTATCCTTTTAAAAAGAGATGCTTTCAGCTAGGAAAGTCCCTTTAAGTGTATGTGTTTAGCATTGCCTTCTTAGGAGCAACAGCAAATTCTTAGAGAAACTTAAAAAAAACACCTCCTCCATGAAGTAGGAATGTGTAGAACAGGGGTCAGCAAACTTTTTCAGCAGGGGGCCGGTCAAAAAAAAATGAACAAATTCCTATGCCCCACAAATAACCCAGAGATGCATTTTAAATAAAAGGACACATTCTGCTCATGTAAAAACATCAGGCAGGCCCCACAAATAACCCAGAGATGCATTTTAAATAAAAGGACACATTCTACTCATGTAAAAACACGCTGATTCCCAGACCGTTTGTGGGCCGGATTTAGAAGGCGATTGGCCGCATCCGGCCCCTGGGCCTTAGTTTGGGGACCCCTGGTGTAGAATATTTAAAGATCGGATCTGGATTTAAGTTAGTTGCACTTAGTTCCCCTTGAAATCAGTGGAACCTAAACTTACAATTCAATCCTATACCAGCACTTGGGACATAAATCATGACTAACTTTCCTATTGATTCGAATTGGTGCAGCTAACTTAAGCAATGGTCCATACACACTTACCTGGAAGTAACTCCCACTGAACACAGTGGGAGTTATTTCTGAATAAACATGCATAAAATTGCATCATTCACTGAGAAGCTCCACTTGGCTTCAGTGGGATATGGCTTTCCCCAATAAACTACACTTCCGGCCACTGTTGGGATGCAGAGAGAAGTCACCTCTGCAAATTTTAATCAGCAGGCAGATGTATAGAAATATACAGTTTCTTTGGTATCCTGGGCCCATACCATATATTGATATGTGATCCATATACATACCAATTCTCTCATATCAAACTCTGTTTTATTTTATTAAAAGGGAATGATTCACCGAGATCTGAAACCTGTCAACATTTTTTTAGATTCTGAAGACCATGTGAAAATTGGTGATTTTGGTTTGGCAACAGATCACCCAGCATATGTAGTAGGTACTTTTTTAAAAGTAGAACTATAAAAATGTATAATGTAAGCCATCTTGAAAAATAATTATTGCTACGTAGAAGAGGTTGCTTATTAGTTTTTGTTTGTATGCACAGTGTGGAAGAGCCTCATTTTGATAGAAGATAAATTAATTGTGATTTTTCACTGCACTGTCTCTGTGTACTTTGTCACTTCAGTAGTATGTATTACATTTTAATCCTACTGTTCTTTTAAGGCACTCAGAGCTCTGTTCATTGTACCTTCACATTATCAATCCTTTTGAGTTAGTGCTATCCTGTACATACTGGCCCTGTGAGTTTCATAACTGAGAAGAGATTTGAATCTAGTACTTGTGTCTGTTGCATAGATTTTGGAATATCTACAGCTTTGAACCATCCAACAATCTGGGGAAGCATACAATTCAGGTTTTCTGGGGTATCTTTTTCAGGCAGACACAAGGCAAGGAGAAGGAGAGGATTGTTTTGCAAAAAGTGATCCTTCTGGTAGGTATAAACAAATTAACTATACAAAACATTAATTGCTTGTAATGTACTGTAAGAGAGATGGTAATTACAGGATTGCTAAAAATTTGGACTAATACCACTACAGGCGCTTCAGGTTACAGACTCCACTAACCCGGAAGTAGTCCTCGGGTTAAGAACTTTACCTCAGGATGAGAACAGAAATCGTGCGGCGGCAGCGGGAAGCCCCATTAGCTAAAGTGGTACCTCAGGTTAAGAACAGTTTCAAGTTAAGAACGGACCTCCGGAAGAAATTAAGTTCTTAACACGAGGTACCACTGTATTTGGACAAATACTTTAAAACTTCTCCATTTAAAGAAAATACTTTGAAATGCCTAGATTTTTCTTGACTTTGACAGTGCTTCTGCAGCGCAGTTGATAACTAAGTGTTTTCCTTAACAGGTAACTTAACAGGAATGGTTGGCACCGCTCTTTATGTGAGCCCAGAGGTCCAAGGAAATACTAAATCTACTTACAATCAGGTAAAAGTCCCTTTGGAAACTGTGTTAGGTATGCGGAAAAGTGGCTTTTTCGATCCAGGTCTCATGAGTTGGATGTAGAGATCTTTCTGTGCGTAGGGTGCCTGTCTGCTGCTAGTTCTCCATACTGAAATTCCTGTGCTCCCTCCAAAAGCACTGCTGAAGTTCCTTTGCCCATTATGACAAGGGAGCCCAGCAAGGAGAGATAGGATTGGCAACACACACGGGGGGGGGGGGATTTGTAGATGTGCCTTCCTCGAGCACATGGAGATCTTAATATTCTGCTCTCCTTATCTAAATCAAATTCAGCAGTCACAAAATGTTATTTAAATGTTACGTCAGAAAACGGTCTCAGTAAGGTCCCCCAAAGGGAATGGGTCTGCAGTAAGGTAAACTGAGCAGATTGTAGCTCAGTGCTTAGCCTATTAGAATGGTTGTAAACTTAGGGGAATGGGCAGCAATGCCTTATTTCCCTCTTTGCAACTACACTTGCTTATACTTTCCATCTTTTTCTACTAGAAAGTGGACCTCTTCAGTTTGGGTATAATATTCTTTGAGATGTCTTACCATCCATTGACGACTGCATCAGAAAGGATCTTTGTTCTCAGTCAGCTAAGGCTTGTACGTATGAAAGCTTCATAATAACCTGTCAAATATTACTTGTTGCTTATGTCACATACAGATTTCTCTCTGGATCCATCATTAAACCCGTTGTAAAACTCTAGTTCCAGAACTTAACGTGAATATATATATTTTTTTAAAAATATCTAGACCAGAACTTCCTATTGACGTTTTCCAGAGATTATTAGTTTTTAATCGTGTCCCTCCACCCACTGAGCCAATACAAAGTCTTTATAGAGCATAGATTTTATTTTCTGCTGTGTTAAGTAAAATACATTAGATCTGCTACAAAAATGGTTTGTGATAAAAAAGGGGGGGCTGCTACCTTCAACATTGCCTGGGGTGGGAGGAGAACTCTACTGCTCTTACTTGTAAAAAGCATGAAGGGAAAGTATATGCAGTGGTATTGTACATTAATAGACATGTACCCGATGCAATGCATAATGAGCCAGTGTCTGCCCTGTATTACATGTGGGATCTATTGTTTGCTATGCGATAGTACAAATAAATAGCTGTAGAATCTACACCGCCATCTGGCAGAATTGCTGGTGTGACTGGTTTGCCAACAATGAAAACTCAGTTTTGAGCAGCATCCCTCAGCTGTTAAAACCCTGGAAATAAGCACTTGGGCAATTGACTGAAGTACTTGCAATATTTAAATTGTTGTTCTGAATGCAAAAAAAAACAAAACCATTCTGGTTTTTGGGAAGCATATCTTTTGCAACTTTCTTCATGTTTGATTCTACTCTGCTTTATTTCCCAGCCTTCTATTGAATTTCCAGAAGACTTTGATGAAGTGAAGAATGCAAAACAGGTATTCATAAACCTTTTTTTCAATTGCTGTGTTCTGTGTTCTCAAAGTTTAATCATAATTTTACCGTCTTTGTTTCACACCGGTGCGTGCCCAAGCAATTACAATATAGCACTAGAGACAAAGGAAAATAAATTATAGAAAGGGAAAGTAAACTACTGACACTGAAGTGTGAAGTCTGCAGAGCTCACTAGAATGGCTCCAAAAGATTAATTTATATTTTACTCTGGAACTTATGCCACTTGTGGAATATTGACGTTACAATTATTTACAACTTTTAGCTCCTTCTTATATTAAGTGTGGTGTTGGGAAGATGCGACTAAAAAGAAAAGAGCAGTAAAAAATTTTTTATAAAAAAACGACTATTTATTTTTGCTTCTTTTTAAGAAATTGGTTATTGCTTGGCTGTTGAACCATGATCCTTCCAAAAGACCAACTGCTATGGAGTTGTTAAAGAGTGAACACCTTCCTCCACCTCAGATGGAGGAGTCTGAACTTCACGAAGTGCTTCATCATACTTTAGCAAATGTGGATGGGAAAGCTTACCGGACAATGATGGGTCAGATATTTTCACAGCGCATCTCTCCTGCAATTGATTACACCTATGACAGTGACATTCTCAAGGTTTGCTTTAAATTTAATGACTAGTACCCTGCAGGAATAATAAAATAAATAAATAACCTACAACTGCTGTTGAAATCTGAGCTCTTACAATTTACTCCTTCGTTAGGCTAGGCCAGGCTTCCTCAAACTCGGCCCTCCAGATGTTTTGAGACTACAGTTCCCATCATCCCTGACCACTGGTCCTGCTAGCTAGGGATCATGGGAGTTGTAGGCCAAGAACATCTGGAGGACTGACTTTGAGGAAGCCTGGGCTAGGCGATGCTGCAGTCTAGTTTATATGAATATCTTCAGATGTCACACTGATCCAGAACTGAATACTTTTGCTTGATATCCTACATAAGGTTACACATGTCCACCTATGCAGATACTAGATGATAATATGGGCGAATAAATGCCCTACTCCTGATTGTGCCCCCAAATGCCTCACACCAGTGATGGTTGCACATAGATGTACATTTCCAGTGAACAGATCAACTTATCTGCATAGCAGGTAACAGAGAATTGCTTGGAACTTAAGATCTGAGACTTTCCCAACTTTTACTTTCCACTGCAGCCTCCTATAAAGAAGTTTCTGAAGGTTTAGGAGGGTACCTATGGAACAATAGCAGCTTGGGCAAATTGGTGAAAACCTCTTGTATATACCTTGCGAGAGCAGAACTGCTTTCTACTCTTGCTAGGAACGAAGCTTATGGAAATTAAGCATTTTCAACACTTGTCAATGTGCCATATAAAACTAAGTTGCAGTAGTAGTGCTTCCAATGTTAGCATTAAAGATGTCAGTATCTATGTCCCCTTCTTATGCCAAAAGCACAGAACATGCAGTTATAACTGCATTTTTTTTTTCTTTTACCAGGCTACATGGAGAAGGAGGCACAAAACGTTTGCAAAAGCTTTTTGTGACCTGTCTCCAATGCAGCTCTTATTTTTATTTATGGATGTAAAATGCTGTTAAGGCATGAGGCCATAAAAACTCCTGCTCCCAATTTAACACCTTTCTACATGACTAGAAATGTGAAAAACAGTTGTTGCAGGAGAGACATTATTTTTTAGCAGCGTTTTTAGCAAATGGTACTGTTCTGACACCTCTGTTGCATTTTCCCTTTATGTCCTAGGGCCTGTTTTTGTTTTTTAAATCATC
Source organism: Lacerta agilis (assembly GCF_009819535.1). Classification (NCBI taxonomy): domain Eukaryota; kingdom Metazoa; phylum Chordata; class Lepidosauria; order Squamata; family Lacertidae; genus Lacerta; species Lacerta agilis. The sequence goes on from NC_046312.1 coordinate 39,910,211, forward strand.
TGGATTCTCTCCTTTTTAATCCTGGAGCCTCACATGGGACAGAAATTCTGAGGCATGTTTCTGGGCCTAACCATCATATTTCCAGGAATACTGTAATGGTTAAACTTTAAATTATTAGTATAGAAAACAGCCAACAGAGTGCAAAGGGGCCAATATTCAATGAAATGATCTGCTGGTTAAAACTAATGTTAGACTCTTTCCTGAGTATAACATCCATATTGCTTTCTCATGGTGTGACAGTATGGCTGTTCTGATTTGAGGTGGCTTGTACTTTGGATGTTTCCAGTGTTCAGAATTCCTTATGCATCATGATCATTCTTGATTCCAGGGCAGTTTTTCAGGGCAGTCAATCAAGATTCAGCAACATGTATGTGAGACAGTCAGCCGAATCTTTAAAAGACATGGTATGTATGTTTACACAATTGGTTTTTGAATTTGTTTTAGACGTAAATTGGGTTAGGGAACTATTTTCTCTCCAAAAAAAAAAATGTGAGGCTGGTGGATTACAGGGACATTGAACAGCTCAAAGATTTTGCCTTTTTAGTTTTTGCTTCTATCTTAAAAAATTGTTTGAGTAATTGAATAAACTGGAGGCGAATAATTGAACACCAAACTGTTCACCTTTCCAGAGCCAGTCCAAAAACACTGTCTGTTGTGGACCGCTGTGGTAATTTTAATTCCCCTACAACAGAGCACAATTTGGCAGTCTTATTTTGCCAAATAAGATTTGGCACATACTCTAAATTTTCTTATAAGATGTCAGGTAGCGTTAATAGGCACAATTTTCCAGGATGTTCTTTTATGAAATTAATGCACTCTGCCCAGGAACCCATAATGCTCCAGTTTATTCCAGTAAGGTTTTCACAAGAACGGTATGTGTGAATTCTATGCAAAGAGAATTTAAATGGTCACCAAAACTACATCGGCAATTCAATCTTATAGCAATAAGAGAGTCCTCTTTCTTCTCTGCACCTATTACAGGGGTAGGCCCAATATCTCTTACAGAGTGTTGACCAGCCAATCATGAACATACAGCTTTCTTATTAAGAAAAAAAGGAATGTGACATAGAGTGCACTGGCTTTCTAAAATTGTCTGTCAGTTCCCTGTTTGTGGTGCAGAAATTAGACTCTTTCAACCATTTTTGAACAGGAGCTATCAAGCTGCACACCCCCTTGCTAATGCCTAGGAACAGAAAACTCTACGAACACAACGAAGCTTCATATTTAATGGATCACAGTGGAATGTTGGTGATGCTTCCTTATGATCTCAGGGTGAGTACCAATGTGGAGTTAAGTGATCTTAGAGTTTCTGCCCGACCTCTTTACCAACTTTGTTGACGACGAGGGCTGATTCAGACATTGATGTTGGCATTATAGGATGGTCCTCTCCATGCAGCTGAATTCCTATAAGACCTTACTGCTTTGCAACCACTCTCCCTTCTCTCTCATGTGGAAACCTGATGCATTGGTGCTGACCTTTAAAGCCCTAAACGGCCTTGGTCCTGTATACCTGAAGGAGCGTCTCCACACCCATCATTCAGCCCGGACACTGAGATCCAGCGCTGAGGACCTTCTGTCGGTTCCCTCACTGCGAGAAGCAAAGCTACAGGGAACCAGGCAGAGGGCCTTCTCAGTAGTGGCACCCGCCCTGTGGAATGCCCTCCCACCAGAGGTCAAGGGAATAAACAACTACCTGACATTCAGAAAATACCTGAAGGCAGCCCTGTTTAGGGAAGTTTTTAATCTGTGATATTTTAAATGTATTTTAATATTTGATGGAAGCCGCCCAGAGTGGCTGGGGAGACCCAGCCAGATGTGCGGGGTACAAATAATAATAATAATAATAATAATAATAATAATAATAATAATAATAACAACAACAACAACAACAACAATAATAATAATAATAATATATTATTATTATTATTATTATTAAGGAAACAATTTCTAGCATTTATAAAAGGCAGATTAACTCAGAAATGGCTTCACATAGTCAACAACACATTCCCAGCGTGACAAATTAGCTTCATTTAGTATTTTTGTCACCATAGCAAAATAGTTATATATATATATATATATATATATATATATATATATATATATATATATATATATATATATATATATAAATGTGCAGTCTGATTGGAGGAAGTGTTTTAAAGAATTTTAATAGCTGCAGTCGAAAGGGTTGCTCTGACGTGCCTGTTCCTTTTTACCTCCTTATTTAATCATGTCATAGGTCTGGCCAATTCTGCTAAAAATAAAATGCTCATTTAGAGGATTAAACTAGCAACAATTTCAAATGGTTATTCTGTTCATTTAGCCATAAAATATTGATTACTGGAAGAATTTCACATAAATTAGAATGATTGGCTATGTAGATGAACCTACTGGAAATTTTGGTGGAAAACTTTCACTAGCATTGCCTATTTGGAATTAAAATGAACTTTTGACAAGTAAGGAAATCATTTCTGAAGTATAGTGGTACCTCGGGTTAAGAACTTAATTCATTCCAGAGGTCCGTTCTTAAGCTGAAACTGTTCTTAACCTGAGGTACCACTTTAGCTAATGGGGCCTCCCACTGCCGCCACACAATTTCTGTTCTCATCCTGAGGTAAAGTTCTTAACCTGAGGTACTATTTCTGGGTTAGCGGAGTCTGTAACCTGAAGCGTCTGTAACCCAAGGTACTACTGTACTATAATGATAAGAAGCCTATTTTTCTCTATTTCATGAAGTACTATGTTCACTGCAAAATCATTTCAACTGCTTTTGTTTGATACAATTATTTTTTTTAATTTACACTCTGCATTTTACATTTCCTCCTCCAGATTCCTTTTGCAAGATATGTAGCTAGAAATAACATAACAAATTTGAAAAGGTAAGGGAATGGCCCAGGAATATATTTCATTCTTTCTTCAAATGTAGTATCTGCCTGTCTAAATTTTGTACCTTTAAAAATAAATCTGACCTATGTAGGAGAGGCCATAGTTCACACTTTGCATGTTGTATCATTCCCTGGCATTTCCATTTACAAAAAGAATCTTAAGTAGCAGCACTGAAGGAAGTCTCAAGTCACAGCCAATTGTTGCAAGCAGAATAGGGGTAGATGAGTCAGTGTTTAGGACTGTAAAATGCAGATTCATATCTGTTTGCCCAGACCTTTGGGAATGTCAGATGATTGATCGTTGATCTCTGCACATGATTTTATTGGCTGTGTTAATTGTTTGCTGTCCATATATTGTACGTTGCTGTTTTTATTGTGTTGTAATTGTCGCTGGAACCTAGGGTTGCTATATTTCAAAATGTAAAATTCCTGACACCCGCAAAGTTGTTGAGCTTTTTTCCTCCCTCCCCCCAAATAGTAATAAATATGTCCTCCCACCCTCCCAGATACTGTATTGAGCGGGTTTTCAGGCCTCGGAAATTAGACCGCTGTCATCCAAGAGAGCTCTTAGAATGTGCTTTGGATATCATCACTCCTGCTGGCAACAGTTTTCTACCTATTGCAGAAGCAATCTACACAATTTCTGAAATAATCCAAGAGTTTCCTGTGTTGCAAGTAAGTGTTCCTCTGTTTTCTTTTTTCCAAAACATACACAGTGTTTTAGTTTTTGTTTAGTTTAAAAGGAGGAGTCTCATTCTCCTCCTGCACTTATCCCCTTAATGTTAGGGCAGAATAGGAATGAAATTGGTCTATTTTATAGCTTGCCTTACAGAAGTCTTTCAAAATTTTATGCAGTTTAGTTTTTCTTGCCTCTCTACCCAACTGTAACATATATTTGCCAGACTTCTCATCAAGGAGTATATGTGTTTAGTATCTGTAAGCAAGACATTAAGGAGAAAATGTTGGATTTTTCCAAAGATTTTGACATACCTTCCCTTGAAAAATCTCAAAACATTTTAAGAAAAAAATTGCAGAGGAGAAGCAGACATTATGAAACTGTAGGGAACTTGTACCAGCTAAGATTACTAGAAAATCACACCGAGAACACAGTAGCCACAACCCAGCATGGCATAAACATAGCCTTCATTTTTATTTGTTGAAGCTTATATGTTAATGATTCTACAAGTATTTATATATTAAATACCAAATTTGAATAACTGGTTAGGATGCCAAGAACTGCTTAGATTTATGCAGTGAAGTTGCATTAGCTGAATAGAGTTTTTGAAGTTTTCTGACACATACTCTTCACACCACAATACCATGTTTTCCAAACTCTACTCCATTTCAAAACCACTCTTTGCAGTGCCAGGGTAGAGGGAGAAGGCTTCTGCCCCTAAGCATGCTTAGACTCACAGAACAGGTTTCATGGTTCATTGGATCCTGACCACTGTTTTCAAGTTGTACGCAGCTAACATGGCTTAAGTGCAGTTTCAGACGAGTTCTTCCAAGTTTGAAGTACACCTAAGTTCTGATGTGCAAGACACAATGCTATATATTAGGAGATTGAATGATTAGTGAACTTTTTTCACTGAATTAAAGAAACTCAAATTTGGCTATCATTGAAAACGTAATGGGCATAAACACCAAACATTGCTCTTTATTAGGAAAGAAACTATAGCATCTTCTTGAATCACACTGCCTTACTGAAAGCTATCCTCCTGCATTGCGGGATACCTGAAGATAAACTCAATCAAGTTTACATCATTCTCTATGATGCTGTGGTAAGTCATTTATGTGTTCAGTAACCACAAGAATCCTTGATTGGTTGCAGACAAGCTGCATAAATCATTGCAGCAGGTTTTGAAGGAGTGGTCAGCGGGAAAAGGTAGAGTAGGTGTTCACCAGGATCACAGAGAGAAGGAAAAGACAATGGGTTCAAGTAGCAGGGAAGTAACCTTAAGGTGAACATTGGATAAAATGTCCCCAGCTGCCTTTTGGCTTTGATGCACCAGATCTGCTTGCTGTGATTGGTACAGACATCACTTGCTGGTTCAGGAACCCTGGAGATAGTGGTGTGGATGCTTATTCTTCATACAGCATTGGTTTTCCTGTGGCCAGCATTTGTCACATTCTAGCGCATGTTGCATGTAAAGCTTTTCTTACATAGGAAGCTGCCTTGTGCCTGTCCATCTAGCTATCAGGCTTCAGGGACTCTGCTTCCTCCCCCCCCCCCCTTTGGCAGTAGATAAGCAGAAAGCGAAAGGAGTCCCTTGCCATTTAGAAATTTTCATGCTCATAGCGAGAGAACAAAGAATCTATTTCTAGGAATGAAGGTGCTCCCAATTAAGGATCCCACCCCACTTCCCCCCTCGTCATCCACGTCACTTCCGCAACTTGCAACCCGATCTCACAACCACTGTGCTTTCTGTCCTGCCACCTTATCTGCTCTCCTTGTCCTTGGGCTGAGTGGATGGATGCTTTCTGTTCTCTCTCTCTCTCCCAGTTCTCCTCCTCCTAGCTGTTCACCACCCAGTTCTTCCCAACTCTTATCCTCTGAACTATGTCCCTCTGAGAAGATTTGGGATCCTAGTCAGGGGCAGCAGGAGGGGGGAGACTCTCACCAATTCCTCATCAGTGTAGCCCTCTGCAGCACGGCCCCTGACACTAGCTCAGTATTGTCCACACTGACTGGCAGTGGCTTTCCAGGGCTTCACACTGGAGATACTTTCAACCCTACCTGGAGATGCTGAGGATTGAACCCTGGGACCACCTGAATGCAAAGCAAATGCTTCACCACTGAGATACAATCCTTCACCCAAAGCATAACCAGAGTAGGTCTTAAGATCAGTTCAGGTGCAACACCAAATTCCAGGATTTGCATTCAGACCTTCCTCCAAGGGCAGAGACAGAACTGTTGGGTTTCAGAGGGCAAGAAATGTTTAGTTGTGGTGTATCATTGGCGTAGTGGTAATACTTGACTGTATGCTTGCCTCAAACTTCCTCAGAGACTTTTTTTTAATACACCCAAGCATTTGAATGTTGATGTATGTCTCTCATTCACTCAGTGGATTATTTTTAACTGTTTCTTCCTTGTATTTTTTTATTTACAAATACAACAAAATGTTCTGTCACAGTGATCATTTGTGGGAAATATGTACTTGGGGGATGTTTAGTGTGATCACTTTTAGTTACAATTGGTGTATGGTTTCTAATATTTCTTCATTTTCTATGTAAGTTTCCTTGAGACGTTCCAATATAAGGAGACACATAAATAAAGTTTAATAATAATCTGCATATAAATGTTGAACATTTTATGGGTGACAGGACAGAAATTTAAATGTCACATTTTTATTTTATTTTATTTCATAAAATTTATATACTGCTTGGTTTTAAAAAACACAAATTCTCTTTTAAGTCGTCCCCCCCCCCCCAAACTAGAAATAAGAGAGTATCAAACAGCTTGTATGTTGATCATTTATTTTGCTGCAGACTGAAAAATTAACTAAAAGAGAAGTGGAAGCCAAGTTCTGCAACATTTCTCTATCATCAAACAATGTAAGTAAAATGAAAATGCCTTGGTTATGTGTGCGTGTTATTTTTGATGTATAGATACATTTATACCCCACTCTTGAGCCCTGAGAGATTCTCAGAGTGGTTAAAAATTAAAAGCAACATGCTCAGTTTTCTTTCATAATGCTATGGAGGTTCAGGAGAGTGTGCAAATACTTCCATGAGCATTTTACTTAACCTTTCTTTTTATATTCTCCTTCGTCCCAGGCAGGACATAGCTACTCCCTCCCAATACTGCAGTCTTTTACATTGGTTGGCTTTGACCTGCCTGTATTTTATACTTAACTTAGCTGAGATTTCTCTATTAGAAACAGACAGTATTTAAACATACTGAAACCACTGGGATCACACCCATTTTTCTATCTAAATCAGGAAAGGGCACCAAGGTGCAAGGTCAGTGCTTGGAGGCAGCAGTGAGCTGGAAGTAGGCCAGTAAATTGGAAGCTGAATCATGAAAAGCAGATATGCACCAGCATGGTCACTGGAAGCTCAGGAGTGCCTGTTTCCAGCTTAATTGATTCAACAGGTTTGGCTACTTTGGGGTGTAGATGACTTGTACATTGTACTCCATGCTCTGGTAACTTCCAGAATAGGTTGTTGCAACACACTCTAGAATGGCGCTGCCCTTGAAGATGATGCAGCAACTTCCAACTGGTACAAAATGTTGGTCCAGAATACTGACTGCGGCTCCATTTAGAACTCACATAGTCCCATTTTAAAACAGCTGCTTTGTTTGCCTGTTTGCCTTGCAGATAGAGCTTTCTGCTCTTGTGCCTTTAGTTCCAACCAGCACGTAGCAATTCTTACATTTGTGCTTCATTTATACCCATCTCTTGCCTTTCAGCTTGTTCAACTGTACAAATTCATTGAACAGAAAGGGGAGTTGCAAGATCTGATGCCATTGTTAAACACGATATTGAAGCAAAAGACGGGGGCCACCTCGCTGGTGAAACTCGCCATGAAAGAGCTTGAGGAAACAGTGGGTCTGCTAAAGAAACTTGGCATAAAAATTCAGGTTTGTACGAGTTTTTTAAGTCAAATAAATGGCTTAGAACAGTATTTCTTATGTGTCAGGCCACTGATTAATCGTTAACAGATCTTCCGGATTTAATTGCCATAAACAAAGCACCTACTGAAGCTAGTCACCTTAAGTGCGCAACATGTAAAAAAATTACAATGTGTAGTATTGGGGGGCTTTTACTTTAAAGGAGGCAGGAGATCTGACCAGTTTACTTAGGTCATTAATTGAAAATGACCAGTTGTACACCAGTGCAGAGGATAAGCTTGAGACAGATGGATAACAATAGCTCTTGCACACCCCACCCTGTGAAAAGCCAGGCAGGAGGGGATAGATGCTCTTTAAGATCACTGCTGCCTTCCTTAGGGAATTTTAATTCTCATTTTAGCACCTGAAACAACTTTACATGCTTGTTAATTTGAACATGTGGTACCATTTCTGCTTACTGCAGTTGCCTTAAGTCTAAGATGACGACATAAACGCAACGTTTTGTCTTGCAGGTATCCATAAATTTGGGGCTGGTTTATAAAATACAGCAACACAATGGAATTATATTTCAGTTTATTGCATATATTAAACGCAGACATAGGATAGTTACTGACATTCTCGCTGCTGGGGGAAGATACGATCATTTGGTGAGTGCTTATAAATTTATGCTTATAAATTTAAGCTGTGATTGACACTTTTCTAGTATACCTCTGCTTTTTGTCTTCTCAGATTCCACAGTTCAGAGGCCCACAAGCAGTTGGTCCAGTTCCTTCGGCAGTTGGAGTCAGCATAGCTATAGACAGAATAAGCTCAGCAGTTTTGAGTATGGAAGAGCCTGTACGTTTGCATTCCTCTGCATTACGTTTTTAAAATCATTTAAATGTAAACTCAGTAAAGAGTAACAAAGCTGCAGAAGTGTTGATCCCTCTCAAACATTATCAATTACATGAAAATATAGCAAATAGTATTAAGACTGGTAATGCTTGTTTCATTTAAGACTTTCATTCCTGTAATTGGGGTCATGCAAATGGTGAAGGTGAAACTAATACCTGGATGCTTCCAACCGTGTAATGTAGAAATGCATGTAAACTTATTTTTTTGGAGGAAAAAACAGTTAAACTCTTGTTTCCAAAAAGTCTGTCGGCTTCTCCAAATCGTTGTTTGCCTCCAGCCTGTGCACCTTCCAAGATGTCCAAATAATTATGATTATTAACCAAGAATATGACCATTATTTAGCAGCTAGGACTGCTTTATATCTATCAAAAGCAAAGTTCACTGCCATTCTGACTTAATCATTTCAAAAACAGTGGTGGGGCAGTTCCTCTAGGATTCTAACAATTTGGTCCTCCCCGCCCCCTTCCTTTTCTTCCAGATTACTGTGAGCTCTTGCGACCTGTTAGTCGTTAGTGTTGGCCAAACGTCAATGGCAAGAGCTCTCAATATTGTTCAGAAGCTCTGGGCTGCAGGAATTGCAGCTGAAATCATGTATGACTGGTCCCAGGTAAATCGCCTATCTAATATATTCATCATAGCACTCAACAACTTCCAGCTGCACAGGTACCCCCCCCCCCGGTACCCCTGATTTGTTCTGTCCCCCTGGAACAGATTTGGGGATGGTGCAGGGTTGAGGGAGTGACTCCTGTTGTGTAACCTGTTCCACCCCTACAAGGATTTAGTTGAATCCCACCCCTTGCCTCTCACTTTAAAATTGTTGAAACCTCATAAAGCTTAACAACATATCTTGTATGAGCACTCCTCCAAAAAGATTGTCCAAGCAGAGAAAACCTGATACTTCTGCCTGGTATGGATTATATATATTACTTTTAAAAAAATATTTCCACCCCCCCCCCCCCGCCTCACCCTTATCCCCACTGCAACTCTGTGAAGTAGATCCGGCTGAATGACAGTGACTGGCCCGGCAAGCTTTGTGGAAAGGGAGGGATTTGAACACGCCTCTCCTCAGTTCAAGTGCATCATTCTCAGCCACACTGTCTTTCTGTGTCTTTCCAGAAAACATTCAGTGGTGTGAAATCCAATCTTTATTTTTGTATAATTTGTGGTCCTTTTAGTCCCAGGAGGAACTGCAGGAATATTGCAGGTGTTCCGGGATCACCTACGTGGCCCTCGTCTCTGATAAAGAAGGAAATCATGTAAAGGTAAAAAGTGCCTGGGTTGCATCTTTCCCCTTCTGCTTTTCTTTGCCTGTTGTTCCTGCCCTGTTTGCTCACACTCCCAAATTTTGCGGTGCTCTTTTGCAGAGTGTTGTCTGAGGGCACATAATGCAGCCACCTCGCTGATGGTGCTTAAAGGAGGTCTAAGCCTGGTCAGTGTCTGGATGGGAGTAATACAAAGGGGAATCAAACACCTATTTTGCATTTTTTGTAGGTGAAATCATTTGAGAAGGAAAGGCAGACAGAGAAAAGGATTTTGGAATCTGATCTAGTAGATCATCTGGCTCAGAAACTGAGGACCAAATTCTGTGACGAAAGAAGCAACAGGTAGCTATAATGCATAGTAACTTGGGGAAATAAGACACTAATTACATTAGTAGTAGGAATAGTAGTAGTAGTAGTAGTAGTAAAATTTGTATGCCACTTTTCCTTATAAATGTGTTTCAAGGTGGCTCACAACAGAACAAAAACGCAAATCAGTACACCGTTACAATAACAATCAAATGCAAAATCATTTCAAAACACAAGGCAACAAATACCACATTTTGATTATATGTGTTTGTGTGTGTTTTAGACAGTCACAGACATAATCCTTCCAGCAGTGTTGTTAGGCTCTGGTGCAGCTCATTGAACAAGCAGCCTTCCTGGTTGATTTTGCAAACAGCTCAGGATAAATAAGTGCATATTGTTTAGAGTAAAATACAGAAGTTGTCATATGTTGAACAACATAACAATTTATCACATCACCTTTTGATTTATTACCTAAATTGGCGATCGTGTGGAAGGGGCATCTGAACTGCCACTTCCAGAGCCATTCTGGCTCACATTGGCCAGGGCTATACTTTGGTCCCCCTCCAGTTCCTTAGTTTTTCAACCCTGCACCATTGGATTCTCCCTCTATCCCAGGTGTTGCGAGGCTAGGCAGTCATCAGACATCTCTCATGAATCTAGAGATCCGGTGGATCAAAGACTGCCTGTCACCCCCTTGAATGCCCCATTTGGGGCTTTACCACCACCAAAAGAACTTCCAGTAGCAGATCTTCGCCTGCAGACCTATTCAGAGGTGTAGTAGGAGACCCTCCTCCACCAATGAAGCTAGTTGCTGTTGGCAGACACCCCCAGTGTCCTAACCCTTTCCAGCCAGCAAATCTGAGGATTGTTCCATTGTCCAAAATATCTTACTTTTATGTAATATTGAAGAAAGCAGCTCATAATAACAAATGTTTTGAGCAACCTGTTTGCTGTTTTTGTTTTAGGGAAATTTCTGATAATCTGCCAGCACCAAATCTAAAAGGATCATTTTCTAATACTTCAGGTATGTACTTTATACATAGGTATATGCTAACGGTTAGACTATATATTAATTTAGTAGTGTTCATTGCACAGATCATGTACATTACAGCAGATGCTGCACATTAATTGTATACTGAACATAACTAGTTTTATATTTTAGCAAGTTCTTCCGTGGAAAATGCAGTTCCTTGGCACCTAAATTATATATATTTCAGGACCTACCCTGCTCTTTCAACTGCAATTTGTTTTCACTGATTTTAATATTGTATATATAAATTGTTGTAACCACCCTGGGACCTCTTGCTGAAGGGCAGGTGCGAAGTCTCATCTAATAGTGAAACCTAGTTGTTTATGTGTGTATTCAGCTTTTCAAGAAACTACAATAGTTCAGTGCAGGCTAGCATTAAAAATGCTTTCAAGGACATAACACATGAAGACTTGTTATATACAGGTGAAACTCGAAAAATTAGCATATCGTGGAAACATCCATTTATGTAAGCAATTGTTTTCATTAGCTACTGGAGTTTAATATATGAGATGGACTCATGACATGCAAAGTGAGATATGTCAAGCCTTTGTTTGTCATAATTGTGATGATTATGGTGTACAGCTGATGAAAACCCCAAAGTTGAAATTGTTAATTTGGGGTTCTCATCAGCTGTACGCCATAATCATCACAATTATAACAAATAAAGGCTTGACATATCTCACTTTGCATGTCATGAGTCTATCTCATATATTAGTTTCACCTTTTAAGTTGAATTACTGAAGGAAATGAACCTTTCCATGATATTCTAATTTTTCGAGTTTCACCTGTAGCTTTTTTGTCTCTTTTAAGCGTTCATGTGTAAGAGAGGTGTTTCTAACTAAATATTTTAAATCATCTTAGGTATGTCTGAGCCACATGGAACTGTAGTGGTACCAAATGTCTGCATTGTACCATCAGAGAAGTTGTCTGCAAGTGCCAGGCGGCGCTATGAAGTTCAGGTATCATAAATGCAGCTCTCCTTTTAGTAGCTACATTGCAGTGTTTCCGTAGCAGTGAGGTCTCGCCACAAATGGCATACGTGTCAGGGATGCAGAAAAGAAAAAAGGAAGTGGTCTTGCACCAAATCAGTCCATCACAAGTCAATCAGGCTCAGTACTGCTTACACTAGGATATGACTTCCAAAAGTTGTTGAGACTCCAGTTCCCATAATTCTTGACAATTGACCATGCTCTGTGGGGCTGACAGGAGCTGGAGTACAGCAACATCTGAAGGGGCAGAGGTTCCCATTCTCTTGTCTACATTTACTACATTTAGCAGCGACTCTCCAGTTTCAGACATGAACATTTCCCAGCCCTGCCTGGAGATGCCAGGGATTAAACCCAAAACCATCTGCATGAAAAGCAAGTGCACATGGCTGAAATTTGCACATGAAACCTTGCCTGCCAGGCTACTAGCTGCCTTAAAATGCTTAGCTTCAAACTACAGTCGTACCTCAGAAGTAGAACGGAATCCGTTCAATTTGGAAACCAAGACACAGCTTCCAATTGGCTGCAGAAAGCTGCTGCAGCCAATCAGAAGCTGCAGAACCAGCGTCTGACATTAGGGTCAGGATCATTCTGTTGCAAAATAGGTTGCCAGCAAGGTGCTTCACATTATTTCCAACCAGCGAATGCGATCAAGAAGCATTACTGATGAATTAAGTCCGCTGAATCTTTTTTGCTTTTAAATTGTTTTGAAGAATAAACATAGAGGCGTGTGTGCATCAAAATATCCATGATTCTGAGAGGCCCGCAGTTCACGTTGCCGCTCACCATCCTAGTGAATGGAGTGGTTTCGAAGGCTTTTGGATGCCTTCAGGACAGAGTCAATAATATTCGCACACATGGGATAGCTGTTTTTATTTTAAGGATTTATACCCTGCCCTTTGAACGCCTTAAACAATCTAATTTGTAGAATGCATTGTGTGGGTGGACGTGCAAGTGGATATGCAGTTAAACCCCCTGCACACCTGGCTGTTGGATGTTTGATATACCAGTACATGTGGATTTTCATTTTGATTCTTCCATGAAAACACTGTAGCATGTAGCACAGTTCAGTGAGAGAGACTTGGCTTGAGAGTACAGTGGATACAAAATCCATTCCAGGGGTCCATTCGCACCCCAAAAATTACATAAATAGAGGCACGCTTCTGTGCACACACGCGACCCATTTGAGTGCTTCTGCGCTGCGCATGCGTGCGGTGAAACCCAGAGGTATACACTTCCAGGTTTGCTGTGGCTGTAACCCAAAGATTCCGTATCCAGAGGGATACGTAAGTAGAGGTATGACTGTATAGTGTATACAGTTCAACAGGATTGCTTGTTTTTGTTTTGATATGAAAAGGAATAATCAGATTTGTCCGTATGTGCATCTTTAAAACCAAATGTAATTTTCAGGTACAAACCAAACTCCAGACCTGCATTGCTACTCTGCAACAGAAAAGTGAAGTTGAAATTTTAGCAGTAAGTAACTTTGTTGTGGAAATTAAATGATTAAATGTATGCCACCTTGAGCTCCTTGGGAGAAAAAGATGAGATATAAATGCAATAAATAAATATAGGGGAAAACAGAGGAACAAAGTGTTCTAGTTATTATTCCCATTTCCCCTTTCCAATTTAATTTTAACTTGTTTCCAAGACCATGCAGTCTTTAGAATTTAAAATTTAGATGAGAGATTTGAGAAGTTCAAAGTGTTTATATGGATTAACTCAGATGCATCTTGCTTTTCATACATATTCCAAACTTACATTGATTTAATTTTTGTTTTTCCTGCAGGTGGATCTGCCGAAGGAATCTATAATGCACTTTTTATCCTTAGAGGTAAAAAAAAACTAGGACTGTCATATTTCTTATTGATATACCAGTATATCAGTATATAGGCTTGAAAGTCCCACTTGTCAGGTACAGCAAGGAAAGCAACATTTCCTGCTGTAGAATTTATGCCCGCTTAAGAGCCAAACATCTACAGAAAGGTTATGTGTAACTGTCCCTTCAACCCAACCTCCCACTTTCCAGGTTTCCTGTCAAAACAGACCTGGACTTTTATACACACTACACTGCAGGAAGAACTGATATCAACAATCAAGCTGACATTCTCAACACAGTGCACATATCATACCAGCATATTAGGCGCTCAGTGTATTACACACTATTCCTACTTCACAATAAAAATTTTGCCTGTTAATTACCATTTCCTCTTCTCAGTGTGATGCAGATGAACAAACCTTCTATTCAACTGTCAAACAGCTGATGTCACGATTGCCGAAACAAAGATACATTGAACTAATTTGCGATGAAATCCACAACATTAAAATGAAAAAAAGGTAAGCATACTTGCAAGCATGATTAGATGGTGTGGAATTCTCATATGGAAATCTACAAGTCATATTGCAAATTTCATTAAGGGTCAGGCAATATGCCACACTGATAGGGATAGTCAGATAAAGGCTCATTCAGTTCACTGGGTCCTCTCCTATTCCTCCTTGCCACATGACCAGAAAGATGACTTCTGCAGTTTACTTGTGGCTTCAGAAAATCTCAGCTTACTCAGGAGTCCTGGTTTACAACAAACAACAGTTGTTTGGCTTGTTAAGCAACTAACCATTGGGCTGTATCCCAACAAAGTCATCACATTAGCATCAGGACTTCCTCTTCCCTTATACCCCACCCCAGTATGATTTGACAGGGAGGAAATAAAAGTGCAGCATAGAACCTTCATCCATAGAAGTGAGTGGCTGCTGTATGTGAACATAATTCATTCAATACCCTGTGGTCAATATTTGAAGGAATAGTGTTTGTCAGCCACTGAAATTAAGGTGTCTACTTTCTCTTGTAAGAGCGGATTATCCAAGCTATAGAATATTCTAAATGACTGGGAGTAATACTTTAAATGTTCTGCCTTTTTCTTTCTTGCAGAGTTCCTGTGCTTATTCTCTACACCTACAGAGATGATTATTACAAAATTATATTTTAGTAATGAATGTTCAAAGAGAATGAACTGGAGTACTACTTGGAACCAATACATGCTTCCAATCACGCTAATGTGAAGAAATGTTTTGCGCACAGTTGTCACGGGGACTATGTCGGGACAGCTTTTAAAGTATTAAGGATTTAGCTCCTGTGCCATACTTCCTTTATCTCCTTTAAAGCTGTAAATCTTTCCAGAATGTATTGTACAGTAGCCTTTTTTATAAAGTCCTGTTTGAGTATCTTGCTGTATTGCTGTCATTGTTTCAAGCAAAGCAGTGGGTGGAAGATTCAACTAGTGACTTAAACAAGAGTTTTAGTATCCATAGTACCAAGTCCTAGAATCCCAACAACCCGCTCCTTGTCTGAAGGAGTCTTCTCATTCATCACAAGGACATGGCTGCAGTCTAGAGTCAGAGAAAACCCTCCCCCTTATTAGGATCTAAATTGCCTTTCTACTTGCCACTACTGCTGGCCTAAACTTGAAGGGTAAAGAGAGTGGCCCTCAATTACTGCAGAGAGCAATTCCCATTCTTCCACAAATTTCCTATACAGCCCAGTAAGGAAACTGCCCTCTAAGCACTGTCTGTCCTATTCTCTGTTAGGGGAAAAAATCAGCTACTGTAAATGGGAGTATTCATTGGGGTTAGATCAGGGCTGACAAAGAAGGTAACATTTAGAGTATCCCTATGAGTTGGCCATGAGGTTTGGAATCCAACATCTGGAGGACTGCAGGTTAGCTGCCCAATTGACACCATAAGGACTGCTAAGTAATATAGTTCTAGCTTGCTGAGAGAAGCATCATACTAACAACTGTGATCCAAGTTCATCTATTTTAAATACAGCAGTCTCAAGTACAATGTAGGTTTCCTATTATGTTTCCTCTACACATCCAACCTATGTGTAAGCACAATTAGAAACCCGTAATACTGACTAATGGAATGTACTTTCTATACGAAAATTTAGAATCGGGAGAGTTCAGTACAGCTTCTCTTGCATTATGTACATGTTCTTAAGAATGACTCCTGCTAATAGTTTCATCTCATTCAGGGATGTCCAACTCCCAAGAGACTTTGATCTACTCCCACTATAAAAACACTGGCAGTGATCTACCCATTGTATTGATCAATAATCAAAGTTGTTGAGTTTCAGTATAAGATTTCAAATATTAATCCTTTATTTTTGTACTATTTCGCCCAAAAGATGGGTTCTCCCCAACAACCACCCACTCAGACCAACAACTCAGAACAGATACAAAATCCAACAGCATCTACAATATATGTATTGTGGTTCTATCCCACATATCACAATCCAAAGAGTGTTTTCAATTTAAGAAGTCTAGATTCTAGTTATCCGCCAGAAGTAAGGTCAAAGGTTAAGTAACAGCATGAAGAAAAAACTGTTTACATGCTAGAATTCAGATCCACTGTAGGGGTAGAAACATTATGTATTGTCACTGTGTTGCTTTGCTTTTCTTATTTTTGCTTTTCTTGTCTTTTTTCTTTAAACCGTCCATGTTAGCTCTGAGCAAATTTGAATAAGCCTGCAACCAAAACAACCAAAACATTTCAGATGCATTCAAATTCCATGGAAGGATTACAAACAGTAGCAAGTCATTTGCAGAATTAAAATATTGTAGTTAGAAGTGCCCATCTTTCTCAGAGTGCCGCACTTCATTTATTGATTTTCTGATTTGAAGTTAATCCATAAAATGTTCTGAAATGGAAGTGAATCAGGTATACACTTACCATCTGGAATTTGTTGACTTCCTTTGAACTCACCTATAAAAAAATTAAGTCATGTTATTTTAAAAATTACAAGATAAAATGACAACAACCTCTTCAAGAACTAGTACCAGTGACCACCACTTTCAGCTGAATAAATCAAATTATATTCTAGTAAGGGTTAGAGCATCTTTGTGGTTTAATGCCATGTACTGAGTTTTGGGGAAACGGGAACAATTGCTTCTCAAAGAGCTTCAGGTAGCAACTTGAAAGTTTATGGAGTTGAAAAAGGACTTCCCGAACGAATTTTTGAAGCAAGTCTCAAATTTTAAATTGCCATCTGCTAAATTCTCTCCATTTTTATAATTATGTATGCAGTGCATTGGAAAGAATTGCACTAATCAATGTTGCAAGCAAATGGCATTCCTATTTACAGTCATACCTCAAGTTGCGTACGCTCCATGTTGCGTACATTCGACTTACGGACCTCCGCGACCTGGAAGTCCTCCCCGGAGCGCAGGTGCGCAGACGTGCATGCGCAAAAACGCAGGAACTTCCGGGTTTTTTTGGGGGGCGGGCGTTTGTGTTAAGCACACCCGTGTTACGTAGCGTGATCCGAAACGGTACCACTGTATTGTGTTTGCTGCTGTTCTTTTGTTTCCAGGTAACCTAGCAACAAAGGACTCTACCAACTGCTAATTTTGTGACTCTCCTTGCCAATGGAATTAAGATGTTTAGGAATTGCAATTTAATCCTTATGATAGTGGAACCATATAGTCCCTAGGATGAACATACCGAATCTACATATAAACACTTAAAATAAGGTTGATTAAACAATCTAATTTGTGACAATTAGCAAGTAATTTCTTGCCCACACTCAAAAGAAATTTCCATTTATCTTCAGTCATGTTAGGACCCAACTGAGTGAAGCCTACCTAATACCTACCACTGTGCTTATCTTTTTCTTCCCATCTGTTGCTCTAAGAAGACATTTGTTGTCTACAGGTTCAAAGCCCTCAATATGGCCCTTTCGTGGGATGGGTCTTGTCCGACCATCGTCTATATTAAACAGAAGCATTAAAGATATATTCTTATACAACATCCAACTGTGGCAAAATAACGCTGAAATGCAGGTTTGTACTTTTACAGCTTTGAAGTTTCGAAGATTAGGAGAATTCTGAATGTGGAAGCTGAGAATAGCTTTGCTATGTTTAAATTGGACACAAATGTGTATGTGGTTTTTTAAAGTGTATAATGGCTACAGTTAGATGCAAACAAATAGTCACCTCATCCTCCAATCCCACTAAGAGTGCCTCAAATATCTGGCTTAAAAGCAAACACAGGGGAACAGGGAAGGTATTACCAATCTAGCCTAGTTTTTATGATTCAGGCATGGAGTGGAGGGTAGGAATCAGCTCAGATGTGGCAGCAACAGACTGCTCAAAAAGTTCGCTACTGCCACATTAATTCTTTCAACGACTCCACAGCAACCCCTTAGTTCTTTCTGGGGAAATTCTCCCCCCCCCCAAAAAAAAATAAGGTTGCTCAGACCAGAATGGTTTTTTTCTAAAAGTCTTTTAAGATTTTATTTGGCTTGGCTTTGGGGCTCCATTGTGCAAACAGTTGAGAGTTGAGCTTTCATATTTACTGTGCTTAGCTAAAAGAGGATCTCATCAATTTTATACCCCCATTCCATCTACTGTTCTCTGCTCCTAACTGGGATGGAGTAGGCTATAGAGGAAAAGTGTGGGTGCTACTTTCTAGCCTTGGCTTGCAGACACCACTCTGCTGTAGTGGATGCCTAAACTACAAAAAACAGGTTGTTTTGGTTTGAGCACTGGAGACTTTAAATCTACATTAGGGACCTGATCAGCTGTGCCACCTGCTCCCTCCCTTGTTTCTTGGCTAACAGGAGCTGGCAGGACCTAGGATGCGACAGTGTAGTCACTGCTCTGCACCGCCCAGTCCCTCATTTAGAATTTCCTCAATCTAGCAAAAATAAAGCATGTATTAAAGAAGCTGAGAGCTACAGACATGGTTTTTTTTAAAAAATTATCCACACATTTTTCAGTTCTCATACATACATACCAATTTCAGCACTACTTCATTTATGTTAACAACTGCAGTACAAACTTGCTCATGACACCTTTTTATTTTAAAGGCAATATTGAAAAGCATGGTACTAGGCAAATATACAGGCATATCCGCCATTCACAACTGCTGAAATAGTTAACATAATACTTACATTTTTTTAGCGTTATATAGACGCTGCCTGTGCTCCTACATTTTTGAAACAATCTTGTAAGCTCCGTCAGAAACTGCAAACGAGAAACCCGTTTCCGATTAAGAACAACCGCGGATGGATGACGTTTATGGAATTCTTAACACAATTAAGAGCTGGAAAATAACCCTTATTTGATTCCCCCCCCCACCCCACCCCATTGCAGTTTCCAGTGACACCATCCGATTGCAATGCCTTCATTTTCGGGTCTCTATCCCCACCTTCACAAAGCAGCAATTTATCAGGGCTGATAAATCCCTTTTCCCCAACCCGCGCAAAAAAACAAAAAAACAACCCAGCCCCCAAAAGGTGGGAATCCTGGCTGGTCTTAGTTTAGCAAACCAGGGGCGATACGCCTGAGAAATGAATGGATCTTGATTTAACAAAGCGAGAGTAACGCAACTCTCGGGTTCATTAATGGGAGCCAAGATCTCCGCACCGGAATCCTCACGGGAGGCACCGCCAAGTTCAGGAACTGCCACGCCACCATCCGCCCCCCATGAGGCGGCCAAGCACAGAAAGCGGGTGGGTGGACCCGCCCCGGCTCAGCCACGTCTGCCTACCCGGCCCCCAACTCAACAGAGGCGGGCCAAGGGACCCAGGAAAACGCGAGGCTGCGGCACCTGCTCGCTCTCCAGCAGCACCATAGCCGGCTCCTTTTGGTCGCTCGCTCGACGCCTGCAAGAGCCCCGACACAATTCCGCGGAGCGAAGGGTCGGCCCGGAAACGGAAGTGCTTCTCGCCGCCACGAAGGACACAGCGCTCCGTGCGGCTAGAGGGGAACCATCCCCCCCCATCTGGCTCGCTGCTGCCCCCGCTCGGCTGCAAGCGGTATTGCTCCGCCGTCCGATTTAGCTCTGGAGGAGCAAGCAGGGGTTTCAAACGGAGCGACCCGCGAACCTGTCATTTATAGGCTCGTTAAGGGAGGGTCAGGGTCGGATTTAGGTTTGATGAGGCACTAAGCTACTGAAGGTAATGGGGCCCTTTATATGCCCAGCTGTCCTTTGTCAACAACAAATTGTCGCTGTTTTGTGTGTTGAATATATATGGTAATTTATGCACCTAATAGGTATCTAAAGCCATTTGCCACTGTTGCTGTATGTAGGTTTTATTTTATTTGTTTTTTATCTTATATTTTGGAAATGTACATCCACTTTTTTTTCCTTTAATTTTTTTTGGGGCCCCCCAAGAGAGTGGGGCCCTAAGCTATAGCTTGTTTAGCTTATACATAAATCCGGCACTGAGAAAGTGCAGCACCTTCTCCAAAGGCATCTCTGGATATTAGACTGACGTTTAAGCGCATTCCTTCAGTTTCAAAAAAACTCAGTATGAGAAGCATACTTCGAAATGCCCGACTTTCTTGGAAGGTTTTCTAGCCATTCCCTCCCCTTGTAGATGGAAATGGACAGAGACAGGGGTGGAACTACACCTGATGGCTGCACATTTGGCGGAATGTCTTATTTAATTTATTATTATTATTATTATTATTATTATTATTATTATTATTATTATATGTGTTTTTCTATTGTAATGTTATGTTGTGAACCACGGGTATAGGGCGGTATGCAAATAAAATAAATACTGCATATCTTAGAATTGCCTAAGATTTCAAAAAGTGAAAACCCGGACACAAAAGTTGTAGAATGGCAAAGTTCAAAAAAATTAATAATGGACATTTCAGCGATTTTCATCCGGACGCTGTCATATTCCGGCTGTGTCCAGGAAATTTTCAGCTATGGGCATGGCTTGCAAAAGCTGTTTTAATTTTTTGTAAAACATCATGAGAACTCAATCAACTCCTTTCTGACTAACCCTTGTATCAAAATCTGCTCACAATTTTCTGTCAAAAGCAGTAGGAGGCACTGTGACTGCACAAAATAACTAAAGTTAATCCTCTCTGTCCTGATGTGTAAGAGCATTTATAACTGGTCTTTAACTTATGTTAAAATACGTAATACAACCCAGGAGGCATAATGACAAGCATCCATCATATTTGATGGCTATCTAAGCAGAGCATTCAAAGTAGAAAGATGTTTTTATCTGAGATCACATTTTATGGAATGTCTTTTCCAATGACACACAATGTGTCACAAATACTTCTGGAATTGCAATACAGTATAATATTACCTACAGCCATTCGGACAATGTTATGTTAACTTAGTGATGCTGTTGGTTTGTGAGCTACCTAAACACCTCACCCACATTGTGCTAATTATTACCATCACTTCATTGTCCATTTTCTTTCAATGGTGAGTGTGAAGTTGGGCAAAGAGCTGTTGTATGTTATGGTTTCCAAGTGGGGTCTGGGACCCATTCTCCTCCTGGTCTTAAAGGAGGAATGCCAACTCTTTTTCTGGGCAGGGCTCTTGCGCCTTTAACAGCAGGGAGAGTCTGTGAAATTGACTGCAGCAACAAAAAGGCTTGTAAGTATGAAGGGAGCAAGGGAAATAACAAGAGTTTTAGTAGTGAGTGGAAAGATATTGTCTGGATGCCAGGTCTACCAGAGGATGAACATCAGGTCCACACCCTACTTCTTTGGTGATCACTCATAGCAGGGTAAGATTGTCTTCCATGAGCACAGTCTTAATGACATGTCCATAGGTGACTGTGGAGGCCAATTCTGGATCCACAGCAGGGACATAGGTTTCTGAGTGGGAGTTGATCACGGTGAGGGTTTGCCAAACGCCTTCCACTTAGTGTCTTCAAAGCCCATGACACCTTTGGTAAAGGCTGTTCTCCAACTGAAGCGCTCGCAGACCAGTGTTTCCCCATTGTCGATGCTTATACTACTTTTTTAAAAAAATTAGATTTGCCTTGAGGGGTGGAAACGTGGAATATAAATTTCTCAGAGGCCTGATACACCCCACTACTTGATCACCAGATCTAACATAAATGCTGGACCTGTTCTCTCATGTGAATTGCGCGTGTTTATATATTTAATTTATTTGTCTTACTTTCCCTCCCACCCTCCAAAATTCCTGTGGGTGCCCTTGACTCCATGGGATTGCTCTGTAACTGCAGTGCTAGAAGGAAGCCACATGGAACAACTCAGCCAGGCTTATGTCTCAATAGGCATGCATAGGGTGCCATGTAAAAACTGAATTTTGTGCAGGCCATAATGTGATGCATTAAATATCCTAATGGGCTTGCTTGAATACTGTATGGCAGATGAGTGAATAATAGGGAATGGTTTGCAGTCCTTGATTCATCTGAGCAAGGCTCCTTGACCTCTGACCACAAGAATGCTGTAGCAAGATTTTATTATGAACAAACTGAATGGGGTAAGAGCAAAGTCAGGACACACTCACATCTCAGATATGCAAGTTAGGGCACTTCCTGACTTGATATTTTGGTGGAAGCGCACACTAATTAGTTTTGCCGTTGGGGCAAAATACAGTGTAAATCTGCAAGTAAGTTTGGGTTTAAAAATTTATGATGCCAGACTGACCCATCCTGTAGTAAAAAAAAAAAAAAGGTAAAGGACCTCTGGACGGTTAAGTCCAGTCGAATTCAACTATGCAGTGCAGCGTTCATTTCCGCTTTTAGACCGAGGGAGCCGGCGTTTGTCCACCGCTGGAGTACCTATTTATCCACTCCCACTGGTATGCTTTTGAGCTGCTAGGTTGGCAGGAGCTGGGACAAAGCAAAGGGAGCTCACCCCGTTGCAGGGATTCGAACCTCCCGATAGGCAAGCCCAAGAGTCTCAGTGGTTTTAGACCACAGCGTCACCTGTGTCCCTACTCATCCGTGCTACAAGAGAGCAACACCCTGCTCCTGCTTCAGCAACAGTCAGCCTTAGACTGAGCTTTATGCAAGAGTAGCAGTTCAGTCTCAATCATAAATTCTGCTTTTACTGAAAGGACCACTTTAAAAGGAGCCCATCCTGCTCCAGCAGTCTGTTATTTTGATGGAGCAGAGGTTGTGCTGGGTCTTCGGTGATTGAGTCCTCTGAGTCAGAGGATGGCAAGGCAACATCCTTGGGCCAGAGGGGCACTGCTGCCTTGGGCTCATATTGCAGACCTGCTTCTAGGTGAGACCAGTGCTTTTACTTTTCCGGGGGGGGGGATGTTTAGGGGTACTCTCATTTTGACTCAAGAAAATCACAATTTTATATTTCAAATCAGGAAAAATAAATACTGTAAATGGGACAAAAGTACAAAGATTCACAAAATGTTTAGGGGTATGCGTACCCCTGTGTGCCCCCCAAAAAGCACTGGGCGAGACCCTGCATGCAATTCATCCCAACTCAGAGTTCTCGATCTCATTCCCTGAAGAAGGAGGATTTGAACCCAGGATCATGACAACTGGTTTTTCAGTAACACAAAGAGGTGTCTCAGCATTGAAAAAAGAAGTACAGGAATGTGGGTAGTTTGCTCCCTTCCCTCTATTATTTTCTGAACACCTTACCAGCTGCTGCTGAGCATATATCTTCAAATATTTACAAAACAGGCACCCAAAAATGACTGCAGGGAGAGATACAGGCTCCTCTTCATCACCTGACCCACAAAGAGAGTGAATCACTTCTACTTAACAGAATTAGGTAACCTGCAATTAAGTCATTGGAATCTAAAGGAGTGGAACAAAAGGCTGTAAATGTCGATTTCAATTAAAAAAAAAAAAAAAAGCAGCAGCCTAAAGAACCCCAACATCATCACAAACAGTCCTGCTGGCTCTTGGCTCCCTTTCAGAAAGCATTATTGTGTTTTATGGAACACCCATCAGAAACTGAGACGGTGTTGCATCATTGTGGAATGAGAACATTCAGCTGGGAGGGTGCAGAGAAAATCAAATGTTCCTGGTGCTCTCCGAACTGATTGGGAATCAAGTTAAAGTGACATGAGAAGGGAAGAAAAAGGCCAGGCTGAGGGCAGCATGACTCACATCCAAGGTTGCTGGCTTTAACTCCATGGCCTTGCCCAGGAATGCCCAAGAACACTTTCTAAGCTCTGTAAACATGAACACGTTCATGTAAACATGAACATTGCAACCTGCTCACTTCCCTCTGCTTACTTTAACTTCCTGTGCAATAAGACAGGTGCCAGCCTGCATATTGTTTTGATTGGGCCCTGTCCTGAACCAGAGTTTCATCTTGAATTTCGATGCCTGCCTACCACAGAATGCTCTGCGGACCCCCTGATTGGTTGCTGTCTGCAGGCATTTTAGGCTTGAGCCCAACAGGAGGTGCCATCAATTATCCCTATTTGCCCTGTTCATCATGGCTCCCTGTGATCCAGATCTCCATATGGTGCCTCCTTGATATCGTACCTGCATTTCAAAAACAACGAAAGTGTCCTGTAGCACTTTAAAAGGCTGACAAATTCAGAATGCCACACAAACCTGTGGTCTACAGGCCACTTCATCTGATGCATCTGGTTTAGTCATCTCAAAACCATTTGTTCCTTTTGTTCTTGATTACAGTTGCCTCTGAATGGCCGCTATTCTGTGGAAGGGATTTAAGCCAAGTCAGAACTTTAGATTCGCACAAGTAAAGTGGATTTGTGCAGTCTGTTGCCCTAGTCGCCATTACCGGTAATTCTATTAATTTACCCACCCTAGAAATCAAGGTTGGGTGGTTTGCAATTTCTTGGATCCTTCTGACATTTTTTCCCTTAATAATTGCTAGCCTCTTCACTCTTCTCCAGTTCTTGTGGACTTCACCTGTGTTGCCTGAGATCTCAAAGGTGAGAAGCAGTGCCTCTTAAATGATCTCCGTTCACCATGCCACCACAAATTGAATCCTATTGTTTCCCTGTATATTTGATGGGCACTTCCTCTATTGGAAATGCCTTACTGTTTTGCTATTGGTGTTAAATGTACGGAACAGCTGGTTGTAATTTTGAAACGATCTGGAGGAAAGAAGGCGCCGAGCACTTTCATGCTCTCCCCCACCCCCACCCCAATCAGTTATTAACCTGCCTTTCATGTTGCCTAATGGGCCTGCACATTCCTTTAACTTCTTGTTGCTCGCAGCATATTTATAGGAGAATACAAGGTCTGGTCAGAAGAGCCACTGTGGCTGAGGCAGTCAAGGAACCTGCCCTAAGGCAGGACATCACTGCTCCCTCCCAGCAGCTCTTTGCACACAAGGGAGGATCTGACTCACTCGCACAGCAAAAACGTCCACATTCACTTAAGTGAGATCACATGCAAATCCTCACTGGACACATGGTGCATACCCTCAGACATTCCTCCCATGAAGATAGGGACATTTCTCATTTCCTGCCAGATTGATCCTCCTCAACCCCCTATCTGCCCTCGCAAAGCATTTCCTAGCAGAAGAAGGGCGAGTGCCACCACAACTATGCCAACGGGACACAGCACACGCTCTCTCCAGTGCCCTGAGAAAACCTCTTCGTCCTGTTTATTGTATTGTATTGTATTGTATTGTATTGTATTGTATTGTATTGTATTGTACAGTCGTACCTTGGTTGTCGAATGCCTTGCGACTCGAGCCTTTTGGCTCCCGAATGCCGCAAACCTGAAAGTGAGTGTTCCAGTTTGTGAACATTCTTTGGAACCCAAACATCCGACGTTGCTTCTGATTGGCTTCAGGAAGCTCCTGCAGCCAATCGGAAGCCGCGCCTTGGTTTTTGAACGTTTTCAGAAGTCGAACAGGCTTCCGGAACGGATTCCATTTGAGAACCAAGGTACGGCGGTAAGGTATTCTTTGCTACATTTACAAAAAGAAAAGCAGACACCAATAAATACATTTTAGAAAGGGGGAAGATTAGACGTGGACGCACAAAGCATTTTTTAAAGAAAAAAACCCAAGACTCTTATAATCTGCTCCCCCTTTCTTCCCACCTAGGGCAGCCCTGCCCAATGCCTGCCCCTCAGAGCCAGTGTGTCACATGGGGCAGGGCCTCAGTGGCAGCGACTTCTCCTTTTCATTACCTGCTCTCCAGCAGCCACTATGAGCTGCCCAAGGGAGAAGGCTGGCAGCAGCGGCCATGGAGAGGCAAGGGGATGCTCCCTCGCTCAGAACAAGCGTCGGCTCAGCCTCACTGAGCTCGGCGCCGGCAGCACTGGTGAGGAAAATAGGGAGATTCCGGGATCGTATCAGAAGCCGGGATGGCTTTCATAATTCTGGGGCTGTCCTTTGAAAACCAGGACACTTGGAGGGTATGCTGGTGCTGCCCCCACAGTGGAGTAAATTGGAAGCCCAGCCTTGCCTGAAAGCTCCAGGTGTCAGCAAGGCAATCTCACAGAGCTCCACCATTTTGGAACACCTGACTTCTTGAACAGGCTATATGCATGCATGGGAGGATAGCTATAGCTCATTGGTAGAACAACTGCTTTGGATGCAGGAGGTGCCAGCAGTCAATTCCTGACATCTCCAGACAGGTTTAGAAAATACTCCTGCCTAAAGCTCTGGAGAGGAGCTTCCTTTCAGCGTAGACAATACTGAGCTAGATGGACCAATGGTTTTTGACTCCTTATAAGAAAGCTTCATGTGTCCCTACTTAAAATTAGTGTTTTAAAAAAGAAAACTTTGCTGTGCAATGCCAGAACTGGAGCATTTGTCCAGGCCTATTTATACTCCCCTACCTTTGAGTATCGTAAATGAGTCAAGTATATATTTAATGTTTACTTTACAATGCAGCTGCTTATTGCTGCGGGGGGGGGGGGTAGGGACCATGATCCTTTGGGAGATCTCTTTGGTCTCTTTCCTGCTGCTTCTATTGTCATATTGGCAGTAGCACCCAGGCACCTTTGAATAAAAGTATTTGGCCTCTGTTTTTCTCTATCTGAAATGACAGCAAAAACTTTCCTATTATTATTATTATTATTATTATTATTAAGCTTGTCAGAATAGAGATTTTCATACAAACTCAGGCAGCCAACATTTAAGTATAGCTGAGTGCCTTATTATCAGGATTGTAAAGTTATCTTTTTGGCAGAGAAGTCCTGGCAGTGCAGAGCCTCTTAAATCTGAAGGAGATTAGCAGATCTAATGCCTGGCCTCTGCCTAAGTGACAAATGATTCCTGCAGCACAGTCTGTGGCTGGAAGCTGCCTGGGACAAGACCCCAACCCCTTACAAAGGTCAAGTGGTTTTCCATTTACAGTGCACAATTTCATGCTTTCCAAATATTGGCCAGCTGAAGGGATGGGATATTTAGCAGAAATTTAAATCAACTCGTTGTGATGAAAGATGTCAGGGCTGACCTTGGCCTCTGAAGCAGACAGATTTGGAAACACTATGGATAAAGTTTCTGCTTGTTGGAAGGTGGGAAGCTTATGGAACCCCACGAGGGAAGACCTGTTGCCTGTGGGATTGTGTCTGTGGAATCGCATTTGTTGTTGAAAGGACAGCAAAAGCAAACCTTCCCCAAATTCCTCCTGCTTTTGCTGCTGCTGTGGGAATGTGACCCAGGAACGTCATCTCTGAACATTTCTCCCTGGTAGACTTCAGTAATCTATTCCTGGCTCCTAAATCTCTCCGCCTCTTATGGTGCGAATTGGGCTCACACATTAGGTAGAAGCAAGGAAAGCAAGAATGCAAGTGGCTGGCATTTTGATTTCTTGCTGCGAAGAAGTGGGGGTGATCAGGTCTTTATTATGGGGATGCGAACAGATAATGGTGGAAAGACAGTGAGCAATACTAGAGGCAAACACAGAATTTATGGTGCGGCAAGGTGCGAACAGGTAGAGCACAAGCTCTCCAGACCCTCATCAATTTTCCTTTTAAGCTCCTGACACAAAGGCGAGTCAGGGCTTGAGCACTTCACACATATGCCTCTGGTTGCATGTGTAACCCTGGAGTGTGCCCCTTCAGTTATGGAAGAGAGTATTATTTATTTATTGACATTTGAATTCATATACCACCCTATACCTGGAGGTCTCAGGGAGGTTCACAGAATAAAATCAAGATATAAAACCACATAATACCTAATAAAAATTAAAACAACAACCCAATAGCCTCCCCCCCAAAAAAAAACACATTTCCAAAGGGCATAGGAGTAACACCTTTGCATGTGCTTAGTGAGGTTTCTATGGCCACATCCACACATTCACTTGTCTTGCTGCTTTCCCTCCCACCCCAGGAAAAACCATTCTTTAGCGCTCACTTGGAGCAAGCAGCAATTTGCGTTTTCCCTGGTTTGCCATTTGTTCTGGTTTTCCCTTGGAAAGAAGCAGGGCAAGGGAAAGAATGTTGGGACACATGTTTTCTAGGCACTGCACAAGTGGAAGTGTGGACAAGACCCCAGTTTCTTTTTTCTTCCCCTCAGAGTTGCTGCTGTGGAGATCAGGTCTAGCTAGGAAGAGCTGGATCTTTTAACCCTGAACAGTTTAGCTCAAAACAAAAAATAAAAAAAATCCTTCCAGTAGCACCTTGGAGACCAACTAAGTTTGTACATTAATCAAGTCAGTTTGTACATTAATAAAGGATAAAGGGTGTGCTAATTCCTGTGCTTGTTGAATAGACACTGGGGTGGAATCTACACACATACAGAAAATGCTGTGAAAATGCTTTTTGAAAAGTGTATTGAATTTGCCAGAGCTCACCATCGCCATCTAGTGTCGCATTTCCATAATGCACTTTACAACACACACAAAACGTTTTACAATATTTGCAACTGTATAGCTGAGCCCTTGCAACAAATGTCTGTAGATGAAAAAGAAAATATTTTCAGCTCTTCTTTTCGCTTTGGCATCCTAATTTTTTGTGCTGCTGCTTTGAAGAAATGACCGCTATTGGGTTTCTATTCTATGGCATTGCTGTGGAATACATGGCATAGAGAGGTCCTCTGCCATTGCAGGAAATTTGTATGCTTTCTTGCTGATATTAAAAGAGGAGGCATAACTGAGTATTGGGACACTGGGGGATTTTAAGTCAAATAATGCAGTCGTGCTCCTGTGTTGGGCTCCCTGTTTGTTAACCTGTTTTCTAGCTTTGGGATCTTTCCTGCTTTCCTGCCCCCTGCCCCCTGCCCCCTTTAATATTTGATTTCTTTCTTTCATTTCTGACTGTCTCTCATTTCCTTTCCATTTCGTTTTTCGGGCAACCCTTCATGACTCATCCAGCCCAAGTTGTGCAACTGATCAAGGGAAGTGGGTGATGGAACAGCATAGGAAGAGCGTCAGGCGAAAATATATTGGGGACACGTAAGAGGCAAAGTGCATTGGCGGGAGGGCAAGCTTTGCCCCCACGCTAGAATTCTGAAAGAGAAAGAACTGTAGCACAACAATTTTATTCTTTTATTGCCGCTTTATTCTTTTATTGCCGGTCACATCCATGCCATACATTTAAAACACACTTATGCCATTTAAGCAGTTATGGCTCTCGCATACCCCGAAATCCCGGGCATTGTAGTTTGTTAAGGGTCCCAGGAATTGTAGTTCTGTGAGGGGTCTCGTAACAACTCCTAGCAGCCTTAACAAACTACAGTCCCCAATATTCTTTGGGAGAAGC
Organism: Lacerta agilis; assembly: GCF_009819535.1. Lineage (NCBI taxonomy): Eukaryota > Metazoa > Chordata > Lepidosauria > Squamata > Lacertidae > Lacerta > Lacerta agilis. The sequence continues at coordinate 39,939,551 of NC_046312.1, forward strand.
TGTAACTGTTAAAAGTGGAACAATAATGCTTAAATGTATAGTATATATCCAGTTTATGCTTCAGCAATAATTTGCACGTGAAAAGTGCCTACGAGTGAAAAGTAACTACTGTACAAGGGTCCGCCAATGAGTATGTGGGATGGGGATAACTGCTTGTTGGGGAAGGGTGCTGCTTGCCCAACTCTCCCTGTCTTCTGGTGCTCATTATGGAACAGGATGGAATCAGCGGCGTAAATGAAATATATATTCTGTTCGTATTCTCTTAATGTCACAGTGGAACTTGGCACGCAGTGTTGTAATGGGATGTGATGGAAAACTGGGAATACAAATCCCCTGACTTATTTGTGTGTGCTCCGGAACAACAAATATATTGAATGCGGCAGTCAGAATGATGGCCAGCTCTTTCCCCCTGCCCCTAAATTTGCCCATAGCAATTAACACACCTGAAAAACTAAGCACCACTGAATGGATTGGGAATGCGAGAGACACTTCCTCAGTGTTTCCTTGCTCTCAGTTGATCACCTAATAGGAAATAAGGCTTGCATTTCACAACGGTTCAGACTACAGTTGATCTTACTGAAGAGACTCAGACCTTGGCTGATTCCTTTTCTGTAAAAATAAACAGTTGTGGGAAAGTGAGGCACGCAAGGTGCTGAAAAAGGAGTGGGAGCCGGTGTTTTATTTTCTGACTCTCTTCAAGAGGATTGTACATTTGGGGGCACATATGAGTCACGTAGAACAATAATATTTTCCCTCCTTGCTTATCACTGATCTTCAAGCTAGAGTTTTCCTCTTAAGTCTCCATATAGGAATTCAGAACTGACAACCACCAGGGCCTGATTTCAGAGCCAGCCTGTCCGTAGAAGGCTTGAGTAGTCTGTAGGGCTGCAGCAGTTAGATGGCCCCACACGTTCCCTTTCGCAAAGGTTAGGCATCTGGCGGTGGGCAGGCTGAGTTGACCTGGCTGGTCTTTTTGGAAGGTGTCGCATGTGTTATGTCATGCATGTGCGACACCCCACCCCACCCCACCAAAAAAATGTTGGGTGCAACTTGGCGCCGCTGGCTACTGGGAACTATCGTGCTGGCTTCTTCTAGCATGCTGGGTCAAAGTGTGGACATCACACAAATGTCTATATACATCTCTTAAACTTGTTTACCCAGGCCCAAGCCTCTTTAAATAGATGCTTAAAAGTGTGTTTGTGTGTGTGTATTTGTGGCATGTCTGCCCTTCACTTGTTTGGAGCTATATCAGTTTTTTATCTAAGCAGTCAGAGTGTGTAGATCTGCTATTATTAGCTATAACAATTTCCTTTCAAAATATATATAAAAAATTGTCCAGTAGCACCTTAGAGACCAACTAAGTTTGTTCTTGGTATAAGCTTTCGTGTGCATGCACACTTCTTCAGATACACTGAAACTGAAGTCGCCAGACACTCATATATAGTAGGAGGGTGGGGTGGGGTTTTTCTCAGGAGGGTAGTAGGAGATGGGTGATTGACCCAATGGGTGTGGTAAACCTGTTGATGACTGTTAACAACTGCAATTAGTCCTACAGGAAAAAGCAAGGGATAGTATGCAGATGATTAGCATATGTAATGAGCTAATATCTTAAGTATATGAGGCGCCCTGGCGCGGCTGGCGAACTCGCGCTCCCACGCTCTGCCGGGCAGCCGGAGGGCGCAGCGCAGCTGGCCAGCTTGCGCTCCGCCAGGCAGCTGGAGGGCGTGGCCAGCCAACTCGCGCTCCTGTACTCCCGTGCACCGCCGGGCAGCCGGAGAGCGCAGTGCGGCCGGCCAACTCGCGTTCCCGCGCTCTGCCGGGCAGCCGGAGGGTGCTGCTGGCGGGCGCTGCCAACAGGGCTGGAGGGCGGAGGCGCCTTCCAGGCCGTTGCGCCAGTAGGCTCAATGGTTAAGACGGCCCTGGTAATGAGACAGGAATCCAATATGTCGAATGTTGCAGAGGGCTGCCTCAAAAAGGCCTTGAGGGCCACATGCAAGGCAGCCCTTTCCCCCACTCCCGCCTCTAGTAGGGCTCCTGTGCCTTTAACAGCTCTGTCAAGCAAACATATTTGCAGGCAATGCTCTTCCTGCCAGGAAAAGCTTGCTGATGCTGTGAAAGTGTCACTTGCTAAATTTCTGCTTGTTGTTCAGCTGCTGAAAGCAAAGAAGCCCTGCCAGAACAAAAGTTGGCAGCCCTTTGTTCAAGAGCACATCTCCTCTGCTAGTCAAGCCCACTCACCTTTTCAATAAAGCTTTTGATTAAGTGTTTCAAATTTACTGGAAGCATTTGAAACTTTTTTACTGGATATGTTTTGATTATTGTTTTAACTTCTGCTTTTTATTTCTTAGGGTGAAGATAAGTGCCAAGCGTCGGGCTGGCAAAGCTGCTTTCTACAGGCATTGGCTGTGTGATCACACAAGTTCCCCACAGGTCTGCAGCTGATCCAGCTGCTTTTCTACCTGCCCCACACCTGACATCAGAAATGATGTCGGGTGTGGGGCAGGTGGGTGGGGTTTGGCCCCGTAGACCAAATTGGGACCTGTGGCAGGCCAAGTTTGACTGGCCGTGGCTCTCCCATGTCCCATCCCTACGTGGAGAGTGAACCTGAGATCTTCTGCATGCAAAGCAGATGCTCTACCACTGAGAGATGAACTTTCTTTGTAATTGAGCTATGGCTCTTCCACTTGTATCCCCGCCCAGTGCCCATACCTGTCCTATCCATATATGAAGCAGGAGCTAGGAGCACACAGGTGATGGGAGCAAAACTATGCCCCTCCCCCACCTTTACCTTCGTACCTTTCATGAACCACTTTGAGATGTGTTTCCCCCCCCTTTAAATCAAGCAATGTTAAAATTTTATTAAACAAATACAATCTGCCTCGCTGCACTCTACTTACTGCACAATTGCTGCACAATAACTGTGTATGTGTATTGTTTTGCTATTTTGTTTTTAAATTATTGACTTGTTTTTATCCTGTATTTTATTCTGTCAGCTGCCCTGAGATCTTATGATGCAGTGTGGCATATAAATCTAATAAATAAATAATGACAATTTGAGCAATTTTCTTCCCTGCCTGGCTCACTTTCAGTATTGGAGCTGGGCCAGGAGGAAATTACTAGAAATAATAGAGCCCAATGTGGTGAAGTTAGGGGAGGGAAGGATGGAGAAAGGACGTGTCTTTTGATTCTGCACATTGGACACCCCATTTTGTGTAAAAAATAAGACACTCCCTCAATTTATATGTGAGTGAGGCAGACACACAAATAAATACACAGCTGCCTCAGCTAGCCTAGTATGGCCCTGAATATGGAGAAATTAAATGGCATACAGGCCTATAACTTTAAAAGCAATGCTTGTGCAGAGTAGCTATTTCGCGATAAAAGCTGGCAGGACATGGACATCGGAAGCTGCCTCCCACCAAGTCAGACCACTGGTTCAACCAGCTTAGCATTCTTCAACCTTGGGTCCCCAGATGGTGTTGGACTACAACTCCTGTCATCTCTGAACGTTTTCTAAGCGGGCTGGGAATGATGGTGTTGTAGTCCAACAATGTCTGGGGACCCAAGATGGGATTGTACTAATCTACCGCAGGACTAGTAGTGGCTCTTTGCAGTTTTAGATGGGGGCCTACACAGTCCTACTCCCAGTCCTACCCGGAGATTTTTGAGAGGTGACCCTGTGACCTTTTGCATGAAAAGAGTCTGCTTTGCCACTGAGCTGCCCTTTCTCATGTGATCAGTGCCTTAGTCGTGACCTGCTTATAGGGAAAGGGAAAGAACCCCAGACGGTTAAGTCCAGTCAAAAGCGACTGTGGGGGTGCAACGCTCATCTCGCTTTTGAGGCCGAGGGAGCCGGCATTTGTCCACAGACAACTTTCCGGGTCATGTGGCCAGCATGACTAAACCGCTTCTGGCGCAACAGAACACCGTGACGGAAGCCTGAGTGCACTGAAATGCCGTTTACCTTCCCACCACAACGGTACCTATTTGTTCACTTGCACTGGTGTGCTTTTGAACGGCTAGGTTGGCAGGAGCTGGGACAGAGCAGCAGGAGCTCACCCCGTTGCGCGGATTAGAACTGCCAACCCTCTGATTGGCAAACCCAAGAGGCTCAGTGGTTTAGACCACAGCGCCACCTGCATCCCTTTTACCTTTACCTTACTTATATAACTAGTTAACAAGAGGTGCGAAGAGATGCCTCTGGAAGGAAAACTGCCTTGTGAACTGATGGTGCATCATCTCTCATCTCTCAGCGCCGAACTGAAGAGTCTTTGGCGCTTCGGTCAATGTGGTACACACATTTACAGCTATGCTTGAGGTGCAAGCCCTGATTTATGGGAGGCGAGCTCAGTGCATAAATCCTTTTACGAAGTGCCGTTTGGAGGGCTGTGCAGAATCCTTGCTGCTTGTGTCTGTTCTTTGTATCTCGCAATCTGCACTTGTCTCTCACGGGTGGGGGCAAAGAGCACTGTCAGAGATTGTGTGAATCACGGAACAAGCTGGAGCTGGATTTAGTTTTGCTTTATGGTGATTTACTCCTGCCAAGACAAGTGTGCTGGCAGAACATCGCTGCTTGGAGGAGGAGGAGGAGTAGACAGGACAGAGAGGGACTAATAGAACATAGCTCATTACTATGTATCCCACTGAACTTAATTGATGGCCTGTGAAGTTTAAGAGGGGTGCATGTCCATCTGCAGAGGTTTGTGTGCGCATGCCACAGGCAAACCGTTCTGGCAGTGCAGAACTTCAGGGCAGTTTGCATTTCTGAGAGATAACTGCGGTGAGGTGATGGATGTGCCAGTGTATCTCAGGTTGTTAATTGTGTGTGTGTTTGAGTTTCTTACCAGTTTTGATTAACGGATGCCAAGCTGCCTGCAGACCTGCTCACCCAGCCCAACCTACTAAAATAGCTCAAGAAAGCTATTAAAATAACTCAATAAATAATACCTAGCATTTAGTCCATACAACAACCCTGTAAAGTAGGCTAGAGTTGTTTTCTCTCTGGGGGCTCAGGTTGAAGGAGTAGTGACTTATCTAAGGCAAACTAGTGAGTCTATGGGTTTGGTAAAGTTTGTACAGAGGATTCACAGGCAGCTTGCACTGGCAGGTGGGCCTACACGCTACCTTGGCAGGTGCATGTTCCAAAATCCATGTTTTCTCAGGTAACATGGGGGCAAGATTTTTAGGCAGAAATGGAGGGGGGCAGAATGTGGTCTTTAAACAATCCTGTGCCCACTGATTCACCCTGCCGATTCTCCCGCTGCCCCAAATCCACTTTCCCCCTAGCTAGGATGACTGGTTTGCTGGAAGTGGCTTGGTGGCATTTGCAGGCGATAATTGGCAGATGGGGGGGGGGGGGGCAAAGACCAGCACCATCTCCTGCTTGTTGATTCTTCCTGAAAGTGCACTTTCTCCCCCCTCATTAGCTTTGCAAGACAACCTGGGGTTGGACTCATTTTTGCTTCAAAACGTGTGGTCCTCACCCTTAGCTATTCAAGCCTTCCACAGCCTAACTCAACAGCAGGCAAAATGTTGAGTTCTGGCACAGCAGAAGTGTTTCAAGCTAGTCACAGAATCATAGCCTTGGGAAAGGATCTTGTAGGTCATGTAACTCAACTACCAGTTTCCATTATCCACTCCTTTAAGGGAGCAAGGAGGGTGCTGTAATGGGAAATTGGCCCTCTGCCTCGCAGCTGAGGAACCTTTTTCAGCACAAGGGCCGCATCTGCTTCAGTGCAACCTTCTGGGGGCCATAGGCATTTGGTGGGCAGGGCCACAGTGAGCAGGGCATTGCATGTGAATTTTACCTTTGTGTGCTCATCCAGTTTCTACATAAACGTACACCTCCCTCTCTGTCTTCCAACCAGGCAAACAAGTGTTGCTAGAGTTCAAAGACACATTCTAGCCTGGCAAAAACACTCAAAGGAGGATGCAGAGCAGGGCCAGTGAGAGGTGTGGCTTGGGAGGATGCGAGGCCCGAGGAGAGACCTGAGAGCCAGATAGGAAGACTTGGAGGACAGCCTCTGGCACCAGGGGCCTGAGGTTCTCCATCTCTGCTCTATTTCATTATTTCATGATAGGTTTATAACACAACCTTCTTCCCAGAGCTATTACAGTGGTACCCTCGCACAACGAAAAACTCGCAAAACGAAAGGGTTTTGCAATTTTTTGGTTGACTCGCGAGACGAATTCGTCTATGGCCGTGCTTCGCCAGACGAATTCGTCTTGCGCAGTACCACTGTAAGCCGGCTGGAGCCGCGCTGCGCCGCGTTTTAAAGCTGCAGCGAGCGAACAGCAGCGCAGTCGACCCAAGATAGCGATCAGCCGCCACCCCTTCCAACCGGAGCCCCGCCGCGCAGCGTTTTAAAGCTGCAGCGAGCGAACAGCAGCGCTGCTGTTCGCTCGCTGCAGCCTTAAAACGCGGCGCTGCTCCGGTGCCGGTCGGAAGGGGCGCTGGCCGATCGCGCCCACCATCTTGGGTCGACTGCGCATGTACAGACATTCGCAGTCCACCCAAGATGGCGGGCGCGATCGGCTGGCGCCCCTTCCGACCAGCGCCCCCTGACTTTTTCCCATAGGAATGCATTAATTAAATTTTAATGCGTTCCTATGGGAAATGGTGCCTCACAAGATGAAATTTCCGCAAGACGAAAAGTCTTGCAGAATGAATTAATTTCGTCTTGCGAGGCACCACTGTACATGCAATTCTGAAGAGTGTTTCCCATTGAAATATATTCCCTTCCCCTACCAAGGTTTTGTTCCATGTGGCCTCCCAGAGAAATGAACAATCCAGGAGCCTTGTTTAAACATCCAGTTTACTATGGGTTATAAAACCCTTCCTGTACAACAAACCAAAAGTCATTAACATATGCACATAACAGAACAAGAATAGGAATATGACCATTTCAGAGACAAGATATGCTTTCCAAGGTTCCAATAAAGACATGAAGAAAATAATTATATCAACAACTTAAAACAATGGTAAAACGTAATGGGAGGGATTTGGGAGGTGGGGAAATCAGATTAAGCAGAGATTGGGTTTGGCTGAGAAGCCAGCCAGGTGTTCTCCCAATTGGCTGTCCTGGGAGAAAACCCACAGACACCATCCCACTGAAAATTAGTTCCTTTGTACAATACAGTATCCTCTTTAAAGTCTTGAACTGAAGAATGAGCTCATGAGCTACGACCTTGTAGAATTTCCCCGCGGTCCTACTATTTGTACATTTATTTAGCAAAAGTAGTTGCGAAGCTGGCATCAAATCTACTGGGAGGATGTGGGTTAGGCAGCGCTTGATAAGATCAGTTTAACTTTTGTACTTCCAGTTCCGGGCCTGTGGAAATTCACTGAAACCAAGCTGCAAGAAGAAAGCTACACATCGTTTATAACATTTGTATAGATTGTAACCAGTGGCAACCACACTATCACAGTTTCTGCAATCACTGGATGCCAGTAAATATATCTTGAGCCTTCCTTGATCAACGTACACATATTTTCAACAAAACTGCACATCCTGTAGTATCTTCAGTGCTGACTAATGATAGTATACCAGGGGTGCAACTTAGTGTTGTGCTATGGAAAATGTTCCATCTGCGCAAGCATTTCAGCTTGCCAGACGGAACAATCCCCCTCTCCTTCCCCCCACAGGCTCCTCTGGGGGTTCTCCCAACCTTCCCAGAGCCAATTTTGTGGGTGTGGTGGGTCTGCAGGGGGAAGAGAGGGTGGAAAGAGGCATTGAGCAAGCTGAAGTCCTTGCACAGGGCTTCCATGGATTGGGTTCGCTAGGTGAACCCTGCCCATAGGGCGGTATTCAGGGCTACTCTGATTCAGAGCAGACCCACTGAAGTTAATGGACATGATTAGATTCATTAATCTCAATGGGTCTACTCCGAGTAGGGCTTAGTTGAAGATCACCCATAGTTATGGCAATATGCTTGACTAGATCCCCAAGGCTCTATGAGGAGCTGGCTTCAGGCACCAGGTTTTTTAGCAGACCAACTCTGTGTTATATTGATGTCTGCAAATGAGACATGAAGGCTGGCAACATCAACCCCACCATGTGGGAATCTCTTACAGACAACCTCAGTGCCCGGAGATAGTCCAGTTGTGTATCCACAGCAGTGACCAGAGAAGGAATGACCGCTGGGAGAAGCACAGAGAGAAGACACACCATGGTACACCTGCATCAGCACAACCGGATGCCTTCATCTTCCCCAGCTGCAACAAAACATGTCTCTCCCCTATCGGTCTCTACAGCCACTGCAGACTCTGTAACTATCCAAAGGTTTGACTTCACCCCCAAAGGTGAACAATTCCATTGTCTTCCGAGACAGAGGGGTGCCAACAATGCTTGGACAGAAGAGGGGTGAAAAAACAAGGTCAACTATGCAAGGAGGGGAGGGATTTTCTGAACCCAGTTGATCAGAATGAGAAAGGGGAAAAAAACCAATAGAAATCTTCATGAGCTTTCCCAGCTCTGATTAGAACCCAGTGAGATTCTTTGGTAGCTCCTGCATTTGCTCCAGGGAGATTCTCTTAAAATTGCTTCATCGTTATCACCACGATCTGCAAATTAAAGCAGTATTTCACGAGCGACTTGAAGCAGGTCATGGAACCACAGCAAACTTTGCAAGGGAGGCAGGTCTTCCCTAATCTGGTGGGAGTTCAGTTTTGTGGTTAATGGAAGCAGCAATTACTAAATCAAAAGGCGTAATGGGGCTTGCCTCTAGACAGCAGCACTAGGCTTTAGATTACCTACAGGCACTGGGTGAGCATGTGCCTTCAGGCATGTCATGGCTTCAGCTCCACACACACACACACCCCATTTCTATTAGTGAGGGTTTGCCCCCCACCTCCACCTCCCTCCCAAATGAGCTGTGGTGGAGCTGAGAAGCTGTGGGTACTCATTGCTGATTAAATTCTGCTGACTGAGGAAGATGTCAAGCTCTACCCAGAGCAGAGAGCCGCCAAGGAAAAGCTGCTTTTCTTTGCTTTTGACAGCTGGAGCCATGAATTTAAGTAGAGGTCTCACCTTCAGGCAAGTCAACAGCTGGGCAAAGAGTGCAGCCCCTCTTAAGGAGCGAGCGCAGTAAAGTTTTCAGGAGTTTAGTGTTACAAAAAGGTGAAAGAGCCGACAGAACAGGAGAGCACACAGCTGAGAGTCCAAGGTGCAACTTGACCTTTCTTTCTTTTTTTTAAAAAAAATGGCTCTGTTTGATATAAACATTCTTATTTCGTCCTCTTTCATTGTTTTAAGGATGAACAAATGACAAAGAAGAAACTAAAAGAATAAAACAAATAAATTCCTGCTGACGCTATGTTGGGTTATTCTCTGACAGAAGTATTCCCTGGCTAGATCAGGGCAAGAGACCATTAAGTCCTGTGCTCTGTCTCCCATGGCAGCCTCTGGAAACTTAAGGCTTCACCCCAGGGCCAGACCAAGACAATTTGCTGCCTGAGGCAGAGCAGCACATTCCACCCTTCCCAAAGTGAGGTGCGTAGTACCCAAGATTAAATTCTATTTCCCTTTTCCTGTCAGTAAAAACAATGACAAATTAAGTCACTAACAATTTGCTGCCATTTCCTGACACTCGAAATCAAATGCCTGAGGCAGCCACTTCACCTTGCCTAATGGTAGGGCTGGCATGCCAAAGTTGGTGTTTGTCCCCAGCACCTGATATTCAGGGGCATACCCTCCAACATTTCTACAATAAAAATTGGGATGTCCTATTCAAATAATAATAATAATAATAATAATAATAATAATAATAATAATAATAATAATAAATACCCCACTCATCTGACTCATTAAACATAAAAAAACTTATTTATAGAGCCTTCAGATGTCTTTTAAAGATTGTATAGTTACTTATCTCCTTGGCTCAGGGGTTGCATAACTCCATACCCGCCAACATTTCTCCAATGAAAATAGGGCCATCCTAGCATACCCTCCAACATTTCTCCAATGAAAATAGGGACATTTTAAGGAAAAGCGGAATATTCTGGGATCAAATCAGAAATCGGGACAGCTTCTGTAAATCCGGGACTGTCCCTGGAAAATAGGGACACTTGGTGTTAGCAGGAGCATCCTACTCTTGTGTAGGACCCTGGCAGAGACACATGCCCAGTTGGCATGTTCTCTCCCTCCTGGTTGATTGTTCAGGAGCTTCATAAGCTTTCTTCTGCCCAAACATTACAGTGACTAATGCCAAAAAGCATTAGCACACTCAGGGATCTGCAGAGTCTCCTCAGCATGCGTAACAGACCTGAGCAACTCAGCATTGTGGCTAATCTACTTTATTTACATATAAACACACACGGAGCACTGCAACATGGCTCCCTCTCTCTCTAGCATCAGAAAGCAAAGAGAAAGAACAAAGGACAATAGTCCCACTTCACGGAACACAGTAACACAAACATCCTGTCTCCATCACTTCCCACTCTGTGGAATGAAAACATACACCGTCATGTGATAGACAACAATCCCATGACTGTAGACACGGGGAATGAATCTCCAACACTTGGAGGGTCTGCAGGGGTATGCCACCCCTGACCACTGAAGTATTTGTTGGAGATGCTCTGTGGCCAAGGACATCACACCTTTGACTATCAGATGTTAGGGATAATTAACAAGTCTGGCACACTAGCCCTATTGCTAGGTATCAGCTTCAGGCAGCTACTGCTATTTTATTTTTACTGCTAGGGTGCAAAGATGCTGCTGATAGCTACTGAAAGTGTGTGTGTGTGTGTGTGTGACTACATATTGTAGCACTGAATGTTCTGAGAGAATTGTTTGCAAGACGCCCTTCCCTTGGCTAAAGTGTGGGGAAACTCAGGCCCAGGAGTGGAATATGGCCCTTGTGTGGCCTTGGGACTCTCCCCATGGACAAGTGTTGTTGGCTCATCTTCCTCCTTGAGCTCAGCGGCGGCAGCACTTGCAGGAATATAGGGACATTCCAAGATCAAATCAGAAGCTGGGATAGCTTTCATAATTCTGGGGCTGTCCCTGGAAAATTGGGATACTTGGAGGGTATGATACTGGTGGCAGCAGCTGAAGCCCTAAAAAATATGGGGGTATCAAGAAAGTTACTTCAGGATGATAGATCAGAAACTGGGAAAGACAAAGGAGGGCTGGCAGCATTCTTGAACACTTGTATTGGGATGTCTGCCCCCCATTCCTGGACAGATCTTTTCTGGATCAGTCACCCTGAGTGTCCATTGTCTGATCTGGTTCAAAAAGTGCCTACCGTAGATTGGACCTATAGACCTACTTTAGACTGAGTCATCCAGGACATTGTGCATGGCAATGGTATCATGTCTCATGATGATGCAAATGAAACTGGTGTGAATATTGCATAACTAAAACTTTTTTGGGGGGGGGGAGGCACCCAGCTGGTAAATTGCCAGACCATAGGTAAGGACCTGCCCAGACAACCCTTTTGGAAAGGGAGGCTCATTTATTTTGATATCAGGCAAAGATATTTTAAAATGGCATCTGAACTGATTTCATACTCCTCCTGTGATGCTCTTTACACTTCTGCTGCTTCTGCTGTTTGGGGTTTGCTTTTTGTAAAAAGAAGACGTTTGATCCGAGGTGTTTGTTTTAATGTTGTTTCATTGTTTTAATTGTTTGTGCTTTTCTAAGAGTTCCCAGCCAATACGGTCGGATGTTTTTGTGATTTGCATCACCCTGGAAGGCAAAGGTATCATCTGCAGCCACTGACTTAGAGCCAGTCCCAACACAGTCATGGAATGGCTCTGGGAATAATACCCAAGAAGGCATACATTTTCGTCGGCTTGTATGTATCCTCCACACAACTTGCCAAGCCTGTGAGCCAAAACCAGAATCCTGGATAGTTTCAGTTAACAGAATAGTTTGTCAGCAAAGTCTAAACACAACCGATTTTATTGAAAATGATTTCATCTATTATTTACCCACACATCATTTTGTGGTTGCAAGTACTGTAATGACTTTGGAGTTTGTCAAAGTTGGGGTTGCCAACTTTCCCCCCCTGTTGGGCTCCTGTGCCATTACAGTTGCCTAACAGGCACAGCATTTAACAGGTGAAACTTTTAGCACCGTTTTGCCTAGTTACCAAGAAAAGCTTCGCCTGCTATATTTCTGCCTCTCATACACTCCCTTAAACAAGCAAGTGAAACAGACCCAGCTTCTAGTTCCGGCAAGATATTGCAATACATAAACACATTTAAAGATAAATGAGGTTAGTATACAGCTGTCAAACCTCTGAGAAAGCCTCTCAGTAAGAACCAGCAAATCGTCTATCCAGACATTGAGATGGTTCTCTTTATGCTTTTTGTAGCTAGGGCTCTCTTCCTCCATCACCTTTTGTGATAGAAAGAAATGGAACAAAGGACAATGGAGGAAGAGATACAGAGATGGAACTACCCACCACTCCTTAACTCATTGGCACTCCTTTCTTTCTTTCTCAACTAGCATCTCCTGTCCATAGCGGAGGCAGATTTAGGGGAGGGCTGTTGCAGGGGAAACCACAACCATGATGTAGAATGGAAGGCGAGAGGCAGGAGGGCACATAATTTTGGCATCGCACAGGATGCCACTGAAATTTGAGACCCCAAAGTCCGTCATTGTCCATAGTTTCATTCATCAGTGAGGAGAGAAAAGGCATGGAGAAAATAGTTCACCCAAAATCCAGTGCAGACTGATCCTTAGGACAAATGGGGCACCAACCCAGTTCATTCTAAGCCAGGCCCCACCTGCTTGCCTTCTTACTTACAACCTATCGGGGGTAGTTCTGCCTGTCATTGGCTCAGGCTCCACCACGTACTGACGGTCTACTTACCTTTAGCCCTACCAGTCCCAATCTCTCTGTGGGATTTTTGTGTGATGAACCTGTGTGCTCCATAGATGTGAAGCTCCTACTGCTAGGTATCTCCAAGATTATTACTTGTGATGGGGTCAGCTTGTGCATTGTCCAGGCTCTCTGTCTGTCTGGAGACTTTTGCTAAGGGGCCTCTGAGAATACAGATGTTGGCCATCCCTGCTCTAGACAACAGTCTCCCGTACGTTCAAACTGCAATAATGCATTGCAGTGCAGCCCCTCAACCTTGTTGTGATTGTTCTGCTCTTATACTGGAGTATCGTGTCTGTGTTCCATTTAACAGGAAATAGTTAATATTCTTCCCCACAAGGCCTGGGCGCACCTGCAGATCTGTGGTGTGTGGTTTCTCCTGCCAGCTGCATCTGTGATTCTGCAGCAGAGATGGAGGCAGTAAAACTGTAAATGGAGAGTTTGCGGCATGACACTGCAGCGCAAAGACCGCCTAGGGGCCTATTGCTGTGGTAACAAAACCACTGTCATCAGAGAGAAGAGGTTTTGTGGGTTAAGCAGTTTCAATAAAGTGCGCTTCTCAGCTCTTATCAAAATATTGTCCGCATTTACAGCATTCCCATCTAAAAAGACGATTGTGTTTTCCCCTTCAGCCCCATTGCAGAGCCTCTCAGGCCAAAAGGCGGCCCCACAATATTTTGCTAAGATGATTCACCTTCTTAGTCATTTGTCTTTGTTCAGGACTCAGCTGTTGGGCTGACCCTTTGACCTTGAAGTCTACCATCCATTATCCCTTTACATTTACACTAACGATATTGTCTTCAGAACCAAATGCCTATGTCCCTGTACAGCAACAGCAAATGTGTTTGGCACCTGAAAGCTGCTGGACATTTCTGTGCACACCCTGGGTGTCAGTTATAACTTGTAATCATTGTACACTGTGGGCTGGCTTACAGCTCGGCCTTTGAGTGTATCTCAGGGTTGTTTCCCCTTCATGGATCACTGCCTTGTCATGGCGAAGGGGCTTGAATTACTCAGGGAAGCTATGAGCTATGCCGTGCAGGGCCACCCAAGATGGACAGGTCATAGTGGAGAGTTTGGACCAAACGTGATCCACCTGGAGGAGGAACTGGCAACCCACTCCAGTATCCCTGCCAAGAAAACTCCATGGACAAAGACAACAGGCATATAAAAGATATGACGCTGGAAGATGAGCCCCTCAGGTCGGAAGGCGTCCAACATGCTACTGGGGAAGAGCGGAGGACAAGTACAAGTAGATCCAAAGCTGATGAAGCGGCTGGGCCAAAGCCGAAAGGACACTCAGTTGCGGATATGCCTGGAAGCGAAAGGAAAGTCCAATGCTGTAAAGAAAAGTATTGCATAGGAACCTGGAATGTAAGAACCATGAACCTTGGTAAGCTGGATGTGGTCAAAAATGAGATGGCAAGAATAAACATTGACATCCTAGGCATCAGTGAACTAAAATGGACGGGAATGGGCGAATTCAGTTCAGATGACTATCATATCTACTACTGCGGGCAGGAATCCCGTAAAAGAAATGGAGTGGCCCTCATAGTCAACAAAAGAGTGGCGAAAGCTGTACTGGGATGCAATTTCAAAAATGATAGATTGATCTCGATACGAATCCAAGGCAGTCCTTTTAACATCACAGTAATCCAAGTTTATGCACCAACTTCCAGTGCTGAAGAAACTGAAATTGACCAATTCTATGAAGACTTACAACACCTTATAGAAATGACACCAAAGAAGGATGTTCTTCTCATTATAGGGGATTGGAATGCTAAAGTAGGGAGTCAAGAGATAAAAGGAACAACTGGCAAGTTTGGCCTTGGAGTTCAAAATGAAGCAGGGCAAAGGCTAATAGAGTTCTGTCAGGAGAACAAGCTGGTCATCACAAACACTCTTTTCCAACAACACAAGAGACGACTCTACACATGGACATCACCAGATGGGCGACATCGAAATCAGATTGATTATATTCTCTGCAGCCAAAGATGGAGAAGCTCTATACACTCAGCAAAAACAAGACCTGGAGCTGACTGTGGCTCTGATCATCAGCTTCTTATAGCAAAATTCCAGCTTAAACTGAAGAAAGTAGGAAAAACCACTGGGCCAGTAAGATACAATCTAAATCAAATTCCTTATGAATACACAGTTGAAGTGAAAAACAGGTTTAAGGACTTAGATTTGGTGGATAGAGTGCCTGAAGAACTGTGGATGGAGGCTCGTAACATTATACAGGAGGCAGCAACGAAAACCATCCCAATGAAAAAGAAATGCAAGAAAGCAAAGTGGCTGTCCAATGAGGCCTTACAAATAGCGGGGGAGAGAAGGCAAGCAAAATGCGAGGGAGATAGTGAAAGATACAGGAAATTGAATGCAGATTTCCAAAGAATAGCAAGGAGAGACAAGAGGGCCTTTCTAAACGAGCAATGCAAAGAAATAGAGGAAAATAACAGAATGGGAAAAACCAGAGATCTGTTCAAGAAAATTGGAGATATGAAAGGAACATTTCGTACAAAGATAGATATTCTTTATTCGGCTATAAGCCCACAAAGTAAAACAAATCAATAAATAAAACAGCATTTTACATTCTAAAATATCAACTAAAATATTTCAACGCATAATCTCCTTCGCATTACTTACAATCTCTAGATGTACCATATTATGGCCTTGAAGATAAAGATGGTGCATAGAGTTTACTAGATTTTTAATAGTCATGCAGCATTCCATGAAGTCTTTTATATGAAAGAACTGAAACCAGGAATCTGGCAACTTGTAATGTTCTATAAGAGTCTATGTCCTGGAGTAGATAAGCTAGATGTAATTCAGGTGGTTTAGCAACAATTTCCAGAATGATTGAACTCAGAATCCTTGATCGGGGAACACTGTATAGTGGGCAATTAAACAAGATATGGTATAGGGATTCTATTGATTTGTTATCACATGCGCATAAAACAGAGGTTTTACCGTTAGAAAATCTATTGCTCAGAACATTTGAGGGGAACACATTAAATCTGGCTCTAACAAATGCAAATCTGTGCGACGCAACCGATAAGGTAGACAGATATCGAGGTATCTGGGACATAGGTGTAATGCCCATATTTATCGGAGAACATGTACCTCCACCTGTAGTAAGATTTTGTTGCAAATCAACCTCCTCCAATCTTTGTTTGATGACCTTTTTAGCTGTAATTAGATCTAAATTTAGTATATCGGAAGGAGAGATTCCATAGGACAACAGTTTGGAATGGATTTTTGTTGCCCATGGGCTGGTGAATTCATCTCTCCACAGGCACTGAATAAGATGGTAATTTGGCAATTTATGCCAAAGGGACAGCCAATAATTAAAGGCATGTCTCCACATCAGAATCTCTAAGGAGGGGATCTTAAGTTCCAAGCGAATGGCAGAGTTGCTTACACAGGAGGGTAATTTCAAAAGGCGTCTGAGAAAAAGATTTTGCAATGTCACCAGAGGCGTGAAGTTTACAAAGGCGCCCCATAAAGGGACCGCATAGGTCATAGTTGCAACCACTTTTGCACTATAAACTTTTAAGACAGATGGAACATGCATAGCCCCCTCAGTAAAGAAGAAGCGTAATAGAGCATAGATAAGGGCTTTAACCTTATTTTGTAGATATGTGATATGCGCTTTCCATCCCATATTATACTGAAAGTAAATTCCTAGATATTGAAATTTGTAGACTTGTTCAATTGACTTCCCCTTGAGTTCCCACCTATACAGTTTTCGACTCCTGGAAAAAATTAAGACTTTAGATTTGGAATGGTTAATAGTAAGTAAATTTGTTTGGCAATATGACACAAAAATCTTAAGAGCCCTTCTCAAACCGATCCTTGAATATGAAAGGATCACAGCATCGTCAGCGTACAGTAATAAGGGGCAGCGATAGTCTGCAAGCCTGGGTGCATGAATGGTGGTTTGGGCCTCAGCTAGGGGAGTTCTCATGTCACTGATATAGAGATTAAAGAGATAGGGGGCAAGAATGCACCCTTGTCGTACCCCCTTATTTATTGGTACAGAGTTAGTGAGATCGCCCTCAGGTGTTAATCTCACCCTAGCGGCTGTCCCTTCATGTAATTTAGTCAGAAGCCACAACAGCCTTTTATCTATGCCCCACTGAGCCAGTTTTTCCCATAACAGCTCTCTAGAGATACTGTCAAAGGCTGCCTTCAGGTCTATAAAAGCGGCACATAGAAGACCATGAGTGGGGGAAGAATACTTCCGCGCCAAATGATATAGAATTATTGCATGGTCAATAGAAGTGCGATTTGGTCTAAACCCGGCCTGTTCATGGCCTATCAGATTGGAATCTTCGGCCCATTGGGTTAGTCTGGTTAGCAGGAAGCGTGTATAGATTTTCCCGATGATCGATAATAAACTAATATTACGATAGTTTCCTGGGTCCTCTGGTGGTCCTTTTTTATATATAGGAATTATGATGGACTCCTTCCATGATCTAGGTATCTGGCCCGTGGCATTGATTGCATCAAAGATTTTTGCAAGAATTTTGGCCCACCATGCTGGATGTTGTTTAATAGCTTCCGCCGGGATCAGATCAGGTCCTGGGGCTTTATCAGTTTTCAGTTTAGCAATTAAATCAACTATTTCCTCCGGGTCAGTATCTGGCCAGATGGGCAAGTGACTTGAAAGAGTATTAGAATGAATGTTAGAGCTATCTGTCTGGGAGAAATATTTTCTTAGAAATTGTTCCCATGTCGGGGCTGGTATAACCGTCAATGGGTATTTCCTCGATCTTTTGTTGATTAAATTCCAAAAACCACGAGAGCTGCGAAGCTTAGAGGCGGCAATCAGCGCTTGCCAACGTCTTCGCTGCCACTCATGCTTGGCTGACTTCTGTGCCTGTTTGTAAGCAATTTTGGCCTCCAAGTACTCTGGGGGAAGAGTTTCAGCACCAGAAGATTTATATCTGTTGTAGATACAACAGAGAGAGAGCCTAGCTTGCTTACATTTGGAATCAAACCAAGGTGCACCAAACCTGGATTGATCTCGGTTAACCAGGTGAGCCGGCATCGTAAAGAAGCTAGTTAAATCTGCAGAGAACTGGGAGAACCACTCCAGTGTCCTATTTGGTTCAGACAACTCCGCCACTGAGACAATAAGGGATTCGGAGATATTCCTCTGGAAGAATTCTGCATATTTTTGGGCCTGTTTCATAGACCATTTAATGCCTCTTACTTGAGCTGCGGCATTTAATCCTACGTGGATTGGGTGTGAACCGCTAACCGGGTGCCAGTCAAGCGTTAGCTTGGCCGCTAGAGGTAGGTGGTCACTGGAATGTACATTATCTATTTTGAAATAAAAGAAATTTGAAAATAGGTCTTCTGAAACTAGAAGGTAGTCTAAGACACTATTTGATGTTGTGCCCAAATGAGTGAATTCTCCTGGCACATCCGGAGGGCAGTTGCCATTCAAAATGTTCAAATTCATACGAATGGCCAATTGATAAAGAAGGACTCCCGCCTCATTCACTCTGTTATCCTTTGATCTTCTTGATGTAAAAGAGATTAAATCAGATTTTGGATAGGGGGGGGATACCCACCACTTGGCCTTAATTATCCCATCCCAGTTGGTGGCTGTACGTGCATTAAAGTCACCTCCCATTATCGATGGAATATTAGGGTGCATAACATAGCATGCCAATAAATGATCTTCCAAAGAATCCCATCTGTAATGGAGGTCTGATATATGACCACCTGGAGGAAGATAAACATTGGTGACTAATAGCGAGAATTTTTCGCTCGAAATCAGACCTGTAAAAGCAAAAGGAGGAAAAGTCTGAACTAGCGAGAGTTTAGCATTCATTTTAAGCGATGTGGCGATTGCAAGACCACCTCTGGACCGGCCACCTTTCTGGGAGGGACAAGCTGGAAGAGATATCAGTTCAAAGCCATTTATATCTATTTTATCTTCTTCCCATGTTTCTTGCAAAAGGATTATCTGAAAAGACTTTATATAGGACAGAAATTCGGGATCTAATCTTTTCCTTTTCCAGCCAGCAATGTTCCAACTTAGGACTGCTAGCTGGGGACTTCTGTGTTGTTCATTTAACAGTCAAAACGGAGGAGGGGCGGACTCTCTGGAAGGGACGGAAGATGTAACAAAAAAATCAGTTATTTTACTTTGGGAAGATGGTGACTGTGAGGAGCCCTCCAAATTTAAATTTTTAACAATTTGGTTCGACTGTTGGAACACCATGGTTGATCTACTAAAAGTAGATCCCTGAACAGGAAGGCTCTTCATTTCGAAATTCTTTGTACAACTTGACGTAGAGATACCCGGGGAGGGAGACATTGAGTCCATCGGAGGAAACCCTCTGGCAGATTTATCATCAGACATTAGGATGATTTTATTGATGCGTCCCATTGGGTCTTCAATCATTTCCGACGGCGGGTCCCGATGTGTAACATTCGCATTTTCCTTTGAAGAAGGTAATTGAGGGGACATCACGGGGGTGGGAATTGCGGAATACTCTCTCGGGGGCATCACTTGTGGACTACTTCTATATCTGGTCGAAACTGGAGAAGATTCAAGATCTGGCATAGATGAGTGTGTTAAAGAGGGATTTGAGTCAAGCAGGGAAATCAGAATTTCGTCCTTAGGTGTGTTGGTCGATGAATGAATGTCGAGGTTACGTGAGGATGGCAGAGCCTGGTCTTCTCGTGATAAAGTGCAAGGGGCAGAAACCACTTGAAGATTTGAGTCTTGCAGGATGGTTTTTGTTTTCAGAGAGGGGCTGAGCTGAAGAAGGTCAACCACTTCTGTCCGTTGCGTCCAAGTGGGGTTATTTAAAACATCGTTAGTATCTTCCCCTCTGTGTTGGACTTGCAAGAGCTGAGATTTAAGCGTGTCAAATCTTTGCATCATCACCGACTGTTCTTTCGGTGGAAGGGCTCTGAACGAATCAATAAGTTCCCTTTCATCAAGGGCAGCCTGCAGATTTTCATCCTCATATATGGCTGTTTGAGAGGATATCGAGTTGGGTCGAGAATGGCACGTTGCAGAGTCATCGCAGTGGGGCCTGACTGTATTTTGAAGTAAAGCAGAGTCTCTTGTCCTATTGACCTCACCATCAGGGCACCTCTTTAGAAGGGGTTTGATCTTGCTATCTGCAAAAACCCTCGTTGCTACGATGTCGGCCATGGTCAAAAGCGTTTTCCGCCTAGCAATGATAGATGGTATCTTTTCAGAGTGGAACGCAAGTATCACCTTCAAGAAGTTGGTCTGTCGGAACAGGGGCATCACAGCATAAAGGTCAATCTGGTGTTTCTTAATTTTTAAAAGTTTGCTTAAACAGTCTTTAGCCCCTTCTAGCGTTGACCATCTTCCTATTTCCGACCTGACAGAAAGGCAACTTTTCTTGGGTTGCAGAGTTAATATCTGATTATTCAATTGGGAATTTAAGATATATTTAATTTTAGTCTCCTTTAATTTATCTGAATTGGGGTGAGGCAATAAATTTTTGACCTCACAAACTGAAGACTGTGTTGTCGATTCAAGTTTTTCGACTTTCAGCAGGATATTGGATAATTGTGAAGATACCTCATCCAGCCTTTTAAAAATACAGTGAAGGGTCTTAATTACTAATTGTAACTGCTCACAACTGGGGAACTCCCCCATATCAGATGTTAAACCATCTTCCTGCGATGAGAGTTTTTCTTTCGTATTCTCCTTTACAGGCTTTACTTTTGAAAAATTTTGAGTCATCAGAGTAGGAGTGGATTCTAAGTCAATTAGAGGTAGGAAGCGATTTTGGGTTTCCACCGCAAAGCAATGCTCAGCATGGTCACTCCCTCCTCTATTCCGGTGTGGCTCCAACCTTGATAGTTTTGGTTTGGGGGATGATAGGGGCTCATCAGAGTCTCTCAAGCGTTTGTTCTGACCCATACTTTCCTCAGGCCAGGGATTATACGATTCTTAAAATTCTTAAAATAACAAAACACTTAACACACAAATAAGATATTTAAAACCACCAAAAGATGGCACCGCGGGTGCAAGCTCCTTGGATGGGTACTAATAGGGAGGTTTTCCTCTCCACTACGATAAAATCCACTTACAACAGCAGTCTTTCGTGAACACCTCGCACCCAGTTTGCTGAAGCTTCTCACAAGGGAAGTACTGAGATGTGACAGCCTCAAGATGTCGAGGGGGTAGGGTGCCAATTGTCCTGGCTCCACTGGCCTCTCACAGCCCTCTATGACAGCAGCCTGGGCACAAACGATGTCTTATCCAGGATTTAAACACCACACAGCGTCTTCCTCTTAAGCCCTCTCTCCTCTCTCCAATTAAGGCAATGGCGTTCTCATCTCTTTTAGCAGCCGAGGCCGGCCCGCTGATAAGAGAGAAACAAGGAGCAGTCTGGAGCAGGGCCAAATCTCTCAGAGAGTTGCTATAGCATGCAGCTGCAGCAATTATAAAATGCTTCAAAAACTGACTGAGTCAGTTAAGATAAAATATAAAAGAAGATTAAAAGAAGTCCGAGGAGCACCGGTAAGCGTGTCTTACCTCGGCGCCATGTTGGCCGGAAGCCTCTTTCGTACAAAGATTACCACAATTAAGGACAAAAGTGGAAAGGACCTAACAGAAGCAGAAGACATCAAGAAGAGGTGGCAAGAATACACAGAGGAACTATACCAGAAAGATATAGAGGTCTCATGCACCCCAGGTAGTGTGGTTGCTGACCTTGAGCCAGACATCCTGGAGAGTGAAGTCAAATGGGCCTTAGAAAGCCTTGCTAACAACAAGGCCAGTGGAAGTGATGATATTCCAGCTGAACTATTTAAAATCCTAAAAGATGATGCTGTTAAGGTGCTACACTCAATATGCCAACAAGTTTGGAAAACTCAGCAGTGGCCAGAGGATTGGAGAAGATCAGTTTACATCCCAATCCCAAAGAAGGGCAGTGCCAAAGAATGCTCTAACTACCGCACAATTGCACTCATTTCACACGCTAGCAAGGTTATGCTTAAAATTCTACAAGGCAGGCTTAAGCAGTACGTGGACCGAGAACTCCCAGAAGTGCAAGCTGGATTTCGAAGGGGCAGAGGAACCAGAGACCAAATTGCAAACATGCGCTGGATTATGGAGAAAGCTAGAGAGTTCCAGAAAAACATCTACTTCTGCTTCATTGACTACGCAAAAGCATTTGACTGTGTCGACCACAGCAAACTATGGAAAGTTCTTAAAGAAATGGGAGTGCCGGATCACCTCATCTGTCTCCTGAGAAATCTCTATTTGGGACAAGAAGCTACAGTTAGAACTGGATATGGAATAACTGATTGGTTCAAAATTGGGAAAGGAGTACGACAAGGCTGTATATTGTCTCCCTGCTTATTTAACTTATATGCAGAATTCATCATGCGAAAGGCTGGGCTGGATGAATCCCAAATCGGAATTAAGATTGCCGGAAAAAATATCAACAACCTCAGATATGCTGATGATACAACCTTGATGGCAGAAAGTGAGGAGGAATTAAAGAACCTTTTAATGAGGGTGAAAGAGGAGAGCGCAAAATATGGTCTGAAGCTCAACATCAAAAAAACTAAGATCATGGCCACTGGTCCCATCACCTTCTGGCAAATAGAAGGGGAAGAAATGGAGGCAGTGAGAGATTTCACTTTCTTGGGTTCCATGATCACTGCAGATGGTGACAGCAGTCACGAAATTAGAAGACGCCTGCTTCTTGGGAGAAAAGCAATGACAAACCTAGACAGCATCTTAAAAAGCAAAGACATCACCTTGCCAACAAAGGTCCGTATAGTTAAAGCTATGGTTTTCCCAGTAGTAATGTACGGAAGTGAGAGCTGGACCATCAAGAAGGCTGATCGCCGAAGAATTTATGCTTTTGAATTATGGTGCTGGAGGAGACTCTTGAGAGTCCCATGGATTGCAAGAAGATCAAACCTATCCATTCTCAAGGAAATCGGCCCTGAGTGCTCACTAGAAGGACAGATCCTGAAGTTGAGGCTCCAGTACTTTGGCCACCTCATGAGAAGAGAAGACTCCCTGGAAAAGACCCTGATGTTGGGAAAAATGGAGGGCACAAGGAGAAGGGGACGACAAAGGATGAGATGGTTGGACAGTATTCTCGAAGCTACTAACATGAGTTTGGCCAAACTGCGGGAGGCAGTGAATGATAGGCGTGCCTGGCGTGCTCTGGTCCATGGGGTCACGAAGAGTCGGACACGACTGAACGACTGAACAACAACAACAAACAGGGTTGTTTGCACAGATATTTTAGGGTTAACAGGCCCTTTGCTTGCTTTAGGCTGAAATCCTAGACACTTACAAAGGAGTAAGCTCCAGGACTCAGGGGCATCGCAGGGGGTGGGGGGCCCCGGGCAGCGCCCCTGCTGGGGGTGACACATCGGGGTTTTTTTTTTAAAAAAAAAAACTTTAAAAAAAAATCTTTTTAGGCTATTTTCGACACTGCCGGGGTGGAGCCGCAGGGGCCGCCAGCGAGTCGGGGTGTCACCCCCCTCGCTGGCCGCCCCAGCGGCTCTGCCCCGGCAGCGCTGAAAATAGCCCCCGCCCTCCAGCGGCTTTTCGCGCCGCTGGCTGGCTTGCGGAGCCGGGGGAAGGAGAGGGGCAGGCCAGCGAAGAGGGGTGACACCCCTCTTCGCTGACCCGCCCCTCTCCCTGCCCCACTTGCGCTCCCCCGAGGGGGCCCGGACGACGGCTTCGG
Source organism: Lacerta agilis (assembly GCF_009819535.1). Taxonomy (NCBI): domain Eukaryota; kingdom Metazoa; phylum Chordata; class Lepidosauria; order Squamata; family Lacertidae; genus Lacerta; species Lacerta agilis. The sequence continues at coordinate 39,963,103 of NC_046312.1, forward strand.
GAGTCTCTGCAGCCCGCAGAGGCTCCCAAAGCCCCCGCCCGGCATCCCCCTGGGGCGGGGCGTCGCAGCGTGTTTGTGCGTCATGACGTCATGACGCATGCACGCATGCGCCACGATGCCCCGCCCCCAGGGGTGCCTCTTGGCTTCCCGCCCCGGGCAGCCAAGGGGCTAGGAACGCCCCTGCCAGGACTTATTTCTAATGGCAGAGGAGCGTGCCATCAGGCTGCAATCTGTACACATTTACCTGGAGTAACTCTCATTGAATACAGTAGAGCTTACCTCTGAGTAAACATGAAAAAGATTGTGCTGTTAATCTCAGATTTCTTTTAAAAATGCTTTTAAGGAATTAATCAGAGGATATAGCACATGAGTGCCACTAACTGAGAGTAATGTGTAGTTAAATCACAGGGCCTGAATGCAATACTTCTCTTCTGCAAACAACAAAAAGAGATAGCATATTGCTGGCATATCATAGCCCCTCAGTTCTTTGGGCTTGAAATGACTCATAATGAGTGTACAGGGCTTCTATTTGCATACATCTGTGTAATGGAGATGCTGCTTGTGCTGGTGGGTTAGGCTGAGCTCCTTGTTTGACTCAGTGGGAGTTCAGAGCCTTTGTGGGCATCTAACATAGTATAACCAAGTATACCAAGCACAAAGTGTACAAAGTATAGTACAGTATAACCAAGTATAGTATAACCAAGTATAACCAAGTATAGGTGCTTCTTAAGGGGACACAGTGAATTCATTGGTGTGGTGTTCAGGGCTTTTTTTGGGGGGGGGTACCCCAATTTCTTTAACCATGGAACCCAAGGCAGTGTGTAGGTGGTTCCCATGCAAGCACTGAACAGACCCAGAACTTCAGCAGGGTGGTAAACTCAAATGCTATCAGATTGTTCTTGAATAAAACACATTTGGGGGATTATGGCGTGACTAAGCTTCCATGTTTTCACCAATCTGAATCAAAGAACTTAGTTTCGGTTTAAATATTTGTTATTAACAGAGGCATCTTGTTGGCATCTATCTTGGGAGAAAATGAAAGAGTGAGCCTTCCGGGGGGGGGGGCACAGTCAAGCTGTTGGAGAGTTACAGTGCCTGCTGTGGCTGTAGAGACCAATACAGGAGAGGCATGTATAGTGTAGCCTGGGAAGATGAAGGCATCTGGTTTTGCTGCTATAGCTGCGCTTCTTCTCTCTGTCTTCCTCGCAGAGGTCATTTCTCCTCTGATCATTGCTAAGGATTCACAAGGGATTCCCACATGGCGGGGTTAAAGTTGCCAGCCTTCATTTCACGTTTACAGACATCTTTGTTACACAGAGTTGGTCTGCCAACTGGCCTAGTGCCTGAAGTCAGCTCCCTGTAAATCATATCCTTGGGGATCCTTCCATCTTCCATTCTGTGTATGTGACCAAGGCAGTATAGATGTCGCTGAGACAGAAATGCAAACAATTCATAGGTTTATGGGTTGTCTCTCTATAGTAGGGTTGCCACACATCCAGAATTTCCCGGACATGGCTGGGATTCGGCCATCTGAAACGACGTCTGGGTGACAATAGCTGAAAGCTCAACTTTGACAAAAGTTCTTTTCACTTTTTGAAAAATGGCGACCCTGCTCTATAGCAACTTACAGTATTGGGGCAGAATTCAACATACCGGTAGTTCTATAGCAACTTTTCTACAAGCGTTTCAGCTTGATAGATGGAACAATCTCCTCTCTCCTCCTGCCCAAGCATTGTTCTGGGGTTTTCCCTAGCCCCCCTGAGCCATGGGGGGGGCAAGGGGGGAAGCTTCGTAGTGCTAGCAGAAGTCCTTGCTGTTACCAGGGCTTGTCAGTTCAATCTGGACCCAGAAATAAATTAACAGAATAAAAACAGTAAGACAGAAATAAAATTGTCAACAAGGCAATAATGCATAATATAAAACAATATGTACATTAAACTGGATCTCAATTACGTAATTCAGGAGCCTTCTACTTTTATTAGAGATTATGTCAAATTTCATGGGTCCTTTTGGTTGGAGTCAAATTGGTGGTTTCACTCCCCCATCAATCATTTCAGGAATCTAGACAGGGCACCGTATTAACACTGATTATTTCTTGAGAATACCAAAGGGAGAGTTTGTAGCTTTCCTATCTCTTAGTGGCTTTGCTATGCTGGCACCATTTATGTTAGCTAATCATGATGAGACCAACCACAACAAAGGCAAAGGGGGAAATGCTTGTTTTGGACCATTCTCTCCCCTTCCCCTCTCATTTATTTTTGGCCAAATTAATCCCGAGAAACCCAATCTGTGTCCAGAGCCATGATCTGCCCTAGACACCAGCCCGGTTACTAGCGGCCTCCACTTTATGGCCCCTCATAATTGGGAAGGGTGAAAGGTCAAGTTGTGGAGCCATTGTACCAGCCTTACAATTCCTTTAAAACTTGTATGCAAGACAAAGCTCCTTAGAGACCCTGATGGAACACTGCCCCAGGAAAGGAGGGAGGGAAGGAGGGAGGGAGAGAGAGACAAGTCTGCCCTGGCCTAGGAGATAAAAGCCACATCAAAAGAAGCAGTGGTCAGCTGTCCATCTGGAGTTGCAGCTTGTTTTGAGAAGCGTGAGGGGAAAACTCTCACAGGACAGTCTCTAAGAATTTTGCATGTGAAGTTTTTGTGTGTGTTTTGTTTTGTTTTTTTAAGCCACAAGAAGGAGGGGAGAAAGCTCCGCTGCAAACAGAAGGAGTTGCTGTTTGGCTAGATTCCCAGACTGAATCACTTAAATCATGTTTAGTGCCTCCAATGTGAGTCGCCGCCTGTTTATAACAGTCACCGCGAGGGACCCAACATGGATGCATTTCCCAAATCAACATCTGAATGCAAGTATGGATCAAAAACTAACATCATAAACTTTAATTCTGGGAAACTTCTTGAACCTTGTGGCTGGGTCCTTTTAAAAGGACGTTTCCTGACTTTACAAAAAGAAACCTACAAAACAAACAAGGCCTGAGCACAAACAGCTTGATGAACTTGTAATACCTGTTTAATTATAGCAATTATTCTGGTTCACAATACAGTAATAGTAAGGGTTGGAATCTAGAGATCCTTGCATGCACACACATAGATGCTTCAGGGCTTTTGAAATATTTCACTGCAGACTGCAGTCCCTCGTAACATACTGGATGCCTCTGGAGAATTCAACTTGGACTATTGTGAATATGCAGAAAACAAAATGTGGCCTTTTTATATTGAATAGTTTTCATGAAGACATCAAACATATTTAAAATTATATTAAGCCCTGCAAAGTCACCTTTAGCAGGAAAAATATTTCCTTTTATTATTATTATTAGATCTTAGTCCCTTGGTTAGCACTGGATGAAAGCTTTGCTCTATGTTATTAACTGGTAAAGTTCATAACAGTAATGTTTTTTTAACTGTCTTCAAGGGCGGCCCAAGGGGCAATTTATTAAAGTAATCAGGTTGAGAAGACACTAGGATATGCAAGTCAGGAAGGATTGTTGTTTTCCAGAAAGGGATGCAGGCAGAATATCAGGGCACATGATACAAGCAGTCATGTTGCTGAAGCTGAGCAGATCTGGATATGGTCCTCACTTTGATGAGAGTTTGCCTGAGAATCCCATGAATGCTAACCTTGAGTTCCGTGATGAAAGAAAGGCAAGATATTGGTGTATCCTGGTGTAGCTATTATGGTGCCCTTCAGATGTTGCTGGACTCCCAACCCCACCAGCATGGCCAATAGACAGGGATTAGAAGTGTTGTAATTCAGTAGCATCTGGAGGATTCCATCCTGGCTACCCCTATATTAAAGGATAATATCAGCTGATGAAGGTACATGTCAAACCACAATAGGTCACCTGGAGAAGGAAAAGCACAGGTCCATGAGATTTTGCCTTTCCAACCTGTTATTCAGCTCTAAATCAGAATAAACATCATTCCACAGAAAAACCACTTGACTTTGCTCTGGTCCAGAGGTAAACAGTGTGTTCGCCCCTGGGGAAAGTGGTGGGTCAAGCGGATGAGCCCTAAGTCAACCCTAAGTCATAAAGAGACTGATTCATTGCTCACTCAGCCATTTTAGTCAAAACTGTTGGATTTGAAACTGGTCTGTAATTTCCAAAATCACCAAGTTGAGAGGAGGCTTCTTCAGTAAAGGTGTAACTACTGCCCCTCTCAGAACAGATTTCTTGCAGTGTCCTTCTTGCAGAGAAACACTGACCACAACCAAGATAGAAATCAAAATAATTTGTCTTGCAAGAGAACACTATAATCCTGAATTTTTGGAGGTACTTTGCTAGAGGTACTGATCCTGATTTTGGAGGCTGAACTTGCTTGGGGACTAATAGTGCCTGGCTGGTTTTATTTTGTGTGTGTGCATCCACCTTCTGCTTATTATATTTTGTTTACAACAACAGCTAACATAAATAGTTACTTGCTTCTTACCTGGTCTGCCTGCCTGTTTTAAAATACTGTTTTCTGTGGGTATAGTTATCAGTATGGGCTACCCTGAGGCAATACTTAGCCAGAGCCTTGAACTTGACAAAAGAGAGTTAATAGCCCAGCAATGTGTTTCCATGGGAACTAATTATAAGGCCATTTTCCTTAAGACTTCTTAAATGCCTGAAAGCATATTAGACACCCCCACTTTATGGATGATGTAATCTAGGTGTCTGTGTACCAGGAGAACAATAGACTGCAGTGTTTGAAATCGAGAAAGAGAAAACACTGGTACAAACTATGTGTGATGCTAAATGTACCCCCCGCAACTATCTCAGTTTCCCCAAAAATTTAATAGCAGGCAGAGGTGCCGAGTTCCACCTGACATATGGGGAGGGTCTCGTTGGGTGCGTGTGTGACAGCACATGCATAAGGAGGAGGCCATGAGGCCCCACGAGGCTCACTGCCACCATGCGGAGGCCCACCGCCACCATGGGGAGGCCTGGCAAGCCCCACCCCCACATACTGTATGCCTGGAAGTCTGATCAGAGAAGTGGAGTGAGTGTCACATTACAGTCATACCTTGGATCCCGAATGTCTTGGTACTAGGATGTTTTGGCTCTCAAACGCCGCAAACCCACAAGTGAGTGTTCCGGTTTGCGAACATTCTTTGGAACCCGAATGTCTGACAGGGCTTCCGTGGTTTCCAATTGGTTGCAGAAGCTTCCTGCAGCCAATCAGAAGCTGCGATTTGGGTTTCGAATGTTTTGGAAGTCGAATGGACTTCTGGAATGAATTCCGTTTGACTTCCAACGTACGACTGTACAGTTTAAGGTATTTCAAACACGTCTCCAGCATTCTCTTTTGTCTTGACCTAGTAAAACAAGGGGATTTGTGAATATTTTAGGATACGTAGTCCAAGATAGTTGGTGGAAGAGATGGGGTTAGTCACTCTGCATCACTGTAGATAGATGGTGGAAGGACCATGAGTGAGAGAGGGAGGGAAGTGGAGGTCTCTCAGGGTGAGAGACTTGGAGAGGGCAGGAAAGCTTCCAGCTGGGAGCTGAAAGAGTTTGCTATTTTCTGCAGAGGTGGGGATTAAGAACTAGTTTTTTACAGAGAGAAGTAGAGGCACTTGTGCACTGTTTCTAAACTTTAGGTATCCTGCAGCTGATTCCCCCCTCATTTTTTATTTATTTTTAGCATGCTAATGTTAAAAAGGGTGGAATTAATCGTTGCAGAATGACAACCCGCTTCCGTCAGCATAGCCATTTCAGCTTGTCAGATGGAAGCGTCTCCCTTCTCTTCCCCCTGTGTGCTGTTCTAGGGGTACTCCCTGAACCAAATTGAGCTGGGGGGGGGCAGGCAGTGGAGGGGATGCACGGGGGTGGGGAAGAGTCCCATTGCACTAGCAGAAATTCTAGTGCTGGCTCCCGCTAGCGCAGCTGTTTAGTTGAATGTGGCCCTAGATGTGTATCATGTTCACCTGAGATAAGCAGGTAATCACTTAAGTTATGAGACACTATTTTACAGGGAAAACAAAATAGAAAAAAAAAATTCCTTCCAGTAGCACCTTAGAGAACAACTAAATTTGTTCTTGGTATGAGCTTTTGTGTGCATGCACACTTCTTCAGATACAGTATAATTAAGACATTGCTGCTTATTATATTTTCATTACGTTCATTATGCATAATGTACAGTTACGTATTATGAAATATTTTGTATTACTTATTATTATGTATTGTATTTATATAACTGTTTAATTTTTTGGCATTGTATGGTTGGTATTTTGTGTAATGACATATATTGTTTATTATGTTCTATGTCATAAACTGCCTTGTGATCTTTTGACAACAGGCAGTATATAAATGTTAAAAAATAAATAAATAGTTTCGAGGGGGCGAAGAAAGTTCAAGATCCCTGTGTGTTGAATTATTTTAGAAATCCTATTAATCAATGCTCTTGGAGGGCAAATCAGTGGGATTTTCACTGGTTAGAAGGAAATTCCCTTGGACAACTTGCAGCTGCAGAAACGTCACAATAACTTGACCTAAGGGTTTCTTGGGGGGGGGGACAATTTAGAGAGAAGATTTTGGCCTTGATTATCAGTATTCTACCTACTGTTTTCAGGGTTAGAAAACTCTATGGGAAAGATTTTCCCCACCATATATCTGCTTGGAAATCTCTGCATAGAAATGTTAGCAATACTTCAAGTTACAGGTAGGTAGCCGTGTTGGTCTGCCATAGTCAAAACAAAATAAAATAAAAAATTCCTTCCAGTAGTACCTTAGAGACCAACTAAGTTTGTTCTTGGTATGAGCTTTCGTGTGCATGCACACGAAAGCTCATACCAAGAACAAACTTAGTTGGTCTCTAAGGTGCTACTGGAAGGAATTTTTTTATTTTATTTTGTTTTAGCAATACTTCAAGGCCTTCATCAAACGGTAGAACAGCTTCCTCCAGAGTCTTATTCCTGCAGATCATCCCTCGCCCTGCCTGCCACCCTTTCTTTTTTTGCATCAGCCTGCCTTGTAATGAAGGGGTTACTGTCCCGATGCAGTGTAATAGTCCTTGAGGGCTGACTTGGCTGGAACAGACGTTAACTTCCACAGTAAATCTGGCAGGAGCTGGTAATTATGGAAAAAGCAGCCAGGGGTCATGCCCAGCCAAAGCTTGGGAGTAGCAGAGCAGAAAATCAAAACAGGGGGGGAAGGGAAGTTACGCTCATCATCGCCTTCGGCCTTCCCTGCTCTCCTCTGAACTATCAGGGGCCTGTCATCGGTTTGTTATGCTTAGAAGCAGCCCCTGGAAGATGAGGTAATAATCATGTTAAACATTAACTGCCTTAGCACTCGTGGCACTGTAAACTCACCTTCATCTCTGCAGTTTGACCATGGAAAAGCTCTCTGTGGTGGCAGACGGAGTGCTTGTTCCTCTGGTTTTGTTCCGAGACCTGCTGTACCTTCGCACAGCCAATATGTTGCCCCTCAGGGTCTCATTCTGCAAATGATTAGCATTAGCACTCACTAACCAAACAATAAAATGGCAGGGAATCAGCAAGCAGGCCTGCAGAAATCTGGAGCAACTGTCCACCGTTTGATTGTGTAATTTCTGTTTGATGGGTAAATATGTTCAGCATATAAATGTAACGTGTGTTTTTTTTTGGGGGGGGGGGAGGGTGAACTCCAGCTGCACTTGATCCACATAACCCTCCCCCCCTTCTTCACAGGGTAAACTGATCATCACCAAACATAGGAAGCTGCTTTATACCAAGTCAGACCATTGAATCATAGAATTGTAGAGCTGGGACACCAAGGCTTATCTAGAACAAGCCACTGCAATGCAGGAATAGGTCCATCTAGCCTAATATTGTCTCCGTTGACCATCAGTGGCTCTCCAGGGTCAGTCCTACCTGGAGACGCCAGGGATTGAACCTGCAACCTGATGTGTGAAGAGCCTGTGCTCTCCCACTGAGCCATGGCTCTTCCCAACAGGTTGTATGGCTGTGGTTGAGGCACATAAACTGTCACAATGTATAAGATGAGGCAGCAGTAATGATCTAACAGGCATCCTTTATTGCAGATATTAATATTGGGCAGCATGAAGCAATTGGATGCATAAAAACGGAATCCATTTGGACTATAAATTGTCCAGAACCAACTTCAGGCTAGTTTGCCAGAATCTGGTTGGCCTCTGTGATAACAGGATGCTGGACTAGATGGGGCACTGGCCTGATCCAGCAGGCCTATTTTATGTATTTTATAAGCTAATGGAGATTTTGTGATCCAGCAGGCTGTTCTTATATTCTCGTGTTCACACACATAAGTACTCCTTGCGATGACATTCTCATTCAGAGATGCACCAGGGTCTCCTCTGAGCTGGAGACAAGCACAGGAGCCTTTTCGGCTGCCCAGCAGAGTCCCGTTTCAGGCTGAGTGGCCATGGATAAAGCTGAAGGGGGAAAGGGAGAAAGAGTGTTTACTCATTAAACCTTTAACAAGCTGCCCACCCTCTGCCTTGTCTAGTGCACTATAGGTTGTTTAATGAAGCAGATATACACTAAAACAGAAACTCCCTTATTAAAAAGCTCAGGGCCATGAACTAACTCAAAGGAAAGAGCTCAGCCTCAGCAGCAGCAGCGGGAAGGTCGAAGGCCACCCATAGGTTATGCCGAATGCTTTTGTCCGAGATTTGCAAGCTGCAATGCCGTTTGCTGGCTCAGTTTACTTTGTACAAAATGTTGGTTTTGCAGATAAAGTGTCCCACACCTTGAGTTTCCATTGGCACACTCATGAGTGCAGTTGCCTTTCACGGCCTCTTCGAAGGGTAATTGGGCTTGTTGAATGTTCTCAGAGCCCCGTGCCAATGAAAGGGGGCCCCTCCATATTGTGTATTCATTTTCCATATGTAGTTTTGTTCAATCAAAACATTGTTTGGAAGGCTTCCTAGATAAATGTCCAAACACATCCATTAAGTGCTTATTCTAGTCAATTGGTTGTGGGGGGAGGCTATGCCTCTTCCACTGGATCAGAGCCAACTTTTAGCCTACATTTGCATCATAGATTGTCTACAGGTTGTAGCTTGTCATATACTGAAATCACACATAGAATCATAGAATTGTAGAGCTGGAAGAGACCCCGAGGACCATCTAGTCCAACCCCCTGCAATGCAGGAATATGCAGCTGTCCCATACGGGGCTCAAACTTGCAACCTTGGTATAATCAGCACCACGCTCTAACCAACAGAGCTATCCAGGCATACATTTTTTAAAAAGTGTTTATGACCACTTGGGGTGTTCCCCTACTTCAGTCCACACAAACTAAGGCAGAACAAGACTCCACATGATGTTTTCGTATTAAAATGGCACACACACCCTCTAGCTAGAGTAGGAGAAGACATCTCTCTGCTGTCCTATCCCAGGTGGTGGCCCACATTGCTTTTGACTAGAGGAAAACACCATCCCATCATATTATGGATGCTTTAGCTGAGATTCCTGCAGTGCAGGGAATTGGACTAGATGGCCCTTGGGGTCCCTTCCAACTCTGCAATTTGATGATTCTTTGATCATACTGTGGTTGGTGCCATGCTGCTAGTGTGATAATTTGTCATAGAGATGTTCTTCTCAAGGCCAGCCCAATATTGTTTGCCATATTTGCCCTGCCCTGATTTTCAGATGTTGCTACTTGCTAGGTTTAGATCAGAATAGATGAGACTAGAATGTGTGTGTGTGTGTGTGTGTGTGTGTGTTAAAAGGTAAAGGGACCCCTGACTGTTAGGTCCAGTCGCGGACGACTCTGGGGTTGTGGCGCTCATCTCGCTTTACTGGCTGAGGGAACCGGCATATATGTGGCCAGCATTGCGAAGCACAGCAGTGCACGGAAACGCCGTTTACCTTCCCACTGAATGCTTTTGAACTGCAGGAGCAGGGACCGAGCAACGGGAGCTCACCCCGTCACAGGGATTCGAACCGCCGACCTTCTGATCAGCAAGCCCTAGGCTCTGTGGTTTAACCCACAGCGCCACCTGCGTCCTAATACCCGTGTGTGGTGTGTGTATTAGGCATGCCTTAAAAAGGATTGTTTAGTTTTGAATAGAGAAAGGCAGCTGCTGTAGATATAAGATTTGCAGCCTGCCACAGTTCAAATATAAGAGTGAAATCCAGAAAAGGAAAAGTAGATTGTTCTGATAATAGGAAACAGACGTTCCTCAATAGATCATCAGTTCTGATTGCAGCAAATCTGGCCCTGATCTAATTACCTGTAAATATCATTGTGACAGCTGTTTACAGTTTTCACAGTACAGCTACCAATATCTGAACATGCCGAGGGACATGAAATTGTCTATGGCCATGGGACATCTGGGACATGGTGTATGTTGTGTGTTGATTGTGTGCATAAAGCATGCTGGATACATAGTGGCGTGAGTCGTAAAGTAGGCTGGATAAGTAAAAGGATTTCATTATGGAAACTTTGCATAAATAAATCTGTACGTGATATGAGCGGTGGCTGTGGTCTCATCTCAGCTCGGAATTAATTACTTCAGAAATGGGGGGGGGGTTATAGTTGCATTTATCATTCATATTAATTTCCCAGCCAATTGGGGATCAGCAGCCTATCTATATGATAGCAGTGTTCCTTTGAGGATGGCAGTGATGGAAGCATGAACATATTAGAGCATCATGTTCTTGAGCACCTCAGCAGAATGTTAACTGGTTTCATGAATCAGATCACAGGATTACTGAAATAAAATTCTCCATCCAGCCCCTAAGTGTGGCAATCCTGAAAAAATAATCCAGTCAGAAGTTTGTTGCTAGTTTCATAAGTTTTAATTAGTGTTTCATATTCACTATTGCCTCTTCATATCTAGTTTTTCCTTGGCAGAGAACAACACTCATACAGTATTTATTTATTCTCTCTCTCTCTCTCTCTCTCTCTCTCTCTCTCTCTCTCTCTCTCCCCCCGCGTGTGTATAAGAGAGAGAGAGTGAGAGGGTGTGTGTTATATGGGAAATCCCTACTCCCAGAGTAGTTATATCTTAAAGATTACGCTAGAAGAAAGGACTCTGTTTCTACAGCTTGCTCTTTTTGAATTCACACAGAAATATGTCCCCTTGATTTTTAACAGAATTTGCTCCCAAATTCTGCTCTGCTGCAGGGTACCAGTTATTCTTAACAATACATAAAGAGCAGTGGCACAATTAGGCAATTTTAGACTCTGGACTTCATGATGCTATGGAGAACTTCCTCTTCAGATGGCAATGTGTATTACTTCATTTAATATATATATATATATATATATATATATATATATATATATATATATATATATATATATATATATATATATATATATTGTTAAATCATTCCTCCTACATCTGAGGGCCCTCCTGTTCACAAATTAAGCAATGTGGACTAAAGTAGCTTCTGGAGCCCCTCCAGGATTAGAGGCCCTGAAATTTAAGATTCATTAGTTTCATAGTAGATCTGCCCCTCTCCAGGATGGTTTAATATGTTACATTTTCCCTTATATAACTATACCCAAAATTCTGTGTACTGTCATATGTTGGGAAGCATCAGCATACATAAGTGCCAGAGTAGTGTGGTTTTGACGCATGGTGACTGATGTATACAGGTGTGCATGTCTCCCAACCACCCACATCCATGTAGGTAAATTCAAAGCTTATTCGGTGCACATGACTTCCACCAAAGAATCCTGGGATCCAGGGGCGTCGCTGGGGAGGGGCGGTAGGGGCGGTACGCCCCCAGTGACAGGGCGACAAGCGGCGGGTGGGGGTGACAAGCGGTGGCCCCTCCCGCCACTCCCACGCGCCGCCGCTCCCTCTGTCACCCCGGGAGCAGCAGCGCTGCACGGACGGGGTGCTCGCTCGGCCGAGCGAGCACCCCGTCCGTGCAGCGCTGCTCCTCCCAGGGTGACCGGTGGTGCGTGGGGAGTGATGGGAGGGGCCGCCGCTTGTCACCCCCACGCACCACCGCTCGCTCCATCGCCGTGGGAGCAGCAGCACACAATGTGTGCGGTGCTGCTGCTCCTGGGGCGACGGAACGAACGGCGGCAAAAGGGAAAGGGGTGAGCAAACGGGCGCTTCCCCCCCTTTCGGCCACCTAAACGCGCCAGCTTTGCTTCTCCCCCCCTTTCAGCCGCCCCTTTCGGCGCTGGCTGGGCTGCGGAGCCGAAAGGGGCAGCCGAAAAGGGGGGGGGAGAAGCAAACAGGCGCGTTTAAGCGGCCGAAAGGGGGGGGGAGCGCCCGTTTGCTCCCCCCCTTTCCCTTTTGGACGCTTCTTTCGGCGCTGGCTGGGCTGCGGCTCTGCAGCGCAGCCGGCACCGAAAGAAGCGAAAGAAAGGGGAGAAAAGCGCCCGTTTGCTTTCCCCCCCTTTTCCCTTTCGGACGAAAGGGAAAAGGGGGGGAAGCAAACTGGCACTTTTCTCCCCTTTCGGACGCTTCTTTCAATGCTGGCTGGGCTGCAGAGCCGCAGCCCAGCCAGCGCCGAAAGAAGCGTCCAAAAGGGAAAGGGGGGGAGCAAACGGGCGCTCCCCCCCTTCGGCCGCTTAAACGCGCCTGTTTGCTTCTCCCCCCCCCCTTTCGGCCACCCCTTTCGGCGCCAAAAGGGAGAGAAAAGGAAGCAAAGCGGGCGCGTTCAAGCAACCGCTTTGCTTTCCTTTTTTCCCCCTGCGGGGGCATCCCCAGGGGCATGGCATCGCGCTGTGCACGTGCGTCATGACGCATGCACATGCCGCAATGCCCCGCCCCAGGGGTGCCTCTTGGCTTGCCGCCCCTGGCAGCCAGGGGCGTCGTAGGGTGGGGGCGGGCCGCCCCTCGTCCCGCCCCTAGGCGGGTGTGTGCGGTGCTGCTGCTCCCGGGGTGACAGAGGCAGCGGCGGCGCGTGGGGTGACAAGCGGCGGCCCCTCCCACCACTCCCACGCGCCGCCGCTCCCTCCGTCACCCCGGGAGCAGCAGCGCTGCACGGACGAGGCTCCCGAAGTGGCGGCCCGGCATCCCCGGGGGCGGGGCGTCGCCGCGTGTGCGTGCGTCATGACGCACGCGCAGCGATGCCCCGCCCCCGGGGATGCCGGGCGGGGGCTTGGGGGCCTCGGCGGGCTGCAAAGAGCCCCGAAGCCGCAGCCTGGCACCCCTTTGCGCTACGGCAGCGGCTTCGGGGCTCTTTGCAGCCCGCCGAGGCCCCCAAGCCCCCGCCTGGCATACCCCGGGGGCGGGGTGTCGCCGCCGCGCGCGCGCGTCATGACACACACGCAGCGATGCCCCGCCCCCCAGGAGTGCCTCTTGGCTTCCCGCCCCGGGCAGCCAAGGGGCTAGGAACGCCCCTGCTGGCAGCCAAGGGGCTAGAAACACCCCTGCTGGGATCTGTATTTTGTTAAGAGTGCTGATAATTACAGTGTAGCTCTATGAGGCAGAAACTACAGTTCCCAAGATTCTTTGAGAGAAGCCATGCGCATTAAATAGGTGTTAAATAAACTATGGCGTGGATTTGCCCCTCTCCCCAGTATCTGCAGCCTGCAGTTCGGCCTATAAAGGCTTCCCAGCAGCATCAACTAACAGCTTCAGCTTATTTAGGGTTGCCATATTTCAAAAACTGGAAATCCGGACACAAAAGTTGTTGGGTTGTTTTTGTTTGTTTTGTTTTGTTTTTTGGCCAAAGCTTGGGCTACATTTGCCAGATGCTCTTCTTGTACTGTAAGTCTTAATGAGCACCACAGTGCCATAGAACAGACTGGGCGTCCATTATTTCAGATACCCCAAGTGACCCTTTTGTGAACTTCTAATCTGGCAAATCTAGATGTCAGTAGTATGGGGCGGGGATCTTGTTATTATGTGGGAAAGACCAATTTAAAGCTATAAATACCTCGTCTCCAGCCACAGAGTTATCATGATTCATCATATTTTTTTCCCTTTTGTAAATAATTTACAATACGATAGAAGAGAGATTTTTGTTTTGTTTTGTGGGATGAAATTGAAGCTAGTTGTTGCAACATGAGGGCAACTGTTAGGTAAATTCTGATGAAACAGGTCAGCTTAATCCCACCACTGAGGAAAAACAGTGTTCCATTAAGAAGAAAGGGAGGGAGAGGGAGAACGTGGGGTTGAGTCACTGTTTAATAAACTGAACATTACTCACTGGGGCTCAGATAATAAAAATAATGCCTAATACGTTTATACTGAGTCTAGAGGAAGAGCCACAGAATCGTGTTTCTCCTGAGAAACTCTTTGCCACAGAGGAGCCATAAAAATGAACATTAACAAAAGACTAGATGAGTTGTTTATGTAACCTTCCTAACCTTCCCTTCTACTCCCGCACCAGCACCTAAGGCCTGCTAATATGCCGATTACCAATTATGGGACAGATTCCCAGGGTTGCTGGTTTTACATGCCCAATTTAGCCAGTCCTTTCCTTGTATTTGTATTGCTGGTCTTGAAGAACAGATGACAGAAACCATATCATTGCATTCCTGAAATGCTCTGTCTCCAAAAGGTCCACAGTTCCATTCCTGTCTGAAATCCTGGAGCAGTCAGGGGCAACAATAGTGATCAACAGTCCGACTTGGTTCTCACTACAGCCAACCAAAGATAACCAACCACACCCTAGGCCACCCCAACCTCTCTCACTACCAAGGAAATACCACAAGTGAATAGTAAGAGAACCCACACAAGTGACGCTGACACAAAACCCCACACATACACTAAGTACAAGAATAGAAGCATAACCACCCAACCCCTACCCAACTCACCATTCTCCCCTTTCCTTCCTAACCTAATACTGCATGCAACACTAATGTCTCACAACTGATCTGTAGAAAACACAACTTGAAAAAAGAGACAAGGCACGTATTTTTGTAAACTAAGAAATCTTTAATTAAAAATAAACAAAATAAAACAGTCTGACTTGGTATAGGGCAACTTGCTATGTTCCCATGAAAAGACCACTGCTCTTCCAATGTTACTATTGCATTCTGCACCTTTCCTTCAAGGATACCATCGGCCGAATAAATAAAATTTACTTCCGCACTTGGCATTTACTCCAGAATGGTTGCGCTTTTTGTTCACTTGCTTTTTATGAGGCAGATATATGATGGTGTCATTCAATCAATCAATCAATCACACACACACACACACACACGTGGTTCTTCTGTCTTTTCTTATGGCTGTTCCAAATGACCTGTTAATTCACCATCCTGATTTGCTTGCACAAAACTTACACAGGAGTTAGGTCCTGTCTTCACTGAGCATTTGTTCTGATCTGTTTACAGGGTGGTTATATGGCAATGACCATTCACGCTGGTTGGCTTTGCACACCTTCCTATTCATCATTCATTCAACCCGTACTTTTCACTGCATTTCCCCATCACATTACTTTCCCAATCATAAAAAGTCACCACGCAATTTATTCGGTGCATATTATGCTTCCCAGTGGCATCATTTTATCAGGGTCATTGTGTGCTGGCGTGAAATCGCGTGCAATTGAAACACCCCATTCCACCCCCAACCCGCCTTTTAGTGCCATATTTTATTATGTTTCCAGGTCATTTCCGGGTTTGGCGCTGTGTGCACGATTGGTAATGCCTAAAATGGGGATTGCTTGGGTATTCAGTTGCAATTCCATGTAGCTTACAGAGGAAGAGCAATGGGATAGCATTAACAGCCACCAGCCTGGAAGCACCAAAAGCCACCCAGAACCCTCTTGGGTACAGATAAGAGGCAGCTTCCCACCCTTTCCAGCAGAAATACAGTCCAAAGATTTGTTCCAGAAAACGTTACAGACTCCAGAGCAAACTCAAGCCTCAAAGCTCTTGATTTCTTTAGCAGCTGGGAATGTTACACCAGAGCTGCTGCAGTCCGCACTGTGGGAACTGATGCTGCTAAATGGTCCAAAAAGCATTCCCCCGCCCTTCGTGCTAAAGCATGGCTCCTTCCAACATGTGGTTACATTTTCATAAATAGATTTTCTGCTATATCATCACATGTAGCATTTGCTACCTGGCACTGGAATCAGATTTAATTCAGGTGGCTTTGTTCCAAAAAGGAAAGAAATTCTGTCCCTTTAAGAGCTTTGAAGCAGAGCAACAACAGCCAAGGTGGGGATTTCCTGCCACTGCCACACTGTGATGGGAGAAGCTGCGCCTGTGGAACTTCCACCTGGCTTAGTGCCCTTAAAAGGACAGTCCTCTTTAGAATATGCACTGCTCTGACTTTGTGTGCCAGATCAATGGGCATTTCCAGTGTTCTTATCAATAGATATGTAGTGTGATTTGTGGTGCAAAATTGTCTGGCAGAGTATGAAAATACATTTTTTCCCTTTAAGACCACACACACCCTATACTCCTTATCCGTTTGTCTGGCAAGCTTGAATGGTTCTCAGTGGACATTTTCATCACCCTTCTTTAGTTATTATGCTCTTTCTGGTACTCACATGAATAAGTCATTTAGTAATAATCTGTTCTCTTGACTCCTTGACCTTTGACCTGTTGCAGCCAAAGGTGGCCAATGATGAATGAAAGCCAGTATTTGCTTCAGGCATTTTCACAAGTGACCCTAAATTGTGTGTTTGAAACACATGGGTTTGGGTTCAAGGACGAATTCAGAAGAGTAACTGAACGCAGTATAGTTTCACATTTGCAATAAGATTTTAACACGAAGCCAATTTAAGCCTTACGTGTGAAAATGCCCTTAGTTGTCTCTTTCTCCTTCCCGTTCTACAACCCGCACCTTGTAGCCTTGAAATGTTGCTCTTGGCAGGAACTAGGCCATGAGGGAGGTTACATTAGCATGAGCGTTCATTGTTTTCCGAAATGTTTTTCTTAATGTCTCGGGATGGGGGGTGGGGAGAGTGTGAGAAGTCAGGCTGAAAGGTCATTTGACCCCTTTGTTTGTTTTGGAATGCCAGATCCAACCGCTTCAGAAATGTTTCATGCACCCGGCACATTTCCATATATCCCACTTTAGATTTTCTCTGCCGTGCTGAGCAGTGCATAGCCCAGCAGAGTAACAAAAGAAGACAAGGGAAAAAGCCGAACGCATCTATGTTGAAAATAATAAAAGCATCTGTATGCGTACTCACAAATGAGTGGAGAATTCAATGTTACAAACCTAAGTGTTGATACTTGGAAGTACAGTATATCCTGAAACATCAAAGAAAAGTGTGGGTGCATAGAGGGTATGTTGTAGGCATCCTGTAACATAAAACAGGCCATTCTTCTTGAGATGGTTAGATTCCAGGGAAGAATTAAACCTGGTAGCAGGCAGATTGCAGTGTATGGTACAGTGGCAGCTAGGCAGAAGTGTCTAGCATGGTGAGGCAGAACAGCTTACCTGACCTCTCAGCAGGTGTGAGTCTCTGCTGCTTACTGGAAGGGGCAAGGTCAGTGCAGTGCAACCACTCCAGCCAAGCCACATTGACATGCTTTCATTTCATTGCCCTCCTCATCACCTCACCCCCCCCCCCTGCCCATGAGCAGCAGTGACTCACCTGCTGGGAGGTCAGGTAAGCACCTTCATGCCACCAAGCTATCCGCTGGTGTAGCAAGGCCATATTGCACCACACACTATGCAGGAGAGAGAAGACTCTGGAGATCTTCACTTACTGGTATATGACAGAAAGGTTGGTGGAAGAGAAGAAAAGACAGAAGATTAAAGGGAAATCGTGAGGAGGGTTAAAGTGGGGGAAATTAAAAGTAACAGTCTGGGGGTAGGAAATGGGAAACCGATGAGGAGTGTGGATTGTTTAATTAGAGAAAAGCTGAGCAAATGATGGCCAGATCCAGAAATGGTTGCTGTTTGGGTTCACAGATGTCCTGCATTTAAGGATTGGTTCAATGCCATGAATATCTTGGAAGTGGTGAAATCTCATGAAATCAGAGGGGTTTATAATATTTCCCTTCACTGATCTGATAGTAGAACCAAAGCTGGAAAATAACCTGTTTCTCTTTTTAAAATATCTACTTTGGACAAATAATATATTGGGTGTTACAGACAACATATAAGACTTGGGCTGCGTTCCTCCAGATGTTATGATACTACAACTTCCTCCAGCCAACATGGCCAGTGGTCAGCAATGATGGGAACTGTGGCCCAGCAACATCTGGAGGGCCACAGGTTCATTGTCATACTCAGAGCAGACTCCTTGAAATGAATGAACATGACTGAGATTCATGACTTTCAGTGGTTCTGCTCTGAGTAGAACTTACCATGCAAACCTGTTGATTGTTTGACCAGAACTGATAATACTGATATTGCTATTAAAGGGTACAAAAACATAACCACAATAAATGTTTAGGATTAACACATCCGTGTGCTGCTCTGGTTCGCCAGAAGCGGCTTTGTCATGCTGGCCACATGACCTGGAAGCTGTACGCCGGCTCCCTCGGCTGTTAACGCGAGATGAGCACTGCAACCCCAGAGTCGGACACGACTGGACCTAATGGTCAGGGGTCCCTTTACCTTTTTATGCATGTATGCTTAGAAGGAAGTTTCACTGAGTTCAACAGGTCTTATTCATTGGTTATGTGTGTATAGGATAGCAGCCATTGTCATGTAGCTGAATGTGAAATGTTGTCTTTGGTTGTGGATTTTACTCTAGTTAGGTGCTAGACATTTTTGGTGGTAAGGCAGGAGATACAACTGTAACAAAGACAAATGCAATACAAATGACTTCATGATAAAGATGCAGCTGGAAGGACAAAAGAGCCGCAGGGCAACAGTTTCTGTCTTGCTCAGGTAATGTATGGCTTGTGGGAATACACTTCGTGGATTCGTAAGAATCCATGGTTATTTGTTTATATTAATGTTTATTATGAACTACTTTTCATATCCTTCCATTTAAAAGTGAAAGTAAAAGTAAGATTCAGTGGGCACTTTGCCACTGAGATCACTCCGCCTAAAAATTGTAGTTCCAGAGGTTTTTGAAGTTGTCAATGGACGTTTATTCTGCTTCCTGCCTTTTTGGGAGGCAGCAACAGCATTTCTATTGGTAATATATCGATCGTGATGTCACACTTGGTTATCAATAAAAGGCTGAGGCTCCCCGCTTAGGCATACTTCTCAGTTAGATCTCAGTTATCTTGGTTCTTTTAGATCTCAGTTCGGTTAGGTTTCTTTGGAGTTTAGTTTAAGGGGTTTTTGGGGAGTGGGTTGGATGGGCTGGACGGGTTGGAAGCGCGTGCAGGTGGTAGTTAGGGTGTAGCTCGCGGAAGATTTGGCGGTAAAGGTTAGATAGCCTTTAGACCTAGCATAGGTTTAGATCGCGGAAGATTTGGCGGTATAGATTTAGCTAGCCTTAGCATTGCGGAAGATTTGGCGGTGCAGGGACTGTTAGTTTAGGGAAAGCCTAGCATAGGGCTAGGAAGTGTAAGAGCCTATGCGGGTCAGCCAAAGCCATAAAAGAAACATCGGTGTCTGTCTTTATTGGGGAAAAGGTAAAAGGATTTGATTTTTAAAAAAAGTTAGGGGTTTCACTTAGTGCTTTAACTTTGCCCTTAGTTTGGTCGCCTTTGCTTTGGTAACAGTACAGGAGGTCACAAGTGGTTTCAAGTTTAGTTTCGAGGCATCATCATTTCCGACTTACTCACGCAACTTCAGATTATGAGGCTTGGCCGGCGCCCGTGCCAATACGCACGTGGAACGCTGGCCGCATTTCCCCGGCAACTGGTATCCCGTGTGTAGGTGGCCTAGACTTACACACGGGAAGCTCCAGCACCGAATCCCCGCAACGGCTTATCTCTTTATCATGCTACTAATTTGGGTCTATGCATACTTAAAAAAATAAAAACAAGAGTTCAGAGAGGCTTCTTAGAATTGCAGGTAGGAAGAGTGCTGTTACGCTCATGCTCAGCTTTCAGGCTTTCCACAGGCAGATGCCTACCTAGGGCAGTGGCGGAGAGCAGGCAGGGGCAGGGCTAGCGCCCGTCCCGGGGCCGTGGCGCACTGCCCACAGTGGCATGACGCGCATCCTGGGGGCATGGCACGCCGCCTGCGGGGGTGTGGTCCCAGCGCAGGCAGGTGGGCAGCCGCGATGGCACCCCACTGGGATTGCGCTACCAGGGGCGGTGCGCTCCCCCCCGCACTCCTCTTCCTCTGCCAGTGACCTAGGGGTTGACAAAACCGGCCGCTGCTAGGGGTGAAGGCCAAGGGATGGAGCAAAAATCACCTATCAGACTTGGGAGTGTATGATGTTTATATGTGTGGTGCCATGCCTCTGCTGTCACAGCAAGATCAAACGCAGGAGAAGCTTCCTGTCCTCTCACTGTGGCACAAGGGTGGATCTTTTCATCCTTCCTCCTCGCCTTGCCCTCACGTAAAATGTAGTAATTTCTAATGTGGCTATTGCAGTAAAGTGGTTTCTTCAGGGTGTGTGTATGCCTCTGTCCACAGGCATCTGATTGGCCACTGTGGGAACATATTACTGGCCTAGATGGGCCATTGGTCTGATCCAGCAGGCTCTTCTCGTGTTTTTATGTTGAATTTACTCAGAAGAAAAAACAAAATAAAAAATAAAAAAATTTCTTCCAGCAGCACCTTAGAGACCAACTAAGTTTGTTATTGGTATGAGCTTTCGTGTGCATGCAAACTTCTTCAGATACCTTCACTCAGAAGAAGGTACTTCTGCTTCCTTTGGGTATTGATTTTTCATGTAGTTTTATTTAGAAACAGGCATCTATTTTGTATTGCTACTGGCATTTTATGGGGAATATACTGGGGAAATAATTTGGCCACATACAGGTTCATAAATTAAGTTGCATTTTCAAATATGTGTGCCAGTTTTCTTTCTCCTCTCTTTCTCTCTCTCTCTCTCTCTCTCTCTCTGCTATGCATGTGTTCTGTTACGGCTCCTAATCTAGCCTCACTTTCTCCATATTTACGACCCCCCTTTGAAAGGGCCATGCCTTCTGGTGATCATTTTTCAGCGGTGGCAGGCAGGAAGTGCTCCTTTTTAAGGATTCAGTGGACCACTGCAAATCAACAGAGTATCTTTCCTTTCCCAAGAGTTTAGGCCAGGTGCCGAGATTCCAACAATTCATGTCCCAGCCAGGGCCCAACAGAGGGAAAGGCTGTTCCCCATGTAACCTTTCATTATAAATACGGAACTTCATCACTTTTGTTTCACCGCAAATTTTTTTTAAAAAAGAATCTAATGTTCCTCCAGCACAGCTGAGGGGTTATAGATTCTTTCTCTCCCAATATTCAACAGATAAAAATAGAATATTTTACAAGCTCATGGAATACAATCCACAGCCATGAAAACCAATGGATCTTTTGCCATGGATCTCAATTAGATGCAGATGATGGCCTCACACCTGCCAACTTTCCCACTTGGGCTAGAAGACTATCAATTTTTATGGCAATATCTTTATCCTCACACTTTGTATTTTAATCTTCTAGACTCACCACCTGTCTTTTTGCTGGGAGGCCTTTCCAGCTCTCTAACCACTCTTGTTTTTAAACAGCACATTTATTTTCATTTATTTAATATTTTTTTATCCCGCTTTTCAAGGAAAATAGCCTCACGAAACAGCAAATAGGAATGTACAAACCAAATAACATGCACAGAATACCACAGTGTTTCGTTACATGTGGTGGCTATGCTGCTGAGAGAGACTAGAAAATTGGTGGGCAGTGTTAGGGAACAGGAGGACGGACTGTTTATTTTTATTTTTACTTATACACTTATTTATCCTCCAAGAAGTTCAGTGCAGCATGCATGGTTCTCTTTCCCCTCACAACAACCCTGCGAGGTAGGTTACGAGGCTTAAGGATGGTGGCTGCCCCAAAGTCTCCTGGTGAGCTTCATGGCTCAATAGGGATTTGAAACTCGGTCACCAAAGGCCCGAGTTCAGTACCCCAACTATTACACCACACCGGATCTATTTATATTAAGCTCTTAAGGACCATAACCATTATGCTAGGGGCAGTAGTGCAGAGGGCAGCGCACTGGAAGTTTTCAAATGGAAGAAACATAAGCCCCTGCCTTTATATAATTTTGATGAGTTGGCATGTATCGTAGGAAAGGTAACAGGAATGGATGAGTTTCTCGATGGTGCTCTGCCACTGTTTGCTCCTCTAAATATAGTGGATCTGTTCATTTCCATTGCCTTGCCAACCTGGTGCCCTCCAGATGTTTCGAACTACAAATTTAGTCACGTTGGCAAAAGCTGTGTTGCACCTTTGCAGCCCAGAGGGCCCTGATTTCCCTTTCTCCAAGAGAAAAGTATCTCTAGCAGTGTCCCCAAATTCCTTCTTTGCATGCTGCTCCCTCCAGAGTTTAAAGAAGCCCAGGGCTTAGCATGGCAAGAGACAAAGGAGGCCTGGGTTCTGACGGCTGGCCTGCTCTATTTTGCTTGAATTCCTTCAAGATCTGTTTTTTTTATTAACTGCTTTGTTATTATTGTGCCTTATCTTGGTGTAAGTAGTTTAAACTTTCTCATGCAAGATTCTCATTCCCAGCATAAGGAAGAAGGACTACGTCCAGGGTCAGAGAAGCAACATGCCTCTGAATGCCAGTTGCTGGGAAGCACACAAGAGAGGAGAGTGCTGTTGTGCTCTGGTCCTGCCATTGAATATAACATAGGCATCTGGTTAGACACTGTGGAGGTGGACTGGATGGGCCATTGGCCTGATCCAGCAGGCTTTTGCATTCTTCAGTGTGGTTTAAAAACACCGGTGACTGTGTAGGTTTGGAAAGCTGCTGCTCAGACTCCCTCACAAATGCAGTTGCATGTCCCGTTTGTCCGAGGGCTGCTTGTCTGATGCAAATCATCCTTGAAAGAAGGCTTTTTGCCATGGAGAAATGGCAGGTTGTATGCTTAACCCTTTCTCAGTGTGGGCAAGATTCAGCTAAATTGTTGCTTGTGCAACAAGACTCCCTTGCCCTCTGCCAGAGAGGGTGTTGTTGTTTTTTGCAGGGGAACCCAGAAACATGTTTGTGGGGACAGGGGGGGGGAAGGAAAAGTCTATTGAACAACCGGACCTCGTTTCCTTCCTGCACACCCCACTTAGTGCTACACTGAATTCCACCTTGTGTGTGTGAGCCATGCACTCCCTAATCTAGGTTTGCTGAGCTTTTTTTTGGGAAAGTTGTTGAGCTGATTTTGGAAAAACCTGGACATATGGCAACCCTACCTAAACTAGTCCACTGCCCTCAGGTGCATGGAAAGATGTTGCCTCATTGCCAGCGCTGAAGTGAGTTTCAACCGCCTTCCCAGCCAGCATCTGCAGATGAAATGGGGAATGCTGTCTTGTCCTTGGCTAGCCCTGGAGGGTGCACTGAAAATTACCCTTAAAAATAAATAAAGGTAATGTCCACATTGTTCATTTAATATAGATTCTCCCTGGGAAACTCAGGAGTGCCAGAGTTAACATACCTGCACTTGAAACCAAACTGCATCACCTGAGAACTGCAAAGCGTACCTTGGCAAGCCTTTCCAAGGTTACTTAGTAAACCAGAGATAAATTGCTGGTGTAAGCACCCTGTGGTGTTTGGAAGAACAGATCCCTTTCCTTTTGAAAAAAGAAAATCACTGCTGTTACAGGCTGTACTGTTGCACGTTATGAAGGTAATGTGTGCGTGCGGCTGTGAGCTTCAGAAACAGAATTTTGACCCTCTCTTCAGGCACAATGGCCAGCACCCTGGCAGCTCACTGAGCGCTCCGACTCTGTTACCTAATCTCCAGCTGTGGGCCCTGTTTCGTGCCAAGTCTCCTTTGGCTCTGTCTAGTAATAATAGTTTCTGGAGTCCGGCCAGGGACTCCTGCCAGTTCCAGTCACACTCTGCTAATGCAAGAGGCAGAGTTTATTAATTCATCGCCAAGGCCCATTGTCTGGGACACTGCCTGGCTGTTTATTTACTCCAATATGGGCCGCATTTATGCAGAAACAGCAAGCAAGGGGACACTCTGTTGAAGAGACGTGGGACCTTCTGCAGAGCTATAGAAAACATTCAGAAAAGAGGTCCACTTCACAAGAGCCTGCTTTTAGTGAACCATAGGGGGAAAGAGTAATAATCTCCCATCATATCCTCATCCCAAAGTGCCTTTGTTTTCTTTCAAGAGCAACACACACACACACACACACACACACACACACACACACTAATGACCAGCATCAGTAGAAAGCAGAGAGTCGGTTTGAGAATAAAAGAAGGAAAAGCTGAAGACCAGGGTTGTTTGGGAAATCTTTAACTCACTCCAGAAATATCAGGTCAACTTAACATCAAGTGGCATGATACCACTTTAAACAGGCATGGCTTTCCCCAAAGAATTCTGGGACCTGTAGCTTGTTAAGGGTTCTGGGAGTTGTTAAAAGAGACCCCTATTCCTTTCTTAAAGCTACAATTTCCAATGTTGCCTATGAAGAGGGATTAATTGTTAAAGCACTCTGAAAACTGTAGCTCCACGCTGTACCCAATGCTTTTTTCTGGGGGTACCCAAGGGTACACAGTACTGACACTCCCCCCCCCCATGTTAAAAGTGTGGCACTTACTGTAACAACTTCAAATGCCACACCTGTTCAACAAAGTGCATTCTGGTAATTTAATCAGGCTTTTTTTTTTTTTTTTTTAAATCACCCTTAATTGAATTCATGTAAACAAATTGTCAGGGGGGTGGGGAGTGGGATGCGGTTTGCAGAATCTGTGTCAACTCTGTTTGCCGTTGTTTAGGTCAGTTTGCGTCTGATTCTTTTCTTGCTATTGTAACCTAGTTTTGTGTTTAATTTCCTGTGTTCGTAATTCCAGACACAGACTTCCAGTATTGCGTGTGAGCTGGTTGGTGTTTTTTTGTGTGTTTTTTTAAATGAGCTTTCTGTGGCTTGAAGCTACGAGGATTTAAAAATAGCTCTTATCACTAGGCTCTTCCTGCTCACAAAGAGACTGCAAGGAAGAGCCGCAGGATGTGCACCTTGCACAATAAGGAGCAGGAAGTGGGTTGTGATGGCAGCAGAAGGTCCAGGTTGCTCAAAGTATCTTTCCTTATCTCTGTCCCTTCCTGAGAGCATGGCTAGGTGTATGGGTATTAAGGGCGCCACCAGACTGCACGCGGCAGCAGATAAACTGGGCAAAATGAAATTGCAGAAATTGGAGCACACACAACTCCAGTGTAAATGCAGGAGGCTCTTCTATAAAGCATAACTGAAGTTGCACTAACAGAACAGGAGTTGGGAAGACACACTATTCAGTGGAGACATGGGAAACGGATGGGGAGCTCACCAGTAGATAGGGTGGCTGTGCCTCCTACTTTACAGAGGACAGTCCTCAATTTGCAGGGTTGTCTGGTCAAAGTCCAGTTGCATCTTCTACAACATTGAAAAGGATCTTGTCTTAAGAACATAAGAAGAGTTTTGATGGAACAGACCAAAGATCTATC
Organism: Lacerta agilis; assembly: GCF_009819535.1. Lineage (NCBI taxonomy): Eukaryota > Metazoa > Chordata > Lepidosauria > Squamata > Lacertidae > Lacerta > Lacerta agilis. The sequence goes on from NC_046312.1 coordinate 39,988,413, forward strand.
CAGTCCAGCATGTGAGTGAACCCCATTGACATGTACAGAATTGTGCCGTTAGTGTGATTGCTGACTGGAAAAAAACCTTGGTCGGAAATATGATGGATATTTAATGTCACCTGCCACTTTCTACTTTCCCAGAGATACCGTATTGTTCTGAAACTTTTATTTGGTGTATTAGCATTTCGTTTCATCAGCACTTTTTGACATTTCTCTGCTCACGCCCTTTCCAGAGCCTTTGACAAACTATGTCAAAACAAAACAAAAAGTGCACGTTCCTTCCTATAAAGATTATGGGGCATTGCAAGCATTCTGACCAAATGCAGGGAAAGAATTGAGTGCACCAGAGAAGGCTGAATAACAGGTGGTGGAATGAACAGTTGATATGGGACTTCTTAGACTAAGCTCAGGCCAAGCATCTCACTGGGGTTCCTTTAAACCATCAGAAGAGGTGTGAAATGTCTTCTGCTTTCTTGTTTGGTGTGCAGAAGCCTGTAGTTACTGGAACTGAAACCTGGATTTTGTTGGTGTCCTTCTGGTGCAAAGATTGGAAACATGCCTTGCCCTTGTGCCCCTTCAGTGCAAAAAGAATTGAAGTATCCAGCGGCGGAGGAAGCCTCTTCACCGCCCGGGGTGGTGGTGTGGAGGCACCCCCCCCCCCAGGGCCAGGGCGTCACAGCGTGTGTGTCATGATGCCACAACGCGTCGGATGCACTGCGCATGCCCGGAATTTCTGGGCATGCGTAGTGGATCCGGCCGGCGCAGCTGCAAGCCGGCGAGCAAGCAGTGGGTCAGGCAGCCCCACGACCCGCCGCTCGCTTGCTGCAGGAGCAGCAGCGCCGGGTCAGGCAGCCCCATCCGTAAAGAAGCACGGACAGGGTGCCGGGCGGCAGGGGAGGGGCTGGGGAGTGTCACCCCCCCTCTCCTGGAACCGGGGGCGGAGCGCCCCCTACGCCCCGCCCTTCCTACGCCACTGGAAGTATGTTATAGAGTCATATGGCTATGTGGTTTAAAAGATGGTGCTCTGAGGATAAAGATTCCATTCTGAAAGGGGGATATGGACCGTCACAACCCCCTGTTGACGTGCTCAGAGACGTGGGTCACTTCCAGATGACCTGTTTATTGAGCATTCATCCTGTTTGCAAGGAGATTAGACAACACCAGCTATTTATCTAACATTATTCCTGATTTGCTTGCAGGGAAGTTAGATGGCATTGCGCTGAGGAAATGTTATCTCACATTTCCCAGTACATTTTGTCATCACTTTCCTTATTTGCAAAATGTCTTCTTTTTTTTAGGGGGAAGGAGGGGGAAGCAGGTTTGATGTGCAAGAGCTCCAAATCAACTTTTTTTATATCTATCAAAATGTATATACTGCAACAACCTTTAAGCAGTTTACAAAGATATGTAACATTAAAATCATCATTAAAAAACAGGTATTTAAAAGCATTCAAAGGATGATTAAAATAGCTATAAAGAGTTGAAACACATGTAACTTTTATATGTTTGAATAGGCTTACCCAAACTAAAAATGTTTAAGTAGATGCTGAAATTTTAATTGCACAAACTGAATTGGCTGGTGTGTGATTGAATCAAACAACGACAATCTGAAAGCACCCCCCAAAGCTTTGAGTGGATTGGACTATAATCCTAAACTTACTACTGTATTCAGTAAATGTGCATAGGATTGCTGTATAAATCTTTTTAAAATGACTAGGTTTTCTCTGTTGATAAAAGTTTGATCTCAGTATTCTGTCCCATTTTAGCAGCACCAAAAACAGTAACCAGGATGTAGACAGATGAAGTCTGGATTCTCAGTGGTTGGAAAGAACAAGAGTAGGGAGAGGCTTAGCCTTCACCCATAGTTAGAACCTAGGGACATCAGAACACAAGAAGAACCTTCTGGATCAGGCCAGTGATCTATATCCTGTTCTCACCGTGGCCACCCAGATGCCTTAAGCACAAGAGCACTCATCTCTTCTGTGATTTCCAGCAACTGGGATTCAGAACCATTACTGCCTCTCACTGGAGGCAGAACATATCCATCATCACTAGGAGCCTTATCCTCCATGAATTTATATGATCCACTTTTAAAGACATCCAAGTTGGTGGTGATCACTGCCTCCTGTGGGAACAAGCGCCATAATTCAACTAGGCACTGCATGAACTAGTGTCTCTGAGAGTATGGTTGTTATTCAGGCCTGTGGAGAAAAGTAAAGATAGAGATCTTTTTGGAAATACTACTGCAAGGAAGGTAGTCACCCACCCTGACAGTGGGTGACTCAGCCCTCACTGGCAGGAATCCCCTTGCAAGGCACAAGCCTTCTTTCCGCTCAAACGCCAGTCATAATAATGGTGGCTATTTTGCTCATACTTAACATTTTGGAGTGCCTCTTATGTTCACTGCCTTTCGTAAGAGAGAACTGAAATGCTGGATTGGGAGAATGGAAAGATTCAATAACAATCTTTCCATTCTCCAAATCCAACTTTCTAGTCCTTGAAGGATTGCAAACTTCACTGATGTGACTGGGAATTGTAGCAGGATTCCCTCCTCGATCTTTTAAACTGGCACATACTCTCTTGCTATTTAGCATAGGTAAATGCTGGCTCAAACTGAATAAAATATTATATCTGGGGTTGATTTCAGGGAAGCTCTTCTGTCTTCCTGTGGTTGACAGATCAAACCTTCAGAAATGAAAAATAGTCAGCAGCTGTAGATTTACCAAAGAAACTGGAAGAAATACAACCTAATGACACAATATATTAATCATATTTGGGACTTAAAAAAAATTATGCAGTGTGTGTGTGTGTGAGTTAGAGAGAGAGTGTGTATTTTGGGAGTTGTCTTCAGGAGCACAACATTCAGCAGTATTTGGGCTTGTCCTACGTCCCTAGTATTGGTAAAAATAACTTCTTTCTCTAAAGTTAATTACAACACAGGGGAGTGATTCTTATCAATAATATGGATGAGGAGGACAACTGCTATTGCCCATGTCTCATGTTTAATTTTTTTTCAACCCATGACGTGATTACTAATCACATCATTAACATATAGCTAGGTCCATAGAGGACTTGTTTCCCTCCACTGGAATATTTGGCCAGACAAAATCTAGTGCAGCATCCTTAACCCACCCAGTGGCCATCTCCATGCCAAGGAGACCCAGGTGGCGCTGTGGGTTAAACCACAGAGTCTAGGGCTTGCTGATCAGAAGGTCGGCGGTTCGAATCCCTGCCACAGGGTGAGCTCCTGTTGCTCGGTCCCAGCTCCTGCCCACCTAGCAGTTCGAAAGCACGTCAAAGTGCAAGTAGATAAATAGGGACCGCTCCAGCGGGAAGGTAAACGGCGTTTCCGTGTGCTGCTCTGGTTCGCCAGAAGCAGCTTTGTCATGCTGGCCACATGACCCGGAAGCTGTCTCTGGACAAACGCCGGCTCCCTTGGCCTATAGAGCGAGATGAGCGCCGCAACCCCAGAGTCGGACACGACTGGACCTGATGGTCAGGGGTCCCTTTACCTTACCTTTATAGAGGACTTGTTTCCCTCCACTGGAATATTTGGCCAGACAAAATCTAGTGCAGCATCCTTAACCCACCCAGTGGCCATCTCCATGCCTTGATAGGAAGCCCATCTGTGGGACATGAGCACGACAGCCCTCTCCCCCTATTCCCCCCCAGTGACTGGCATTTGGAGGCAAAGTGTTTCAGATGCTGGGGGCAGTATAGGGCAGGGGCAAAACTAGACTTTATTTCACTCAGGTCAAAGACCAAGTTTGGCACTCCTCCCCATGTGCATTTGCGCGCGCACACACACACACACAGGCTGGGAGCCTCAATGGCACCCCCCTGGAGCCAGTAAAAAGCCTGGCTAGCCCCACCTCCCACCCTGCCATAGCTATGGCTCTGGTATATCGCCATCATGAGCCATAGTCACTGACAGCCTTATCCCCCCATTAATGCAAGCCACCTTTTAATCAGTGTAAATAACTGGTCAGGCATTTGCTTGAGCACACAGCATTTAAAAACAGGGGCAGGAAGATGCACACAAGCCCTGCCTACACTGTGTGCATTGCCTCCTGGTCAGCCCATGACCTTCCAGTGCTGAGGGCGGAAGGTCTGCTAAGGGCTTTTTCTCCTGTTTGCTTGAGTGTGAGTACATCCCTCAGCTTGATGGGTGGGGGGCAGGCTGATAGAATATGCTCCCCAATAACCCAGACATTTCATGTAAGTGCCTCCCGCAGACCTTTTGTGCTCAAGACCTGAAGCTCAGACCAATGAATGTGGCGATGGACATGCTCAGGGGCACTGGAATTGTCTCAGCTAGCTCCGTGATCCTTCTGGTTGCCCTTTTCTGCTGTGGTCTCTGAGCAGGCAGACTGTATGCAGCAGGCAGTCTGTTAGGATATTGACAATGATGTTATCCTAAAGAAGGAAATTGGGCTGTACCAGAATTCCCTGAAACAGCCTGAGCTAACAAGTGCAGGTGAATCCAAGAAGCATAACCACCTTGCTCCAAAGGCAGTCCTGTTCTTGAGCTCCAGCTGACTGGGGAAACAGGGTTACAATGGCAGGTGGGGATATGACCCAGCCATTCCTCTGGGTCATACATTGATCTGATTTAAAAGGTTGCTTGTTCCTTTTGTTAGGCAGGTTATTCTTAAGAACCCAGAATGACTGGTTGATGGGAGCTAATGGCTACTTGTGAAACTTTCTGCATATGAATGAGAAACCCATCAAAGCTTGAGGTAAGATATTGTGTTTGTTTTTGTGTAGTGCAGTTTGCTCTGGTCCATGGGGTCACGAAGAACAACAACAACAACAACAACAACAACAACAACAACAACAACAACAACAACAACAGGTGCAGTTTGCAAGAAGCAGGAGGAGAGTGAGAGCAGGTGGGTGAAGTGGTACAGTTCCTGCACAGCATGTAGGAAAGCATGTGATTTATGCTCTGCTTGTATATATTTTTTTAGAAAGAAATGTTGCCTAAATGGCTTAAGCATTCTATCTAGTCTTCTCCCATCCAGCTCCAAGAACTCACTGCTAGTGAGAATAGCGAGGGTGCATCTATCAACACAATTCCAATTTTAATGAAGGAAAAGCCTGGCCTGCAAGTAGAAAAAATTATACAGAAAGTTAGATAATATTGCCCATTAGAAAACTGATTTTTAAATATATATCCATATGACAAGCATTTCCATATTAATGCAGCATATTGTTTGATTTTTAACACAATATGGGATATCTTAAAATTTCACCAAAAAGAAGGTCTTATGCTCTTGTCTTTTTCTCCAGCTAATATCTGGTCCTGCTTTCTGTTTTTCCTTTCATTCAAGCAGTGGTTCCCAAATTTAAAGCACGGCATTTCAGGACCCTGCCAGATTGTCTAAGTTTTCTTAAATTCTCATTTCCTCTGGGCACTTGCTTCTTGCTTATAGTTACACTAACCGGTGGAGGGGGGAGGGAGGGAGGGAGAAGATTTCCAGATTGAAATTTCCACTCTGTAATCTTCACTTTTAATATTGTTTTATTCTCATGTTTCTGCGAGCTGCACGTGTACCTGCTTGGGCTTGAAAATGTCAATTCACTTCAAAGCCTGATCCGTATTGGTCTCTTCTTCTGAAAATTTCCCTCGCTGTGCAGAGGCTTACATTTCTCTTTGTTGGTTTTTGCTGTTTATTTTGGTATTACGTGTTCTGTAGGCTTCCTAGGGTGCACCTCCTGCTCTGAAACTCCTCCATCTGTTGTTTGCAGCATTCTCTTTCTCCACAGAGTTCCTTCACTTCCCATAGTGGGGTTTGCCTGTTGTCAAGAATGGGATGAATCCAGACTGTTAGTTGCACTTAGTTCCCATAGACATCAGCGAGATCAACTTCATGAGAAATGTGTCCAATTGAGTAGCAGTTACAACAAACACTAGTTTTCTTCTGGAGTCCTCTTAGCCAGCCAGGCTCCACCCTCTCACATGAGCAGAAGGCAGGAATCAAGAGGGGCATCTGGCAGGAAGAGGGGGAGTAGGGAGAGGTACTGGTACAGTGGTACCTCAGGTTACAGATGCTTCAGGTTACAGACGCTTCAGGTTACAGACTCCGCTAACCCAGAAATAGTACCTTGAGTTAAGAACTTTGCTTCAAGATGAGAACGGAAATCGGGTGGCGGTGGCGTGGTGGCAGCGGGAGGCCCCATTAGCTAAAGTGGTATCTCAGGTTAAGAACAGTTTCAGGTTAAGAATGGACCTCCAGAACGAATTAAGTTCTTAACCCGAGGTACCACTGTACAGTCAAATATTGGTTCTCAAACAGCTCCGTTTTCAAATGTTTCAGTTCCCGAATGCCGAGAACCCGGAAGTAAATGCTCCGGTTTTCAAACATTCCTCGGAACTCAAATGTCTGACACGGCTTCCGCTTGAGTGCAAGAAGCTCCCATTCGGAAGCTGCGCCTCGGTTGTCAAACATTTCGGAAGTCAGATGGTCTTCCAGAACGGATTACGTTTGACAACCGAGGTTTGACTGTACTGGTTAACATGAGGCCCACTATCCCACTTCCAAAAGCAGCTCCCTCAAAGAGGCTGTTGTCTCTGGAAGGCATTTTCATCAGGACTAGGCCCAACTGAGCCTATAAAGTAGCGATTGTCAAGGGGTGCGTCAGGAGATGATGGCAAGTGTGGCAGGAAGATACAAGGACAATCAGAAATGTTTGAACATTTGGGTATAGTATAGTATCAACACTGGAGGTGTGTGTGTGGCGGGGGAATATACAACCTGAAACAGTATCCACACCTCTCTTCAAGAGCCAGTGTGGTGTAGTAGTTAAGAGTGGTAGACTCGTAATCTGGTGAACCGGGTTTGCGTCTCCGCTCCTCCACATGTAGCTGCTGGGTGACCTTGGGCTAGTCACACTTCTTTGAAGTCTCTCAGCCCCACTCACCTCACAGAGTGTTTGTTGTGTGGGAGGAAGGGAAAGGAGAATGTTAGCCGCTTTGAGACTCCGGATAGTGATAAAGCAAGATATCAAATCCAAACTCTTCAAGAGCATTGCCTATTCTTCTACAGTTCTGCACAACATGTTGTTATGAACTCCTTGAGTTGATGAGATGAGACTTTGTCTCAAATTAGACCTATTATAAATGAGATTAGCTGGCAAAAGCAAGCTCACACCTCTCATTGAGTTTGTATACATACTTAAGGTACATATGTGAGAAGCTCTTTTATAATTATATTTTGGGAATGATTTATATTCTTATGTAGCTGCACTGCTTTATGATTTCTGGATGACCATGATCATATTATAAAGTAGTTGTGTTCTTTTGTTATAAATCAGGCATGGCTAGGAGTTGTTTTCTTTTTGTTTTCAAATAAGCAAATTTTTATTCTGGAAAGTTTGGCTGAGAGAAAAAATGTGTGAGAACCACTGCTAGCATAGACCATCAGTCTTAGTGGCTGAAGGTGTTCAGGAGACACACACACGCCCCAAAGCCAGTCCATCTGCACTGATGCTAAAGAAGGGAGGGTCTGCCTGGGACAGTGGAGTCAACCCCAAAGGGGTGACACCAGAGCCTTTTGTCTCTTTGGGCTGCATCTTTGGGATGTGCTCATGTTGACTATTGTCTCACTATAGTGAACCAAAACTCATTAAATCTACTCTTCATGTAGGCCAGCCCAACACATTTTAGCACCTGAGGCAGGGCCCAAAATGACATCCCCCTCCCCACCAGGAAAGAAGTTGTGATGGAAGAGCTACATCAAGAATGAGGGAGGAAGAAACATCAACATAGTGATCTTCTACTGTGTTGGATCCTACCACCTGTGGCAGTTGCCTCACTTTGACTCATAGGTGGGCTGGCCCTTAATACACTGGGGTCTGCTGGCCCTGTGGATGTTGCCACCTGAGGCAGTTGCCTCAAAGGTGGGCTGGCCCTGCTGTTCGTGGTTTGTCAGTCACTTCAAAATATGAAATAATAAAATTTGAGGATCACTCCAAAATCCACTGTTTGGAAGCCAACGGTTTCCCTTTGCAAGACCACCAGTGTCCACTGTCTTGCTGGTATTGTTTCCTTCAACTCTCTGAAGCCTCAAACTCCCCTTCCATTATTGCCATTTCCCTAATTCTTGTTATCAGATTCAAGATTCTGCAGGACCTCAAGTCTAGCAAGCAGAACAGATGCATGCAGTATTTGGCTGTATTGTGCTCATTCTGAAAAAGAATCAAACCCCACCCCCAAATCATCCTGAATAGACAGTTGATGTTCTTTTCCTCCCACATGCAGTTCTATCCCAGCTTCATAGTGCACTTGAAAAAGCTGATCCCAAGAGAACCTATGAGAGTCCATTGAGAAGGGGAGTCTTCATAGGCTGTTGACAGGAGTAAAAGGCTTCTTGGTAACAACGCTGAAGAGGAGCCCTCTTAATCTCCTAGCTCTTAATAGAGATAGACGGTTTCCATGAGGCTCAAGGTTTTTGAGGGGGAGAAGAAGAGGCTTCTTATGCAGTTCATGGGAGTTTGGCCTCAGTAAGGTTTCCTCATACTCTCCGGACAGAGTCTTGGCAGTTTTTCAGGGAATGGAAAACACACGGAAGGTTCAGCGAAAGCAGAACATAGGAAAATGGATTGCGGTGCAGCGAGTACATTAATATAAAGCAATAGTAATAAATTTTGCAATGTTTGCTTCTTCCTGTTATGGGCCCACAATTTCAGCACGTTACTCGCCACCATTCCATGCCTGCTTGGCAACCCCATGGATACATTGGGTGACGTAAGGCTGCAAGCCTAAACACACTTCCTGTCAGCCCTATTAAACATTAAGGGCTTCTGATTCGTGAGTCTTTTCCCCCCCCTAATAAAGTTGCCTCCACCCTTACCTGAGTGTATGTACCCTCTCTCTGAGGATCCAGAGCTCTTCCAAACCTCCCCATCCCTTTTTTTTCTTACCAACAGCTGAACAAGTGCTGAGGATATGGGGAGGAAAACGGACCTTAATCTTCACAGACAGCAGTGGAAAATGCAGATCCTTCATGCAAATCTGAAAGGCATCCAAAATAAACATATATGATCTGGAATAATTATGGCTGTACATCTCAAAGTTTATATGTGAACTGGTGCCAAAAGCTGATCCTTTACAACTGTGAAATACATACCCTGATGAACCGATAAGTGAGGTGTAAGGGCATCTGCTTGTACACTAGGCAAAAAGACTGCAGCAGAAATAAAGGGGCTATAAGCACAAAGGTCTCCATGCCTGATGAATATCCACATTTACTGTGGTACCATTTGGCTGTGGTTGTAGCAAAATCTCTCTTCTATTGTAACTGCAACCTTCTTTTTTCTTGTTCTCACTCCAAATGCATATTCAGGATTATATATACCCTGTGCTGAAATAATGTAAACTTCTGAGTCAAGGAAAGCTTCTCCACTATTAATTTTTCCAAACTGAAATGCACTTTTTAGGTGGGTGGGCTCACATTATTTTTTCATAGTATAAGGAATAAAGTTATTTTTCACAAGAAAATACAACTCTGATTTCACTAGCCATTTGATCATAAGTATCTGGTGGATAAGTGTCTCTGCTACTGCTATCTTCCAAGGCTTCCTGTAGCAACAATTGATGGAGAACTCTTCTGCGATCAGCGTTATAATTTGCAGGTATCGGTGTCTGCAGTAAGGGGCTGGAAATGGGTCTTCTGTTGTCTTTGAAGAGTAAAAAAGTATAATGAGGTTATTTTGCGACTGAACTGCTTGCCATTGATAGTTCTGTATTGTAAACATTCTTAATTTTTGTAAAAAACAAAACAAAAAACCCCACAACACGACAGAGGGTGATTCCAGATGGGTGTTTATTGTCAGACTAGTTCTTCTCATGTATACAAGATTTTTGCAGTGCCTGTGCATCATTGTTATCAAAATGCCAGATGATATATATATATTTAATTTATATAATCTGAATTTACCCCTTCTGGGCAAAAACTGTTAAGTTAAAAAAAGTGTTGCCAAATAACAACAACAACAAAATGTTGCCAACACCCTATCTGCAATATCTGAACAATCCATTTAAAATAAGCTCCTATCTGGAAACACCTGGGAATTGGATGTATAAGGTATGTAGCTGAATAGAGCACTTTTCCACACTAGGGGTTGTAGCTCATATTAGTCATGTCCGTTCATGAGTTACTAAAAGTTACTAACTTGGTGTGGCGTTTGCCCATTATTGGGGAATATATGACTGTGCAGGAGTGGGAAAAGGGTTAATTGGCTGACCATAGGCTGACCAATGAAAAGCCGGAGGAGGAGCTTAGGGGTTTTGAAATCCAGCATGGAAGGGGGGAGTTAGGCAGTTGGTGGAGAGTTGGTTGAAGCAGTTGGTTGGGGCAGTTGGTTGGTGGTGGTTGGTGATTGTGAGGGGTTGTGGAGAAGTAGAAAAGTGAGAATAGGGTTCAGACAGGGCTGAGATAGGGATGAACATGTACCAGTGTAACTAATACCTTAATCTTGTTGACATTTAAAATAAACACTTGTTTCTTTGTTCAACTCAAACCCTGACTGTGACAGTGATTTACCAGGGGGGATCCTGGTTGGTGGCAGCATAGCGCTGTGGTGGCACAGGGATCAATAGACTGTGAAAGGTCCGGGGACCCTGTGTGATCGCCACACTTGGGTCCATCAATTTCAATGGCTTACTGTGCGTTAAACTTTATTGGATACAAACCTAGGTGTTTAGAATGGAATTGCCAAACATAGTCTACAAATCAATTTTTTGCAAGGCATCAGTACAACACCATTATCCAATCATTCCTGTCTTGTATTTTCCCTGTGATCCTTCTGTCCGCTCGCCCCTGCCAAACCTCAGAAAATTTGACATTTCTCAGAAGAAAAAGAGACTAATAGTCTTCAGAGATTACATATTCCTTTAGTCTTTTTTAAAGGGGAGGGGTTTCAAAGCGGGCTGTAATGTACCAGGCAAGCACAGCACGACGTCAATGGGCACCAAGCAGAATGTCAGCAGACTGATTTTCTCCTACTCTCTTAACATTAAAACTTGGAGACATCCAATGAATCTGAATGTTGGAAGATTCTGGAGAGATAAAAGAAAGTACTTCTCCACACAGGGAATAAACCATGGAATTTGCTGCTACAGGATAGGTTTGCCATACGTCTGGAATTTCCCGGACACAGCCAGGATTCGGCTATCGGAAACAGCGACCAGGTGGCAATCACCGTAATGTCCAGGAAAATCCAGACATATGGGAACCCATGTCGGAAGTGCAGATTTTGGCAAATTTCCTTTTAAAAAGCTCAATTTTTAAAAATTTCCTTTTTAAAAAGCTCAAAAACTGTATATATTTATATATATATAAATATATATATATTGCCAAAAAAAAAACAACCCCAAACCCCAACGTTATCAACAACTTTTGTGTCCAGATTTTCACTTTTTGAAATATATGGCAACCCTACTACAAGAGGCAGTAATGGCTACCAACCTGGATGCCTTTGAAAGATTAGAAAAATTCAAGGAGGACAAGGCTGTCAATGGCTACTAGCCCAGATGTCTATGTCCAACTTCCACTGTTTGAGACAGTGTGCTTCTGAATACCAGTTGCTGGAAACTGCAAGAGAGGAGAGTGTGCCGTTGCACTCAGGTGCTGCTCACAGGCTTCCTATAGGCATTTGGTTGACCACTGTGAGAACAAAGTGTTGGAGAAGATGGGCCACTGGTCTGATTCAGTAGGCTCTTTTAACATTTTTATGTCAAAAGGGCACAGGGAAAGAGCTTGTGGGATCCAACGTGTCAAAGTCCTCCAAGAGTAATTCTGGGAGGACAAAGCGGGTAGTTCATCCAGCGTTGTTTCTGGGATTGTGAAACAGCAAAGAGAAACTAGATTTCTGCAAAGGAAGGGGAAATTGATGCATAAAATACACAGTTTAAATTAATAACCAAGCTACATAAATGCATGTGCCCCTCCATGATCTCTGGTAAGTGTACAGGAAAATGCTGAACCTGCAATATAGCTGCTTAATCAGTACCTGGCAAGGTGAAGAAGGGCTGCACGGTGCCAGGGAATTAAACGGCTGCCAGCACAGGAAACAAGGCCCTTGAAATCAAGCCCACATCTCAGAACTTGTGTTATGATTTGCAAAGGACACTTCATGTATTACACATGCAGCGTCACAGGCACTACCAAAACACGGGATTCACGTACAGATGTTTGGGCGAGAGCCTGCTTAATACATGTTACATGGCCTCCTCCCATTCAGGTTCTTCCCCGCTTTGCATGTTCTGCTATCAATTTTGGATTCTTTTGCATGAAACTCACTGCATATATCCTCTCACTTGGCAAAATGTATTGATAATATTAATATCAATAATGCTCATGGGGCTAATTCAGTTAGACACTTCTCCTTTGTCAGCTCACCAGGCAAAGAAAAACCTTAAGCCTGCCTGTGCGCAGTGTACCAAAATAAGCTGGGGAAGCTTTCTTACCACCCAGAGGTGAGTATGATTGCCTGCTAATGCACACAGAGCACACTGCAGCAAAAGCCACAGCTAGATGTGCTGGGAGAAAAGTTGACAACTGAGCTGATGGTTGCTGCCACTCTGTGCATGCATGCTCACATGGACCTGTACCTTGCAGTCCAGTTTCCTCAGTGACCCCACTAGTCCCCAGCATATCGGAGAATTCCATCCAGCCATTCACGTTTCAGAAGGCCTCATTCTCTGAACTCAGAGAACTAGTATCCAGTGATATTTTTCTAGAAAAAGAGGTGCCAGAACTCACCATGAATGCCTCCCTCATTCTCTTAAAATGGCAGTGGTGCCCACCTGACAGATGCCAGAACTGAGTTCTGGTGAGTTGTGGCTGAAAAAAGCCCTGTATGTATCTCAAGCCAGCTTCTCCTGAGTAAGCACAGTAAAACATAGGAGACCTAAAGTGTACAGTGGAACCTCGGCTGTCGAACGTAATCTGTTCCGGAAGACCATTCGACTTCCGAAACATTCGACAACCGAGGAGCAATGGGCAGTTGGATAATTCAATTGAAAAAAATTGAGAAATGCACTTTGGCCTTACTAGAAAAATTAACCAATAAACTGAAACTGACACGGGGACAAATAGAAGAAGATGCCTTCACCCAGGTATGGCTCCCCTTTATCACATACACAGCCCAACAAAACAACGACAAGAATCCATCAACAGCAGACGAATCAATACGACTAACCTGATCCAAAACACCCACCCACCCCACTCACACATGAAAACAAAGTTCACCACAGCCGATCACAAACAAACAACCACACCCTAGGCCAACCCCAACCTCTTTCACCACCAAAGGAACACAAGCAAATAACAAAGAGAACCTGCACAAGCAATGCTGACACAAAACCCCACACATACATTAAGTAAAATAGAAACATTGCCACCCAACCCCAACCCCAACCCCACTCACCATTCCCCCCCTCCATCTCTTCCCCCCTTTTCTTCCTAATGTAACAATAATGTCTCAACAAATGAAACTGATCTGTAGAAAATGTAACTTGAAAAGAGACATTGCACATACCTTTGGAAACCAAGAAATCTTTAATAAAAATACATTAAAAAACGAAAAAGAAATGCACCTCGGAAACTATTCAACTTCCAAGGCGTGTTTGAAAATGGAAACAATTCTGGGTTTTCAGCGTTTGAAAACCCAAACATTCAGCTTCCGAGATGCTCGAAAACCAAGGTTCCACTGTATTTCTGTTGGAACATATGGACAGATTTGATCCTGCTTGCTTGTTCTGGGGCACAAGATGAAGCATTGTTTGGTTTTATTCCAGATCTCTGCTCCTGTTCATTTGTGAGATCATTTGCTGCCAAGAAATTACTTATTTCATGCTTTCATAATTCATATCACTAAATGTCATATTATTACAAATAGCATAGGTATGAATTCTGTCCAGTGAGAAGTTTGCTGCTTATGTGTTTGGGTGGTGGCGGCAGTATGGCTAGGGATAGAGGTAGAGTTTTAACTAACACACTATTATTACCTCAATGACATGTTGCAGAATACACCTGCGAACACCCCCAACCAGCCTGGAGGGGCCCTTTCACTATCAAAAAATCGTAAAATGCAAAAATAGGAAGAGCCATTTAACAGGGGCAGATGCAAAAGAAATAAAAATAGATACAATTAGAGTGTGTGACTCTTGAGTCAATGGTTCCTTCTTGTTTCTCACACAATTCCCCCCACCCCAACCTTTAAAAGCCATTAAGCTGTGCAGAAGTAAAATTGGTTGCCTGTGTACTGAAACACTCAAGAAAAGAGAGGAAAGGAAACCCCCCTCTTTTTTGTGTTTCTTGGTGGGTGCGGTCTTCAGTTTCTACTTGACCTATTTACTGAAAGCCAATTATATCTGCTCAATGTGGGTTTGTTGTGCGTTCTCTCTCTCTCTCTCTCTCTCTCTCTCTCTCTCTCTCTCTCACACACACACACACACACACAGGGTTTGAGTGTCAGCTGCAAATGAGGTCTCTCCAGCAACAGAAGGATGGGATTCTTTTGGATTCTCTTAAGGTTAGAGTGAAAGCATGTGACAGCGAGGGGCAGCGGACACAGAAGCTTTTGTATACCTCAAGAATCCCGAGGCAAAATTGGGCGAGGCAGAAAATACAGACAGATCTCTGTTGGTAGACAAGGGGGTGATAAGACTGAAAAATTGAAGATAAAATCAGAGTTTTACAGTGCCTTCACAAGAGAAACCTATATTAGCCTTGGCTATATTTTAATGAAGAAGATATTTAAATTAAAACACAGAAGGCCCATTCTCCCACCCATTTTGTAGGCAGTAATTTGTCAAGGAGAGAGGTCACTGGAGGGAAAGCTGAAAAATCATGTTGCATGTTTTCCTCGCTGCTTTCATTCCAAGTGGAGAAAAAAAATTCAGGGAAGAATGCCTGGCAGCTTTCAAAGGACATATTGGTTTCTGAATAGCCATGGCTACAACGATCACCTGCAAATCATTTGAACCTTGTGGGTGCCCAAACAGTAACAGTAGGATTGCCTCCAGTGTGATTCATTCCCTCCATCATTTGGTACTTCAAGAACAATCCTATGTTGGGCTCCCAATGCTCACCAGTCCCAGCCAGCATAGCCAGTGGTCAGAGATGACGGGAGTTGAGAGTCCAACAGCATTTGAAGGACCACAGTTTCCTCACCTTTCCTATACATACTTATAGTACATGCATTGAACTGCATCAAGTTGCTCTTTTGTAACAAACACCAACAGACGGATTCAACTAAGTAGGTGCACTAGCAGGAGCAATGGGACTTCCTCCTTCTTCCTACGGGACCACCACTCAGCTCAGGGAGGCAGGGAATCCCCAGAAGAGTGCATGGGGGAAGGAGAGAGGAGACAGTTTTGTCACACGTGCTGGAAAAGCATGCTGTTGCGTTCCTCCCAAGGCATTTAGTGGGTTCTTAGTGTGGCTTGAATTTATGTCAGATACAGTCTAATCTGGAAACTAGTGTGCATCACATATACAGTATATATATACTGAATATACACATATACCTTGCTTCTCAAACTTAATCCATTCCGGGAGTCCATTCGACTCCCGAAACCATTCAAAAACCAAATTGCAGCTTCCGATTGGCTGCAGGAGCTTCCTGCACTCAAGCGGAAGCCATGTAGGACGTTCGGCTTCCAAAAAAACATTTGCAAACTGGAACACTTACTTCTGGGTTTGCGGTGTCCAGGAGCCGATTTGTTTGACAACTAAGCTGTTCGAGAACCAAGGTACCACTGTATTACTAAAACTTAGGGTAAACATTTTTGTTCTTTTTACACAGGGTGATGTGTACTATTTTTACATAACACAAAATCCTACTAGCTTCATGTCCTAGATAAAATAAAAGCACAAGGTTGAAGCAGCCCTATAAAGCAGCAACGGTTCTGCCATCCCAGGAGGCAAGTGGCTGTTTTTCCAACCTAAATTATAGCAGAAGGGAGAACAGCAACCGATAGTCTGACTGCACTGAATTTTGACATGCGTTCAGGTTTACATTTCGTTAGTATGTGGAGAGGGGACTGGAGCAACCTCTGCTTGAATTTATCCTCTGTTGATTTAAAGAGATCCTATCAAAATAAAAGACTGCATCATTGACATTTTGCCCAGCGATAGCATTGGAGCGCATTAGGAGAGTCCAGGTTTTGCTTATCTGATCATCTCAGGTTCTACGGAGTAATACTTCTCTTTTCAAACCACTTTTCAGTATTCATATGAGCACAACCTGCGATAGCATCTTTATTCTTACAATTGAGTAAAGATGGGCTTGGCCCTTTCATGGCAGAATTGTTTATTATTACAATGCTTGCTCAATGTGCCAGAGTCCCGTTCTGTCTCCAGGGGAAGGACTTGTCATCAATTTTCATTGTATTTTTCTATACCAACACCTGCACACTCAGCTCTTTAAAAACAAAAAAACGCTTCATCAACTATAACTCATGCTAAGATTTTTTTTTTTTAATTTACAGGAGAGTTTGAAAACAACTCAGATTGAATTTCTTGCTGTCTGAATCAATTCCACCTCTTTCTCCTCCTGCAAGCAGGATTACAGTCAGAGCTTTCATTAGGAGCTGAGACAAGGCAGGGGGTTCTGAGCTGAAGGAGCCCTTCTCAGAAAATCCAAGGAGAGATTTCCCCTTCTTCCATAATTTATTTGTTTTTAATGAGTCAGAAGCCAGCTAAAATTAAGCCCCATTCAATCACACTGATTTGAATGTGAGAAATTTAAGCACATGCCTAACCCTCTCATGGAAACAGATGGCACTTCAAATGGTGCTTCCGTTTACCTGGATCGTGCCCTGCTCTCGTTTAGAGTGTTGGCTGCAATTTGTGCATAAGAAATCAAGCTGTTATGGGGTCAATTCATGTTGCCACGGGATCCGGATTTCATGTGGATTTGTCCCTGGTGCACTGATAATGACACTTACAAAAGTCACATGAGATGACTTTCCTTCTAGCATCAGGACTTCAGTACAGTCGTACCTTGGATCCTGAACACCTTGCGAGTCGAACGTTTTGACTCCCAAACACCACAAACCTGGAATTGAGTGTTCTGGTTTGCGAACGTTCTTTGGAACGCAAATGTCCGAAGTGGCTTCCAATTGGCTGCAGGAGCTTCCTGCAGCCAATCGGAAGCCGCGCCTTGGTTCCTGAACATTTTGGAAGTCAAATGGACTTCTGGAACGGATTCCATTCGACTTCCGAGGTACCACTGTAGTTTCTGAAAGGTCAAATGAAATAACCCATCAACTACTTTAAAAGTAATGACACTTTTATTTATTCTAGTTGTATAGTTGAACCAGGAGAGACTGTTTGTGTATTTGAAGTACAGGATGCTGCTGAAACCTACTTGCATTTGCCATTTTCATCAAAGCCAGAAGCAGTACTTCTGTTGTTGAACAAATAACTGGATATAGTTATGGGCTGGTTGGGTCCAGGAAGTAGTAGATGTTTCCGTGAGGGAGTAGTCCTAGCCTCTTTAACAGGGACAGTGATTAGACTGCTCCTGAAGAAACCTAACATAAGAACAGCCCTGCTGGATCAGGTCCATTTGGTCCATCATCCTGTTCTCACAGTGGCCAACCAGCGGTCCATGAGAAGCCCGCAAACTGGCTTCTGATTGTCTTGTCCTCCGTGAATCTGTCCAATCCTCTTTTAAAGGCATCACAGCCTCTTGTGGGAGCAAACTCCAAAGTTTATGCAGTGTTGTCTCTCCCGAATCTTCCAACATTCAGCTTCATTGGAAGTCCACAAGATCTAGTGCAGGAGAGGGTAAAACTCTTCTCTTTCCACTTTCTCCATGCCGTACGCATAATTTTAGACACTTGCCTCATGCTGCCTCTTACTCAACTTTTCTCTAAAGTAACCCCCCCCCCTAGATGCTATAACTTTACTTCATGGGGATATTCTGCATTCCCTTGATCATTTGGGTTGCCCTTTTCTGAACCTTTTCCAGCTTTACAATACCTTTTCTGAGTTCAGGTCACCAGAACTATAGAGTGTATTCCAAATGCAGTCACGCCATAGATTTATATAATGGCATTATGATATCTGCAGTTTTATTTTCAATTTCTTTCCTAATTATCCCTAGCATGGAATTTGTCTTTTTCAGTTGCTACTGTCCTGATCTGGTCACTCACTGGCAGTTCAGACCCCATGAAAATATATGTGAAATAAACTTGGCCACCTCACTAACTCTAGATAGTCTATGAACAAGTTTAAAAGCACAGGTCCCCAAAAGCAATCCTTGGGAGTGGGGACGCCACCTTCTAAAAACTCCTCCATTGGGAGAGCTATCCATTCATTCCTTCTCTCTGCTTCCTGCCACTTAGGTAAAGGTAAAGGGACCCCTGACCATTAGGTCCAGTCGTGTCCGACTCTGGGGTTGCGGTCCTCATCTCACAGGGACCGAGCAACAGGAGCTCACCCCGTTGCGGGGATTCGAACCGCCGACCTTCTGATCAGCAAGCCCTAGGCTCAGTGGTTTAACCCACAGTGCCACCTGCGTCCCTTCCTGCCACTTAACCAGTTCCTAATCCACAAAAGGACTTCTCCTCTTACCCCTTGACTGCAAGCTTGCTCAGGAATCTTTGGAGGCATACCTTGTTAAAAACCTTTTAAAAGTCCAAGAACACTATGTCAACTGGATTGCCTCTACTTGTGTGTGTTACTTCTAGTAAGTTAGTGAGACAGAACTTACCCTTGCAGAAGCCATGCTGCTGCTGCTGCTGCTGCTGCTGCTGCTTCAGCAAGCCTTGTTCTTTTATAGGCTTGGTTATTTTGTTTAACAATACACTCCACCAGTCTTCCCAAACAGTCGTTACATTAACAGGCTTGTAATTTCCAGAAGACCAACCTACCAACCCAGATCACTTAATTGGTGTTACGTTGGCTATCTTTTCTAGATCTTAGGGACAAGTTACCTATTTTTGTTAGCTTATTAACATTTTCACATTTGAGTTCCTTGACAACTCTTGAGTGGATGCCACCCAGTCCCAACAATTTGTTCATATTTATTTCGTCTATTAGGCCTTGAACTTATTGCAAAATTTCAGGTACAAGGACCCACCCTATTTATTAATTATTACTATTATTATAAAGAGAGCTACAAAGAACTCAGCCAGCTTCTCTTCCCCTTGTCCTCCTTCAGCACACCTTTGACTCCCTTGTTATCCAAGGGCCCAACGCCTCCCAAAATGGTCTCCTGCTACTAATGTATTTAAAAGATTTTGTTGGTGGCAGTCTTTATGTTTTTAACAATGTGCTCCTCAAATTCTCTTTTAGCATCCCTTATTGTCAGCTTTTTTTATTGGCCAGAGTTCATGTTCCTCCCCCCTCCCCAAATTTGGACACGACTTACCTCTAAGAGCTTCTTTGATTCTGCTCGTCAAACACACTGGCATCTTCTTGGTCCTGGTGGTAACCTAAACTGGACTTAGAAGATGTCCAACAAGTGTAGGCCAGTCGCTAACATTCCCTTTCCTCGGCAAGGGGCTCAAGGTGGATGTCAGGTACTTGGGAACCCCATGCAAGGGATTTTGACTGGCATAATGATCTCATATGATTGACAGGCCATCCACCTGTCACAGATTTGGTCCATGGGGCTAATACAGATAAGGATCTGGCCCATGGAGCCCAAAAAGGTGCCCCGCCCATGTCTTAATACAAATATTTGATCTCAGAGTTCCTTTTGGCTAATCTCTCAAGTCAATTACTGCAGGACGCTCTATATTGAGCTGTATTTCTAGAAGATTCAGAAACCTGTAGCACTGAATGCCCAGTTGAAAGTGCCACTGATGACCTTCAACACCCTTCAAAGACTTGCAGGGGGAACTATGTACCCTAAGGTTCACTTCCTCCCATATGCATCCCCCCCCATGTCCCCTCCAATCCGTAGGAAAGGTGCTGCTTGCATCTCCCATCTTTTACAGAGGTGAAAACTATAAGAACTCAAGAGCAGCTATTATTAACACACAGAACGAGAGGATTTGATTTAAGCCTTTTATTAAAAATTGTACCAGTTATGGAAAAAAAAAATCCAAGACGAATTTCAAATATATTTAAAAGCACCAAAACAGAGAAAAGCCAGAGCTAAATATATTGCAAAGGTACCAAAAACTAAAAGGGGGGGGGGAGAGAAGGATCTCCTCTAAAGTTGCAGAAGAGTCCTGAAGGCACACAACCAGGATAGACAAAATGCTACATTCTCGCTGGGTCTCTGACCATGGAAAAGGAGGTTCGTGTGCTTCAGGACCAAGTTCGCCAAGGATCTGGCTGGAGAGCCATCCTGCAAGCTGGGAGGATCGAAGGGTAGACAGCATGAGTGAATTATATGCTAAAACTAATTCCAATTTTAGAAAGGTTACCTGCTTTCCCAGTGCAATTGGCTATTGTCAAGTTAACTTATTTCTATAAAAAGTACAAGAGTCCAGTGAGGGAGCAACACACCCTTTTCTATACCACTTCCGAAAGAATCGTGGAGCGTATCTAAATCCCTTTTTTTAAAAAAAAATCTGCAATTGGAAAGGGAGACGACTGCAAAAGAAAAAGGCACAATAACCAAATTTAAACGTCACCTGTAATTTACACCATTATAGTAACAGGATTTTCTAAAACCCCGAAACAAGGCTTATGCTTCGGTTAGGAACCCAGTTTTTCAAAACATTTGACTTGTATTTGGTCTTCTTCACATCGCTTGACCAGACTATCTGTCTGAAGAGGGGAGAGAGATAGTATAGCCTTCTTTAATGGATATTACATCAATGTGATGAATATGGTGCCAGGGAGTTGGAAAGGGGAGGCACGGTGGCCATGTGTCCTCCTTCACAGGGGATAGTCCTTCATTCTTTCTTTGTTCTTCACCCCTGTATGACAAACTAGACCTGCCTATTTCTCCTTTGGCCAAGACATTCTGGACAGGTTGGCTTTAAGTGGCTCTTGTGAAAGAGTAAGAGTAAAAAGCACCTTGCACTTTGAAAAGTGATCTTAAAAATGTTGTGTAACAGTTGCCTTCCGGGTTGTGTATGCCTATATCTGACTCCTTGAAGCTCTTCAGAAGAAAAAACCATACAGAAGAAATCATTAGGTTTTTGTTTTTGTTTTTTAGAAAAAGCATTGTACATGCAATAATTTTCATAACACCATTTTAAACCATCTAAACAATTCAATCCCCTTAGCACCCTTAAGTTGCCTCCCCCATCCCACACCCTGATTTACTTCAAATAGACAAAAGCCCTCCTCATAAACACAGGAAATGGCTTTCATAATCTCCAATGCCCCCTCCTGAGACACAGGCCCCACCCAGAGACGGTTAGTTGCACTTAAGACCCATCGAAATCAATGGGAAAAGTTAGGCCTGAGTTACTGGTGTTCACTTGCTTTCAGCAGAGCTTCAGTTAAGCACAACCAACCTTCACTCAGATTTTTCTCTGGAAGATGCCACATTCCAAAATTAATTTCAAAGGAAACGTGTTTCTTATACAAGTGTGTGTTTGTGTCTGTGCAGGCAGAGGGGAGGCAGGCAGCATGGAGGGGAGGTTTGCCAATATTTGAACTAGCCTCTGTAGCTGCGCCTTTCAACAGCAGCTTGGTTGGAATGAAATAACAGGGTACAGCTTTTTACAACATGGAAATGAACATCAAACCACCTTCTAAGCCCAGCCAGTCAAGCTGCTGACAGAGGTCCATGGAAGCAAGGCACTTGAAACAGTAGCAACCATATCTCAAGCAGAGGGATAGAGGAACTTTGGAGACCACATTTTATTTATACACATAAACAATTCTATTCCAGAACATTTTGTGTTTGGGATATTTCGCAAAAGGGGCTTAATTTGCAAATGGGTTGTTCGAGGTATTGCAAATGGCTTGTTGGCAACAGGGGTTTTCATTTATTGGATTTTTCTCCAGAGAGAGGGCAGGGGAGACAGGCTGGCATTTAGATGCTGGCAACAGAGTGTGGCTGCTGCATAAAACCTGCAGGCACAAGGAGCACCAATTCCACAATAAACACTCATCTGGAGACACCCTTGGCCTGCTTTCTCCTGATACTTACAGCTAAGAATTAGAACATTGTACCAGTTCTGAGCCCATGTACAAATGAAACAGAATGATCACAAGCACTCTTTGGGTCAGGGGTGGGGAAACTGTGACCTACTAGATATTGCAGGATTACAACTCCCACAATCCCTGCCCATTGGACCTGCTGTCTCATGGACACTAACGTCTAGCAATAGCCAGAGGGCCACAGGTTCCCAGTCTGTGCTTTATACACTGAAAGAGTTCTTGGACAGCTCACTAAGAAATTCTTTTTGATGCATTTCCCCCCTGCTAGCTAAACAATCAAAAGCAAGCTTTTATTATTTTTAAATTGCCATATTAAGCAGTTTGGGATTATAATCACTGGAACGACAACCGGGGTTGCCAAATGATTGGGGGGGGGAAGCATTCAGAATTTAACGTTTCAGAGCAGCTAGATGTGCAGAAACCAGCAAATATACCTTTTTATAACATGGGCTGTCAGCAGCTAAATCCTGCAAATCAAGCAGCTTTTAGTGGCACACCAACAAGCTGTGAAGCTGGCATCCATATCAACCTTTTTTTTCATGCTATGAAATAGATGAACTGTAACTAAGGCACATGAGCCCTCAACTGAGAAGGATGTCTCAAAAAGAGAGCGGCTTGCAAACGTTGCACCTTGAGAACAGATCTAGGTTTTCAAAGGTAAATTTCTGAGGATTTGCTGAAGTGCTCTGAAGGAGCCGCAGAGATACTGACATGACATGGGGCACAACCCCCTACCAACTTACTAAGTAAGTCCTACAAAGCTCAGTAGGATTTACTCACTCAGGTGTGCAATGGGACTGCACCTCCAGCTCACTTTGGACTTTAGCAGCTACTTTGAGAACACACTTTCATCTGAAACCAATACAAAACAATTCAGATGCAACAAGCTTGCCAATAAAGGAAAGCCCTCCATCCCATTTGAATAAATAGCTGGCGGAATCTGCCAGCAATGGGTATCTTCCACCAGAACAATCCTCAGGCTTGCTTTGCATATTTCTAGCTCCACTACTGAGTTTATTATCCACAGTGGAAGCAGCCACTGTCAGCAGGGTGGAGGCTCGTAGCTGACCTCCCATGCCCAGTGGTGGAGTGGGCACATTGCCAGTGCACTGGTGGGAGTGTCAGATTGGCGTTTGCAGAGTGCTGACCTTGTTGCCCCCTGCTCCGTTCCGGTAAACTGCAGCGACATTCTTAACGGGAGGTCAGGTAAGCTCTGCCCACTGCTAATATGAGGAACTCAATCATTTAAAAACATGATGTAATAGGAGAATGAGCAACAATGCCTGCTTTCAGAACCCAAAACTGTGCGGGTTAGGAGATAATAAAACCCAACAACACCCAGGATGGCTCTCCCCACATGTCATCATTAGCATGCTTGCTCTGCAAAGGGCATAGCTGTCAAGTTTCGGATTTGAAAATAAGGGATCAGCAGCCTCACCTATCCCAGGGACAGTCACATGGCAGTGGTGGGCAGAGCCAGAAGCAAAAGTGGGCGGCACTGGTGTGAATGCGCACAGTAGGCTTACTGTATTTTGGAAACGCTGCCCGTGGGCTACGACGCCTGTAAGTGCGGGAAATGGCTCCCGCTTGCTTTGAGGCTGCAAGGAGGCGAGGTCTTCCCCGTCCCTGGCCAGCAAGGGGAGGGAAAGGAGCTGCTTCCTTTGAAAAAAGGGAAATTAAAGGGGTATAAAAAATAAGGGATAGCAGCGGGAAACTGCTTGAAATAAGGGAGATTCCCAGGGAAAATGGGATACTTGACAGCTGTGGC
Source organism: Lacerta agilis (assembly GCF_009819535.1). Lineage (NCBI taxonomy): Eukaryota > Metazoa > Chordata > Lepidosauria > Squamata > Lacertidae > Lacerta > Lacerta agilis. The sequence goes on from NC_046312.1 coordinate 40,012,266, forward strand.
AAAGGGTATTAAAATCCATGCCAGAAAAAGTAGTGTGTTTGGATTGCTAGGTCACCACCCAGAAACCTACCCAATGCCTTTAAATCACCTGATGCACCCGGTGATAAGGCAGCAGCCCACGAAAATCCCAATGCATATTTTTTTATAACTCCAGGCCTGCACAGCTGTTCCTTGCTCACCAGCATCTGCTGGTCAAGCTGGCTGCCCCATTTCCCCAAATGGGCTGGCCCTGCAGTGATATCTTCCTTCCACCCCAATCCCTGCTAGCTGTGACAAGGCGGATTGTGGGTGTGCGATACAGGTGCGTGGTGGAAGAGTAGCTGGCAGCACACGCAGGCACGTTCAGGTGAGCAAAGTCTTTACGGATGCATTTGGATATATATTTTTTTAAAGGGCATAGGGAGGCACGTGGTCACAGGAACAATCCCTCGTATTTCTAGGTAGGGCTGGGAAACCCCAGAGAACCACTCAGTGTAGACAAAGCTAAGCTGAAAGGACCAATGGGCTGTGTCAGCAGAAGGCACCTTCCCATGTTCCAGAATGCAATTTGGCAATCTGTGACTACAATGTGGAGTAGCAAATATATTTACTGATTTCATCTGTGGTGATTATAGCATTTTCTCTATTTAGTATACACTTACTCTGTTGCCGATTTTTCTCTGTTTGGATTTATGATTTTCTGTACTGCTGGCTTTTGCCGTAATAAAACTGACTGACTGACTGACTGACTGTGCTTATGGCTAGTGGGCAATTTCTATTAAGCCCCGCCATATGTCTTTGTTCAGTGGCATAGATACTTCCAACTTTATGCTCAAGATTCTCCCAACCATTGTGTATGTCAAATTCCACGAAGCACATTCGACCTGTTGTGCCAGGTTCAGAATGTGCGATTAATGCCCTCCCCGGCCCACTTCCACAGGGCAGCATTGTCAAAGTGGGCTCAGAGCCAGCTATTGCTGTGAATCGGGGGGCTATGTATGTGCTTATTTGTGCAAAGTACTTATTAATGTGAATCAATACCGGCTCGCAGCTCCTTTTGAACAGCATCTTGGTGCTTTATCTAACTCAGGCTTTATCGCCATGCCAAAACGGCCCTTATTCATACTCCACATGGAGCAAAACAAGACCAGTAGCCAATCTGAGGAAAAAGCAAAGCTACAGGCACGGCCTCCTATGCAGGCACTGGATTACCCCTCCTGCTCGCTTATTCTAGCGGCTGATATGGACAAAGCTTGCGAGCGGCGGAGAGGCTGGAAGAGCAGGAAAGCCTTGCTTCAGGGCCAGCATGCAAAACGAGAGAGTTCCATCCTTCAGGACCACAGACAAGAACTTGCTGCCAACAGGCTGCTTAGGTTGGCAGAGGAAGACAGGCAGGCCTGGTACAATGGGAAAAATAAAAAGGCCATGGAACATAGAGAAACCTCAGAAACCAACATAAAAACGGTAGCGCTGCATCTGTAGCCACAGAAGTTGTGCAGCAGAGCACTGCTAGCACCGAGACCATCAGCGCTTTGTGAAAAGCCGGTCTTCCCAAGGGCTGCTCTTTTTATCTGAAGACCCATTTTCCCTCCTCTCTCCCCACCTTGCCCTAATTCTTGGCAGCTGGAAACTACCTTAAGGCAGTGCAGTTTGTTATGATTTCTGTCTCAGTTTCCAAGAATTGCAGCAAAAGCACTATTGCTGGCTTTAAAACATCCAAGGAAAGTTGAAAAAAGGACTGACAAAGAAAGAACAGAAAATGAGAAAGAGATAGAGAAGGAAAAGATGCCCAGAATTGTTATTATTTAAATCCTCTTTTCTGAGGATGCTTCCAGATGGGGACTTAATTTGCAAGTAGGCCCTTGAGATACCACAAATGGGTAGTCAACAATAGGGTTCTTTCTCCTTACTGGATTCCCCCCCCCAAAAAAGGGTAAATCCGGATTATATTTTGGCAGCTGGGGGCAGGGGGCAGTGAGGGAATATGAGCTGGTGTTTTGTTGCCAATAACATTGTGTGGATGCTGCCTACAAACAAAGTTGGATGCATGACAGTCCCAAATCCACAATAAACCCCTGCCTGGAAGCACTTTTAGTCAAGGACATATATGCTGATGAAGGGTGTGCAGAATGCAACTTTAAAATAATTATAATAAAAAAAATAATGTCAGATTCTCCTTAAAACTTGTGCTTGAAAAAGTGGGCACATGGTATGAAATAAATCATTGGCTTTATGGAAACATGCATAAAGATACTTCAAAAGATACAAATTTCACTATTTCCCAAACAGTCCAATGGTGATAGCTGTCACTCCAAAACTTCGACATTCACAAATGTCTAACTGATTTACCTGTCTTAACACCCCAAAGCTACCACCACATTCATAGCAAATAACTGCACCGGTTCTGTCCTGTCACATGTTATGACAGTGGGGCAGGGCTGGCTTGGGATCCAGTGGATCCTAGGCCATCTCAGCCCTGTTCCCTCTCCTGATTGGGGGTTTTCTGGGGGCTGCCACCAGCAGGCATATCACCTGCAGAAGAGAAGCTCTGCCCTAGAGAGTGATGCTGGCGACACTCTGCAAGTGGAGGCCACACGCCCAGTCCGCCCCTTCTTCCCAGCCCAGGGCAATGGAGGTTGGAAATGCAGCCTTCCAGCCTGAAATATTTACTTGAGAGAAAACAGAGAGGTCCTCAAATGCACAACCGAGTATAGACGTATGCCCTCCTACATTTCACAGGTGGCAATAGGGACAAGTACTCCTTGCACTGAAGACCACTGGGGAAATCCTCCTCCAGTGTTGTACAAAGGCAGGGGCAGTGTGTGCAATGAATGGTTATACATTTACACACTTGAGCACTCACTCCTCCCAAGGATTAAACCTCTAGACACTTGGAGAAGACAGCTGAATCCCGAAGAGGGCAACCCTAGCATGTCACAATAACAAAATGTTAATGTCAGATCTGCTGGCGGTTGCTCACGAGTGACCAAGCATGCATCCCAACTGTCTTTTAAACAGTTTATTGGTGCAGACTATTTACAGTGCAGAACAAGAAAACATGACCGTCTCAGTCACTTGCAGAATCCGGGAGTGCCAGTTTCCGGCTGTGACCCCAACATAGGAATTTAGGCATACTGAGGCACCTCCTCCCCTGTCTCCTTTTGACCCCTCTGCGCAACTGGGGCGACGGAAGTGGAGCGCTCCCCTCAGAGCGAAACTCACGAGGCATGATGGGGCTCTCAGTAACATCCTCGAGCCCCTGCCGCTGGAGGAGGTACCGCTCTTCCCGCTTGACGAGGTGTCGCTACTGAGGAGGTGTCGGGGCTGTCGGTACATCAATGACACCTCCCGCCCTGCTGAGGGCAGTTCCCTGACAGTTAATATGGCATCACAAGAGGATTAAAATATGTACACTATCCACCAGAAAAAGCAGATCAGCTAAAGTATACAAATGAAACATGATGGAGTTGCAGAACTCATGGGGAATACCCATCACAAGCGAAGTCTTTCTAGCCTGTGCAGTTAAGTTTAATATTTTAAAAGAGCCCAAGGACAGTGGAGGCAACAAATGTGGAACTCCTCATTTTCTATTACCATATCTTAAGTAGCAGCTTTTACTGTTCTCCAGGAAATGAGAAGCTGAAATTCCTTGTAGGCTCCCCAGATCGTCACTCAGGAAAGACGTTTGCGTCCTTATATATTCAAGATAGGATGGAGCCACTGCCTGCTTTCATCCTACTTTGCAGCCCAAGCTGCAGGTCTTGTTTCTCAGTCATACTTTTAAATATGTATGTACTGATTATTATAATTGTTCAGTATTAACCAACAGCCAATACTGACAATAATAATAGTAATTAACACATGAAGGGTTCTACCCAATGAAGTCATCCTTTGAATAGGACTTCCTCTCCCTCTCCACCTCCCATAGTTGGGAGTTCCAGGTAGTTGGGAGGAACCCCAGAACAAATTTGGGGGAGGGAGCACGAGGAGAAGAGGAGCTGTTGAGCAAGTAGAAGCCCTCATGCTATCAGGACAATTTGTTGGATGCAATCGGATATTATTTATTACTCTATGATAATAAATATGTATCAATATTAACTAAAGACGCCCATCCTTTGTTCTACATAATCCGTTGTTCCATATTGCTCAAATACTGTGTATTATTCAGATTCAAAGCCAACATGAACTCTCATGACATTTATTTTTTGCTAGCCAATGTTCACTCATGGCAACCTCCAATACTGCTGGCAAATGGGGATATATCAAATGGACTTTAGGCATTAGCTCTGTAACACATGGGAAAGGAATTAGTTTTATTGATCAGGAAAAGCTGTGAAAGCGGTTGCCAAAAATGAAACTAGACGAGTCCTTAAAGAAGAAGATATAATCCACCGACACCATCACTAACTCCATAGGCCATTATAGGTTGTGCAATCTCATTCAGCAACTGATTTTGCCAGGGAGTTACTCTGAGAAGCATAACTCCCTGAGTATGCATATATTTATATGGCCGAAAGCCCAAACTTGACCTCCCAAAGGAGTCTGCCAATAAAGTCTCATCGTCACAACCACACCTCCTAAATGATCCATTTTCACATTGTGATGAACTATTAGAAACTCTCCAGGGTCTGGATTGGGTCCAGGGAGACCACTTTCCAACAGGATGAAAACAGTCCTTTGAGCAGTAAGCTACCAGGTCATCGTGAAAAACGTTGAGAAATAATCTAACAAGAAATAGCTGCACTGATTCGTGCAAATGTTGCAAAGGTCAGCTTCACGAGAGCATGAGGCAGCAAAGGCAGAGGTGAATATGAAGTAGAATTAAGGCCTGCAAGAGGCGGGAGGGAGGGAGGGAGGGAGGGAGGAAATTCCCTTTCCCCATGCCCTGCTTTCTCCCCAAATGGAAAAGTTGAAAAATTAGAAATTTGGGATGATATCAAATCAAAAACCCTTGTGAAATAAATTTTCTTTCACAAGTGAACTGCTTTTAAAAGCAGCCTTTAAAAATCATACTGACACAGTGAATTAATTCAGTTTTTATTTTCTTAGAGTCGATATATTAAAAGTAAGTACAGTTAGCAAGGATATAATTGCTATTAATCTGGGTTGGATCACTAAATGAGGAATACTCTTAGATGTTAGCAAAGAGACCTCTAAATGTTGCAGAATGCAGAACGTCTTTGGCGATTTGGTGCAGGAATACTGCCAAATATCTGATATTTTGTTTCTGCAGTATTGTGGCAAGGTTTGTTTGTTTTTTGGAAAAGAGACCCTCTGACTTTTTACTTGCCTAAGATTGAAAATGTCACAAGTCCCAAACTTGCCCTGGAGTACCAAACTAGTTTCATAGCTGTATATCAAGGTCTCTCTATCTAAGTCCTGGTAATATTCCACCCCCCCCCCATGTCCACTGTGATGTTTCTGATATCTGTAGTCCATCAATAATATATTTGTTAACATGTGTAGGATTCAACTAAGTAGGTGCGCTAGTGGGAGCTAGTGGAGGGAGGGGGGAGTCCCATTGCACCCCCAGAACCCTCTCAAACTGGCTCTGGGGGGATGCCAGGAGAACTCCAGAACAGTTTGTGTGGCGAGAAGAAGGAATATCATTCTATTGGGCAAGCTGAAATTGCTTGTGCTGATGGAACGATTGGAAGATTGTGACGGTGAACTTCTCCCATCATTTTTACTCCTATTTTCCCCAACTCACAAAAATAAAGATAGGTATCTTAGAGGCAGTAGCTTGCAGCTCCACCTCTAACACTGGATATATATTTGAATAAGATTAAGGCAATGATGCTTAAAATTTTCATAAATATATCATACGGCACCATTTTATCTGCTGGGTTAAACACAATACACTTTTGTGTTCTCAAAGTAGTGCAGTTAGTACTTTAAATGAGAAGGTATTGCTTATTCCCCCCCCCAAAAAAAAATAAAAGATGGGAGGGGGACCCAGCTTCATGGCTTCGTGAATTCCAGAGAAGGTATATTTCCAGTCAAGCTTTGCTCCTTTTTTTAAACCAGTGTCTTCCAGCAATAAAATGTAAGGATTCAATATTCCCCAGCTGTACACGTATGCCATTTCATAGTTGTTCCTGAACAGATTTTTTTTTTTAAAAAAAAGGTTTCCCGAAACAAGTGTGCCTCATTTGTAAAATACCCCAATTCATTGTGACCCATCGTCCCTAAATTCTAACCGGCAAGCAATGTTGCAGAATGCTGCATGCTCCCATCATTGGCTAAAACCAAAGCTTTCCTATACCAGCCCCTTCCTTGCTCGCTTGCTTCTTGAGTGAAAGCCACACACATTTGATTGGAGGATTGTTCTTCAACAGTGTTGGACCAAAGCTTCCCACCTCAGAGGACAGGAAGCCACGGAGAGTGAATGCAAGTCCTTTGTACAAGTGTCCTCAGTTTCACAGGAGCCTCACATCTGTCTAGTGGCATGCACACATGTCTGCCCTGGATTTGTTCAGTGCTCCCAGAAGACTGGATGGGACCCGGAAGAAGCAGGGTAGCTCTCACCTCCGACCCGCGTGGTGTCTGTTGGCCTCCATGTTCAACGCCACGTTATGGAGGAAAAGGAGGATCTGCCACCAGACCTGGTTTCGGTTCTGCTGGTGCTGTAAAAAGGGGAAAGGGTCTAAACAACGATTACTCATATTAAACTCATCGCCCAAGTTTTCAGTGAAAACTCCAGTTATGCTTTCAAGGGGAGGCCCTTCAATCCCAGCGGTACTGCATGTCTGAAGGAAAATGTGAAAGAGGGAGAAGAAGAGAGGGAGAGGGAGAGGGAGAGGGAGAGAAGAAGAGAGGGAGAGGGAGAGGGAGAGGGAGAGGGAGAGAATAAGAGAGAGAGAGGTAGATCCACCAGGAATCACTGTAGCTCCAACATTGTAAAAAAAGAAAAGAGCAGACCCTTTATGTATTGTGCACAAAAGGATTAAGGTTTTTTCTTCTCCTCCTCCTTTCTGCAGGATTCTGCAGAGTTTAGCCAAGTGCTGTTTTTAATCAGATTGGCTTCTGAGCCACTCAAAGCCCCAGCTGCAAGAACAAACAACTCCTTTCCCCTCCTTTTTTTTTTTAAAGGAGGGTGCCCCCCTCCCCACCCCCAAAACATAGGAGAAAGAGAAGGGGGGAGAGAGGGTAGGGAGAGAGAGAAGTGTAGCTGGTGATCCATCTGTAAGTGATTTGACACCGTGAAGGTCAAAGGGTTAATCTTCAATTTAAACCACACTGCTGAGACAGCAAAACTGATTTTATCCAGTACAAGAAAACACACTCCTATGCGCACTCTCTCCCCAACCCCCCCCCCCAATGCTTTGCTTCCCAGCATCTCCAAGATAATACTGCCCCTTTTTATAGCTCCTTTTGACAGTAAGCCATAAATAATCAGTCTTGGAGCCCTTTCCTACTGACTGGAGCCAATTAAACCTTAAGCAAGAACACACTTGAAAACAAAAACAGGGGAAAAAAACCTAGGGGTTATTTCAGGTCCCATTATCAAGCAGCAAATGTAGAAAATTGGTTTGGGGTTGTGGTGGTGGGGAGGGAGGACCTGAAACCCTATGCTGCTACCTTTGGACAAGAGCGCCCGGCCACTCATCTCCTGTCAAATGCCGTGACCAGGCTTTGAAAGTTAGGCACCTTTGGATGCCAGATCCCAGTTTTAAAAAATCAAGAGTCGTGTGCAGACGCAGGGTTGGATCGAGAGATCCAGTGAGTAGAATTGTGCTCACAGCATGCTGCTGCTGAAGGAAGGGGGGGAGAAGATTTATCAGAGTTCCCCCTTCCTTTGCAGCCCACCAAAATCTGCTCGAGTGTCAGAAGGCCATCCAGGACAGAATGGGAAGCAGTGCAGGAAGCAGCAGGGCAATTGCTGGATTGTGCCGCCTCCTGCGGGTGGAAGGAGCTCTTCCATTTGTGGAAGACCGACTCTGGATTCAAGCCATTGTCATTGTTCTACACAGCTGCACGTTTATGACATGTGCTGCCTCCCTTATATCCCATAACGCTGTGATGTAGATTAAAGGGGCAGCCCCCTTAAAACAAAGGACCCCTGGCAACTCCAGGACTGTTTCTCTTTCTGGTTTCCTTCAGTTATCAGCATGAAGTCTGCTTATTCTCATTCATAATGCCTCATTTGTTAACAATGGCCTTTTATTTCCTTCCAAAGCGGCAGAGAATGGAAGCCTGGTTTAAGCTGACCAGGGTTGACCCAAGACATTAAGCAAGCCCAAGCAGCTGTGCCTCATGACCGAAAAAGCTCACATCTCAGCCGTGCAGGCTGAGAGCAGCACTCCCGTACCTTCTGTGACATTGGCAGGGATCTGAAAACATACCAGTTGGTTCCCTTGCAGCATCACCAACTCCCCCAACTGACTGCTTGGGTAACTTCAGGAGTCAGGTCTGCTCTAATGATGGATATAACTCTGAACTCCCAATAATTACCTTTCTGGAGAATATATATACAGTATGGGTTCACTCGGAGGAGACTCTTGAGAGTCCCATGGACTGCAAGATCAAACCTATCCATTCTCAAAGAAATCAGCCCTGAGTGCTCACTAGAAGGACAGATCCTGAAGTTGAGGCTCCAGTACTTTGGCCACCTCATGAGAAGAGAAGACTCCCTAGAAAAGACCCTGATGTTGGGAAAGATGGAGGGCACAAGGAGAAGGGGACGGCAGAGGATGAGATGGTTGGACAGTGTTCTCGAAGCTACTAACATGAGTTTGGCCAAACTGCAGGAGGCAGTGGAAGACAGGAGTGCCTGGCGTGTTCTGATCCATGGGGTCACGAAGAGTCGGACACGACTGAACGACTAAACAACAACAACAACAACAAATGGGTTCACTCTACAACAGGGGTCAGCAACTTAAGGCCCATGGGCCGAAAGCGACCCACGGAGGTCATTTGACTGGCCCACGAGCCACCCCTGAACTGAGCTGCCAGCTTGTGCACTGTGCTAAACCAGTGCGGCATGGCACGGGGACTCGCTTCTGTGGCGCCGAAAATCGCATCTGTGCACACGCTGAAAATTGCAGGCGTGCACACGCAGATGCCAAAAATCATGGCGGCATGTGCGATCCGGCCCATGGAGGGATCTCTGCGGAACTGATCTGGCCCAGGCAAGATAAACCCAAGGAATCTGTTATATGTTATTCCAGCCAGTGTCGAATTCAGAAAACTTCCTAAGATATTTACAGGTGTGGAAGTGTGTGTTCTGAGGATATGGAGAAAGAATTCAGAAGAAAGGAATAACGTTGGATGAAATACCCACAGAGTGTAATCTGAAAGTAATTTTTCAAAATATCTGAGATCTTATTTCCATCACAGTGTTGCTAATTGGGACATCTGGTGCAATGAAATAATTTTTTTTCAAGCAGCTGAGCACTTTACACAAGAGAGCAAACTTTTATTAATGGCGTGGATGTCAAAAAAAAAAAAATCATTTTGGCCCAATCTTAAAAAAAGACCAAGGTGTGGTCACTTCCAAACCTTCAGCCAAGCTTTTATCGGACTAGACAGAGTCAGCATTAACTCTGAAGTTGCCATTCCAACAACATAAAATGGAACACTCAAGACTGGAGCAGAAAATCAAGGGGATTCCAACAACCAAAACACAAACTGATGAGTATGATATGCAAAACAAAGTATGCAGCACACAGAAGCCAGAAGCTGAGTCACTTGAAAAGTTGTTTTGCCTGCCAGGGGCCTGGAGGCAAACTGTGCTGCCACAGGACAGATTACACATTAGGTAAAACAAGGAAATCACTCAAGTTCCCCAAGGCAACAGAGGTCAGGAACATGTTGGAGAAGAAAGTTGGCGGGGAAGCAGAAGTAGTCGCAGAACAACAAGCAGAACCATAGACTTACTATTAAAAAGAAGGTAGGGAACTACGAAAAAAATTGTCCAGCTGTGCTAATGGTTCTCCAATATTCATTTTTTCAACCCAAACTCAGAAGGGAAGATGAGGGAGGTCCTTCAGATACCATGTGCCTGTCACATAAAATGCAAGCTTATGAAAAGGGTGTGTGTGGAAATGTATCAAACACACAACATAATTTTCTTCCCATTAGACTTGAAATAATAATAAAAACTATATTAAGAAGGATGCCACTGAGCATTTAAGAACGGTGCAGTATATTTCAGGAAAAAGTGACTTGGTAAGCAGGGGCAGGGGGAGGGGTAAAAGATATATCCTGGCCACATAAGTAATAATAAGGGCCAACACAGAGTCTGTACGGTGAAAGACACTGCCCAAGGGTTTTGCAGTGTGTGTGTGTACGTGCAGTGGCAGACCTCTCAAATGTCAGAGGCACCCTATCCAATGCCAAAATTTGGCACCCCACCTCTTGCCTTTCATTCTACAATCTATATCATAGTTGCAGGCCCTCCTCCCCAGGACCGAACAGGTTGTGCTCCCCTAAATCCACCTCTGATGTGTGACCCAATCTGTATGCTGGAAGATTTTATAAGGGGACTATTTCTCGGTATGCTTACAATTAAAAATAACCATTCTCTTCCATCTCTGTCCTTCAGGACTGGGGCTGCAGGAAGTAGTAGCAAGAGCCAGTTGACTTCCAAGCCAGAGAGGATAACTGCAGGTCACCATTTCCCCAGGCCCACAAGATGTGGCCCTTCTTTGTTGTTGTTGTTGTTGTTGTTGTTGTAACAATTTATTGCCTGCCTTTTTTATTGAAGAAAGTAAAAAAAATATTTTTTAAAAAAACCCAACACAATTTATTGCCTGCCCTTCACCTGAAGGCCCCAGGGCGTGTTATAACAGTTAAAACACAGCCTTAATATTAAGTAACAGTAAGGCAAGTGTACTCACGCCTATCCTAAAAATAAAAAAGCAATCAGAGAAAAAAAAACAGGGAAATGTGGCTTCATTTCATTGACCCAAGGTGTGCTTTAAGATGCCAAAGCAAAAAGCTTTAGGAAAATGTTTTATGTGTATAGGCCACCAGATGGCTTCCCCATTGATCCTACGCATTAAGAATCAACAGCAGGATTGGCACTGAGTATGCCCAACTGAAACATATTCTAGGAGGGAATTAAAGTGCAGCGCAACATCCTCTGCCTTCCTCGAGCCATCTCTCCTCTCAACCTACAGCACAATTGCCCAAGTATGCACAATTGTCCTGTGCATGTATGGTCATAGGATACGTGCTCCAGACTACAATTCATTTTCCAACTGCCTTTAAAAAAAGTTATTTCCTTCTTCAGCTCATCCTCTCCCTCATCTGTGCTTCTAGAATGGATGTCAGAAGCTGGCCCTTGGTGGTTCCAATGTCTTCACTACAAGAAGATCTATACTTTATACTCCACTACAGTACAGGCGTGAACAATCTGCCTCAGTGATGAAGACCAAGTTTGAAGGATAAATGTGCATTCAGAATGCTCACACCAGGGAGAAGCACCTGCACTTTCTTGCTATGTACCTTTCCAAAGCATTTGGGGATGTCCCCTTTACACATATTAACAGCTGCTAATACTGGTCAGCTACTGGTGCATGGAGCCTAGGGCTTGCTGATCAGAAGGTCGGCGGTTCGAATCCCCACGATGGAGTGAGCTCCCGTTGCTCAGTCCCAGCTCCTGCCCACCTAGCAGTTCGAAAGCACATCAAAAGTGCAAGTAGATAAATAGGTACCGCTCTGGCGGGAAGGTAAACGGCGTTTCCGTGCGCTGCTCTGGTTCACCAGAAGCGGCTTTGTCATGCTGGCCACATGACCCGGAAGTTGTACACGGGCTCCCTCGGCCAGTAACGCGAGATGAGTGCCGCAACCCCAGAGTCGGACATGACTGGACCTAATGGTCAGGGGTCCCCTTACCTTACTGCTACATAAAGAGTGAAAAATGGCAGTTTGCCAAGGTAGCTCTATCTGAAGGCAGCAAGGTCCCTGGCTAGCAGTGCAAACTTCCTTCAGTTCTACTAACTTGCAGTGAAGCTTCCTGCAACAATCCAGTTCTGAGAATTGATTCCTAACTTGCTCTTAAGATTTAGTATAAGCCAGTCAATGGAAGCAGGTTGCCAGAAAAATAAGCACACGGCTTTATTTTGCAACGCACACACACACAAAATCCTTCTTGTCCCAAGAAGCCGATGGACGATCCTTTCACTTAAGCCATCTTTCCCTCTTAGCTGATGCCCCAAGGAGGAGGAGGAAGAGGGAGTGGCCTGTGTTTACGCTACACAGAACTGGAGGTAGAAGTGGAACTTTCAGATCTGCCGGAGGAAGCGACTCAGAAAATCTTTAGACAGAGCTACACTCCTTCTCTGTTGGAGACACACAAAGGCCAGCAGTCAGGTGCAGCACCAAAGTCTCAGCTAATTCAGCCTCTTGTCAGCAGTTGTGATGACTCAGAGGCTAAATATAGAGAGCGATTTAAACAGTGCTGGCCGCAGAGCAAATACTACCCTGCTTCTCCATCTCTCACGCACAGTCATACACATGCATACGCCCTGGACGTTTTTCTTCTTCTTCCTATGTCTAACTTCAAAAACAACCCCCCCCCCCCAAAAAAAGCCCCACAAGCAGCCTAAAGAGGTACATTTCTTGGCTCTGGTGTCTTTTCATTGTCATCGCCTGGGGCTCCATTGCCTCATACTAATCAGGGTTAATAAAAGCAACGTTGGAAAAAAGGGGGAGATTGTGTGCAATGCAGGGTTTCATCCTGCATGAAACTGCAGCAAAGGGTAAAGGAAATGATCCCCTGGGGGGGGGGGGAGCCCTTGGTAATCAAAGCTCCACCCGATGATCCCATTTAGATCCACTGACAAGAGCACCTTTGAAAGGCTGTGACAGGTTTGCCTCCCTTGGTGTGTCTTCTGCAGAAGCAGGGAGGAATTTAACAGTTTGTGTTTCTCCCCTTCTTGCCTCACTGCCATAAACTTTTATTGGTCAATATATACAGCTCTCAATTACAACTCATTTTCAACATAAATGTCCCCGAAGCCCCAAAGCATTATCTCAGCAAGATCTGGAGGCCAGAGCAGGGGGACTGGAGTCAGGTCTCCTGGATTTTATTGACAGTTATGCAGCCCTCAGTACCGAGAGAATAAATTGCCTCCCCATTTCTTATAGACTCCCTGTCTATTACAGGAGGCTCTAGCCAAAATACAGTCAAGTGGAAACTGATTGCTTTTGTTGCTGTTCTAAAAGGCTGCACACTGTTGAGTTAACATTTGCAAGAGGTCTTACCCATCGCTATAATCCCGTGCATCCTTATTTGGGGCTGATAGAGCAATCTAATATCAAGGTGTGTAAATTTAGAATAGGGAGATCTTGGGCTGTCTTTGCTGAACCAGAGCTACGCGAGCATATTTCCCTCATCCCAGCTCGGCCAGCAACATGCTATTAACATGGCTATTCTGGCTTAGCCTGTGCATCTTGAGCCAGTTTAAGTCCGAAATAGGGAGGGTTCTAGAAGTGGGGCAGGACAAGGATAGACCTGCACCTATTCAAAATCTCTTCCAGCCTAGCCACGTGACCTGGCAACCCAGTGGAACATACGCAAGCAAAGAGGGTTGTTGTGTAAGTAAAACTCTGTTTTAAAGGCCAGATCAGCCAGCAGTAGCCTTGCTCCTGAATGGAGTTTGGAATAATGGTAATTTAACATCAGCTTAATTTAATCCGTCATAAATTGCACCAGCTTCCTATACAGTCGTCCCTCGGGTTACGTCCGCTTCGGGTTACGTACCTTTTGGTTTATGTACTCTCGTAACCCGGAAGTGTTTTTCGGCGCATGCACAGAAGCGTTCTGCACAGTTCGCGCATGCGCAAAGCACAATTTTTGGGTTGCATACTTTTCGGGTTACGAACGGCAACCTGGAACCAATTAAGTACGTAACCCGAGGTACCACTGTACTTAGGATTGCACCGTGAGCCTCAGTGAACTCAGCAGGTCTTACTTGTGAGCAAACACTATAGGTCCATGTTCTGCACACAAAGGATCCAACAGCTGTTCCTTAGATGGGTTGGCATCCCACAATCAGGTCTGAGGCCCTGCAGATAAAGAACCTCAAAGTGGTTCATTTTTTATGTTTAAAAAAGATGGATTAATGTACTTTGGTATCCTGCCAATCAGAATCTGACTTTAACATTACTTTGCCTACTTACCCTGTTTCAATACTGCTTAGCTGCATTTTTATGCAGTATACATAAAAATAAATTGACAGGAAATGGGACAATGAGAACATATCATAAAGCCAAACACTACCTTAAAATGGAGCAAGGAAGTATTAGTTATGTGCAAGGAGAGGGCCTGTCTAATCTCAGTTAGCATGGAGTTCCACAGGCTTGGGCCCACTACACTGAAAGCACATAAACAGAATATTAAAGAGAGTGTGATTTGTCTAATAAATTAATAGAGCAGTTGAAGAAAGCTGAGTGCATCTTTTTGAATATGAGTCACCTCAAACCCCAATGAAACTACTCCCATGGATAATATGCACATGGAATTATGTACATTTTCAATGCTGGAAGCCTGGTTTTGGATAGTCTTCTACCTCAAAGAGCAGCTCCATAGCTTGTCTTCTTTGATAAATTTACCGAGAATCTTGGTCTCCAATATTGACAAGGAAAAGGTCTCTGCTTTAGGTGTTCACCTTGTACTGTTTTTAGGCCTATCTTCAGTTGTTCACCCCTAGATTGCTCTACTCTCAGATGCTGCCACTGGTGGGACGCCACCAGAAGTACATCTACTCTAGTTCAGCTTTCGGTTGGCACCTTGGAGGCTCCCCCAGCGGTTTACGTGCTGTCCTGTCAGCAAAGCAGAACAGAAGCTGCTTGCCACAGCCTTTGGCCAACTTTTGGGTTGCTCCAAAAGTGCCATTTGGAGCCATCGAACCAGACGTAGGCAACTGCACGGGCAAGATTTAGTCTCCCTGGCCTCCGACGTCCTTCCCAACCAAAAGAAAAGCGACTGGACAGCGCTCCGTTGATCTTTGCCAAAAACGAGAGGAGAAAGTTGGCAAAGAGCGAGGCGGGAAGGAAAAGACGGTATTAGCATAAGCGTAGCGATAAATAAAACCTTCAATGGTCTGAAACATTGCTCCGTACAAACACAAAAAGTCTCCCTGCCAGCAGAGTGCCAGTTATCAGTCCAAAGACTGAGCGGTGAAGACCCATTGCTTAAGTTCTTCCCCACCTGTGTCCAGGGCTTCTCTCTCTCTCTTTAAAAACAAAACAAATGTTCAGCTAGGACTCTCCCTCTTCTTTACAACACTCTATTATTTCAGCTGAAAGGGAAAGAGCCCCTCCTCTCTTGGCTGCATGAGGTCGTAGTAAAGAGGGATGCTTTTGTTTACTAACTCTTCCACATGCTTGGCTGACACGCGATTCTCCGGCCTCCACAGAAAGTCTCTTTCTACCCTCCTTTTGCTCTGCAGTCAGTTCCTCAGGGGCTCGGGTGCCACGGCAACACACACACTCCTTGCCCGAAGATGAAGAAAAGGGAGGGGACCGGCCAATTTTCTTTTTTTGGTTACAGGTTTTATTCCCCCCCCCCTCCTCCTGGGGCATTTTTGGACACATTTCCCAGACAAAGACATCGGATAGCTACACTCCCCAGATGGAAAGGGTCGAGTTACAACCAGTTCTGTGGCTTCCCTTCAGGACTCTTTTGACAGGAGAAGGAGGGGGAAAAGGCACCCAGTTAACCTTTACTACTCTGGGCAAAGTTAGCTATGCCACAGATGAGCTTCAGGACGGATATTGAAGAAATACTATCTAAGGGCAGGGGTGAGGGGTGGGGGAGATGATGGTGTCCATAGTGGTGGTAGGGGAGATATTTTTTATTTTAAAAAATCCCTCCCCATGTGAACGTTCCACATGCACACAAAGCAACAAAATAGGATGCCACCAGACAGTATGAATAGTAGCTTTTAAACGTTCCAGTTAACCTTATTTCCACATCTGCTTTCTTAGATCATATAACTTTGGAGGCTGCACTCTTTTGCCTTGAACACCCACCCCCACCCCCGGGCAAAGAAAAACCCTAGCTCAAGTGCAACCATACCCCAACCAACAATGTAGAAAGAAGTCCTGGGAAGGAAGGGAATAAATATGATGGTAGCACAAGACTCTGAGATAAACAATGGGCAGTTGGAATGTGAATGTCTGGCACCATGTGGGACATGAGCCAAAAGAAGTGCATGAACACCCCACATTTGCATAGACAGCTGTCCTAGAATGCCTAAAGGAAACATCTATGGATGCAGAATGTCAGACTCTCGCCTTCCACAGCCACTGCCCAGATCCATTCCGCACATGACCCAAACCCACAAGAACTTCCTGAATCTTGCTCCTACTCCCGTCCAGTTAAGAAACAGCCACAGCGAGACAATGCGCCTCAATTTACGTCCCTTAAAACGGCTCAAATGAACATCTTATCTTACAAAGAGACATCCACATTATAAAAAGGTGCAGGTTTCCTTTTTAGAAAGCTTGGTATGCTCGGTTACAGAACTCTCTGGCCCCGGACCAAGGCTTTGGCCCTGTGACACAACTTGCACTCATCCTTGGAAGAGAAGCAGAACCCACAGCAATGATAAGCTCTGGCGCGCAATTCTTCACAGCTAAAGTGGAAATCTGCCCAGGCCCAGATAGGATCATTCTGGGTATGTTAAAACAAACTGGTTTTAACGGTCCTGGCTCTCCCCCAAAGAATTCTGGGAATTTTTTTTTTTGTTGCAGCACTGAGATTTCTGTTTAAGAATGTTCCACATGGGCTGAGGAGAGACTAGCCACAGCAACAGTGAAGGTAGTTTACACAGAAGTAATTGGGGGTCTGGGGGAGATGTAGAGCGGAGGGGCTACCCCATGACCAGAGGTGACCTTAGCTCCTCTCAGACTGCAAAGAAGAGAGGCCAGAAGCTCAAGACCTTAACTTTCTTCCTTTGGTTTGACATATGAAAAAAAAATCAGAAAAGCCCAAGGTGAAACTTCTGACACCTGGTGGTTATAAAGGTGCCTTTGCTTGCAAAGAAATTAAAACACAAAGCAATACTCCTAAACAGTGGGTTGGAGACAGGATCCTTTAATGTGGGTATCAATACTGTACACTGCAGTCTAGCCCAAGGGCACATTTACACCCACTGAAGAGGAGTGCAGGGGGAACGCACCACCCCCGGCAGTACAATCCCAGTGGGGTGCCATCGCAGCTGCCCCCCCGATGGGCGCCACGCCCCCAGGACATGTGCCAGCCCTGCACTACAATACCACTTTAAACAGTCATGGCTTCCTCCCAAAGAATTCTGGGGGCTGTAGTTTGTTAAGGGTGCTGAGAGTTGTTAGGGGTACCCATTCACATCATGGCTTGCAGATCCTGCAGTGAGCAGGGGATTGTACTAAATCACTTCCAGCTCTATGATTCTACAAGGGGAATTTGAGTGAGCAGGAGACTTTGGGATAGTTGAAGTGAAAATGCTAGAGGAGCAGGAGGAGGGGGGAGAATGCATGTGAGAAACCAAAGGTATGTACGGTACGGAGGCATATCTCTTGGGTGGGGGCAAAACTTGCTCTCTGGCATAAGCCAACACACAGTTTATTGAGAAGAACAGATAGGCCCTTTCCTCAACCATTTTGCTGACTTCTCACTCGGTCCTACAGGATTTGGTGAGGGTCATTAAGAATGAAGCCTGCTCCTAACTTCATAACTCCTCATGAGGCCTATTCGTTGGTCGTGCTGCAAGAGAAATTGGCTTTATGTAAAGAAATAATACTGTTCTATAGTCCGACGCTTTGTGTGAAGGAGGGCGGAAAACCCCCCGAAAAATGAAACAGAATGATTATTTTTAAAAAGACCATTGGACAAAGAGTTTGACAGTGAATAAAGTCCCCCCCACTCCACCACCAACGCCCCACTTTCCTTGCCCAAAACACAACCTACCCTCTGTAGATGCAGCCTGTGAAACTGGTCCGCAATGCACTGTAACTTCCGTGCAATCTGAACTTCAGTTCGCAGTTCCTGTGGACTTTCCCGAGGTTCCTCCCGGAGGTGTGGACTCAATGAGAAACCAATGGGGTTGACATGTAAACGGAACCCAGCATTCCCTGCCAAACATCAGAGAAGAGTCAGGCACTTATAGCCTCTCACGTATGTGAACAATCCTTCTGCCATGAACAGCACACCGGAAGAGAATACAGCAAAATCAAGGTCATAATCAAAGAAATAAAATGTCTCGTTTGAATTAAGCAAAGCACTTATAGCTAAACTTCAACCACCTTTTAGAAAGCTAAGGGATCCATTACTGGCAATACCTGCTCAGGACCCTCCACATTGGGCAACTGGGTCTATAAGACTCCATTTTAATTTCCCACAATGCTCTAGAATGACACTACACTGGGACCTCTGGGTTTTTGTAGGAAACTACAATGACACTCACAGCCACCCTAGAGTACTGCTGCCTCTGCTGGATAAACCTAAGGATGCTCACAGGTAAAAGAGGAAGCCCTCCATGGGGCAGTTTCCCCAGTGGCTCCTCTGAGGGAAGTGTGGAGGTTGGCAGTGCAAAAATGGGCCACTCTGTTTGTAGAATGCTCCCCCCAGGGAAACGCACATGGGCACTATCACTGTCAGCTTTTCAACACCAGAAGACTTTCCTGGTTCTCCAAGCTTTTGGTTATTAATTAGTGTCATACTTCAGCACGATTTCTGACCTGTTTGTGGTGCTCATCTTATCATAGGGTGGGGTGGGATTTATCCTTCTTATAGTATTATTGGATGAGCATTTAGATAAAATTTGGTTTTACTGTATTTTTTCGATGAATTTGTTCGCAAACCTTTGTGTGTTTTACGGACTTGGATGTGTCACATTATAGGTCACTTTTAGTCTCTAAGCCAGTGATAGGAAATCAAGCCAGATTTGGCTTGAATTTCCAGCTCTCGTTACACCCATCCACTGGTCTCGCTGGCAGAGGTTGATGGGTGTTGGAAGCCCAGCAAACATCTGGAGGACCACAGATTCCCTGCTTTATGCAATAGCGGTTCATAGAATTTCATGAGAAGTATCATGGGGCCAGGTGGGCACCTTTTTGGAGCAGATAAAAAGATTCAACCATCCCCTTAAACTGGGGATGGGGAACTTATGGCCCTCCAAATGTCCTTGGACTCTAATTCCCATCAGCCACAGCCCCAATGGTCAAGGATTATTGGTGTTGTAATCCAACAACAACATGAGGGCTGAAGGTTCACTACCTCTGCTTTATACCCACAGAGGAACATGCAAACACCGTAAATGCTGCATTATTTTTCTGTAAAACACACAGAGAGAGAGAGAGAGAGAGAGAGAGAGAGAGAGAGAGAATCATGGACCCTGAACTGCCCCAGTTATGTGATTGATTTGATTTCAAATAGGCTGTGGGCCTCCCTCTCTGCCAGGCGTAGGCAAACTCGGCCCTCCAGATGTTTTGGGACTACAACTCCCATCATCCCTGACCACTGGTCCTGTTAGCTAGGGATGATGGGAGTTGTCCCAAAACATCTGGAGGGCCGAGTTTGCTCTCTGTCATCAGATTTGGAAGGTCTGCATGTCTGAGGATGCTGTGGATCTTGTTTCTCAGACTCCCTTCCATAGTCCTAAAGTAATTCTCTACCAAGTGGGAGAGGAAAAACCCTATCCCACTGTTTTGTATTTGGTGCTAGATCCACCTCTGAGTTGTCCTTCCCATTAGGATTGCCATGTTAAATGATGGCATCTGCATATGGATAGAACAATGGTGTTCATGAGAAATGCATTCTCTGTTTTTATTTGGTACCTGAATGTGTCCCAGCAGGCAGTCTCTTTGCAGAGGCCCCCACACTTACTAAGCACTGCTGCTTTAAAAATAATTAACACCTTTTCAAAAGATCTCCTGCCCAGTTCACCAGGTTCCCCTTTCCAACAAAAGATTTTCAGTCAATTAGATTGCAATCCTGTACATACTTACTTGGGAGTAATTTAATGGGACATCCTTCTGAGCTCTGTGTAAGGGGAGAGGGGATCGCAAATAAGGAGTGGGGCAGAAATTTGTTTCACTATGAAGAAGCTTTTAAATTGCAAAATTGCATGAGCTTACGCAGGCGAAAAGCTCTTCAGATGCTAAATTGAAACCAGGGAAAGCCAGGTAATTTAGTCTGTTAAAAGCTGATCAAAAGAAAACATTGTATGCAGTTCTTAAAGGGATAGCAACTCAGTAATACCACAACTTTGGGGCGGGGTGGGGAGTACATTTCATGGATCTCGCTTAACATTGCATATAGTCAAAACACATTGGGTTCAATGGTGGGTGGGATTGCCAAAGTGTTTTTTTCCCCAGATGCCCATCCCCCTTTTAATTTTTTTTTTTTTTAACTTGCCAAGTGCATGAATCTGAATGAAGACAAGTTAAATGTGCTCTAAGGTGCAGGCTTAGTGCTAATATTGTGCAAAGAAACCACAATCTCTGTGAAGGCCCAGGCTAATTCTCTCACATTTATGAGTGAATCCCAGTTTTACTATCTCATGCACCATTTATCTCCATGATTTGGTGTTCCTAAGAACAGTAACTCTGAGATCTACAACAATGGGTCCAGGGAAACTTACATGATAAGCCGCTGATATCTTACTGTTCTTGCTCTTTATATCTGACATTATAGGCCTGTGTGCCTAATATAAACTGCTGATGGGTGGATATTTGCTGCATGAACTTAATTGCACCCCATTGGTAGACATACAGGTATAAGTGCCATATATGTTATGGACAGTACCACTGAACCAACACATTTTTTTTTTTTTTTGAGAAGTAGGCATTCAGGTATGCTGCAAGATTTTGTTCCTTGATGTGAAATTGGTGAGATGTAGTGGATTATATGGGACTGGCCTCTCCCACCTTGAAATGTCCACACTTCAATTAGATACTGTAAGCCAGGGTTTCCTGAACTTGGATCTCAGGCTGTTTTTGGACTACAATTCCTATTATCCCTGACCACTATTCCTGCTAGCTAGGGATGATGGGAATTGTAGTCCAACAACAGAAGGAGACCCAAATTTAGGAAACCCTGCTCTAAGCAGTTTGTTGCCTTTAGAAGAAATGTAAAGGAGCTATTTTGACAACAGTCTAAGTTCCATGAGGAACAGAACTTGCTTCTTTAAAATAGCATATATATTTTGAGGTTTTCAGAACTCTAATGAATTGTGGTAATAAACTGTGTTTTCCCCAAATCCAATTTCATGCATCATGGTGCAGTACTAACCATATAGATTTTAAGATCCTCCAACTTCAGTCCTTTGTCCCACACAAAGAGAGAACTATATTTCTTCAGAAGAATAAGAAGTAACCTAAGAATGACATGAATACTAACACATGACAATTCATTGAGTGCAAAAGTATAGAAACATCCAGCATTCTTACCATAGAAGAGTCTCTGGGGCTCTTCAGTGACCCCACAAGGTAACATGACATCCTGGCTAGAAGAGGATGGGTTGAGGGTTTGAGTTGCCTTATCTTGCTGCTTGGCATGTCTGGTGCCTGGGCCGCAACAGTGTGTAAGTGGGAAGAGCTGGAATCTCCCCAGAAGGCAGTTGTAAGATTTACTCTGTGTGAAAATGCCAGGAAATGTCATCTCATTGGGTTGACTGGCAAGTCCACAGTCTTCAGAGTGGAAGACATCATCCTCCAGCCCATCTAGATTGGAGAAATCCTGCTCCAGGTAGTCAGGGGAATCCATTTCACCTGCAATTTTTTTTAAAAAAGAAACTAGATAAAATGCCACTGAATATTCTAGAGAGGATGCATGGTTTTCTTTGCACTTTCTTCACAAAACAGCCTATGAATTAGGCTTGGGATAAGAGATAAATGATGGAGGCCAACTGGACAGTCTTCCCTCCTTTGCACCCAATGGTTCAGACTTTTTATGAACTAGGTAGCCACAAGGAGGAAGTCCAAGAAAAGCCTTCAATGATGAATGTTTTAGAAGCCAAATACCATGCTACCTCATCACAACCACATATACATGTATAAAGACCTTCCACACCCAGTGCTTAGATTTCAAAGTCCTCAATAAATCCAGAGGATTCTACAATCATACAAAAATGTTTCAAGGTATTAGTGAGGTCTGATGATGTACCTGAAGAATAGAACTGGGACACCAGGTGCTGGAACCTAATCACAACTAGCAGGATCTACAAAATGCTGGGATTTAGTTGCAATACACTGCTGAAACTCTTGAGGATCAAGTAGGACTGGATGGTGACTGTTTGGTAACCAAGCCAAGAAATCCAAAGCGTGCCCCACATTGATGAAATATTCCAAACCAAGATCAAAATGGATCTAGAGAACCCTTATAATTCTATAAACAACTGGAGCAGATCGGTCACTGGCAACTCAAACCACCTTAGCCAGCGTAAGGGGATCAGATCAACAGAAGTTCTCAATAAGAGGCTTATAACTGCTTCTTGGTGGGAGACAGCATCACTTCCTTCTTGAGTAACAAGTGGGGAATTGCTGGTGACTGCTCATAACTGCAGCCTCTCCTCCAGGTTTAATGGCATAGCAAGTCCAAGGAAAGGCCACATTTCAACCACAGTGTTGTATCCTTCATTAATTGCTATAAACTATCAAACACTGAACCCCAGAGAAAAACCCCACTGAACCCCCACAGAAAACTTGTAACATACAGACATCACAAAACTACGTAATAGAGGTCCTCAGTCTTCCATATACAGCAAGCAATCCCATAGAACATGATGAATCGTCTTCTCCATCCCACAAACCTCACAACATCCAGAGTACAAGCCACTCTGGAGAGCACAATGCCCCATGAAAACTCTGAGCCAACTAACTTGTCTCTGTAACTCTTTCATTGTAAAAATACAAAAATCCTCCAATACTGGAGAAAAGGAGAATAACCTCCAACCTATAGATTGCACCTTCCCCTGCTTTTGCTGTTCACCTAATTTATGTCCATTTATGTCCAAGATCAATGTCCCTCTATCCCAAAGCCTTCCTAGCCAGCTGATCAGCCACCTGATTTCTGAAAATGCCCCCAGAAGATAGAACCCAACAAAGTGAAGGATGTTGGGTGCTGTTGCCAGTCTGAATGATGTAGTCAACAGGGGGAAGGTTAGGATGAATGAGAGCCTTGGGGAGGAAGAGGCTTGTTGGGATGTTGCCCAACATAATTGGCCAATCAATAATCAGGGAAGAAGTAAGACCGAGCCCCTCTCTCAAAACTTTAGCATCCAACAAAATGCCAGCAGACTGCATAGAAAAATACATAAGAACCAATATGATGATGGCCCTGAGTGGTATATAAGAAGTATTGAGTGTCCCAGATGCCAGAAAGACCACCTACCACCTCTGTGCAGTGCACGTAAGTTCAACAACTTTTAATTCTCATTCTTCTGCACAGAAAGATCAAAAGACACTGAGATGGACAGACAGAGCATTGCCATAAGTCTAAGACAGAAAAACATAAGGAGAGCTCTGCTGGGATTGTGTCAAAGGCCCATCCAGTTCACCATCATGTTCTGATAGTGACCAAATGGATGCCAGCGGGAAGCCCACCAGCAAAACATGAGTGTAACAGTCCTATTTCCACTTTTGATTTCCAAAAACTGGTATTCAGAGGCATACTGCCTCCGACAATGGAGTAGAACACAGCCTTATCTTCCAAGAAAGGCTCTTCTGATGAATTCCCAAATCCCTTCTCTGTTAAAACTGAACTGCTCAAAATAAGTTTTTGGTGACCACCTCTGAAGAAAAGCTGAGGCAAGAAAAAGCTTCAGTTCCTTTTAGCAGTTCCATAAAAAGCTTGAACATATAAAACCAGAGATGTCCACAGGCATGTCCTTGGGTCAGAGATTACAAGAGCAGGCAATGTAGTGTTTTTAAAGCTCCTTACAACCAGCAATTAAGTCCCTTGCTATTCCTTTTAAAACTAGCATAATCTAAACACACACACACACACACACACACACAAAAATAAATGCCTCCAGACCCTGAACAAGGAAGTGAAACTCAATCTTTGGGTCATTTGTTTTGCTGTGGTTTGTGCAATATAACCTGCAAGACTTTTATCAAGAGCCTTGGCACAGAGGAGTGTTGCATGCTTCTCCTTGGGAATACGGTAAGTCTTACAGAAATCAGAAGGACTTCCAACTGAACCTGCATAGGATTCAGCTGCAAATACAATTCAATTCCAGACAAGTTTCACTCTGCTGTGAAGCTCTTACATCTGAATGATTCAACCTGTGTGATGCATCCTCACTAAACAGAATAATGCTTCTGAATACCAGTTCCTGGAAACCATAGGAGGGGAGAATGTCGTTGAGCTCAGCTCCTGCTTGTGAGAACAGGAAGCTGGACTAGTTAGGATGCTGGATTTGGTTTTCATGTCAGCTACGGCCCGCTATTCAGATCCATGCAATAGGCATAGATTTGTAGTTGTAAGAAGAACTTTAAAACAGACCAGTAGGCAGCAGCATGAACAACATTGTTTCTGAATTCACTGCAAGAGAAGTACAGTAATGCAAATCCAGAGCCTAAGCTCTACTGGAGACCATTTAACAATCCCTGTTCCAAGGTCTCTGGGCAAAGAAAAAGGGAGAGACACCCCAAACTTCTGCTTTAAAGTTGCAATTGGGAGAAGCTTCTGATTGAACTCAGCGGAGCTTACTTCAGAGTCAAGATGTGCAAGTTGATACTAGATGGCTTCAATCATAAACACCCTTACCTGGAAATAAGTCCATTGCCACTGAGGTTAATGTGACTTCTATATAGGAATTCATAACACTGGGCTGTTAAGCTCAAAGTTCCAGAACATGCACACACCACATCTAAAGTACAAGAGGAAAGATGAAGATTACAGATTACAAGTAAGTGGAATAGGAGTAAACATTTCCTGAAACAGTAAGAGTAATATCTTGTTGGTCCAGGCTGAGGCGGGGGTGGGGGGAGAGTATCACATGCTCTGCTTTTCCTTCTTCGGTACTGTAGTTGCACTGGAAGCTCTCAATACACATTGCAGAAGAGAATCTTCTCAGCTTTTCCTTCCACTTCTTGGGAGGTGCCTTCAGTTACAATGAATTCAGACAACCTTCCAAGTGAAAAGTCAGCCACAGGCAAATGGAAAAGGACAACCACTAAAAATATTTTTTTTAAAAAAAAAAAAGAGAGAGAGAGAGAGAAAAGGACAAGTCTTGAAACTGCAAATGGAAGGACAAGTGGCTGTAAAAGTAAAAAAGAGGAGAACAGAGCTGGCCATGATTTGAACCATGGGGCCTGGGGGCAGGAAGGATATTGCTGGCCCTTGCTATCACACCCAGTACTTCCGACCGACCAGCCCTGCACCCGAGCTCATGACTGAAGTATGGTTATCTAGTAGGGTAGGCCCCAAATCCCATAAATGTCTCGAGATACTGGCTGCCACTGTAGTCAGGGCCTTATACTACATATCCCACTATAAAAAACAGGCTTGCAGAGGTCTATAAAAGTGGTGGCGAACCTGTGGCCCTCCAGAGCTTGCTGCACTACAGCTCCTTTCATCCCTAATGACTGGCCATGCTGGCGGGGGCTGATGGGAATTGCAGCCCAACACCACCCACCCATGGACAGCTGTGGGCAGGATTATTGCATTGCAGGGGCTTGGGACTAGATGACCCTTGGGGACCCTTCCATCTCTACAGTTCTATGATCCTATGAAAAATTCTGGAGAGGCACAGGTTCCCTATCACTTGTCTAAACATTCAATAAGATTCTATGCGCAGCAGATCTCAAAGCCAAAGTGTTCCCTTACAATGCAATCTGATGCACGGTTACCAAGAAGCAAGTTCAGCTGTGTTCAGTGGGGCTCAGTCCAAGAGAAGAGACCATAGGGCTGCCTGTGTGGGGGTTTTTGTGCAGTGACCGGGACATTGGGCTTGGCTGAGCATGAAGCTTGGGAGAAACTCTGCACTCTCCTTCAGGCTTTCCACCTCACCAGATTGGGAGGCTGAGAAGAGAGTCTCCATCCTTGGAAGTAGGACAGGATGCAAAGAAATAAGCTTGGAGAAGGAACAGGTTTTTAAAGGGAGGAAAATCTTTACAGTGGTTATTTAAGGATAAGGAATATAGAGCAAAGGCATGGCCTACCCTAGAAATCACTTAGGAGGGCAAGTTGAGGGCACTTGATGCTGTTATATTTATAACTTTATAGAAAATTCCAGCCTGGTCAGCAGCTGGGAGCCCCACATAAGCTGCTCTACATTTCCTGAAAGAGCTGTCAAAGCATAATAAATAATAATCACATCCCTTTGAAAGAAGGAAATCAGCTCAGCAAGCAAGTTCTAAAAAAAAAATCATGTAAAATTAGAATAGTGCTGCAGTTCTCCCAACTTGGAAACACCTGTTGGGAACTATACAATGCATACATTCTTCCATCTCCCTCCAGCATTCCCTCAGAAAAAAAGAAGCCTCGAACAAAACATTGCAGCCACTTGCCTGCTCTCAAGAGCGAAGCAAAGAGGAAGACTATAGGACACACATGCACTGCCAGTTAACCAAAACAAAGCAAGCTGGACTTCACAAATCCCCTTTTAACTCTTCCCTGCACCTTCTGTTCTTCAGAGATTTAAGACTGAAATGCATCAATTCAATTCAGGATGAGGCCAAAAGACATCCTTACAAAACACACACACACACAAGAAAGAAACTCCAAAGTTATTAAGACCATTTGACAAACGCAGTACTTTGCAGAGCACATCTGGTATATAAAGTCATTTGATCCTTTAGTTAAGTATTTGTCTCGCAGCACATTAGTAGCCAAACCACCTAAAGGAAATGATTCCTTTTTTATTAGCAAATAGGCAGTTTTTTAAAAAATCACTCCTTTTGGCACCTGCCTGATCTGTTGCTTTGTGTAAAGAGTTCAAGATCTGTTTACTACGGATGTCTCTCAAGGGAAAGGGCTCAAGTATTTCTATTTCGAGATAGTGAAAGATGAATTGAACTATATTATTTACAGCATGCCAAGAAGCCACAGTGAAGGAAGCGATTAGGAACCACTGAGATGGTTGAACTGTTGGTATCAACAGTTTTGTGGTACCACTAGTTCACTTAATCTGTCTGAGATAGAAGGTGAAGCAGATATACATTTGCCAACAAAAGTTTTTTTATTAACGGTAGACGCTGAAATTTTAAAAGATAAAAAACCCCAAAAGCACCACCCCCGAACTAATACAGATTGTGGGGGGAGGGTGTGCTCCCCTGCTCTACTTATCGGCTCACAGTGCATTGAGATCGCAGAACATTAAGATCCGTATACTGTACTAACGAAGACCTTCAGAGAATTCATTCATTCATTCATTTAAATTTACAGCCCACCTAATCGTGAAGGCTGAAGCCGAGTAACAGTAGGTACTTATGAAATGCAACAATCCCGTTAAAAGTTGAAATGAAGATCTGATCAAAGGCGACCCATGAGAGCGATGGAGTTAACTCGCCGTCCCCGTCTGTAGGTCACGGATCAAATAATATTACACCCACAATCACCTATATATCAAAATCTATATCCACACGCGCGACTAACACTCACACACACACACCACCCAGAAGTCACTACTGACCTGGTGCCCTACTTGCGACTCCGCCTGGGCGGGACTGTCGTCGGGGTTTTGCGGCCAGCGAGCGTCTCCTTTAGGCAAGAGGCTCGGGAGCCGCTGCAAGGCGGGATCAGCGAACCCTGAAAAGCGGAACCCTCGCCTGATCTGATCTGATCTGCAGCAGCAGCGCCAGCGAGCGCGGCCAGCGGAAAGAGCGGGAGCCGGAAAGTCCCCGGGCTGCAACCTCAGGCGCCGCCGCCAGCCGCACACGGCATTGTTTCCAAAATACACTTGCTTCCTGGCATAACCCAAACAGCTGATGGGAGCCCCGCCCCCGCCGTGACGCGTTGGACGGAGCCGGCCAATGGGGATCCCCGGAGGCGTCCCGGGCTCCCGCGAGCGGCGCTGGGGGGGGGGGGGACACAACGTGGCTGCTTCGCCCAGTCGCGCTCGGGATCTCCACTCACAGCGAGGCAGGACGGGAGAGCGGAGCGGCTTCCAAGCGAACGCCAGCTCACCCCGGTGCTCTCCTCTCCCTGCGAGCCTCCTCTCTTCGCTCCCGGAAGGCCCCCTTCACACGAACGGACTTTCCCCCCTGGAGATGGGAGAATCGATGTTGTGGGAACTTGCGCTACCGCCCACTCGTGTGCATACAAGTTGCTTGGACTCTCACGAGACCCCATCATCTCACTTAGAAGGCAAAGTTTGTTTCCGAGTCCCGATTTGGGACTCGGGTATACTGCTGCTGAACAGGGATGTTCCATTTAGGTGTTACACAGCGCGTGGCTATGTAGATCAGTCCTCCCTAGATTGAGCTCATATTTTTTTTAAAAGCCACCAAGATGGCACAATTCCCAGCGGAGATCCTTTGGAGACTCCATTGTAAAAAAAAACCCCGTCTGTTCCTGCCTTTGCTTCCTGTTTTGAAACTGCTTGTAGCTCCACTAGTGGACTAGGCATATCCTATGACTCTTGGCACCTCACTCCTGTAACTATACATGTATCCCCCAAGACAAATAAAAAGCAAGGGAAGTCATCCTGGTCCATAATGTGGGACAGGAGACAGAATTTTGCTTTCAATTTTCAATGTCAAGTGAGAATTTCTTTATTATTCTCTATATTTCCCATAGATTTTGAAGTTTGGGTTTTAAAAAAGTTTTTACGGCCTGTTATGATTTAATTTTGTTGGTCATCTCTGCTTCGCTGTGTTTTATACTGTATATTGTTTTCTTGAAAGATGTTCATTGTTTTAACAATTTTTATATATGCCACCTTCAGAACTTCAGTTACGGAGCAGCATAGTAATGCTGCTAATTATGAATAACAAGTCAATTATCTCTTGTTTCCCTTTCCATCTGTGTGTGTCGCTTAAGGGTTGGAGAAAGCTCCAGGTAACTGCTGGGTTTTATACTTTCATAAATGGGGATCAGCCATCATTTGCTTCTTTGTCCCTGCAGTCCTTAGGTGCAACTTGAAACCTGCACAGCACCCAGCAGACATCGTTAGATTAGGCTCTATTATATCTCGAACATGCCGTCTTGGACTAAATGCAGACGTTGTGGCTTCAATATAAAGTCAGCTCCTCTCTCCCCCCCCCATCTGCTTAATATTCAGTCCGATGAAGAATTCTGGAAAACTCAAAAGCTTGCTCACTAACTTTGTGACATCTTGGTTGCTTGTAACAAAGGTACAGTCCATGACCTGACCGGAAGACGTATACGTTAAGTACTGTATATGTAACTGCACTCATTACTTGCATTATTGCTACCCTTTTCCTAAGTCTCCCTTCTCCACGTTTCTTCTCCCCATTGTCAACATTAGCTGGTGAGCTCCATAGGATATCCGACTTTGGCCATGAAACACTGTGAAGCACAATGTCCATTGATGCAACACCCATTGATAGCAATGTTTATTCAGGAGTAAATCTGATGGGGCTCAGCAAAGAGCTAGTCTTAAGTAAGCATCCTTAAGAGGCTTCGGTCAAGGTCTCTGTCCACTTCAATGGGACTTACACCCTTGTAAATGTGATGGGATTTCAGCCAAAGTATATAATCATCTGCAAGGCTACACTTTTCTAAGGCTGGAAACAGATTACAGCTTTTCCATAGAGCTGGAGGTGGTTTGAGAGAGAGAGACAGGATTACTGCTTGAGATAGGCACACTCCTTATCATGTTTGCTTCTGTAAAACAAGCTGTTCAGGTTTCCTGTATCTGTCCTGCCTGCTGATGAGCAGCTGCTGAGATGCATCAGTCCCTGGAAGGTTTGGGCCCACTGGGGGGGGGGGCTGCTCTGCACTGTGCACAGCAACACTTCCTCCCCTTCCTACTGTTAACCCTTTAACTCGAGAAGATTGGGGAAGCAAGGGATACAAAGAGCAGCTACCACTGCTCCTGATCATTCGCCTTCCTTTCCCTTTGGGATTCTCTACCTGCTTGCTCACCCTGCCTCTGTGCGCAGTCAAGAGTGGGCTCAGAAAGAAGTGCCCCAGAACAAATGCAATGGCAAGCCTCTGCTTGCTCACCCTTTCTTCCCCTCTGCGTAGTAAAGTAGCGAGGATATTTGGCTGGGGTGCCAATCCTCCATGCTGCAAGGGCAGAAATTAAGTGAGCAGAAATAACAGCTTAAGTGTTTTTGTTTTGTGAAGGCAGCACCACAGAGTCCAACTGTCCCTGCCATTCTGCCCTGAGAGTGTGTTCATGCTCTGCCCCTTTACCCCAATTGCTTCCCCTCTCTTAAAGGTTGGATAGAGTCAGCCCAAGATATTTTGGCACCTGAAGCAAAATCGCAAGGGGGGTGATCTACATCAGGAACAAGAGGGAATAAAGATCAACAGTGGGAATGGGATGGGAGGAGATTAGTAGTGCCTCTTATTCACTGAGAGGGCATTGTGGAGGCAGCATGGGCCAGATCTTCTGCCCCTGTGGATTCTGCCACCTTAGGCAGTCACTTCACCTCGCCTCATGGGCAGGTCGTTCCTGGGTAGGTCAGGTTGAGCTAACTAGAGGGGGCACCCAATAGTATGTTTCCCAAGGACCCCTGTAACTTGCCCCTTTGAATATTGCTGCCTGTCTCCAGCAGCCTGCATGGTTTGCTGAGACTTTCAAGCCACAATCTCAAATTCACCTAGAAGTGATTTCCACCGATGGAAATGAGTAAATATGCATAGAATTTTGCCGCCACATGGACTTTTAAAAGATGAAGAGGCGAGACTTTGTTTGCAGATGCTGTTCTATGGTTAAGAACTTCAACAATTCTAGCCTTGAGAATTCTAGTCATGTCGGAATACGTTTCACGGATCCGCCATGGATTCATATTTATTTGGTTATTTTATGAGTTTTTCGAGGTCTATTTTTGGTATAACTGCGCGCAAAAGCGAAAGCGAAAGCATGAATGAATAGTGTGGTTCACTTATGAGATTAATCCGCCTTTATTTTATAGTTCCGGTCATGTTCAAAGTTGTTAATGAGCGTTAAACTTGCTTCCCGCCTTTTTGGAGGGCAGCAACAGTGATTTTATTGGTTAAAGCATTAATGATGATGTCACGTTTGTTCCCTAATAAAAGGCAGAGGCACCCCCGCTTGGGCACGTTCACGTTCAGTTTGGGTTAGGCACGTCGTTCTTCTTATGTTCTTTTAGTTGGGTTTTAGTTGAAGTCAAGTTTAGTTTAAGGGACTAGGAGCGGGCTGGATGGGTTGGATGGGTTTTTCTTTAGTTAGAGTTAGATCGCGGAAGATCATTCGGTTTTAGTTTTAGATAGGTTCTTTTAGGTTAGCCTAGGGTTAGGCCCGCGGAAGATATTTCGGTTTTAGTTTATTTAGTTAGCCTCGCGGAAGATTGGGCGCGCAGGGACTTTAAGCTTAGGAGAACTTAGCTTAGGGGACGAGCCTATGCGGGTTCTGCCGAAGCCACTAAAGATACAACCGGTGTCTGTCTTCCTTTGGGGTTAAAGGGGGGAGTAAAGTAAAATTTTTAATTTCTTTAAACTGGTCCGTCTATTCAGAGTCAGGGTATATATTTTATTTCACGAGGCAACTTTTCACTAAGAAGGCAACTAGGAACTCACAAACTTTCGGAGTCGTCAATTGGCTTACTCAACATCCTTCAGACTGTGAGGCTTGGCCGGCGACCGTGCTCAAAAGCACGCGGAACGCTGGCCGCTTTCCCCGCAACTGGTACCTCGTGCATAACCAGTCCAAGGCCGTGCACGAGGAGCTCCAGCACCCAAACCCCGACAAGTGGTGCCCCGTGTGAGGCAAAGCGTAGTCGAAAATCGCTTCCACGAAGACTCCGGTTAAAGGCAACATATCGGAAGTGGCTCGGAAACAGACATTGAGAGGTGAGGTATAACGGCCCGGTTTATCCAGGATTTCGCTGCAGTAGCGCGAATCCACCGCTTGCCCAAAGTAGTGTAAATAGAAATTGCGCGCGTGTATTTTGCCCCAAGGGGTCCCCGGGTAGAGCGGCAAGGAGTTTAGTGTAAGCCTACGGGCAGGGCCGGTGTCTCCCGAAAAGCCTACGGGTGGGAGGGAAAGGTTTTCTGGCTAAAGCCTACGGGTGCCAGGGTTTTCGGTCAAAGCCTACGGGTAGGGCCGGTGTCTCCCGAAAAGCCTACGGGTGGGAGGAAAAGGTTTTCTGGCAAAAGCCTACGGGTGCCAGGTTTTTCGGTCAAAGCCTACGGGTAGGGCCGGTAGCCCCTAGTAGAAGCCCACGGGTGGGGGCGGAGGTTTTCTGGCTAAAGCCTACGGGTGCCAGGTTTTTCGGTTAAAGCCTACGGGTAGGACCGGTGTCCCCTAGTAGAAGCCTACGGGTGGGGGAGGAAAAGTTTTGGAAAAGTGTTAAAAAATGGGCTCCTCACTCTCAACTGCTCAAGTTAAATTTTGTGAAGATTTATTGTACCTTTTTAAAAGAAATGGTCACCCTGTCTCTGAATCAGAAGTAGAGCTTTTAGTTAAAACTATTGGGGAAGTTTGCCCTTGGGTCCCTAAGGAGGGAACGAAAGATTTAGCTTCATGGGAAAGGATCGGGTTAGAATTTATGGCCAACCCGAAAATCGGAATTCCTGTACAATTAGTATGGAGCAAAGTAAGAAACTGCTTTCAACAAATCGCTCCAAGAAATGTTTTGCTTAATGGAACAGTGAATTTGGGAAATACTGCTTTTAATAGTGCCCCTGTGCTGCCGCTTGCGGTTGTGCCATTTTCGGCCCCCTCGCAGCAGCCAGTTCAGGCCCCGTTGTCGTACACGCACTCGCCCTTGTCCAATTTGTCATTGCCAGATTCATTGCCGCCTGTGCCGGTGCAGCAGACGCCGTCGGCCTTTCAAGCCCCGCCGCGGACTGCCCCACCGCCAGTCGCTCAGCAGTCATCGCAGGCCTTTTACCAGCCAGCGATCTCAAGTCAGCAGCAGCCGCGGACCTCGCTCCAAGCAACGGTCCCGCTTCCTCCATCGCAAGCCGCGCTTTTGCCAGCGATCCAGCAGCAGCAGCAGCAAGCAGCCTTTTTGCCAGCAAACCCTGCTGCCCTGCAGGCCGCACTCAAGCCAGCAGCTCCAGTTTTGCAGCAAGCTGATTTCCAATCAACAGCAATCCAAGCTTCAATGCAAGCAGCACAACAGCAATTTACCAACCCTTCAGCACCTCCAATGCCAATGCAGATTCCAAGACAAGAGCAAAGCCAAACAATGATGATCCAGATGCCAGGACTTGCAGTACAGAGCCAACAACCTTATGCTCCAACTTCAAGTCAGCCATCTTGTCTTCATCCAACTTCAAGTCAGCCATCTTGTCTTCATAGTCAGCCATCTTCAAGGCATCCAGATGTCAAAGACTCTTTAGCACCATCTAGTGGCTCATCATTTGGAAAGCATCAAGAAGATTTAAACTCACTGATGCCACCTACAGATCCAACAGCAATGCAACCCATCTGCAGAACCCAAGCTTTGGAAGCAGCTTTGGGACAAATAGACTTTAGTGCTGATCCAATGCACATCTTTCCAGTGATTCGTGCCAATGGAGGACAACCTGCAAGATATCAAGCCATCCCTTTTGAAACACTACGTGAACTGCGAAAAGCCATACGCGAAAATGGACTTCAAGCTCCTTATACTAGAAGTTTACTTGAAGGACTGTCCACTAGTAGACTTCTGCCATCTGATTGGAAGTTGATTCTTCGCACCTTCCTGTCGCCTACAGATGCTCTTCTGTGCCTGCAAGAGTGGAAAGAAGTAGCAGCCAGACGTGCAACGCCACTCGCCACAGAAGATATGCTCACAGGATCAGGACATTACTCCAATCTCAATCAACAGCTAGCCATACCTGATGCTGCACTCGTCACCATAGCAGACATCGTGGTCAAAGCTTGGCGCAGATTACCCAATCGCACAGATGCTAGCTCAGTATCAGGGTTCGCTGCAGTTAGGCAAGGTCCAAAGGAGCCTTATGGGGACTTCGTGGATCGCCTGATTGTTGCAGTGGAGCGCCAAATAGAAGATCGTCATGCCAGAAACATTCTGATAAAACAACTCGCCTTTGAAAATGCCAATGATGACTGCAAGAATGCCCTAACAGCAGTTGCAGCTCGCCCAGATGCCACATTGACTGAGATGCTACGCGTCTGCCAGAATGTTGGTACCCACTCCTACAAAGCACAACTCTTGGCAGCTGCGGTACAGATGCCACGTCAAGACAGCTCTACGCCAGTCAAGAAGTGCTATGGGTGTGGAGGCGATGGGCATTTCCGGTCGCAGTGCACAACAACGCCAAGGCCTTCCGCCAAGCCGCCAGAGAGATGTCCCATCTGTCAAAAAGGATTTCATTGGGCAAATGATTGTCGTTTGAATCCACAAAATACATCACCTACCTCATCTCCAGTTCAGGGAAACGGTTCTGCGGGCCGCGCCCCGGCCCCGGTATCAAAAGGCTTGGAAATTGCCAGACTCTATTTACTTACTTCCACACCTACAGCTCCTGTAGACTCTTTGCCTCCTCAGGCAGCAATGGCGCTAATCAAGATTACAGAAGAACGCCCTCATCTCGTCTTAGAAATGGGTGGACGAAAGATCAAGGGTCTTCTTGATACAGGCGCAGATGTCACAGTTATCGCCAGAAAGGATTGGCCTGACCAGTGGGCAACGACTGTCACCCAGGAAGTCTTCGGAGTCGGAGGTTTCGAACCCGCCCACCAGAGCGTGCATCCGATTACCTTCCAGTCAGACTCAGGCTCCATGGTGCAGCTCCGTCCACTTGTTATGGATGTGCCTATCACCCTTTGGGGTAGAGACTTATTGTCTAAAGCAAGAACTGTTGTTCATACACATTTTTGATGTGGGCCTTTGCATCAGCGCCAGTACATGCTCTTCCACTCACGTGGAAGGAAGGACCCCCTGTATGGGTCGACCAATGGGCGCTGACGTCAGAAAAGCTCGCTGCAGCAGAGGCCCTAATCAAAGAGCTACTACACCAGGATCGTGTGCAACCCTCTAATAGCCCTTGGAACACTCCAATCTTCGTCATCAAGAAGAAAAGTGGAAAATGGCGTTTACTTCAAGACCTGAGAAAGATCAACGAGAGAATTGTTCCAATGGGTCCCCTTCAATGTGGACTTCCTAACCCTAACCTCATTCCTAGAAACCATCAGCTTGCAATCATCGACCTCAAAGATTGTTTCTTTACTATCCCACTGGCACTTGCAGATCAAGAAAAGTTCGCTTTCACTCTACCTGTGTTTAATAACACCAGACCAGCTTCCAGATACTCTTGGAAGGTACTCCCTCAAGGAATGGTGAATTCACCGACTCTCTGCCAGAACTTTGTGGATAAAGCATTACAGCCTTTCAGAGCACAATATCCAGCCTTAGAAGTTTGTCATTACATGGATGACATCTTGATTCATGGAGAAAAGGTCTCAGAGCATCATATTGAGCAT
This sequence comes from Lacerta agilis, assembly GCF_009819535.1. NCBI lineage: Eukaryota > Metazoa > Chordata > Lepidosauria > Squamata > Lacertidae > Lacerta > Lacerta agilis. The sequence goes on from NC_046312.1 coordinate 40,047,719, forward strand.
CTTACGCGCATCCTGAATTCTTTTGGGCTTTGTATCGCCCCAGAAAAGGTACAGCGCACTGCTCCATTTCATTACTTGGGTCACAAACTGCTTCAAGATACAGCCCTGCCAGAGATGCCGAGCATAGTCATCCCAGAATCCTTTACCTTGACACAACTGCAGCATCTCTTGGGACAGATAAACTGGGCTCGAAAGTCTCTAGCAGTTCCAACCTCTGAACTCTCACCATTGTTTTCTGCTCTTAAGGGACATACATCTCCTTCGGATGTTATTCCGTGCACCTCTGAGATGCGTCTTGCTTTACAAGGAGTAAACACAAAGTTGCACCAAATAGCTGTAGATCGTGTGCCAACAGCTAACTGCACTCTTTCATGTGCCATCTTCACTACACCAAGATTGCCTACCGCAGCCTTATACGTTCCGGATACTTCCTCGAAAGTGGCAATCGTGGAGTGGATTCATCTTTCACACACGCCTCAAAGGAATGTGTACCCCAGTATGGACGCTGTTGCTGATCTCCTTGTTAAGTGCAGAGGCCGTGCAATTCGCCTGAGTGGAAATGATCTGCTTTCCATCTACCTTCCTTTCTCTCAAGAACAAGTGCTAACTTTGATTCAGTTTTCAGATAGTTTCCAGATTGCTATTGCTGATTTTGTCGGTTCATTCTTGTATAATCCTCCTAAGGACAAAAGATTCACTTTGTTGCAACAAGTAAACTATCACCTTTCATCCATGTTGGTGCTTCAGCCTATTCCCACTGCAAAAACTCTGTTCACAGATGGCTCCTCTTCCTATGGTGTCCTTGCATGGCGGGAGGATGGACAATGGAAGACTGTGTTTACAGAGAAACAACTTTCAGCACAAAGATCGGAACTGGCAGCAGTGATTCTTGCTTTTCAGACTTTCACTGCAGAAGCATTCAACCTCGTTGTAGATTCTCAGTATGTATATAGACTGTTATCATCGCTTCCAGTTGCTTATCTGTCTCCGTCCATGGACGAAAATCTCTTTAATTTGTTCGCGCAGCTTCAAGAACTATTACAGAGACGTTCATTTCCCTTTTTTGCTGCACACTTGCGCTCTCATTCTAACCTCCCAGGATTCCTGGTGGAAGGAAATGCAGTAGCAGACGCCGCCCTCAGGACTCTAGCTTTCTCCTTGTTCGACAATCCTGTGACAAGCCATGAAACTTTCCACCAATCAGCAAAGGTTCTACACAAGACCTTCAACATTCCAATGTCACAAGCAAGGGACATTATTTCATGCTGCCCTTCGTGCTCCAAGTCTCCTATCTGCTTGCCATTTGATGCTGTAAATCCTCGAGGCACGGAGGCGAATCAGCTGTGGCAGATGGATGTGACACATGTCCCAGCCCTTGCTCCAATGTCTAAGTTGCATGTCACAGTGGACACCTTTTCAGGTTTCATTTGGGCTACAGCACTGAAGGGAGAAACTACGAGGCACGTCATACAGCACTGCATGAGAACCTTTTCAGTTATGGGAAAACCTCAAGCCATTAAAACAGATAATGGTCCGGCCTATGCTTCTCAGGCCTTTAATGACTTTTGTGTGCAATGGAATATTTCCCTATCCCACGGGATTCCGTTTAATTCGACAGGCCAAGCTCTCATTGAAAGGACACACCTCACTTTCAAAACTCTGCTCCATAAACAGACTGCAGGACGTCACCTTCCAGCCTCGGAGATCCCTTTGGCAGTTGCAAAGGTGCTGTTCACCTTAAATTTTCTTCTCTTTCCACATAACAAGCCTCATTCCCCGGTGGATCTCCACTTCAAAAAAGAGGAACAGCTTCCTCGACCTTTGGTCTCTTATCGCCTCTTGCCTGACATCGAATGGCGAGGACCAGTTCCACTCATCACTTGGGGTCGTGGGTATGCTGCAGTTGCCCTTGAAGAAAAGGCTGTTTGGGTGCCTGCCAGGTGTGTGCGCCCTTGGAGAGCTAAGGAACCAAGTTGAGAATATCCACCTCGTTGTTTGACTGCACCAGTTTCCAGTGTCAAATGCAGCGTTCTGGGCAGTTTGCCTTACCCTCCTACTGCCTAGACCTTTTGTTTGCCCCTGGGCAGCCCTCTGATTCCTGGCTGCCTGGATTTGTTCCAGTTACTCTCTTACCTGCATTCACTAGCAGATCACCTTGATTTGCTTGCTTAACCTTCTTTCTTCTACAGGTATCGTTGTTTCTTCAGAACTCGATGTTTCAGTACTTTCCTGAGCTCCATGAACTTTTCCTGAGTTCCAGGACTATTTCTTCTACATAGTCATGTGTAGTCGGAGAAGAAGACGACCGGCAACTCATTCATCGTCTTCATCCTCCTCTCCAACACCATTTTGCAGTTCTAAACCTGTCTTGTACTTTATATTGTACTTGTAAAAATTGCATATTTACCGTTGTATGCTTCTTGAAATATCCGCCTCGCATATTACATGTGTTTTCCATATAGCTTGGTAATTAATGATATGGATGTTTATATATATGAAACTTTTCTGAAATGGTTTCCATTTAGAGCGTCACAATTTTGATGATATGGAAATGTTTATGTAAGGTCAAAGCATCGTCTTTGTGCAGTTCTAGTCATAGACATATTCATGCATATATGTTTTATTTCAATAATCCTAAATCTCCACGTTGTGCTTGCAAAAGTTGTAGTTCAAAATGTGGTAACACTTATATACCTTATTTGAAATATTTTCCTTGGTCAAAGAATTGGTCATTCTCAGATTTGTTCAGGATATATATGTCAAGTCTGGTGGCGTCCTACCCTCTTGGTACCCCTATTTTCTTTTTTAAAAAAATCCCCCTCTATATGCTACCTTTTGGCAGTAAACCAGGTTCCCAGCTTTTCCCTTCATTCTGTTTCCTGCTGTTGATGGGAGACCCTTATGTAGCTGGTTTAAATCCCATCTTGTTTCGCTGGAAACCCTTGCGTAGATGGCTTAAATCCTTCCTCATGGTTGGGAGACCTTTACTTAGGTGGTTTAAATCCCAACTCACGGCTGGACAGCCATTACATAGGTGGCTTAAATCCCCTCTCTGGAATCGGACCCTAGTTCCCCGTTACCTGTGGTCGCTGTGGTAAGTCCAGAATCTAAAGTTCCCTCGATTCTGTAGCCTCAGAGCCACAACCCTTTTCTGTTACCTTATCCATTTTTCTTCAGTTTTCCAAATAAAAATTAAAAAAAAATGGGGGAGGGGTCTGGGTAGGCTATGTAGCCCCAGCTCTAGTTATACTTTAATTTTGGGTCCCGGATCGGGACCTCTCTTATGTTTGGGCAGTCGTTATCCGTTATTTTTAATTTTGGACCTGTATCAGGTCCTCTCTTGTGTTTGGGGAGTAATTTGTTGTTTTACGCTGCACGCGAAAGTATACATGCTTATGAGGTGATTTGTTGTGTTACACTACATATTGAAGTATTTATATATGCCTAAGAGGTTTACAGTGTATCGGATCGATCACTTTTTATGTTCGGCTAGTGGTTTGTTATTTTCATGACTTTATTGCTACATTATTGTACAAGTATTTCCTCCTATGAAAAGATGATTATGGACAAAGTCGGTAGTGTTTATATCTAAGTCTATATCATAACAAATGGTAATGTTTATGTCAGGATAAATGCTTTTGATATCTTTAACCTTCTTTTTTTATATAACTAAAACAAAAATAATTTAATTTAAAACAAAAAAAGAAAGATGATATGTCGGAATACGTTTCACGGATCCGCCATGGATTCATATTTATTTGGTTATTTTATGAGTTTTTCGAGGTCTATTTTTGGTATAACTGCGCGCAAAAGCGAAAGTGAAAGCATGAATGAATAGTGTGGTTCACTTATGAGATTAATCCGCCTTTATTTTATAGTTCCGGTCATGTTCAAAGTTGTTAATGAGCGTTAAACTTGCTTCCCGCCTTTTTGGAGGGCAGCAACAGTGATTTTATTGGTTAAAGCATTAATGATGATGTCACGTTTGTTCCCTAATAAAAGGCAGAGGCACCCCCGCTTGGGCACGTTCACGTTCAGTTTGGGTTAGGCACGTCGTTCTTCTTATGTTCTTTTAGTTGGGTTTTAGTTGAAGTCAAGTTTAGTTTAAGGGACTAGGAGCGGGCTGGATGGGTTGGATGGGTTTTTCTTTAGTTAGAGTTAGATCGCGGAAGATCATTCGGTTTTAGTTTTAGATAGGTTCTTTTAGGTTAGCCTAGGGTTAGGCCCGCGGAAGATATTTCGGTTTTAGTTTATTTAGTTAGCCTCGCGGAAGATTGGGCGCGCAGGGACTTTAAGCTTAGGAGAACTTAGCTTAGGGGACGAGCCTATGCGGGTTCTGCCGAAGCCACTAAAGATACAACCGGTGTCTGTCTTCCTTTGGGGTTAAAGGGGGGAGTAAAGTAAAATTTTTAATTTCTTTAAACTGGTCCGTCTATTCAGAGTCAGGGTATATATTTTATTTCACGAGGCAACTTTTCACTAAGAAGGCAACTAGGAACTCACAAACTTTCGGAGTCGTCAATTGGCTTACTCAACATCCTTCAGACTGTGAGGCTTGGCCGGCGACCGTGCTCAAAAGCACGCGGAACGCTGGCCGCTTTCCCCGCAACTGGTACCTCGTGCATAACCAGTCCAAGGCCGTGCACGAGGAGCTCCAGCACCCAAACCCCGACATAGTCATCAATACCCAGAGGAGAAATTAAACTCATATCCCAGTATAATGGTTCCTTTTTACGAAACATGGTACCAAGTACAAACATAATACAGCATTTTAAGGGTTCCTGATTTAACAGGCAAGGCCATCTTCTCCCAGTCATGCCCTCCTGTCACTCACCTGACATCACATGATACCAGGTGTGGGGCAGGTAAAGCCACAACTGCAAATGAACCATCAGGAGCCTTAAGGGTGTGCTCTCAATTGTTCCTTTGCAAATGTGGTGTGCATTTGTTGCCATTTAAATTCGGTACCAAAGGCAAGCTGCACAGCTAGGGTCAGATCCACTCAGCAGCTCCTGATATTAGCGACCCAGTAGATCCAATGTCTGCTGGATGCAACACGGCTTGTTTTCAGTGTCAAATTTAAACAGCGCCAAAGGCAAGCTTTTGCTCCCAATTTTTCCTTTGCAAACCTGGGTTGCATTCTGTGCTGTTTAAATCTGGCACTGGATGCAAGCTGCGCTGCTTTTGGCCTAGGTTGGATCCACAAGGAAGCTTCACTCAGAGTAGATCCAATTTGGCAGCGTGGCTTGTATTTGGTGCTAATTTAAACCGGACCAAATGCAAGCCACAGTTTGCAAGCTTTGCAAACCATGCTGCTTTCGGACTATGTCAGATTCACAATCAGGAGCTCCCAAGTGGATCCGACCTGGTAGAGTGGCTGGCATTCAGCATCCCATTTAAACAGTGGTGCATGCAAGCCACACTTTTAAAAGAACAATCGGGAGCAATTTTATGTCGCTATTTTATTTTAAAAACATACAGCCCACCTTTTAAAAATGCAGCTTAAAACAACAAGACAAAGCTTACATACGCATCAATGGATAGAAAATAAGCATGGAGCAGCAATTACAAAATGGAACAGGATTGAGTCATGACTTAAATAACAATAATCACAGAACAATAATCATAAAAGGGCCAGCATTAATATAACAACATGCTAAGAAGTACTACTCAGCAAAACACCACCTTAAACAGTCATAGCTTGGCAAAATATCTAAAGGACTATAGCACACCAGGGCCTAAGAGATCTCACTTGAAAAGGCACTCCACAAAGTGGGTGCAACCACTGAGAAGGCCCTGCTTCTGGTAATTTTAGAACCAACTCCAAAACTGGGAAGGGAAAGGAGGTGTACAGAGCCTTCAGAGAATAGAATAAAAATAATGGTAGGCTAGTGTAGCATTGGTAAGCCAAAGAGATAACCTTGCTGGCATTTACAATTTGGTAACAATGTGGGAAGGCAGCCTCACTCGTTTTTGCCAGTCGGCATTGCTGAGAATAGGCTAAGATATTGTTACAGTGGTACCTTCGTTCTCAAACGCCTTGGTACTCAAACAACTTGGAACCCAAACACTGCAAACCCAGAAGGAAGTGTTCTGGTTTGTGAACTTTTTTCCAGAAGCTGAACATGCTCCATTTTGAGCGTTATGCTCCCGATTTGAGTGCCACGCTTCCATTTTGAGTGTTAGGCTTCTGATTTGAGTGTCACACTTCTGTTTTGAGTGTTACACTGAGGTCTGTCTGTTTTTGCTATTTACTTTGCGTTTTTGTTTTTGAGGCTTTTTTGGTTTGTTTTTGTGACTGTGTGTAGCCCAGTTCAGCTACTGATTGATTGATTGATTGTGTGACTGCAGTACATTGATTTTTGCTTTCATTTTATGGATCAATGGTCTTGTTAGATAGTAAAATTCATGTTAAATTGCTGTTTAAGGGTTGTTTTTAAAAGTTGGGAACAGATTGATCCATTTTGCATTACTTTCTATGGGAAAGCACGCCTTGGTTTTGGAACGCTTTGGTTTTGGAATGGACTTCCGGAACGGATTAAGTTTGAGAACCAAGGTTTGACATGCTTTAAGAAAGAGCTGGATGAGCACTCCTGCAGCAGAGTGTAATGTAAAGTGGAGTGCCCCTCTTCTAAGGTATGAAGTCACAAAGGCACATTTTAAACAAAAGTGACTGTATGAATGGGAGTGGCGGGGAGGGGGACAGTTGCTGTTGTATCACTTATCTTTGTGTGGCATTGCAAGCAATTCTGGGCTACAGCTCCTCAGGTTAATAACTGCTTCATGGGCACTCTGAGAATATTGCTGTTGCGCGTGACCATTTATGTTGCAGTGTGTAAAAAAGTTGCTGTGATACTCATGCAATTACTTTCCACAAAACAAGAATCCCATCTCCCTGGGAGAAGAATTGCATTTTCCCCAAAGGCAAAATATAATACAGCCAATAGTGAGGGGAAATGTGATAGCCATGTGGCTGATATCCCCACAATACAGAGAGCGGATGTCTGGACTGTGTGCAACAGAGCAGTAGTGGCTGCACATTTACTACAGAAAAACTAATACTGTACTATAGTTGGGAAATGCCCTATGAAACACACTATTTTTCTCTGAAACTACCAGTAGGGGGCAACATCACCAACACAAAACAAATGTACAATGGCTGGGAAAATGCACTATACTGTATGTGCTTTAGCACTTAAATAAGACACACAAAGTTCATTTACAATTATATTAGCTTATGAGGCAGATTAGAGATCCCGGCTATCGAAATCAGGACTGATGTGCAAAGGATGTTGTTTGTGCTTCCAAGATACCACCACTGCATTTCCAGCTAATTGTGCCAGCATTTTAAAACCACTCTAGTTCCCCTTTTTATAATGTGTTTTACTGGCATTGGCCACAAAAACATAATTTCTGCTTCATAAGCATATTTTCAGTTTGGATTGCTGCCTAAAACCATTGTTCCATTTCTAAAGAAACAGGCAGTTCTTCAGCCCTGTAATGATATTATTTTGCAGGTGATTTCAGGTAGCTTTGCCATTAAAACAATTCCATTTTCTGAAGAATCCCAAGGCGCATTAAGTGGGTGGGCATTCTCATTTATTCTTAATGAGAGAAACAATCATCCTTAAATCAGAGCACCTGGATCTCCACCAGCCGGTTCCAGCCTTGTACACATAATAAAAGTTTTTGCGTTCAAGGTCTAGGGCCTAGGCGAAGGATGGTAGAAAGCCTCTTGGCAAAAAAAGAGCAATGTGCAGAAGTGGGTGGGCAGGTAGAAGCCACATGCCAAGGCAAAACCAGGCAGCAGGTAGAACCAGGGGCAGCATCCACACATAGACCCTTCCCTGCCCCACTCATGCATACCCAGACATAAACACAGGCATACAACCTCCCCACTCTCTCACAAACGCCTCTGTTCCCTAGGCATCAGGACTGCAGGTTCCAACCTATTCTAGTTCCCAGCAATCCCAATGCAGCTAAAATTATTGTTCCTATGCAGCTAGCCATCGGCAGTCTGGGGCCAGAGATCGTGGCTGTGTCAGGAGTGAAGGGGTGGGGCAGGTTAAAATCTACTTTCCCCATGCACTGATACAGCTAGTATTACTGATCATCTGCTGCTTAGCTGCAAGGAGCACAGCAGTCTTTTTCCTGCCACACGGTTGATGGATGATCAGAGGGGTAAAGGGGCAGGGGATTGGAAGATTGCTTTGGGAGCTGCATGTTCTCCTGGCTCCCACTTGCAGGAACATTCCTTGGACTCTCAGCTCGATTATTACCCAACCAAAAATCACTACAGTGCCTAAACTTCGATCAGGTTACAGGTGATGCGGCTCAGTGGTTGAAAGCAGAGATCTAAGATGCATGGATAGGCACGATGTGAGATGTTGTCCCAACACCTGACATGCCCCCTTTGCCCTCCTTTGGAAGAGTAGAGCAAGCAAAATCATCTGTGTGCTCTGCATCCCAAACAACATGACTGGGCAAGCAAGGCAGCTCTTCTGAGTCTGTTGTCAGCAGTGCATCTTTGGAGGCAGAGGGTGGGGTCTGCCCAACTAGTTCATTATCTGACCCAGGTGCCTACCCAGTTGCTGGGGAGATTACACTAGCAGGAGGCAGGGTGGGCACTGCTTAAGATGTCTCTCCTGCCTCTGCTGGGATGTCTGGAACTGCTGGGGCAGGGATATCATCTGCCAGATTACTCGGCTACTCCCCGGCATCCAGCTCAACACTTTCCAATTCCTCCTGCTGCTCTGAACAGTTCTTCCTGCCAATAAGTCTCCACTGGGCTTGTGATGCATGTGGTCTGTGAGCCACAAATTGCCCATGTGTAGTCTAGGCCACCCCTGTGCAAAAAGGCTACTGCTACCACAATGTCTAGGGCTGCAGAGACGCAGGTTCAAACCCTCACTCAGCTGTGGAGCTCACTGGGTGACTAGGGGATGCTCCCCTGCCCTTAGACTAACCATAGGGAGCATGGGATATGCAATGGCCACAGCTGAGAGATGGGGGGAGGAAATCTAGGTGTAAGGTGGGTTGCTAAATCATTTTGTTGGGTTTTTGGAAGCTATCATTACTGTTGTAGATGGTGCTTTTGCATGCTCTTATTTCAGTATCTATGCAGAGCATTGCCCTGATTTTTCTTAAATTACGTTTCCCATAAATTGTTGCTGAATTTTCAGTATGATGAAAAGAATTCCATGGTAGGGCTATACTGTTACTGGGCCAATGAAATGTTTTCTTATGGGCCAACCTGAATATATTTGTTAGTTGATACTGATAGGACCCTTTAATCACACAAATCTAAATTTCCTGGGAGACCCTTGAATCTCTCAGACAAAACGCTGACAGTTTGGAGGGGATCATAATTGCCGAGGTGATTTGAAAGGAGTTTGCGTGCTGCCAGATTCCAAGAATGGAAAGGGCACAGAATCGAGAAACTGTCTTCGGTACAGAAATAACTTCAATGTGACAAAGACAAATGAGAGCAGAAGCAGCAAAGCAGGAAGTGCTGGGACTGCACAATCATTCGGGCCTACTAAAGTTATTCAGGCCTAACTGCTAACAGTTGAGTCACTCTGACATGTGACTCATTCTCCTTATAAGTACAGTGGTGCCCCGCTAGACGAAAATAATTCGTTCTACGAGTTTTTTCGTAGAGCGAATTTTTCATCTAGCGAAGCGGCAATGGAGCGCGGAGGTTTTCGAGCTAAAAAAATAATAATTTTTTTTCGTCTTGCGAAGCAGCCCCATTGACTTTTTTGTCTTGAGGGGCAGCTTCCGCTAGACGAATGCTGTTCGTCTAGCAAGGCATTCGTCTAGCGGGGCACCACTGTAGCAGCCATTTTCTCTCTGTTCTCAGTAAGATTTCAGTCAGTCAGTCTGCCTCACTTGTGAGCAGAGTCAGTATGTAATCTCAGTCAAACTGTTTGGAAGCATGTTGTTTATGAAGAAGTTTACTTTAACTTAGTAAAGCTCTTATTCTTTCACTGAAAAATTCTGCATTATTAATTTATGCTGCACGACAATAACTAGTTACACTGTTGCTCTTAAGACAAAAGCAAGTCCTGAACTCAGTAGGAGAGCAAACATTTTAGTGCCGCTACATGCTTATTATGGATATTAGTTGCAGGTCTGAGTTACTTACCATATATGAAAGACCATCTGCTGAAGAAAACCAGGTCACAGCAACATGGTAGTCAGGAAGTTCCCCTTTTCAGTTTCCTGCTCTTATGCACTGTGAAGTACTTCTGGGATAGAGGCATGTCCAGACTTGCCGTCCACCCTCTGATGCTCTGAACTACACTGGAAGCCTTAAATGCTATGTGCTCTCAAGGCTGCAAACCTAAAATCCATTTACAGGTAGGTAGCCGTGTTGGTCTGCCATAGTCAAAACAAAATAAAAAATAAAAAAATCATTCCAGTAGCACCTTAGACACCAACTAAGTTTGTTCTTGGTATGAGCTTTCGTGTGCATGCACACTTCTTCAGATACACTGAAACAGAAGTCATTTGCTATTGAGCATGGCTTTTTTTAGCTGGAACTCGCTAGAACTCAGTTCCAGCACCTCTCAAGTGGAAGCCATTGCCATTCCAAGAGAACAAGGGAGGTGTTCATGGTGAGTTCTAGCACAGTTGGATTTACTTCTGATTCAACATGCATAATAGTGATTTGTGCAGCTCTGTAACATGCACCAAACCAAGCTCACTATACAGTTTTGCTACTTACAGTAATTTTAGTTCAGAATTACAGCTTGGGGAGCCCGAATCAATGTTTGGGCAAGGGCCCAAAAGGTGAAATAATTATTTATGTTTTCATGATAAATTCTACCTCTCTGCATAATAAAGTTTTCCTGCAATGTTGGTAAAGAAATACAATAAATAAAAAACCTTTCAGTTGAACATGGTGTATTAAGGACTTAGAATGTTCACTCAAGCTCCAAAATAGCAGGAAATTGCAGCTGTTAAGGGCCACACCCTTAAGAGACACATTATTTAGGCCATATTGATATGGAATGATGTAACTGGTTCCAGCTTCAGCACTTCCTTGGAGCTGGGAGGCTGTCAGTGGCAGTGTGGTGGGTCTAAACTAAGGGCTAATCCGCACCCCCACGAAACCCACTGTTTACTGCCGAATCAGAGCAAACGTCAATCAAGTTTTATCCGGATTGATGTTTGCTCTGATTTAGCAGTAAAGAGACGGTTTTCCAGGGGCAGTGGCAGGGCAAAGGCAAAACTGCTCAGGCCTGGGCTTGGAAAGCACAGGACAAGCAGAATTGTGAGCAGAGTCTCAGATTTGTCTATTCACTGGAATACACATGTGTAACCTTTGCAGGTGAATCAACTATTCCATGTCACAAGAACCAAACTGAAAACCAGTATCATCAACATTAGAGTAGGAAACACGTTTCTTCCCTGTTGTTGTGTATTCTGGCACCGATACTGATCCCATTAAAAATGTTTTAACAACAGGAGCTGATTCTGACAGATGTGCACTGCAAGGCAAGAATATCCTTAATCACTTGTGAACTGGAAATAAAAGAATGCTCCATATTGTTGTGTAAGGGGCAAAAGAAAAACACCAGGCCTTGCCGTAAATCTCAGCGAAGGTATGAAAGTGAAGACTCACATCTGACAATTGTACCTTTCTTAAAGGCAAGCTTTAAAGCACAATAATCAAAGTTGTATCACCTTTTTATGTGGTCTTTTTACAGTAGCCAGGCTCTACACAAAAACCAGCTGCAGATCTACACCAGGAATTTGAAATGATTTCAAGTGTGTATTCTAAACAAGGAACCCTGGGATTATTCATTAAGTGGCTAGAGACTAAGAACATAGAATCACAAAGCTACACTTCCCAGAGTTATGGCAACCTGAAACCAGTTTAAAACGGGGGGGGGGGGGGTTAGGACAACACCTAAAAATGGAAGTCGTCCTGCTCTTCTAGAAGCATACTCATCACCCTGATGTCAAATGTTCTTACTCTTTTCTATAACTTATTTCAGTGAGATCTCTTTGGGTGAGCTAGAAGCAGAAGCTGACTGTGTTGTCTAGCTGGTGGCTCTGACATATTTATCCCACCTGAACTATCTCCCTTAAGTTTTGCCTTTTTTAAAGAGAAAGAGAGGTGGGATTTTTTCTAATACATACTGTGGGAATACGTTTTTGGGTTTTCCCGCACGACAGCCGCTTTACCGATCCTTCCGCGCAACACGCAGCAGAAAAGAAGATCCGGCCGGAGATTGGTGCCTGGATCCCTCTGCGCCTCCCTGAAAGCGCGCCAGGAAGCCTCCTGGCTGGTTTCCCGCCCGGAAACACTCGCTATTGCAATGCTGTTATTGGTTAATGCTTACTTGACGATGCTGTATAATTTGCTAATAAATAGCCCTGCTCCTGTTGGCTCGGCGACGAGACGAGCAGAGCGACAGAGAGCTTGCTCGCACTGAGTGCACTTGAAACCAATGACTGCAGTCTTTTTATTTGGCCTCCTTCCTGCTTCTTCGGCCACACCTTTTGCTTCGCTTCTTGCTGCCTGTCCTATCCTCTTCAAACCTTTGCAACGCCCGAAAACTCCTCACGACCTTCAAGAAACCCTCATAAACAGCGGACCCATCATAACCAGCCGGAGCAGGCTCTCAGACGACTGGTTATCCCAGAAACTGGTTATCCCGACAAGATACCATGCAATCTTATAATTGCATAAACAAATTTAATTAATTAATTTATAATCCAAGGCTGGGGAACCTGTGGCCCTGCAGCAGATGTTGGACTCCAACTCAGGTCAACTCCAGCCAGCGTGACCAGTGGCCAGGAAAGATGGAAGATGCAACTCAACAGCACCTAGGCAGCCACAGGTTGCTGCTCCTGATATAAATGGTAATATGCCAATTAATGGAATCTTTTGAGTGTTTTCACCCACCCACTCTCCCACCGACCTTGAATTTTATGAAAAATTGCTGGTCTGAAACTAGCTTGTTTAGATTTGTCCTTTTCCATTCCTAATTGTTGTGATCCTAATGAATTGAAAGGAATGCGTGAATAACAAGAATGGAATGCAAATTACAACATAATTGATATGCAGCAAAACAAAATTGCATTTGATCTTGCTAGTCAGATATCACTGGGCTTAAAGCCTTGGATTATTCTCCACTTTTGACAGCCTTGGTTCCAGTTCTGAAAGCAGTGCCATCGTAACAGATGCTCTGGAAGCTCTTGGCTGGGCCTGCAACTGATTTCAGACTTCTGCTACAACAGCCAGTCATTTTCAAATCAAACTATTGTTTGTTTGGGCTTTTGAGGCTCCCAGAGGCTTTTGAAGTCTGAGCAGTGCACTATTAGACTAAAGGAAACAATGGAGCACATTAAAATGTGTGTTTATGTGCTTTTATGCCGATGTGCCTAATATGAGAGGGGAAATTAATGATCCGTAGGAACAAAAGAGGTTAGTAACGGGGCAAAGATTTCTCGGGAGACTCCTTTGTGAAAAGCCCTATCAAGCAACACCAAAAAAATGAAGAAACAAAAGAGAACAGACACTGCACACAAAAGTCCTTCTTAAATAGGGTTGGCTCGAGACATTTTACTGCCTGAGGCAAAGACGGCATCTCTCCCCATTTCGGACACAGAAGCTGATCAGAGTGGCAACTAAATCTTACTTGAACACTGGTGAAGGGACAATGAAAGATACTCGGAGTCGAGTGTGAATTTCATGCTCTTTATTCAGCTCATAGTAGTGAGGAATGCAGTTCCCCCAAAATGTTTGTTTTATATATACACTATTTACACAATGGGCCCCACGTGATTGGCTAATTCCGGGATACTCCTGTATGCCAATCGGAATGCGGATTCACTTCCACCTGGAGCTGGATTGGGTGGCTCCTGCAGACCAATCAGACTGCTGCAATCTCAATCCTATTGTTCTGGGACCAGTCAGACTGCTGCAATCTCAATCCTATTGTTCTGGGACCAGTCAGACTGCTGCAATCTCAATCCTATTGTTCTAGGACCAATCAGCCTGCTGCAGTTTGGATCCTATTCAACTCAGTACATAACACCCCTCCCCTCTAAGTTCCAGTAGTGCCTGGGAGGTTGCATCCATAGTCCTCAAGGTACGCTGGTCGCCTACGTGTGCGTTGCGGCCTGGGCTGTTCCCTGGTCAGGGGTTCTGGTTCTGGCTCGTGTTCCGAGGCTGCTGGTTGTGATGGGGCTGTTTGGTCTGGCGCAACCAGCTCGCTCTGTCGTGGCTCTGGTTCCGGTGCCCTTTCGGCCTCGCGGGTCCTCTCAGTATTTACTGATTCTGCCTCCCCTGCCAGCCCCTCCTGCTCTACGGGTCTCAATGCCCCACTGTTCCCTTGGGACTCCTCTGACCTGTCCTCCTCCTGGTTTTCTCCTGGGAATCGTCGCCGTAGCTGGTCGCAGTGGCGGCGCCAGCATTGCCCCCCCTCTGTTAGCACCTCGTATGACACGGGGCCCGTCACCCTGGTGACTGTGGCGGGTACCCATGCCGGGCCTGCCCCAAAATTCTTTGCATACACTGGATCCTGGGCCACAAAGGTCCGGGGGTTCCTGCCTTCACCCACCACTACCTCATCCTGAGCTCTGTCGGGGTGGAGGCGGTCCAGTCTGATTGCGAGGCGCCGGCCCATTAGTAGTTCCGCGGGGCTCCGGCCAGTCGTTGAGCTAGGGGTGCTGTGCTGTGCTAGAAGGAATGTGGCAAGGCGGTACTCCCAGTCCCCTTGCGTCATGCGGCGTAGGGTGTCCTTGGTGGTCCGCACCATGCGCTCTGCTTGGCCATTGGTGGCAGGGTGGAATGGTGCTGAGCGGGTGTGGCGGATGGCATTCTGCGCTGTGAAGGTCTGGAATTCTTCTGACGTAAATGCGGTTCCGTTGTCTGAGACAAGAGTGTCAGGGAGTCCATGGGTTGCAAACAGCCTGCGTAGTACCCGGATGGCTGCAGACGTAGAAGTGGATGGTACCAGTGCGACTTCCAGCCATTTGGTGTAGGAGTCCACCACTATGAAGAATGTTTTCCCCTGGAAGGGGCCCGCGAAGTCCATGTGCAGGCGTGACCATGGTGCTCGGGCGGACTCCCACGACTGGACTGGGGCCCTTGGGGGATCTGGGCGGGATTCTTGGCAGGCCTGGCAGTGTTTAACCCAGGTCTCTATCTCTCCGTCAATTCCTGGCCACCATACATAACTCCTGGCGAGGGCCTTCATTCTCACTACCCCTGGGTGTGTCTCGTGTAGGGCTATAAGGACCCTTTTGCGAAGGGGCTCAGGAACGACGACCCTGCTTCCCCATAACAGGCACCCCTTGTGGGCCGACAGTTCATGTTTACGGGTTCTGTAGCCAGCAAATTCTGGCCCGGGGCTGCTGCTGGGCCATCCCCTCCACACCCAGTCCAGGACCCGGGAGATGACCCTATCTTTCTTGGAATGGTGTGCAACTTCTTGTGCCTGAATAGGGCGGTCGGGAAGCAGCTCCAGGCTCATAACCTCTTGTGCGGGTGCTGGGTCGGGGCCTGTTTCTGGTAGTGGTAGCCTGCTGAGGGCGTCTGCGTGGCCCATCGCCTTCCCAGGGCGGTGAATCAGTGCATACTGGTAGCCGGCAAGGAAAATTGACCACCTGAGAACGCGCGGAGACAGCACTTGGGGGGTCTGCTTTTCGGGGGCAAACAAACCAAGCAACGGCTTGTGATCAGTCACCACGGTAAAGGGCCGCCCGTACAAGAAATCATGGAATTTTTTTACTCCCTTCACGATTGCCAGACCTTCCTTGTCGATTTGCGAGTAGTTCCGCTCAGCTGTGGTGAGTGTCTGGGAAAAGTATGCCACTGGCACCTCTCTTCCATCTGGGAGTTGGTGTCCAAGGACAGCGCCGATGCCGTAGGGTGAGGCGTCGCATGCTAGCACCACCGGCAGCCTCTCATCGAAGTGTGCCAAGACAGAGTTTGAGACGAGCAAGTCCTTGACTGCCTGGAATGCGGCCTCCTGGCGCTGGCCCCACACCCAAGGGGCCCGCTTGTCCAGGAGTCTGTGTAGGGGCTCTGCTACTGCTGCCTTATGGGGAAGGAAGGCATGGTAAAAGTTCAATAGCCCCAAGAAGGCCTGAAGTTCAGTCTTGCCCTTGGGCGCTGGGGCATCACAAATGGCCCGTACCTTGTCCCCAGTCGGGTGGACCCCTTCTGCATCCACCATAAATCCCAGAAAGTCCACCTGAGGCACTCCTAGTAGACACTTTTCCCGCTTCACCTTGAGACCCGCCGTCTGGAAACGGTGCAGAACGGTGCGAAGGCGGTCCTCAAACTCCTCTGCTGTGGGCCCGGCAATCAACACATCATCGAAGAATGGGGTGACGCCAGGAATCCCTTTAAGCAGCGAGTCCATTAGATTCTGGAATATGCCTGGTGCCACGCTGACACCGAATTGCAGCCGCTTTACCTTGAACGCTCCCCTGTGCGTCACAATTGTCTGTGCCTCTGCTGTGGCTTCATCTACTGGCAGCTGTTGATAGGCTTGGGCCAAGTCCAGCTTGCCAAAAAATTTTGACCCAGCCAGGGTGGCGAGGACATGGCTGACCACTGGCACTGGGTATGCGTGGGCCATGAGGGCCTTGTTTATGGTACATTTGTAGTCTGCGCAGATGCGGACCGAACCATTAGGCTTGACGGGTGTGACGATCGGGGTTTCCCAGGTGGCATTAGGCACAGGCTCCAGCACTCCTTGCTCCACGAGCCGGTCCAATTCCTCGTCTATACGGGGTTTCAGGGCGAACGGGACCCGGCGGGCCTTGAGCCTGACAGGTCGTACTGCGGGGTCCAGCTGTAGGGCAATAGGGGGGGCCCGTATACTGTCCCAATTTCCCATCGAAAACCGCCGGAAACTCCTTGCATATGGCGTCCACATCCACTTGTAAGCTAGTGCGGTTCACCCCGGTGACGGCTAGCCCCAGTGGTCCAAACCATGCCAATCCCAGTAAGCTAACGTAGGAGCCCTTGACCACGAGCAAGTCCAGTTGCCGCGTCCGCCCTCGATATTGCACCCTGAAGGTCCCCACCCCCATTGTGGGGACCTTACGTTTCTGGAAGTCCCGGAGGGTGAATGGGGCCGGCCTGAGTTTGGGACCCCCACTAGGGCACAGTTTCCTTAAAGTCCGTGCCGAGATTATGGATAGGGTTGAACCTGTGTCCAGCTCCATGCGGCACGGGGCCCCCTCTATCTGTACCTCTACATAAATTTTCTCTATGTTGGGGTGGGGCAACTGGTATACCTGGTAGTCCGTGGTCTCCGTCGAGTTGCCTTGGTGCGTTGGGCCCCGGGACCTGGGGCTCTTGGGGCGGTCATCTGATGCCTGGCGTCGGATGGGCCGAGCCCGACACACCCGGGCGATGTGGCCTGATTTTCTGCACTGCCTGCACTCGGCATTGCGGAAACGGCAGGTCCTCCTCTCGTGATTCTCCCCGCAGCTTGCGCAGTTCCCTCCTTCTGGTCGAGGCAGCTGTGGTGTGTGCACGGCTTGAGTGCGCCGCTGTACTCTGTGCACCTCCTCCCTGTCTGATCCTGAATCGTCGATGAGGTCCTCGTGGTGGACCCTTGGTTGGGACGGCACGCTCGGCCGTGCCTCTTGCATTGACCTCTCGGCGGCTTCTGTTGCCAGGGCCTCCTCCAGAGCGACCTGGAACGTTAGGTCCTTCTTGGCATAGAGGCGTCGTTGCAGCTTCTCGTCCCTCAGGCCACCGACGAGGCGGTCACGCAGCATGTTCTCCAACTCTGAGAAGTTGCAGAACCGAGCGGCTTGGCGGAGGGAGGTCACAAACCCCGTTATGGTTTCCCCAGGGGCTTGCCGCTTTGCATAGAAGGCATTTCGACGAGCCACCACCGAGGGCTGTGGCGAGAAGTGCCCCTTCAGCCGTTCCACTATTGTTTTGTAAGGAACGGTAGCGACATCATCAGGCGCAAGGAGAGCCCGGGCGATTTCGAATGTCTCCTCTCCACAGACACTGAAGAATATCGCCCTCTTCTTGGCATCGTTGGTGACCCCCTTGGCTTCTAGAAGAAAGGTGAAACGGGTGGCGTATCCTTCCCAGTCTCCTGATGCTGGGTTGAACGGCGAGAAGCTGCTGTCCGTTGCCATCTTGAGTTCCTTGGGACCCGGAGCTGAAGCCTGGATACACGGTGCGAGGCAGCTGTGCGGCAGGTGGCGTTGCTGCGGTGCTGTGTGTGGCAGTCAGCTCAGCGGGATCCCATCCTCGTCGCCAGTGAAAGATACTCGGAGTCGAGTGTGAATTTCATGCTCTTTATTCAGCTCATAGTAGTGAGGAATGCAGTTCCCCCAAAATGTTTGCTTTATATACACTATTTACACAATGGGCCCCACGTGATTGGCTAATTCCGGGATACTCCTGTATGCCAATCGGAATGCGGATTCACTTCCACCTGGAGCTGGATTGGGTGGCTCCTGCAGACCAATCAGACTGCTGCAATCTCAATCCTATTGTTCTGGGACCAGTCAGACTGCTGCAATCTCAATCCTATTGTTCTGGGACCAGTCAGACTGCTGCAATCTCAATCCTATTGTTCTAGGACCAATCAGCCTGCTGCAGTTTGGATCCTATTCAACTCAGTACATAACAGACAACTATATGCCCCTGAGGGCAGCAGGCTGTCTTAGGGGGTTTGTGGCATCCACAGCTCTGCCCATTCCTGCTCCTTAGCATTAGCCACCTGATATATAAGGGAGAGCAGGGGTCTTGAAGTTGCCCATCAACAGTTAGTACCTTATAGAAGACTGAGCAGGGACACAGCTCACAGTCTTCTCCACAGTGATGAGATGTATTGTTTCTAGGTTTACACACACACACACACACACACACGCACACTAGTGTATGCATATTTTGTGCAAATTTATTCTTGTTTTTGTGATGTATTGCTTTTTTTTTGCAATGCATGTGTCCAGCCATATAGGGTGGCCTCGCAGGTGCTAATTCAATCTGCTGTTTCTGATGCTTGCCTAGAACTGCACAAACAGGGAGAGGGCAAGGGATACATCTGGGCAGCTCATAACTCAATAACTCATAGCCGGTGGGCATTTAGCACAGCGGTGTATGCTACACAGACTGGGTCATTAAGACTTTCCTCAGACTCCCTCTCATTTACAGAGCCAAGGCGATGAAGTTGCTTCATCAAGCCTTGGACTACACTGGCATGGGGTGAAGACACGTGATGAACCCACTTTGCTGAAGCTAAAGGTAGGTCTAGGTAGTCTCAGTGCCTGGAGGAGAGTCCAGGTGGGAATTCAACCTGTATTACCTTAAATCCATCAAGGAAGAAAGGTGGCATCTAACTTATATAATACAGGGACATGGGCATAGCCAGGATTTATGTTTTTGGGGGGCAGAACCTCAGTTACCATAAGTGTTTTTATTGATTTACCTGATTTGGGGGGGGCAACTGCCTAACATAAATGCCCCCATGTACCGGGATCACAAACCTTTTTAAGCCTGATTGGGCACATTTGGATTTTTTGAGCAAGTGCTGTGGACACCACCCTCTGGTCACTTCACTCCCACCTCCCCGAATCGGGCCCCTCGCCAGAAAATCCCTTCCCCTGCTGAAAGCGCACTCATGGGCACATGTATCACTTTTTCAAGAATCTGATAGTTTGATCCAGTAGAATTGATCTGAGCGTAGAAAATCGCCTGGAGCTGAAAGAGGAAATGGAAAAGAGCTCCACTCTCCAACTTCCTTCTTCAGCTCTATGTACTTCTCAAGGAAGCGGGGGGGAGGGGGGGAGTCACCACCTTCATCTCCTCATAATCAAGGGGACTCGAGAGTTTTCGTGGGCATAAGGGGAGTACTTGAAGGGTATTGTTACATCCACAGGCACCAAGTTGGTGACCCCAGGTATAATAAGTAAGCAGAATGTGAAGAATAGGTTGTGGTTGCTGATTTTAGTGAGACTGCTCAAAGGAAAATATTCGAAGCCTGCACCTTAAGATGAGAAGTAAAAGTTGCACGTCTGACAGCCTAATGCAGTAATAGAGCTCTGGAAGGATATTTTGCCTTGCAATGATTTACAGAGAGATATGGCGGGATTTAATGAAAGGATGGACTCGGAGGAATTCCTTGAGGAAATTAGTCATTGTTAAGCATTGGCTCTGAGTAAATAGACCAAAACCAAGACCGAGACAGTGTGTCTGAAAGAGAAAACAGTGAACTGAAGCAAGTTGTGCAGCGGTGGTTTTGCTCAAGGTTGATAACGAAGCTGCCACAATAGCAGAGGGGAGACAAAAGGAAACAATCAGCTGAGAAGTTTTCCTGCACGCGCAAGACCCATTCAGGATGAATGGAAACAGCATGAGCATAGCGCTCTTGCGCGGTTGCCTGTCATTGCACTGGAGCTTCCACAATGAACAAATGCAGCCCTGTTTGTTGGCACCTTGCTAGCAGTAACTGATCTTAGAAGCCAGAACTGTCCACACATACACACACGGACATTCAGAATACTGTATTGGAGAAAGAATATCCAAGTGTGATCCACCTCCAAGGATAATAATACCAAAACCAGGCAACAACATTAGTTCAGAAGTGGTGGCGGGGGGAGGGGGAGCTGTGTGTGTTTGTGTGTTGCTGAAGCTGATTGTAGCAGTAGGATGGCAGGAGGGGTGATTAATTGCTTTATCATCCCTAAGGGGAAAATAAGATACAGTAGTTGCTGCCTGTGGTATAAACCCTTAAATGGGCATAGTGACTGTCTCATCTGTGTGACAACATTGCTGTTCTTATTATGATATATTAATAAATAATCACAAATTATCTTACAATACACAGCTTGCTTTTTTACCATTTTCAAACTTGAAATTTAACCAAGCAGGAGCATGTGGATTGCTGTAAATCTTATTATTATTTTTCAGCCCCTCCATCTGAAATACCACGTTTGATCTTGTATTGGATGTAGTACAAGTGGTGGCGACCATTGTAGGTAGGCGCATCCAGTTGATGCACAATCGCTGGCACCGTGTGGGTCCTTTTGGAACCAGAAAACGGCAAAATGATGGTGGGGGACCGTGAACAGAACCCCCGTGCAAAATGGCCATTGCCTGTATTGCTGGCCTAAGATCAGTTGGTGAAAGACTTACAGTAATAACTGGTTCACTAGTGGGGTGCCACAGGGTTCTGTCTTGGGCCCAGTCTTATTCAACATCTTTATCAATGACTTGGATGATGGGCTTGAGAGCATCCTGATCAAGTTTGCAGATGACACCAAATTGGGAGGGGTGGCTAATACCCCAGAGGACAGGATCACACTTCAAAATGACCTTAACAGATTAGAGAACTGGGCCAAAGCAAACAAGATGAATTTTAACAGGGATAAATGTAAAGTACTACACTTGGGCAAAAAATTGAAAGGCACAAATACAGGATGGGTGACACCTGGCTTGAGAGCAGTACATGTGAAAAGTTTCTAGGAGTCTTGGTAGACTTTATCACTACCCAAAGGAGTCTCAAAGCGGCTAACATTCTCCTTTCCCTTCCTCCCCCACAACAAACACCCTGTGAGGTGAGTGGGGCTGGTAGACTTCAGAGAAGTGTGACTAGCCCAAGGTCAACCAGCAGGTGCATGTGGAGGAGTGGAGACGCGAACCCGGTTTACCAGATTATGAGTCTACCGCTCTTAACCACTACACCACATTGGCAGCATTCACATCAGTTTCCCCAACGTTTCCTTAATTTAATTTCCACATTATTAACCACTCTATTCTGCCTTGGTCAGACCACACCTGGAATACTATATCTGGTTCTGGGCACCACAATTTAAGAAGAATGTTGACAATCTGGAATGTGTGAAGAGGGCAACCAAGATGATCAAGGGTCTGGAAACCAAGCCTTATGAGGAGTGGTTGAGGGAGCTGGGTATGTTTAGCCTGGAAAAGAGGAGATGGAGAGGAGATATGAAAGCCATCTTCAAATATCTCAAGGGCTTTCACATGGAAGGGGAAATAAGCTTGTTTTCTCCTATGCTGGAGGGTAGGTCTCGAACCAATGGCTTTAAGTTGCAAGAAAGAAGATTCCAACTAAACATCAGGAAAATCTTTCTGACAATAAGAGCTGTTTGACAGTGGAATGGTTTCCCTCGGGAGGTTATGGACTCTCCTTCCTTGAAGGTTTTAAATCAGAGGTTGGATGGCCATCTGTCATGGATGCTTTAAGCTGAGATTCCTGCAGAGTAGCAGGTTGGATTAGATGACGCTTGTGGTCCCTTCAGACACGACTGAACGACTTCGGACACGACGAACGACTGAACAACAACAACAACAACAACAACATGGTCCCTTCCAATTCTACGATTCTATGATTGTATATTTGAGCTTTCATATTACATAAAACCACTTCCAGAAATATAGTGTAATATAGCACAGGTTTACTGCTCATTTCCATGTTATTCGAAAATGGAATTTTGTTTAAAGCAAATAACATGGAAATGAGTGCTTAATTTGCAATATATTCTACTATATTTCTGGAAGTGGCTTTTACTTCACGTGAAAGCTCAAATATAAAGTGGAAATTAACAGCTAGGGAAACGTTGGGAAAATGGAATAAACTGATGTGTGAATGCAGCCTTTGTGTAAATATGTTAAGGATTGCAGCCTCAATTTGTTAACTAACTGCAGCCCACAATGTTTGCTGCCCCAATTTTTAGCTGTAGCCATCTTTGAGAAAGTGGAGGAGGGGAAGGACATAAAAACTTAGGAAAGACGTATTTGATCAGTATCTCTAGACAATATTGTTTTTCAGACAGTTTATGGAATATATCTCAGACTGATTTATTTTTTTAAAAAAAAGAGGTAGAAACTCAAGCTGAGGAATAAATACTGGTGACTCTTCTCTGTGTTTGAGCGCGGGGCATGTCTTATTTAAAAAGAGAAGCAAGAAAGAAAAGTGAGATAGAGACTATCTGAGCGAAAGATACCGAAGTACAATCCCGGTGTGAATAATTGAAGTGGAATCTGGAATGCACACCACATTATCAGGGACTTCTGGAGACTGCATCTGATCGGAAGAACTGACTTGTTACCTGAGAGGTAATGGAGAAGTTGTTGGCCTCAAGCTTTGTAGTCTCAGCCTGTTGTGGAACAGTGACACCAGGGATTGAGCAGCAGGCGGAGGGAGGAAATCCTTGAGGGGGCACCTTAACTCACTGCACAAAGTGTGTTGGATTTGAAAACCAGGCACCAGTCCAAAGTCTAAACACAGCCTCACAAAGCAATTGTTCAGCAATGCCAGGGGCAGCCAAGAGCTGGCCTCTGAGGAAAGAGTGCCAGGATTTCGACGGCAGAGATGCCAAAGGTGATGACAGACTCACGTAATCATTTCTCACTCACTTTTGCTACTGAACACCCTTCCAGCAGAAGCTGCTGAGAGGCTGTTTGCACACCTCCTTACTGCTTTTTGAAAGATAATGTTCTTATAACTGAACCTACACAATACGTTCTCAACCACAGAACTGACACACATCTCTTAGGTACAGTTTACATGTGGGCCCAACACACAGTTTTCACATGTGCTGAGGCATGGGAGTGAACTTTGAGCTCACAAGGAATAGAACCGGCAGAATGAACAGAGGCCTGTACACACAAATGACAGCAACGAGCTCTGTTCATACAATTCATCCAGCCTTTCTTATTTATTTTCCAGTGGACAGCCCACCTGATTGCAGTGTCCTTCCACAGTGGGGACATACCCTGTTTCTCCTAAAATAAGACATGGTCATAAAATAAGCCATAGCAGGATTTCTATGCATTTGCGAAATATAAGCCGTTCCCCGAAAATAAGCCATACCCCGAAAATAAGCCATAGTGATGCGGCACCTCCCATTAAAACAGCCTGGAGAGGCGTGGCTATGCAGCGTACTGATGCGATGCGGTTAAAATAAGACATCCCCTGAAAATAAGCCATACTGTGTTTTTTTGAGGGGAAAAAAAATATAAGACGGTGTCTTATTTTAGGAGAAACACGGTAGGTTTCCGGATGGGAGTTGATCATGGTGAGGATCTGCCAGTTTCTCCCTTTTGTCCTGACTTTGTGCTTCTTCAAAGTCCATGATGCATTTGGTAGAGGCTATTATCTAATTGGAACACTCACAGGCCAGTGTTTCCCAATTATCGGTGCTTATACATTAAACATCTTTTGTTGTCCACTGGTATTTCGCTTTCCATTCTTAAGTTGGGAATAGAGTAGTTGCTTTGGAAGACAACAATCAGTCTTCCGAATGACATGACCAGTCCAATGAAGTTGAGTGGGACGTTTTAATCTACGTAGCTTTTTAAAAACAGAATTGCCTTTAATTCCCCCCCCCCCCCGGTTTTAATGTATTATGTGTTTGTATACAATATTGTAAGTCGCTTTGAGTTGCTGTGGCAAAAAAGCAACCAATAAATTTAATGAACAAATGACGTGGAAGTGCTTTCACAAAACAATCCACAGAGAAGGTGTGTGGTTGTGCAGTGGCATGCAAGCTTCAATGTCTGGGACTGAATGCAAGGGAAAGTTTATATTTATGTTCTCGTAAATGGTTAATGTTTGGTTTCCTTGGAGGACAACTAAGGAAGGAAAAATAAATGTACTTCTGTGACAATGTAGATCCATTTACTTTCCCAAGATATTTAAAGACGGTGAGCGTGAATAGTGGGCAGTCACCAGATCTTACGAGACAGGGATCAGTGTAGCTAGAACTGTCAATCAAAAGATGATAGCTGATATTTCAGCATCTGTACTACACTGTTGTGTAAGGAGTAGATGGTTTATTCAGTGGCTTCTCAATGACAAATGTCAGTTGTAAACCTTTCTACGGTGCATATCATAGTCGTATCTGAGCTCTATCTCAGCTGTCTGGAAGTCAGTAACAGAAAACGGCCATTTGATCCTGGCATTTTTAAAACTCTAATCTCATCTATCTATCACATGCTCTGCTGAGTGGTACCTGACCACCTTAACAGAAATTACACAAAGTCAGCAACCTTCCTGGAAGAAGCTTTGTGTGTTAAAGTATTATTTACCCCAGTAAATAATGTCACCCTAATTATAATTAGAATAGCGTCTGCTGCATTGAAAGAAATTGAGACCCAGGTGGATATCTTTTGGTCATCCATATGCAACCCTAGTCACGCAGAATCTGGTGCACAATGTAACAAGGGTGTGTTTATCGATCTATAGTGTGTCCATACCACTAGTAATATGTAACTGTGAAAACATACTGGTGTGGTTATAACTGATAGTATTCAGTTGCTGAGGCAGCAGGTGTTATTTACATTGCCGGCATATCATCAATGTAATTAACTCCCTGCTGCTCACAGATATGCATCTCATCTTCATGTTGAATAGAGATCAACTGAGGTGGGGAGGGGGGCTCCTCCCAGCCTCTGGTGAATACTGAATGCTAGCCAAAATAGCCAATATGCTCCTTTTATATTAGTTTATTTTATTTTAAAAAATTATAAACCACCCACCTTTCAAAAGGACTGTTACGGCATACAAAAAAAAAAAACAAACAAAATACAAAGTTAAAGGGGTTGGGGAACCCCACATTATATCTATTTGTAAAACCAGCAGGAACAATATCCAGTTGTGCTGCCCTGGAAAGGCCTGGTTGAATATAAAAAAAAGTCTTAAGCAGATGCCTAAAAATGGATTGATGGCACCATCCTAATTTCCAGGGTAGCTGTTCCAGAGTATTCTTTCTGTGCGTAGAACATGTAGAAAGGAAATCTCCAGTGAAGGAGGAGTTAACATTATCCCCACTGCTTAGGGTGTCTGTGTCTCAAACTGTGGCAGTCCATAATGGACCATCTCCATGTTCAACATGGAAAATAAAATTTTGATGCTACTGGGGTTTTATTATTGTAGTGAAAATGATGGTCCTGTAAGCCATCTTGAAGCTATGATAAAGCAGGATATAAATCCAATGAACAGACAAACAAAGAACATATATATATGGTGCAGAGATAACTGTATATGGCTGCTCTCTAGTCCTTTCTTTGAAAACACAGCAAGTCAGAGCATTTTCCAGATGTTGAAGTCATTTCCCTGAGTTTAAACTAGCATTTACAAATGTAATCCTTTATTTCAGGTGTAGCCGAAGTGATGTCTTCTGTATGCTGTTGGACTATAACTCCCATCAGCCCAAGCCAGCCAGGCCAGTGATCAAGGATGATGGGAGTTGTAGTCCAACATCTGGAGGGGAGCACATTGGCTATCCCTGCTATACCAGGTAAACTCAAATGTAACTCCCAATGCATTCAGTAGGGCTTACTAGCAGATAAGTAAGAACAATCAAATGCTAACTATGTTTATTTGGGATTTAGAGTGCAATCCTTAAGTATTTATTCTTGCAGATTTCATTGAAGCTGACAGGGCAATCCTATTCACGAGTAGTCAGAAATAAGTCCCACTGAGTTCAATTGGACTTACTCCAAGGTAAGCAGGGTTGCGGCCTATAAGTACCAGTATGTTGAAGATTGCAGTACTGCAAAGAAAGCAAGGGAACCAGGGCCTTCTTGGTAGTGGTGCCTGCCCTGTAGAACTCCCTCCCATCAGATGCCAAGGAGATAAACAGCTATATTGCATTCAGAAGACATCTGAAGGCAGTCCTGTATAAGGAAGATTTTAATGTTTGATGTTTTACTGTGTTTTTATATTCTGTAGGAAGCAACCCAGAGTGGCTAGGGCAACCCAGTCAAATGGGTGGGGAACAACAACAACAACAACAACAACAACACAGTGGCTATAACTTTTAATGAAGAAATAAATGCTTAAAAATACCTTAACAACTCATGCAACCCTCTGAAATTTAGAGGCTCTCATATACAACAGGGAACAGGATGATCAGCACTACCATCTTAGAGCAGGCTTCTTAAAATATTCCCATTCCTGAATAAGAGCATATTTGAATCCTAGCTGCTTCAAGCGTTTTTCTCCCTTGTGGCACCCGTTTCCTCTGCCTCCAGTGCAGGGATCCACATTCAGAAGCCTGTTGTCGTTGATAGATCACTGTTGCTGGCATGGAGTGGAAGTCAAAGTCTTGATGGCCAATGCCAGACTAGTAAAACAACCACTTGCTTGATCATCTGATTTGTACTTGCGAGTTAGAATTGCCTTCACGTGATCGGGAATATTATTAACACCGTCCTGTGCTTGGATGTGGGTTCTTTGTGTATGTTAAGCTTTCTCTATGAACAGACACTCTGTTCTTATGCCTTTTTGACACCTTGTCCTTAATATGATTTCTGCAATTTCTGAACTCGCCTGCAGGTTAGATTCAACCTGTCTGCCTCCAATGCCAAATGAAGAATAAACATTTTTAGAACTCGCATGCCCATTTTGTGGGAGAACACCTGCCACTTTTGGGGTTTGGATCTTGATGATATATGCTTGAGTTAATATACTGTACCAGCGTATGGCCAGCTAAGAGGCCTGGAGCCAACACTACATTATCTCAAGTCACACTAAGCTAACAGTGCCTGCAATTAACAGGGGATCATGTGCCTAAGTCATATAAATAAATGAAAGGGACAGAGTCATCCTTCAGAGGCTTGTCACCTTTTAGGCACTCATGCATACCTTAAACACACCAGGCCAACACAACAGCCTGAGAACAAAATGAGCAATTAATTAAACAAATGCACAGTAACGGAGTAACTATCTGAAGAGTGGGAAAGCTTCCCAGAGCTGTATCGCCTAACTAGGGCCATGGTTCAAAAGAGAAAATAGGGATAGATAATAGCAACTCCCAGGGAGTTTAGGAAAAGCCAGTATGAATTTGTGCCCATCATAAACAAAGTGAATTCTATTTATTTGGATTCTATTTATTTTTGTTTCTGTGGGTGGTACCGGGTAAGGTGTGTGTGCATGCATACAGGTTGTTATTATCATACTTCATTATTTCTGCAACATGTAACGTGCAGGTTGTTACAGTTTTCTGATATCACAAGCACCATTCTGTCAACAATATTAGTACAACTTCTTCCTAATCGTGGCTTATTGTGATGAGGTACTGCTTATGATAAGCTCTGTTGCTTGTATTACGTGGATAGTCAATTGGATCAGATACAGGTGGGTAGCTGTGTTGATCTGCCATAGTCGAAACAAAATAGAAAATTATTTCCAGTAGCACCTTAGAGACCAACTGAGTTTGTTCTTGGTATGAGCTTTTGTGTGCATGCACACTTCTTCAGATACACTGAAACAGAAGTCACCAGATCCTTAAATATAGTGAGGGAGTGGGGAGGGGTATTACTCAGAAGGGTGGTGGGAATGGGTGATCAGCTGATAGGTGTGGAAAACCTGTTGCCTTTCCCTGCAATTAGTCTTGCAGGGAAAGGCAAGGGGTATATCCCTCACTATATTTAAGGATCTGGTGACTTCTGTTTCAGTGTATCTGAAGAAGTGTGCATGCACACGAAAGCTCATACCAAGAACAAACTCAGTTGGTCTCTAAGGTGCTACTGGAAAGAATTTTCTATTTTGATTAGATCAGATGTTAAGCACTTAATGAAACAGGCAGTTAATACAACAAGCCCTCTAATCTGTGATTTTTTTTGTCATTGTTACTGCTTTGAGTTGCAGCCATGTAAAATCCAAACTGGGCTCAATGATAAGGCATTTGAATGTTGAAAACCCAAAGGCGCTTGGTACTCTTTTAAAATTTCCAGTTCCTGTACGAGTACTTTCTAATTAAAGGTTAATGTCTGAGGTGAGGCTGTTCCTGGTTATCATTACCAAACTGCAGAATATTTGTTACAAGTGAAAACAATGAAATAATGAAACCCCTGGTCATTTTGAACAGCTTCCCAAAGAACAACTATCAGCTCTACCTCAAACACATCCCTTAACTGACAATTTATGTTAGCAGTTTAAGGAGAAGACTTACAACACATTAATTCAGACTTTGCCAACTTGGTGGCCTCCTGATGTTTTGGACTACAATGCCTATTAGCCTCAACCTGCTGAAGTACTTTTTGAATTTCAGCAGTATTCCATAATTACTTCAGTGTTAAAGGGTAGAAGAGAAAATAAACTTTAAAAACCTGGAAAAACATCAACGCAGTGATAAAAATAGTAGCAAGCAGAAAAAACAGAATGGCAATATTCCTTTTTAAGACAACAGTTTCTAAAATTTATGCAAGCACCCTATTTCATTTAAATGCTATTGTGCAAATATTTTAATAATAATAAGTTTATCAGTAATAATGTTAATTAAAAGATTAACTAAAACATGCAGCTGATATGGTGCTGACTGGAAAGGTAACAGTGAAGGTGATAGACTCACTTGCCCAGTATGTCACTACCCACATCTTGAAAAAGCCAAAAGAGCTTCCGGGTCATGTGGCCAGCATGACTAAGCCGCTTCTGGTGAACCAGAGAAGCGCACGGTAAAATGGTTTACCTTCCCACCAGAGTGGTACCTATTTATCTACTTGCATTTTTTGTGCTTTCGAACTGCTAGGTTGGCAGGAGCAGGGACCGAGCAACGGGAGCTCACCCCGTCGTGGGGATTCGAACCGCTGACCTTCTGATCAGCAAGCCCTAGGCTCTGTGGTTTAACCCACAGCGCCATAGTCACCTGTACTTCAACCTTAGTCTTCCAGTAAACAGCAGTGATACTGCTTCTGCTGCACCCCACTGGATGAGCCACTCCAGCGTGGCTATTGCACAACCAGCTACAGAGCTGCTTCAGGGCAGAATGATGATGAAACTGGGGGCTGTGTAAACTCGCCAGCAGAGCCAATCTGGCAATACTGCCAGTGTGCCCACACTGACAGCCAATCTGATGCTATTGCTGGTGTGCCTGCATAACTCCTGTTCTTATTGCTGTCATACCCCACCTTCATAGCATCCAGATAAGTTGCATCAATGCCAGTTTTGGGATGGCAGCTCTGCAGCCCCGCACCATCGGTCCCTGGCTTATTGCGTGCTCTTGAGCAGTCATTCTCACTTAACCTAGCCTACCGTGCAAGGCTGCAATGAAGATAAAATGGGGGGGGGGAGCCATGTTTGAGTTCCTTGGAGGCAGGGTGGGATATAAATGAAATTAATAAATACAATTAAAACAAAAAACAAAAATAAATACATGATCAATGTAACATGGAATATATGGCAATTGTTCCATGCCAAAATAGTGCCTCTGATATGTTTCTACACACTGCTTTTGCTTTTGATCAAGAGTGCAGGACAAGTTTATTAGGTCAAATAATTTACTTCAAGTCACGATACATAGTACCAATTGTTGTGGATAGTTAATTGAGGAAGTCTTTCTCCTATTTGAAGTAATTTTCGAAGACATCTAGCCTGGTAGAATAAATGCACAGGTTTTAATTTCAAAAATATGAATCCTGTATCTGATCTCATCTTCATCTGCTAGAAGGGATACCAACCCACACTAGTGTAACGCCATTTCACATGGTTGACATGATGTCAGGTGAAGAGGTACCTGTTGCTTCATGAAACTCACCAAGTGCTCCTGGATTAATAGTGATTTCCTACCAATAGCCATAAGGACAGGCCCCTTATTCTGGACTGGCCCCGTTTATATTCACAAGAGATATTCCATAGGGTGAACACTGTACAGTTCTCAACACTTGTCTTAGGAAAGAGCAAATATTTGCAGATAGATTGTGACAAGAAATGTTGTGTGTGTGTGTTTGTGTGTACACAAACACATATCCTATCCTAATAGCAGCACCTAGTGGCCAGAAATGCAAAGAAACAAACTACAGTGAAAATGTCTTGCTCCACTGCATACATACTATACTTTCAAAGCACATTTGAAGTACATTCCCTGCTCAAAATGCCCAGAATTTGTTGAGAGGAAAATGTGCTTCCAGTGTAATATATATAGATATAAAGGCTAGGCATCATCATTCATGGGGAGATATATAATGAGATTGACTTCCTGCTTCCAATAATCAGCTCTTACTTCTGTATGCTCCTCCCCTCTGCACCACCCAATGTGATTATCTTCCCAAATGACATTCCTTAAGAAAAGGTTTAAAGGGTCAGGTAGTTAGTTACAGGACTGGAAAAGTTAGTGGGAAATGCTCAACAACTTTGCTCCCACTTTTTGAAATATGGCAACCCTAATCATAGCTGGCAGTCCAGTATATTTGTATTAACAATTGATATGATCAAAACACCTTAACCCAGAGGTCGGCAAGGTTTACCACGCCTGGGTCGGTTCACTCCAGCGGAGATCCCTCCATGGGCTGGATTGTGCGCACGTGTGGAGGGATCTCCACTGGAGTGAACCAACCCAGGCGAGCGCCCATGATTTCCAGCGTCTGTATATGCGCAAACGCGATTTCCGGCGCCTGCACAGACGCGATTTCCTACGTCGCGGAAGCGGGTCCCCGCGTCACGTTGCACTGGTTTAGCACAGTGCGCGGGGACTCGCCAAGAGGGCAGCTCAGTTCAGGGGTGGCTTGTGGGCTGGTTAAACGACCCCTGTGGGCCGCTTATGGCCCATAGGCCTTAGGTTGCCTACCCCTGCCTTAACCCATGCCCCTCTTTCCTATTTTATTTCCCTTTTTATTTTATTTTTGCGTGTTGCTTAAATTGTATTGTTCAAAAACTGTAACAAAAACCTTTTAAAATAAAAGAAAACCAAGAACTAAAGTCGCAGCTGAGCCAAGCAAAGTTTGCATTCTTCCCCACCCCATCAATTGCAGTATTCACTGCAATTTACTCCCAATATATACTGCTAAAACGTGACTCCTTTTCTCCGCTATTGAATTAGACCATATGAGTGAGCAGTAGGAAACGTAGTGTGGAGCCAGGAAACTGTTCTGCTGCACCCAGAAATGCTTTTGTCATTCGAAAGGCTGCCCAAAGAACTACTCTTCTTTCCATGAAGTGTTTGGCACAGCTCCCTAGCTCCCGCCTTAGCTTAATTCACTGAAATAATCACATTTCACAGGTGTGTGGGGCAAGGGGAGTGGTCCTTTGATCCTGAACGGCCACTCCCATCAGGCCCAGCAAGGATAGCCAATGGCAAAGGCCAGGGATGATGCGAGTTGAGCAACATCTGGAAAGTCACTGTCTCTCCCCACCCGACATATTTCACCCCTGGCAACACTAGGAGCAAAACGCAAGAGCATGTGTGTGCATACATATGTGCAAACCTGGCACTCCAGTGTCCCCATGCGTGAACATGAGGCACAGTGCCAGATTTCTGTATAAGCTAAACAAGCTATAGCTTAGGGCCCCTTTCTCTTGGGGGCCCCAAATTTTTTTTAAAGAAATAAAAAACTTCATGTACATTTCCAAAATAGAAGATAAAAAACAAATAAAATAATACCTACATACAGCAACAGTATTTTGTGTTGTGTAGGCTCCTATGATGTAAGTAATGGGCCCCACCTGCTAGCCTGCTCCCCAAAATATCACTGGTTTGCTCATTTCTATATATAGGGTGCCTACATTCTGTATGTGCAAATGGCTTTAGATACCTATTAGGTCCATAAATTTCCATATAGCATATATTCAACACAAAAAACAGCGACCAATAAAGGGTCCCATTACCTTCAGTAGCTTACGGCCTCATCAAACCTAAATCCGGCCCTAACGAGGCATGTTCTTGACTTGCGTGTACGCCCCTGCCCGCTGCAACACACTATTTCACCTTCTCTTTCTCTGTTCTGTACTTTAAGATGGAAAGGTCCTCGGGGCAGGGACCTGCTCTTTTGCACTCTGTAAAGCACCATGCACGCTGCTTGGTCACCGCCCCCGACCCTGCGCCTGCTTACTCGGAAGCCCCACTGTGCATATTCCCAAGCATACAGTATTCCTATCGCTCAGATAGCGGGGGTGCGTGCTGCTGGGAGTGAACGTCCTGCAGAAGGCTGCGCTGCAAAGCGAGCTCGGTTTCGCCCGCTCGCCTCCATTCACGCGACACCCAGAGGGAACTACCGTTCCCATCATGCACCGGCTGACCCATCATGCTTTGTGTTCGGAGGCAGCCAATAAGGCGGAGCGGGGTCTCGTGAGGGGTGTGCGTGTGTGCGGCGGTTAATATTTGAACGTGGACGGAGGAGAGACTTGCTGAGGAACCTCGGAGGGAGTTTGGAGCTGGAGCCGCTTCTCTCGAAAGGCGCCTCCCCCCCCCCCCCAGGCCGTGCGAGAGGCTGAGGTGAGCGGTTGTTGCTCTGCTTTTCTTTTAGCTGAGCCGGTTCTTCTGCGGGGCAGCGAAGCAGAAGGGTGGCGAGTCTCTGCTTTCTCCTTGTTTGTTTGTTTGTTTATGGCGTGGAGCGCCAGTTCTTAAGCGCGCTTAAGCCGGTGGACAATTACGGCGCTCGCTAGTGCATCAACTGTCCAAAGAACACCTGGGAGGGGGAGGCTCTTGCTAACCCATTTGCTCCCGCGAAGGGAATGGCAAGAGCATAAGAACCTACACGCTTCTTTCTCCTCCCACGTTTTTGCTTGCTGGCAGTTGTGACACGCAAATAGACAATGGACAATTGTGTGTGAGAAAGAGTGAGCTAGAAGCAGGTAGCAGGCAGAAGCCTGTGAGGGAGAGACATGCCCGAGATTTCTGCTGGAATCCAAGGCTGTGGCTATGGGAGAAGCAAGATCCTCTGGGGTGTTAATACTGTGAGCTCCTCCATCGTAAGCTCAGGTTGTATATATGTGTGTATATTAGCCATATATCCTAAAGACTCTGTTGTCCCCCATTCTGAGGAAGCAACCCTAGGTAAGCACCTGGAACCCCTGGAATCTTGCACCACTCAGATTGGGGTGACCTGCAACTGTATATTGTCAGGTTGCTAGGAAATATACCAACAAGCTGAATGCCTGCTTTAATTCCACACAAATATCCTCATTGTTTTCATTTCTCCTTATCACTAGGGCTTGTAATCCTGGAGTCGTGCACCTAGGCGCTGTTGCCTTGTGTGCATTAAATACAGTTTACCATGTCTTCGGATGGGAGCGAGTGGGAGCTGAGCAAGGAGAATGTGCAGCCTCTTAGGCAAGGACGAGTGATGGCTACCCTACAGGAAGCTCTTGCTCAGCAGGATGTTTCCAGCCATCCAGCCATCCAGCAGCAAAAGCGGTGAGCATAGTATGGTTTGTCTCTCTCTCCATTAAGGCAGGGGTTTTCAACCTTTTTGAGTCCACTGCCCCCTTGACCAACTACATTCTTTCTGTGACATCCCTGTGGGGCTCAGGAGCCTAGTTACCGGTATGTCAGCAGTTCCCTCAGCCTCCCCCCTCTCCTCCCCCCTCTCCTTGGGAGTCCTCTAGAGATGCCTCCTCCTCCCTGTGGGGCACCACAGGCGCCTGGGAAGAGGATGCTGTCAGCCTTAGTGGCCCAACAGAGACTGGCCAAAGGTGCACATGAAGCCAGCATGATTGGCAGCAGCGGGTGCTACTGGGCCTGCATGGCAACGGCACTCCTTCAGCACTGGACACTCAGGTCCTAGACAAGCCTTGCACAATTAAGCACAAGAAAGGCCAGTGCAGCACCTGCCTATGCGGCCTCCCACTTATCTGTCCATTCCCAACAGCAAAGGCTGGCTGGCTGGGCTTCCTCACTCACTCACTTGCTTGCTTACTCAGAGGCTACCTCAGCTCCTGGCAACCAGCACACCCTGGCCAGCCCCAGAGGCACCATTCACCTGGGGAGCTTGTAGCCAGGGCAGCTG
The DNA here is from genome assembly GCF_009819535.1 of Lacerta agilis. Taxonomy (NCBI): domain Eukaryota; kingdom Metazoa; phylum Chordata; class Lepidosauria; order Squamata; family Lacertidae; genus Lacerta; species Lacerta agilis. The sequence continues at coordinate 40,082,412 of NC_046312.1, forward strand.
CAAGAAACAGCCATGCATGCCTTTGGGAGGCAGAGACATGAAAGGGTATCAGAGGAGGGAGGGAAGGAAAGAGGAATGGAGGCCAGTGTTGCCTGCAGCACCCCTGACCATCATTCAAGGCACCCCAGGGTGCCACACCTGTTGGAAACTACTGCCTTAAGGTCTTTGTTTTTAAGTGGCCTTAGATTCAAATAGAAACAAAACATGGCTGCCTCTCTGCCTTTGCAGCCTGCAGCTTTTTTCCAGCTTTGGGCTTATATGACTCCTAACTCTGGCATTTTGTCTTTCTAACAGTTGAAGGAGGCCCACACATTTGCCCTCTGGCACAGTCACTCCCTTTGTTCTCTTAAGGATCCCTAGGACCATTACCAGGATGGCCTGGCTATTCCAGCAATTGAATCTGCGCTGGATCCAGGAACCTCATATTTACATAGGCTACTATAAGCCAGCTATAAGAAGCTATCTTGTATTCATTCATACCATTGGTCAATCTAGTTCAGTATTGTCTCCAACTTTCAGTGACTTTTGATCTGAATTTTCCTAGCCCTGCTACCTGAGATCCAAATGGCACAAGTTAGTCAAGTAAAACATTGTCTGTTCTCCTCAAAATAGTATTTCAAACAAGCTAATCACTATTATAAACCTGGAATCTTTACTACCTTTAGAAAAAGAATTTTCCAAAGTGTAGCATCTTGCTAATCAAATACTTTGTATATAGGGAGGAAAAGTAGACTTAACTGAGGAAAAACCTCTGATGCTGATTTTTAAATTGTGCTAAGAAATAGTAAATATATATTTCTAGCTACTTAAGTATTGATAACTTTAATTACAGGGAATTTGAATCTGAAATTCGCTTTTATAATGGAGATGATCCACTGGATGTCTGGGACAGGTAAGCTTTTGTAAATGGAGGACATTATTGGTTTGTTGTGGGGGTTGTTCTTTGTTCTTGTTTTGTTTTATTTATTTTGTATTTACCGCTGTATCCTGAGGTCTTCAGATGATCTGGATAAAAAAAATTAAAATAATAAAATGAGAACACAGGCAATTCTCAAATAGAGGTGTCATTTCCTTGTGCTCATAATTGTTCTGATATCTCCAGGTATATTAAATGGACAGAGCAAACCTTTCCTCAAGGTGGTAAAGAGAGCAACCTTTCTGCTGTTTTGGAGAGAGCTGTTAAAGCACTGAGTGAGCAGCAGAGATATTACCAAGACCCCCGCTATCTCAGTCTCTGGCTTAAATTTGTGAGTGATAGATATATTATTTGAATTTTCTCATGGGTATTCTGTTCCAGCCTGCTGAGCTCTAAGCTTTGTCAGACTGTAGTAGGTTACTTTATGCTCTGAACATCAGTAAGTTTCATTGACTTTATTATTCCATCACAGAAGTTATTGTACTTCATGAGTTTTCTTGAGGCAGTTCACTCCACATGAACTCTCCATTTTTGGGAGGATGTGTGCATTCATTTGCACTGGCCAATTCTTGCCCATAATGAAATCACACACATGTCACAGCAAAAAGCTTGTTAACTGGGGAAGCTTGTCAGAATAATAATGCCTTCAAATGTTTGCCCCTGATACTCTGAATGCCCTGCTCCTAATTACTGTGGAGCAGGCTTCTGATCTCTTTGGGACCTTTAGGAGAAACTCCCACAGTATATAAGGAATAGGGTGATCTCTTAAAAATCTGTAGGTGCCAAGTAGATTCTTAAGAAGCATTCTTCTCTCTTCATGTAGGAAGGGATGCTTGCTATGTTGTGTGTGAATTATCTAAAAACTAAGCATATTTCTTGCTTTAGAAACACTGTTTTAACCATATGTAAATATAACCATATTAATTTCTACTTGATTACAATAAAACCTCTAAGCAGCTGACAAAAAATAAAAATATTAAAATAACAAATAAGCCAACAAAAGAAAAGACTAAGGGCTAATGATTTGAATTAAAAATTGCTTCTCATGTTTTGATGAGGGCTAGTTTGAATGTTGAGCACAGGTCAGACTGAGCACTGTTTAGTATCCTGGTGATCATGCTTATCACAGAATGAGAGTGAACAGCTTAAAGAACACTTCATTCTCCCATACTCCAATGTCTCTGAGACCCCGAGGACTAGAAGTGTGCTTCGTTTTGTTCCATATTGCTGCAGAGCATTGCAAGTTCCTGAAGTCTAGAGTTGCTCTGAAAAAAAACCATTTGTACCTACCTCCCCCTTTTGATACAACAAAGCCTTAATTTTCTGTTGCATTTTGCAGGGTAGCTGTTGTGGTGAGCCACTGGACGTATATAGCTATATGTACAGCCAAGGGATAGGCACATCCCTGGCACAACTCTACATCACTTGGGCTGAGGAACTTGAGGCAAGAGGAAATTACCAGAAAGCTGACTTGATATTCCAGGATGGGTTGCAGTTCAAAGCTGAGCCTTTAGATAAACTACAGTCCCATCACAGGTAACCTGTCATAAGAGAGACTGGGCCTGAGGGAATACGGAAAACAATTCCACCACCCCCACCAAAAAAAAAAAAAAAAACCCCTAGTAATGTCGTTTACACTGCAAAGAACTTGCTACTTCTGTGTCTAGGCAGTTCCAGGCCCGTGTGTCTCGACAGGCCTTGCAAGATCTAGAAGATGCTGATGGGGAAGAGGAGTTGGGTGCTCTTGCTTCTGAACCCCAAAGAGCTACACTGGCAGAACTGAAGGGAAGAGGAAAGAAAATAGTGAAAGCACCAATCAGCCGTGTAGGAAATGCTGTGAAGCGTAAGTGGAGCTTGGCTATGTTGAAAACAATTAGTCTCACATGTGAACAATGAACACTTACCTTTAACTTCAGTGTCATCTTCTAGTCCCAAGACAAGAACAGAGACTCCATAATTCATCTCAGCAAGCATCACACCGCCCAGGCTTTGCCGTATTTGATGAGAACAGAGTTGTAGCTCCTAGAGCCGAGGTTCCTGCACTTGTACCACAGCCATGGGTTGTACCTCCAGCAGTAAAGTCTAAGGAGAATGAACAGCAAGCAGGACCTTGGAACACAGGCAGGGTAAGGAAAAAGGGTGAATCTTCCCACTACAGATGGAACATAATGGGTGCCCATGTAGGAATATCTTTCAAAAGTAAATGCTTATTTTGAGTGTGGGGAATTCACCTTCGCTTTCTTAATGTTAATCTTGGGCTCAGTCTAAAACTAAAGCTCTTCTTTCTCTGACTATATCAGACCATTCAAAGTTTTTGGCATGAGTACTTCCTGTCTTAATGTCCTGGTAATTAAATCTATCTTGCATTCCTTTTTCATGCAGCACTGGCTAGCATGCATAAACCAGGTAGCATCTGATGTTTTAGCCTTGGGTGTGGGATACCTCCTAGGCTTCTGGAGAATCTGCAGCTCCTGGTTATTCCCTCTCTAAGCCTTAGATGGGATATATAAACACTTTCCAAAATGCTTTGGCATTCATCCTTGGACGAGAAAAGTGCTCTGTGCATTGTTTTGCATAAGAAGAAATGTGGGGAAAATAAATTTGTACTATAGGAGGCAAAACCCAAGGTATACTTTGCGGCTTGGACCAGAAGGTTGAAGTCATGGCTTTAACTTCAAAGTAGTGGGTTCTACACAGGGACAGAAAAGGCTCTTGTCTTGTATTTAGCTTTGATTTATGTTGCTATAATGAACCAATGAAGAAGAAATTTCAGTCTCTAGTGATGTTGCTTCACAGGTTTTGTATTTAGGTACTCTTAAGGAATGCTCGCAGGGCTGATGTGGTGCACTTTTTTTGTAAAGGGCTATCTGATGGAAGTATCTAAAAGGCCACTGTGACAGACTGGTGTGGTCATATGTGAACATACTTATACTGGTTTTCTTTCCCTTTAGCGTCCTCGGAACAATTTGGATTCTGCTGCTGTCTCCCTTGCTGCAGTCCCCAGCTTTACTCCATATGTTGAAGAGTCTGCACAACAACAATCAATGTAGGTTTTATGCCTTCGTATAATAAAAACAAACTCAGTATTAACTAACATTCAATCTTATAGTTTAGGAAAGGCCCAGACAAAGTATGTCTTTACAAGATGTCGGAAGCAACTGATGATGCTTCATGCATGATAAAGGGATGCAGGGCAAATAGCAGGAAAATGCCTGAACCTGGGTAACACCCCCACACAGTGATATTCTGTAGAGTGCGGTGCTATGATTAAATGATCGTATGGGGAAATAAATGATTTATAAGTTTATAAAGGCACAGGCAGTCTCACAGGTAATCTGACCCCAAGTTGTTAAGGGCTCTCATGTGTTAGTAACAAGACTTTGAACATGGCCCAGTAGGCAATTGACTTCCAGTGCAATTCCTTCTGGTGCAATCTCAACTTGACCACAGCATTCTGCATCAGCTACAGCTCCTGGACCAGTCGCCCAACTGTGATGTTATCAATGCTTGAATCACAATGGCAAGTTATCCCTGTCCAGAAAAGGACATGGTTGGTGTAACAACTTATATTGATAGATGTTCATTTCCCTAGAACAGGCATAGGCAACCTTCGGCTCTCCAGATGTTTCGGACTACAATTCCCATCATCCCTGACCACTGGTCCTGTTAGCTAGGGATCATGGGAGTTGTAGGCCAAAACATCTGGAGAGCCGAAGGTTCCCTATGCCTGCCCTAGAAGTTACGCTGGCTTTCATTGACAAGGATAGCTCTAGAACACCACCACCCCACAAACACCCCTCTATGTACCTGTTATTTCTGAGGGAGTGCCTGGAACTGGGAACCACTTGCCCACAGAGTCTTCCTCTTAACAGAATTATGTTTCAACTTGCTGGTCTGCATCTAGCTCACCACTGCATCCAGGACCAGTTCAAAACAGTCACACTATGAGGTTTCTATAGTGGCTTCTCACGAGTAAAGAGTCCTGACTCTGAATCCTCTTATTTACAAGGTTTATTGTACAACTATATATATTGCAGAGCTCAAATGTCCGTGACCGTCCGAGGGTCGTTTCGGCAGCGAGACGACCCTGGCCTTCCCGGGGGTTAGGAGCTCCGCTACCGCACAGCAGGCTCCGTTAAACCGCGGGTCGAGCGTCCCGCGGCGAGGGCTCTCGAGCTGGCCCCATATTGCGCTGAACCCTTCTCCCGTTCCCCTTGTAAAAGGGGCGCGGGAGTGAAGGGGCAACGGCGCGGGGCTGTGGAGGCTATGCCCCAGCCGGGAAGGCGAAATGGCGGCTGCCGCCAGCAATGAGTGTGTCGTTCTTACCTAATCTGACGCAAAAGAAGAAGAACGCCGTAAGTACGGAGTCTAATTGGACTGAAAAATTTTTAATTGGCTTTCCGGGAGGAACGTTAAAAGGAAGCCCGTTCCTCTCCCTTCCGAATGGAAGAAAATAACAATGTTTCTAGCTGCTGCTGCATTAGCTGATACAATGTTCTTACTGAGCTCTTTTTTTGACAAGCATGATCGGTCGAATCCCCGTCAGGGGAGGATTAAGATGTTGGAAGTATTTCTTCTTTAAAGCTGTTGGATTACAATTTCTGCACCCTGATTAGGGGGAAAATGGCGGCTGAAACTTGTGGCTTGAAGATGGAAAAGTACTGAACTTTGATATTCCCTGCCTACTTCTACCATGCTTGGTTTCGTTTTTAAACTGGCTTTAGATCCGGGTATGACCCAAGGACAAAGGATAATTCTTTTGAAGTTAGAACTTTTAAACCAGAAATTAGAACTGTTGAATCAGAATGTCGATGAAAAGTTTTTTGGAATGGGAAAGGCTTTTGAGAACTTTGCTAAATTTGAAGAAAACCTTGCTAGGGAACTTGAGGAAATATTTGAGGAACAAGATACAGTGACTACGCAACTCCAAGAAGAGGAAAAACCCTGCTGGTGTGAGAGGCCCAGGGTTGAATTGAGACATATTATATCCGGTTTCTGGGGTGGGAGCCCAGAAATGAAGGAAAAACAATTCTGGGAATTACAATTAGAAGATGACTGGAAGTTTGAAACGGAGATGCTGGACGGTGACGTATCGTATTTTCTGAAGAGCTCGGCAAGGATGTTTGTGGACAGTGTCTTGGCCTTTGGATACAAGGAAAAAGAGGACATTCTGGACAATGACGTTGGAAAGGGGTGGAGAGAAGTTTGGTGGGTGATCCCGAGATGGCGAGGAAAAATGGCAAGAAGAGGGGTAGGGTGAAAAATCTTTAAAATGTAACCAGGACGGCTCATCATGGTACCCCGAAGTCAGTGTGTTAAGAATTTTTTTATTTGGTTTTGAGAAGAGATACTTGGATTGTTTATGTAGAAGAATAGTGTAATACTATATAAGGTTAGAATAAAAAATATTAGCAGCAGTTTTAGTAAAATAAGGAGTTAAGACTTGTATTAAGAAGTTATATTTTGTATTATGAAGCTATATTTTGTATTAAGTTATATTTGGATATTTTGATGGTAATTGATTTAAATTTTAGAGATGAGAAAGTTATTAAAGTAAATTGGAACTGGAAGCACAGAGAAACGGGGGAAGTCCCCTAATTAGATTTGAAATAAGATTTTAATTAGTGAAAGGAGTGTTGGTGTTCCAGTGTGGGTTTGTATTCTTTTTATTTTTGTTTTGTTTGTTATATTTGTTGTTGTTGTATTTGATTTACTGTATTTGTTTTGTTGTGGAAAACCAATAAAATTTTTGTAAAAAACAAACAAAACAAATGTCCGTGACCGTCTTAGTCACTTTCAGATCCCGCTTTGCTGTTGTCCCCTCCTCCACTGAGCCGCTTGGTCGGTGTTGGGAACCTGGAGCATCCCACAGCCCCTTCCCCATGGAGCTCTCCTCCTGCCTGTTGCTCACCAAGCCGCTTGGTCGGTGTTGGGAACCTGGAGCATCCCACAGCCCCTTCCCCATGGAGCTCTCTTCCTGCCTGTTGCTCACCAAGCCGCTTGGTCGGTGTTGGGAACCTGGAGCATCCCACAGCCCCTTCCCCATGGAGCTCTCTTCCTGCCTGTTGCTCCCGCAGGATGTCTCCCTGCTGCTCCGGTGTTGTTGGGAACCTTCAGCCTCGCAGAGCCCTTCCACCACCCCACTAGGCTCTGACGGTTCCCTGACACGCACCCTCTCCTGATTCAAATGTTGCAGAGAAAGAGCTGGATGTTATCAGCTTATGCTCCTAATGAGTGTTCCTAGCTGCTTCAAATAGGTATTAAATTGCATTGGGGACATAATAGCACCCTGTAGCATCCCACATAACAACTGCAAGGGCATGGATGCATAATCCCCATTAATTGAAGTAGAACACTGAAACGCAAACACAGTGCCACCAACCCTTTGCTCACAGGGGACAGTTCAGGAGGATACTGTGACCAACAGTATCAGCAGCTGCTGACAGATCAAGCAAGAGCAAGTGTTGCACTTGTCCTGTCCCTCTCATGAAGAAGGGTATCTGTCAGGATGACCAAGACAGATTTTGCCCTTAAATTGCTCCTGAACTCGTAGTGAAGTGTAGTTTATAATTTGATTCATATGACGTAGAGTATGTTGCTATACCATATCGCCATTTCCTCCTTTTGGTTTCATACATTTGCTTGTTGAACACAGCAGTAACCTCCCAGTGATATTTGTGGTAACATAGTTGGCAGTTTTAAATACCAAAATTACAACCCTGTTTACTTGTTCCATTGCATAATCCCATACCCATTAGATAGAGGGCTCTTTGTAATAGTTTGTTCTTATGTACCTGGTCCGATCCTCACTCTTGCTTCATACTTGCCTCCTTAGGACTCCTTGTAAAATAGAGTCTAGCATAAACTGTGTACTAAGCACTTGGAAGCCTGGAAAGGAGGAGGATCCCCTACATCGTGTGCAAAGCCATCAACAGGATGGCCAAGAGAAGAAAGAAAAGCCAATGTATTGTAAAGAGAAAGTGTATGCTGGAGTGTTGGAGTTTTCCTTGGAGGAGATCAGAGCTGAAATCTACCGACAGAAAGCAAAAAAGAGAAGAGAAGGTATCTATTAGAAATGGGCAAATACAGGGAAACCCTCCAGTGTTGCCTAAAGTTAGAAAATGTATAGATTTCCAGAGCCTGTGCTAGTTTCTTAGAAAGAAATTCGTTGAAAAGCACTTATGGAACATGTTACAAATCAAGGAAAAGCTTTCATCATCAAATACTCTATTTCTTCAAAGAATTCTCGTCCTGTAGATTATTTTTCTAAGCTGGGCAGAGTGCACTGTAGTGTCCTGTTTTGTTTGCTAGTAAGCCCTTCTGCGTAAGTAGCAGGGTTTACCTTTCTATGCCTTGGGGCAATCCTCTTTCTAAACAAAAAAACAGAGATCAAAGGTGAGTTAATCAAGGAAAAACAAGGTATGTTCCCCCTTTCTCTTTAATCTAGAATACTCAATGTGCAAATGCCTTACAGTATTTATTTGTTCAGCAACCTTGTTTGTGTAGGATCATTGCAGCCTTCTGTTCAGTTTCCCTCTCCTCTGAGAAATGTATTTCAATTTAGTCAACAACAGAGTTCCACTGCATGTTGCAGGTGGTAGGAAATAAGCTTGACATGGGACTAGTGTCCATTTTCTTTTCTTTTGGTGGGAGCCTTGTGTTTCAGATGTGCAGTCCCTTTCCCACCCCATCTACAACAGGGCAACCTGGGAAAAGGGTTGGGACTATATGTTGTCTTTCTAGCTATACTTCTATTGTAGAGAATATGTGGCGATTTATTACCTTCTCTTTCATACAGAGGAACTACAGGCCATAGCACAGAAAAAAGCTGAGTTGAAAAGGAAAATTGAGGAATTGGAGAAGATGGCGAGAGAGCGACAAGAAAATGATAAGCAGAGATCATGTCCACAGGTAATATCCCACCTTAATTTCTGGTAGGCTATTTGTTTGCAGTGGCCTTTCTAGTGCATATGGAATGTAATTTGGAGTGTGGTTTGTGAGCAGATTGTTCTCTTCAACTATTTCAGCAAGTAGCGGAGCAGGAGCCTGCAGGTGTGCCTTCTGACAAGGCAGAGGCTGAGATTCTGAACCATCCTTTAAAGGAAAGACAACTATCTCTGGCAGATGATGAATCATTTGTTGAAGAATGCCTTTCAGATGTTTTTTCATTGAAAAGGTAATGCGGGAGTTTTCTTTGGAGAGAAGAAAATTGTTTTTAAAATTGTCAGATATTTAAATGGTATTCCAGTTCAAAATGTTTCAGAGTGGTGTGGGGTAGCTTACTATATTGTCTGCTCTTGTGATCTGAACGGTGCCCTGTAATATTTTTTTTAATCCAATGCTTTCTTTATAGCAATCTTGATCTGGTTGGAAATGTTCCACACGAGAAATCAAGCTCTAGCGGTAAGTTTTGTCCATAGGCTCCTGCTTGAAGGAAGTTGTTTGAATTTCCTCCTATGTGTTCAATTAAGACCACTTAGAAGTTTTAGTTACAATTAAGCAGTATGCACACTCTGTTAAATGACTGAGGCTAATTTTAATCATTTGAGGAGCAGCAGGAGGGGGCAATGGGCAGTGTGTGTCTGCCTACTTGTTTTTGAGGTTTTTCTTTGTTGTTGTTCAGTCGTTCAGTCGTGTCCGACTCTTCGTGACCCCATGGACCAGAGCACGCCAGGCACGCCTATCCTCCACTGCCTCTCGCAGTTTGGCCAGACTCATGTTAGTAGCTTCGAGAACACTGTCCAACCATCTCATCCTCTGTCGTCCCCTTCTCCTTGTGCCCTCCATCTTTCCCAACATCAGGGTCTTTTCTAGGGAGTCTTCTCTTCTCATGAGGTGGCCAAAGTACTGGAGCCTCAGCTTCAGGATCTGTCCTTCTAGTGAGCACTCAGGGCTGATTTCTTTGAGAATGGATAGGTTTGATCTTCTTGCAGTCCATGGGACTCTCAAGAGTCTCCTCCAGCACCATAATTCAAAAGCATCAATTCTTCGGCGATCAGCCTTCTTTATGGTCCAGCTCTCACTTCCGTACATTACTACTGGGAAAACCATAGCTTTAACTATATGGACCTTTGTCGGCAAGGTGATGTCTCTGCTTTTTAAGATGCTGTCTAGGTTTGTCATTGCTTTTCTCCCAAGAAGCAGGCGTCTTCTAATTTCGTGACTGCTGTCACCATCTGCAGTGATCATGGAACCCAAGAAAGTGAAATCTCTCACTGCCTCCATTTCTTCCCCTTCTATTTGCCAGGAGGTGATGGGACCAGTGGCCATGATCTTAGTTTTTTTGATGTTGAGCTTCAGACCATATTTTGCGCTCTCCTCTTTCACCCTCATTAAAAGGTTCTTTAATTCCTCCTCACTTTCTGCCATCAAGGTAGTATCATCAGCATATCTGAGGTTGTTGATATTTTTTCCGGCAATCTTAATTCCGGTTTGGGATTCATCCAGTCCAGCCTTTCGCATAATGAATTCTGCATATAAGTTAAATAAGCAGGGAGACAATATACAGCCTTGTCGTACTCCTTTCCCAATTTTGAACCAATCAGTTGTTCCATATCCAGTTCTAACTGTAGCTTCTTGTCCCACATAGAGATTTCTCAGGAGACAAATGAGGTGATCCGGCACTCCCATTTCTTTAAGAACTTGCCATAGTTTGTTGTGGTCGACACAGTCAAATGCTTTTGCGTAGTCAATGAAGCAGAAGTAGATGTTTTTCTGGAACTCTCTAGCTTTCTCCATAATCCAGCGCATGTTTGCAATTTGGTCTCTGGTTCCTCTGCCCCTTCGAAATCCAGCTTGCACTTCTGGGAGTTCTCGGTCCACATACTGCTTAAGCCTGCCTTGTAGAATTTTAAGCATAACCTTGCTAGCGTGTGAAATGAGTGCAATTGTGCGGTAGTTGGAGCATTCTTTGGCACTGCCCTTCTTTGGGATTGGGATGTAGACTGATCTTCTCCAATCCTCTGGCCACTGCTGAGTTTTCCAAATTTGCTGGCATATTGAGTGTAGCACCTTAACAGCATCATCTTTTAAAATTTTTAATAGTTCAGCTGGAATATCATCACTTCCACTGGCCTTGTTGTTTGCGAGGCTTTCTAAGGCCCATTTGACTTCACTCTCCAGGATGTCTGGCTCAAGGTCAGCAACCACATTACCTGGGGTGTATGACACCTCCGTATCTTTCTGGTATAATTCCTCTGTGTATTCTTGCCACCTCTTCTTGATATCTTCTGCTTCTGTTAGGTCCTTTCCACTTTTGTCCTTAATTGTGGTAATCTTTGTACGAAATGTTCCTTTCATATCTCCAATTTTCTTGAACAAATCTCTGGTTTTCCCCATTCTGTTATTTTCCTCTATTTCTTTGCATTGCTCGTTTAGAAAGGCCCTCTTGTCTCTCCTTGCTATTCTTTGGAAATCTGCATTCAATTTCCTGTATCTTTCACGGTCTCCCTCGCATTTTGCTTGCCTTCTCTCCTCCGCTATTTGTAAGGCCTCATTGGACAGCCACTTTGCTTTCTTGCATTTCTTTTTCATTGGGATGGTTTTCGTTGCTGTCTCCTGTATAATGTTACGAGCCTCCATCCACAGTTCTTCAGGCACTCTATCCACCAAATCTAAATCCTTAAACCTGTTCTTCACTTCAACTGTGTATTCATAAGGAATTTGATTTAGATTGTATCTTACTGGCCCAGTGGTTTTTCCTACTTTCTTCAGTTTAAGCTGGAATTTTGCTATAAGAAGCTGATGATCTGAGCCACAGTCAGCTCCAGGTCTTGTTTTCGCTGAGTGTATAGAGCTTCTCCATCTTTGGCTGCAGAGAATATAATCAATCTGATTTCGATGTTGCCCATCTGGTGATGTCCATGTGTAGAGTCGTCTCTTGTGTTGTTGGAAAAGAGTGTTTGTGATGACCAGCTTGTTCTCTTGACAGAACTCTATTAGCCTTTGCCCTGCTTCATTTTGAACTCCAAGGCCAAACTTGCCAGTTGTTCCTTTTATCTCTTGACTCCCTACTTTAGCATTCCAATCCCCTATAATGAGAAGAACATCCTTCTTTGGTGTCATTTCTATAAGGTGTTGTAAGTCTTCATAGAATTGATCAATTTCAGTTTCTTCAGCACTGGTAGTTGGTGCATAAATTTGGATTACTGTGATGTTAAAAGGTCTGCCTTGGATTCGTATCGAGATCATTCTATCATTTTTGAAATTGCATCCCAGTACAGCTTTCGCCACTCTTTTGTTGACTATGAGGGCCACTCCATTTCTTTTACGGGATTCCTGCCCACAGTAGTAGATATGATAGTCATCCGAACTGAATTCGCCCATTCCTGTCCATTTTAGTTCACTGATGCCTAGGATGTCAATGTTTATTCTTGCCATCTCATTTTTTACCACATCCAGCTTTCCAAGGTTCATGGTTCTTACATTCCAGGTTCCTATGCAATACTTTTCTTTACAGCATTGGACTTTCCTTTCGCTTCCAGGCATATCCGCAGCTGAGCGTCCTTTCGGCTTTGGCCCAGCCGCTTCATCAGCTCTGGAACTACTTGTACTTGTCCTCCGCTCTTCCCCAGTAGCATGTTGGACGCCTTCCGACCTGAGGGGCTCATCTTCCAGCGTCATATCTTTTATATGCCTGTTGTCTTTGTCCATGGAGTTTTCTTGGCAGGGATACTGGAGTGGGTTGCCAGTTCCTCCTCCAGGTGGATCACGTTTGGTCCAAACTCTCCACTATGACCTGTCCATCTTGACCTGCCCATAGCTTCCCTGAGTAATTCAAGCCCCTTCGCCGCGACAAGGCAGTGATCCATGAAGGGGGGTTTTTCTTTACCCTGATGGAATAGAATCTGAGACTGTCTCTAATCTTTCTTTCTGATTTCCCCCTACTTCTCAGTTCCCCCTTCCTGTCACTTGATCCCTATGTCTACTTATGCTTAATCTCTTTTGGGTGACCAATATTTGACTAATTACTGATACTTAATAATTGTCTGAAGCCTTGCTTGCTCTTTGACTCTGGGCCTACCGCTTTGGGGTGTCACCCTGGAAGGCTTGCTATAAGGCAGTCTGGCCCTGGACCCACAGAAGTTAGCAACCCATGTCTTCTTTCCAGTATTGTTCCGTCCTGATTTACTTTGCTTTGATCCATCCTCACCCTCACAAAAACAAAAACAAAGCAGGAAGCAAAAATGAAAGCTTGAAAGTTGCTGGTCACAGTAGAACAGCTTGTTTTCCTCAGATGAAAATGAGTGTAAATACATGAAACGATAAAGTTGGTTCCTCATTTGACAAGAGAAGTCTCCCTTAGCGCAAATGCATTTTGTAGATTAACTGTAGGAGTTAGCATGTTTATCTAAATTATTTAACAGAAGTGTAGAATTTATAGTTTTAAAAACAAAACCCATTTTGTTTTTTAAAAATCTATTCCTAGCCACTGTCAGATCTGCAAAACAGTAAGCTAGGCCAAGAGAACATCCAGTCTGAGTTCATCATGCTACTCAGTCTAAATCAATCCCTCTTGCAACCTTTTCACCAATCAGGACAGTAGATTCTATGTGTGTTCATTTCCCCCTAATTACCTTTGCTTATTCTCTCCCTTTTAGTTGCTACACGTAGCATTTTCCTTTTGTGTGTCAGTGTCATAGGAAGAACTTCTTATCTTCCTGCACAGAAAGCTCTAAACCTTTTACAACAAACAGAATGTAAAATGGCTGAAACAGTTGCATTCTTTCACATACATGTTGCTTTGAGAACTTCTTTAGTGGATACCATGTGCTTCCTGCTATTGGTTTTCATCCTCAGTGTTATAGTGGAACTTGCTAGTGAGCTAGATGGTCAGCCGATGTGAAGATGGGCCACTGGAATTGGCTGATTGCACCACACCTTTGCAATGTGTTCACTAAAAATTATATTATCAAATAACTCCAAACAGCTTTTAAAGTCTATTGGCTCTCCCCTCCACAGATTTTGAGATTCCTCCTGCAGTGAATCCTTCGACATTTTCTATATTTATTGAAGAATCTGCAGCAGAAAATACGAGTACCAGGTAATTGTGTATAACTAATTTCTCAGCAGGAGAAGAATGATCTCAATTTTATTTTAAAAGCATTCTATGTTTGGATCAATTTCATGATCAAGAAAATTCATTGATCTTTCTTTATGCATATACCACCTATAATTTTTTTAAATGTACGTGTAGAGCTGTATTTGTACAGTACGTTTGGAATCCTGTAACCCAGAAGAAATTGAACGCAAGTGGTGAAATTCTTGAATGGAATCAATTGGCATTCGAAGTCAATCTGTTCATATATTTGTTTTTTCCTTTAGTCTTTCTACTGGCCCTCCAGTGGTACGTTCCAGACGAGTTCTTGCTGTTCGCAAACCTTCAGAAAGTATAACTGCCAAGGAAAATATATCCCCTGAAAATTTTGTAAGTTTTTCATAGCTTGGAGTTATTGAGATCTATGTAGAATATCCTGTTACCTCTTGAATTAAGACATACGCACCAACACTTGTGGCATCTTGTCTCTAAGCACCACTTCACACATTGACCAAGGTGTACATATGTATGCACTGCTTACCTTTAAAGATATGTAACCCATCATGTGTGAAGGGTCTGTTGTGTTAAATCAGTTTCACACCAGTGTAGACTTGCGGGGGGGGGGGACAACTCTGAGCTAGGTCAGACCACTAAACCAATTTTGTCTGGCTTCTAGCAACCCTATGAGAGTGTAAGTGTGAGATATAAATTTCAACAGTTTTAAAGATAATTCTGTTTCCACACTTTAATAATAATGTTTTGTGTTTTAATAATAATATTATGTGTTTTTCTCTCTAGGCTGAACTCAATGGAATCGAACCGTTGAGTGAAGATGCAATTCTCACAAGCTCGTACAAGAACAAAACCCTCTTCCCTAATCCTGAAGACACCTGTGACTTTGTTAGGGCTGCCCACCTGGCATCAACCCCTTTCCATGGGATAACAGAACAGAGAAATCAGCTTGATGACAAGCTTGAAGACAAATCAAAGGAAGAACATCCAGAATCAAAGCCTACATCTCTGAGCCAGCAGACAATTCTTAGTGAAAATCAATATGCTGAGGCCCTCTCTACGAAGAAGCTGAGGTACCTGAAGAGGATTCAGTGGGCTTCATGTGGTTTTATCTAGGGTGGGACACATGTCTGATTTGCCTTCATATACTAGGAACTGCATGATTCAGTGTTCCATGGTGGCTCAAATTTTTCAGTGGCCTTCTTTGCCTACTGGCAACCATGCAAGCTGTAGCATGGAGACGTTCTTCCTATATACTAAGATATTGCTTATTATTTCGCTCTCATTGCCCATACATCTAACTTTTTTGCCTGTAATGCCCTTTTCTGTCTCTGATTCTTTTCCAAAAACAACTCTTCATTTTCTGTGGGTCCTGTGAGAATTTTGAAAGCTTTAATGGATTCATGATACAGTACTGAAAACTCACTTTACAGTGGTACCTCTGATTGTGAACGGGATCCGTTCCAGAGGCACGTTCACAACATGAACAGAGCACAACCTGAAGTGCATGTGCACAGCGCGATTTGGCATTTCTGCGCATGCACGCATGCCAAAACCCGGAAGTAACCCGTTCCTGTACTTCCGGGTTCGGCGTGTTCGTAACCCATACCAAACGCAACCCGCAGTGTACACAACCAGAGGTATGACTGTACTTTGATGCTATTTCACCCCCAGGTTTCTATCAAAAATGTGGTAAGGAGCATGGGTGATGAGTGCCCAATCTTGAGGCCCACTCCCAAAATAATCCTGGGCAGAATACTGGGGTGAAATATCTTCTGAACAGGTCCCAATAGGACAATTTGGTATGAATATTGAAGCACCTGTTAACAATTTCTTTAAAAATTGAACTAGTGCATTTCTATTTATGCTTTAGATGATGCTTTTGAAACTTCTTTTCATTAAAGGGATATGATCTTAAACTGTTGCACTATGAATTGTCAAGGGAGTCTGAATAAATCTGTCAGATGCAAATCTTAATATCTTTTCCGAATTATGTATAGCCCAATTATGGAGGCAAGTCAGGAAGATACCATATCTTCAGCATCTTCATGTTCCCCTACACAAATCTCCACCATTAAATTTCAACAAATCCCAGAGAAGCTGGAGTTGGTTCATACCTCAACTGATGAACTTGTCAGTGATGTTGAAAATGGCTCTAGTGAGTATGCTGCTGATGACTTGCTTTCTTCCTCCAGGTTCTTTATAAATTACCATAGGGAGTGGGTGGTGCTGTGGTCTAAACCAATGAGCCTCTTGGGCTTGTTGATCAGAAGGTCAGCAGTTCAAATCCACCCAATGGGGTGAGCTCCTGTTGCTCTGTCCCAGCTTTCTGCCAACCTAGCAGTTCAAAAGCATACCAGTGCAAGTAGATAAATAGGTACCACTGTGGTGGGAAGGTAAATGGTGTTTACGTGCACTCTGGCTTCCATCACGGTGTTCCGTTGCGGCAGAAGCAGTTTAGTCATGCTGGCCACATGACCCGGAAAGCTGTCTGTGGACAAACGCCGGCTCCCTCGGCTGGAAAAGTGAGATGAGCGGCACACCCCATAGTCGCCTTTGGCTGGACTTAACCGTCCAGGGGTCCTTTACCTTTTTACCCTTACCTTTATAAATGACCAATGTAACAATAAGTATTTTTATCTTAATGATAAAAATGAAAAAAAATATAGACAGTGTTTGGTATGGGGTGTATCCTACAGTTTTATCAAAGGACAGTGAAAAATCAGCTAAAGCTAGTAGTGTAAGCAGAGGTTAAAAGAGAAGTGATCTTAAGTGTTAAGGCAGAAAAAGCAGAACTGATTCTAGAACAGAAATGCTTAAATTGCTTGAATGATTGAATTTTGAGAATGTATTAGGAAATAAAAATAAATATTAATATTTTCAATAGGGGAGGGATGCCCATGCAGTCCTTATCAATAGTTGTAACTTGTAACTGAAAGATTTGCTTGTTTGCCTGTTTCAGATTACTCTCCTGATGGGCTGTGGAATGCCGAGCAGCGCAAACAATTGTTGCAACCTCTTCTAGACTTGTTGACAAAGTCTCCTGACTTTAGATTGGAGGCTCAGCCTATGCCTTGGATGGAGCTAGGAAACGTAGTTGATATTGGTAAAGATGATTAGATTTTTTTGTTATGCTAGAATTCTTCTGAGCAGCCTAAAACCTGTAGCCTAGTTTGCACATGATGTTTCTGATTTCTTTTTATTTGAAATATAAAAAATGCACACACACAAGCTCTCAAACCAGTATGCTTTATTTTCCCACCTAGTTCACCTTGCTTGGTCTCACAATGCTGCTGTGTGAAAGAATAGTTGTCAGTAAACTTTGTAGTATTATGAATATTTCGTAAGCCTAGCTTGTGGTAACTTGAATTTGGATTACTTATTTGCTTGAACTAGTATTTTGTTATGTAACACTAGCAGCCTTGTACTTGGCATTGCTCGAAAATTCTAAGAAATACCAAAACTAGTACAATTTTGAAAGTTGAAGCCTCCAGCTTGAAGCAAAATTGTTTTAATTGCATCCAAGCAGAGAAAAGCCTGCTGTTTGAGCTTAGGAACCAAAATGCAAAGTTTGGTTACAATATCTTAAGAGTACCAACTGAGTTTGTTCCTGGTATGAGCTTTCGTGTGCATGCACACTTCTTCAGTTATCTGAAGAAGTGTGCATGCACACGAAAGCTCATACCAGGAACAAACTCAGTTGGTCTCTAAGGTGCTACTAGAAAGAATTTTCGATTTTGTTTTGACTATGGCAGACCAACACGGCTACCCACCTGTAACAATATCTTAAGAGGTATCCAAAGGCATAGAAAACACTTGGGCCATTTTCCAAAATACATAGTAGATAAGCAAAGTGAGCTGTAGCTGTCTGAATTAAATAAAAATATATATGACAGCACCTGTCAATTCTGGGCAGGAATTTGATGTCATTGGTAAGACAATTTTTGTCAGGGAAAGCATTTTGGCTTGCCAGATGGAAGGTCCCCCCCCATCTCCTCCACATGTGGTTCTGTAGGTTCTTTCCCCTCCCGAAAGCCCTTTTTTTTGGGGGGGGGGGAGTCACATTGTGCATGTGGAAGACCTTGCACAGTGCTTCTGCTGGTGGAACTCATTAGCTGACTCCTGCCCATTGTGAGGCAGTGATTGAAAAATATGTTACTTGCAAATTTGTAGAAAGGGGTGGATGATCTTATCCATGATTCACACTTCAGGTTTGAAAACATTAAAGGCAACAGAATTCAGCTTTCTTAAATTTTAATCATCTATATTGTAGAATGTTCTCTCCAGAGATTGTTTTCAACATGTGGTGGTCATGATTACTTCAGTTTTAAAATTCTGTTTCAACAGGGAGTGTGAAATACTCTATCGTTCAGGAGCATCTGATCAGTGAAGGTGACAAGCTGTTTTCTGCTGCAGCAGCCAGCTGTGCAGATGAAGACTCAAATACATTATTAATAAAGGTATATAAGTGCCCTCCTTATAGTTCACCCAACTCCACAGTATCTTCACTACTCCTTTATCAACCCCCTTCATCTTTTTGCTTGACTTGCATTGGGGCCCTCTTATTTCTGTTCTGAATAGCTAGATACCCCATATTTCAATTTGTTGAAACCCCCAAGGTAGCTACCAAATTAGGAACAAAAAAACAATAAAATGTTGCTGTGTTGATATTATAAAGTATCTTAAATTTACAACAGCATAAAAGCAGAAAGGCACCATAAAACCAACTTTGAAATGTAAGGGCATAGCCTATCCAAAGAGCAGCAGTTATAAAAAGCCATAAGTTCAGTTCAGCTAATAGCATGTGAGAATAAAACTGTATTAACCTGGTATCCATAACTGAGGCTTCATACCAGTTGAAGTTTTCTTGGGAAGGCACTTCAACAACACAGGTTTTATAGTGGAGAAGGTCTTATCCTTGATCACCTATGGTTAATGTGCTTGGTTCCTTTTCTTTTTTTATTCTTTTATAATGTTTAAATGATATACTATTTCTGCCATGTGCTGCTTTTACTAGTTATTATCTTATATTTAATATTCTGAATGGACTCTATCATGCTGTTGAAGGCTTGCTTGTTTCAGACATTATTGGTAGTGGGGTGTGTGGAAAACAGCTTTTAGCAGTTCAATTTAAATAAGCAGTATAACATAACGTTACTTTTCATTCAGCTGGCTGAGAGTCTTGATGAAGATTGCAGGTTTTAATGAGGAGTCCTCGTTTGTTTTGATTTCTCTTTTTGTTTACCGTTTTCTTGCATCTTCATGAAGGGGAACATTCTAATTCAGGTCCTTTATAACTTCTCCGTAAGATGTTTAGGTTGGGATGGGCCACTTTGCATTCACATCTGTTCCAAACTGCTTTGGTGGAGCTGTGCTGTGTTATTCAGTATAACTTGTATTGGCAGTAATTCTAGAGCACATTGTAAGCATGGATGTCGTTGGGTGAGATGACAGTATAAAAAAGTTCTTCATAGTTATGCTGTGAGGCCTGTCATGTCAGCTCAGGATTATAATATGCTGCATTGAGGCTGTCGTCCAGCACAGAAGTCATCTGGATTCCGTGTGAACAATCATTTAGGTCAATGGTGCAGTTTCAACTATAGGTATTTTTATTTTCCTTCTGTTTAGGTGCATTCAGAACCTCTGCCATGGGACTTCTATATCATGCTGCAACTCCAAGAGCGTCTAGGCACTGAGTTTGACCAGAGCTTTAATGCAAACTGCTCTTGTTTCTTATACCACAATGGCTGTGTGACTGTGCACAAGGGGATAAATGATTGTACTGTCCAGGTCAGTGTGGATAGCCCTAGTATGATGGGCAGAGTTGAGGTGCATATTGAAAATGAGTCTGAAAATGTTGGTCCACTTATCCTTCTCCATGTGGCCATGTGAGCATAGACAAAACCATGTGAAGAAACATTTACTATGAACTAGGCAGTGCATAGACAGAGCTGGAAGCCATCTTCTCTAGTTTTCCCCTCTGAGTGATTACAGTGGTACCCCGCTAGACGAATGCCTCGCAAGACGAAAAACTCGCTAGACGAAGGCATTCGTCTAGCGGAAGGCTGCCCCGCAAGACGAAAAAGTCTATGGGGCTGCCTCGCAAGACGAAAAAATTTCGTCTTTTTTTTTTTTTTCGTTTTGCGGAGCGCGGCTGTCATTGCCGCTCCGCAAGACGAAAAACCCGCTAGACGAAAATTTTCGCAGAACGAATTATTTTCGTCTAGCGGGGCACCACTGTACAGGAGTTCCCCATATCCCTACCATAACTAAGCTGGAGGAACTGCAGTAACAGCATATTCTTCTGTTTATCCCTGCCTCCAATTCCTTCCCCGTCTCCTGTCACCGCCCATTTGCCTTTGTTTAAAGTGTAAGTCTGCTGTGGTTGGGCAGAAAGTCACCTCATTATTTGCGTCAAGTACGATGTGCAACTTGGATGGTGCCATATAAATAAATCCCACAGTTTGCATCTTCAAGCAATACAGTGCATGAAAAAGCTAAGCAGGACTTGTATGTGAGAATCAATCCTAAGGTGCGGTGATATATGCATCTTCTTGGCTTTGTTTTCTGGCACTGAGATTTTCCACGCTTGTTAGCTAAAGTATGACCATAACCCCAGTTGTACCAAAGCACATTGCTACAATGTTGAGTGGTTCCCGAGTCATATACTGTAGTTAATAATGCAGATCCCTCTGCCCCCAGCTAGTAGAATGCTGGTGCTTATGCATGAACTCAAACGCTTCCAGTATAGCTTGTGCTAAATGGTTTAAAGTACATATTTTTGTTTAAACAATCCACCCAGAGTCCTTCTTGTTCATATAAATGTGGGAGACTTGTGTTATCAATGTGATCACTTGGTTGAATAAGGGGAAGCCAATCTTGAGTCCTTATAATACACATTATGCTTGCTATTTTCTACGTTTTGACAAAATCACCCTCTTCAAGCCCAATAGGTTCCCACCTATGAACAAATGTACCTGCTTGGACCATGATGGCATAGTACTGTAATAGCTTATGTTGCTCTTTCCTTCTCAGGATATGATTCATACCCTGTCCCCAAAAGCAGTCATGTTGATTGTCAACAATCTTCTAGAAGTGGTGGAGAAATTACACAGAGTGGAGATAGTCCATGGAAATCTGCATCCAAGGACACTATTCTTGGGAGACAGGTTGGCTGCTCCTTTCCAGTGACCCTGTACCCCTTGCCTTGGGCTTTGTGCTTTCTAAAGTTAATCCTGAATTGATACAAGTCATTTGGATGGGGGTGGGTGGGAGGAGAAGGTGTTTAGATGGCTGGAATTTTAAATGTGGGTTGTTTTTGTACTAGTGCTGTGAGTAAATAGAATATGCAGAGTATTTATTAATATTAATATACTGTATCATTACAGTATCATAATGTAGAAAGTTGTTGCTAGTAAATTAAAGCTTTGTTGATTCTATTTTTGTCCTACCTTTCTTTGAGGCTTCTAAGCAGCTTGTTGACCTGGCTGAATCTTTCAGTAGCTTTTCATGGTCTTGATCATAAATATGTAGCTATACTATGTGCTTACTTCTATAAGTACCCTGGGGGTGTTGGCTTTCAGATGTAGGAATTGTAGCAGAAATGGTCCTATACTGGTTGATGCCAACAGAGGGTGAGATTCTGATTATTCTACAGTCTGTAATGATGTGTTATTATGGGGGGAAAGCTAATGTTGGTTAAGTGTACCTGCACTAATGCAATGGGACTTCTTCCTTCAACTCCTTCTCCCAAACCTCTAGAGAAGATTTTACGGGGCAAATAAGGGGACAGAAGGAGAAGGAGCAGACACATGTTTTTCATCCACAGTAATTCTACACTGAGAACTATAATAGAATAATTTGCTGTTAGTGTAAACTCCTTTTAGTACCAGTTCTTAAAACAAACACTAGAGGGAGTTAGCAGCATACCGAAGTGCAAATGCAATGGAGCATTCAACAAACTTGTGTCCACAAATCTTTCCTCAGAATTTGCAATCCGAATGCTGTTGCTGAGACCACCAGTGCTTTGAAAATAGTGGATTTCTCCCACAGCTTAGACCTGAAGCTGCAGCCAGCAGTGAATTCACTAAAAAGTTTTCCAATAGCTCAGACACAGAACGGGCAACAGATCCTTGATGAAAAATCACTTCCTCACCAGGTGAATACATATATCTGTAGAAAAAATATTACTGATAGCCCTTGGCCATTATGAAAAATTAGATGTGCTGACCTTTTATGTAGGTGGCATGTAGTCTGGATTTGTGGAGCTGTTTCCACAAACTATGCAAGACTCTCTGACATGGGAACACCCCTTTCACCTCAGTCTTCATTTCTTCTATTGGCTAAAAGAAGGTGGCAACCTACTTTTCCTGCTCCCATGTGCAGCTAATTGCCACTACTGTATTTGCTTTTTTATATTTTAATTTGAAAGAATTGTTTTCTAAAAAAAAATTCTTGCATCATTTACTGGAAGACCACATGATGACATATCATAGAAGCTGATAATGGTATTTCTGGAGTAGTTTTCAAATTGTTTTACTGTGCAACTTAAATGATGATGGGTGTTAAAACTGCAAGTGAGGACAGTACCAAGTCTGACTAATGATGTTGTGGTTTTAGGTGGACTTGCTTGGCATTGCAGAAACAGTACATCTAATATTGTTTGGGGAGCCCATGAAAGTTTATCAGGAGAAAGGCCACTGGAAAACTATGAGAGACTTACCTCAGTAAGTATTAGACAGACAAGCAAATACTATTTTAGTTCTATCTCTTTATTGTCTGGTTCTGATTCATAGTTGTAGAAGTGATAATGTCTGCCAGCTAATGGTATGTGCATGTTTGAGTTAGGGCTACATGTATTGACCAGTTGATGAACAGAGCAAATTGCAGGCTCCATCTGCACTGTATAGTTAAAGTAATATCATACCACTTTAAACAAAAATGGCTTCCCCAAAGAACACTGGGAAGTGTGGTTAAGGGTGCTGAGGGTTGTTAGGAGATCCCTATTCCCCAACTATTTATATTGTAAAGTGTTGAGGGATGCTAACAGGTCTTGAGGGAGGAGAAGGGATACCAATGTAGCTGCACAACTGAATTTCAAGCCAGTTTAACGTTTGAT
Organism: Lacerta agilis; assembly: GCF_009819535.1. Taxonomy (NCBI): domain Eukaryota; kingdom Metazoa; phylum Chordata; class Lepidosauria; order Squamata; family Lacertidae; genus Lacerta; species Lacerta agilis. The sequence goes on from NC_046312.1 coordinate 40,105,494, forward strand.
TTTCTGGAGCAAATTCATAGCCACACCACAGCTACATTCTGGGTCAGGAATGGCCAACATCTTTAGCTTGGTAGCCAAGGTGTCAGAGGCCAGACATCATCAACTGTGATACCATTGCTTCTCTGTTTCCCAATGCCCTATACCCAGGGATGAAGAACCTGTGGCCCTCCAGATGATATAGTCTGACTCCTGCAGCCTCAGCCAATATGGCCAATGGTCAGGGATGATGTGTTGGAGATCTTGGGTGAGATACCCACGAGGTGGAAGTTGCCCCCAGTTCTAGTCACCACATAGAGATAGCTTAAAGTCCAAAATTGTTAACCACTGCAGAAGATCAAGCTTTAGTATTGGACGTTGCTGTATACATACAGCTTGTAGGCTTTGCAGATACATCTGTATGCAAGTAGGAAGTATTTCTTTGCTCCAGCAATTCAAGACATAACACAGACTCCGACTCATAGACAGCACTCATTGACATGCCTTACTTATAAAGATGGCACTGGGCCATTGACATAGCAAACTGACTTGGCTAACCTTGCACCTGCTGACTTATCTCAGACATGGAATGATATGTGTTTTAGATCTGTAGCATACAAATCTTTTCTCTGAAGGAGGAATGTTAACTTTTTGTAGACTGGGCTGGCAGACTCTGATGGGAATTGCAGTGCAGAGCATCCATAGGGCATCAAAATGGTGAAGGCTGCCCAAGTGACTGGTCTGCTGTGCAATGTTTACCAATCAACTTATCCTGTCTCTTTATTATATTTTGCTTTTAATCCCCTACATAAATAGAACCAAGGGGGTATATAAATGGTTGTTTGATGCAAATTGACGCCTTTCCTTTTTGCTGTCAACCATCCTGGCAATTCCTGTTTAAGTCTGTTCCAATTCAGAAGAAAATCTGTTGCACTTTATGTGTTCTAAAGAGTTGGAACAAAGCTGCCTTTTTATAGCCATCTGCTTTTATAGATGGGCTTAATATAGATAGTTTTACATCAGCAGCAGTTCTTCATGGAGCTGGCTCATGGTGTGGGTGTGATGGGTTTGCAAGGAGCAGTATATTCAGCACTTGCTTACGTTGATATTGCAGAAAAAGAGATACCTTTGCCAAAAGTGTTTGTATATGTATGCAGGAACTCCTTGTTCCTGTTCTTAAATTGAAACTTAAATTACGTAGATAGAAGATTTCCAGATAGGCAAAACTGACTAAGGTGTTTCAGTTAACACTTAACACTCTGTCTAGGCAATCCTGGTTCTCTAAAATACAGATACTAAACACGTTTGCACTACATGGGGTTTGCAGCTGCTGGTGTTGTTATGCTTTTTGTTTCAACTTGTTTCATTCCTGGTCCTTGGATGAGGTTTTTCTTGAGAACTGGTAGGAGGAATGCTCTAGGTCAGGGGTGAGGAAGCTGTAACCTTCCAGATGCTGTTGGACATCAACCCCAGCCAGCATGACCAATGATCAGGGATGATGAGGGTTGTAGCCCAACACTTCTGGAGCGCTCATAGGTTCCCCATTCCTACTTGAAGTGCCACAGAACTCTCACATAAAGAATTTGATTTCCTGTGCAAAGGTTTATACTGAATGTTACCATGTCCTAAAAGATTTCCAGTGCTGCTGTCTAAGCAGGAAAGCTGTAGGCTGACAAAGTTGAGTGACCAAATATCAACTCATATTTGCCAAATTGCATTCCGTGCAAAAGAGTTTAGATTGTTGGATTAAGCACAACTATATTTTCCATTTTAAAGGGGGATGGTCAATACTTGGCATATACTATCTATGAAATTAGAAAGGAGATCTCTGCATGCCTGTAGCATTGAAGCAAGAACTAACTTTCTAAAGAGCTGTGTATATAGACTATTGCTTTTGAAACATGGCAGAATATTAGTAACCAGACTTAAAGTTCAAATTCCATTACACAATGCACATCTTATAAGCAAGTCTGAATTCTGTTGCACTACTCTTGAGTAGACATCCTGAATTAATAAAGCATGTCAATGCAAATGTGGTGTTGCCTTTTTTAGCCAGTGAAAATTATTACAGTATGGTTCTTGTACAACCAGTACTTTTTTTAAAAAATGTTGGTTAACATGTAAAAGGTGCATTGCAAGAGGCAAGAGCTGCAGTGAATATATACCTCCTTGGAGTTATTTGTCTTCAACTGGGCCTGCCCTTTGGGTAAACAAAGCTGAATGAAGCAATACGGCATAATGAAGCAAACAGTAAAGAGTGAACACGTTTTTCAGTTTGTAGCTCTGTATTAGTTACTGGCAATTAGCTGGTTTTTAGTCCCAGGTGATCTGCAGTAAATTAAATTTGCCACATCCAGTCAGTGTACAGTTTACAGTATTACTGTAAATTATGTTCTAAAATTTGTGTTAAAAGTTGTAGGCTAGAAATTTAATAATTTTATCTACTCTTAACTATGGACTCAAAATACCCTTTTCAGTGAAAATTGGGAGATTGACATATAAGCAATAATCCTCAAGCATCCATGAGTGTGACATTCTCAATGAAAATTGCTTTCCTATCTCGTTTTAGGTCTGCTGGCAATGACTTGTGGAGTAAATTCTTTGAAAGAATTCTAAACGCAAAAGGCGAGTCTACTGTGCCTCTGCTGAGAGAGCTAAGACAAGAACTGAGTGCTGCCTCAGTTCTTCCTCAGTGATCTCTCGGCAAAGCTGGAACCTCTTCTGACTTAGAGGAAATACCTTTCTAAGACCACCCAGTTTTTCTACACCCCTCCTTGCTTCACCCTCCCCTCCAAGCACAAGTGATAGTTCTTGCTTGATCTTCTTTTACTTTGAGGTGTATAAACAGTTGAAATACTGCTTGCGTTTATTTCTTCATGTCTTTGTAAAAGAACGTTTGTAAAAGATGCCTTACTTACATGTACAATTCATCTATTCTTTGGTGGTACCTCTCTGTCCCACATTAAAGCTTCCTTGTGTACAGCTAAAATGTCCGTTAAATAACGTTTCATGGCAGCTTGAATTCTTTATCCTTGCATTATTATAAATACGTGGCCTGTTCTGTCCACTCCTTGTAAACACGTTTCAATAAAACTACGTTGTGCTCACCTGTATTCAGCCACTTGGATTTCAGAATTTGTCACCTGGTTGCTGAGGCTATTGGTTTTTTTGTGCCTTACAATGGGATGAAATGTTGCAACAATTTGCTTTATTATTTATTTAAGTATTTTTTATCTTGAGTAGGCACAGCAACTAAAAGTGTGTTTGAGCTGTAACAAAAATCAAGAACTGAAATATCAGGACTTAAGTTAAAACTAGATATAATATTGTTTACATAATTAATGGTGAGGTTGTGTTTTTATTTAAGTAAATAGCAACTTGGGGGTGTAACCTCTGCTCCTGTAGTTACTGTTTACATTGGGAAGAAAACCCATATTGATGCTAAATGGGAACTCTCTCCTAAAGCAAATAGCACGGGGGGGGGGGGCTACAGCAGGAGCAGTGGGCTCCCTATGACTACTATTCTGCATAGGTAAAAATGATTTTCAGTCTGCAGAGAGCATTCTAGTTCCCGTTATATATGCTTTTGGTTCAGTGGCCTGATTAAAACAACAGTAAGGCAATGGTCTTGTTGTGAACTGCCCAAGATCTACAGATGAAGGGCAGTATACAAATTTAATAAATTCATTCCACGGACAACAAGTTAACCGTAACTTGTCATCTGGGCAGCCCAGGACCTCCACACACTGCCCAGGCTTGCACTTCATGGTTAGATCACTTCAGTGCTGCTAACAGTGGTTTGACTTCACCACCAGAGACCCAATTCATTGCATCTTGAGACAGACAGATGCCAACAACAATTAACTTTAAAAATTGGTGTCTTTGTTTGCTTTTTTCACTCTTTCCTCACTGTCTTTTCCCCCCTTATGCATTATATCTTTTAGTTTACAATCCTGTAGGCAAGGACTGTCTTCTTTTAATTGCTGCAAGCGACTCTGGGAGTTGTTTTTCAAGTAACATTTTTGGAAAATCCAATAAAAATTACAAATCTCAATATAAGAGTAAAGAAAGTAGAATAATAGCAAGAAAGGAGATCTAGTACATATCAAATAAGGGCATAAGGTGACACCAGGATTTTCACAGTATCGGAAAAAAACAAAAACAGTAAACATAAAACCAGTAAAAGAGGTGTGACTGCAGCAAAATGTCACTACACCTCCAAAGGAAGTCACACCTGGCAGCAATGACTGGGAAACACCTGGGCAAAGAACTATTTCTAATAGGTGTCATTGGCACCTGCTGTATTGCAGAGGGGAGTGTGTTACATAAGGTGCAGATAAGGTCTGCTTCTGTGTTGGTATCACCTGTGATAAACTCTTGCATGTATGGAGGTGTATCTTCAGTTTTGCTGGAATCGTGAGCTACACTTGAAGTCATGGAGACCAACCTGCTCTGTTGCTTTTGCCCTGTCTGGGTTCCTAGGCTCTCCACACCCCTGTGTGAGTTCACCCAGTGAAATGACAGCAACCACAACTGGCTTTCCTTTTGTGTTCATATTGTAGGCAACACCCACAAGATTATAATAATACATACTTTGATGTGAAACGAATGAATTGGTGAATAAACGCTTGGATTAAAAGATGACAAAAGTAACAACTGAAGGTGGGAAACCTTAAGAACCTGTCTGAGTGTGATCTGTAAGATTATGGTGCTCAGTATAGTGAAATGATCTATACAGTATCTGATCCAGTGGCATAGGGAGGGGGTGTGGTGGGTGTGGGCTGCCCCGAGTGTCATCACTGGGGGTGTGTGTGTGACAAAATGGCAAAAATATGTGTTTTTAAAATAAAAATAAAAAATTGGGGCTCACAACATTTAAAAAACAAACTCCCGCACACCGCTTCCTACGCCACTGGTAGCTAGGTGAGGTGGGGAGCACTGGGTGCCACACCGCGGGGCCTGCCGCGTGCCTGAGCCACGTGTCTCTCCTGAGGGGGAGGCGGCGGGCAGACTGCCTGCAAGCTCTGCGCTCCTTTTTCGAGCAGCGCGGGGCTTGCGTCTGCCCACAGCCTCAGCCGCTCTACAGCTGAGGGGGGAGGCTGTGGAGAGGCTCCACCCAGCACGCCCTGCCTTGGCTTGCCCCCCCCATGGGTGTGTGTTTGTGTGTGTGTTTGTGACTGCTACAACACAAACAACAAAATGGTATTCTTACAGTACCAGTATCTCTTGCATAGTACTGCAGCTGGTCTTGCACAAAAGCTTTGCGTTTGGCTCACTCAGCTGACACACATAATGCATTTTGGGTCCCTCTCTTACACACGATGCTGCCAATCCCAGTTTGCCAGTGAGCATACCTAAGGTACCCACCGGTACATTAACAAACACTGACTTGTCGCAGTCACCCTGGAGGGAGAGAAATACTGGCTAGACACCATGAGGAAGCTATTCATCTTTGTATACAGCTGTGGAAGTGATGTGTGTCAATTCATGGAACTGTAGCGAGACCGCCATATGACGTAATTGCTGGACTGTAATCCTTAGCTGCAGTCCTATGACATGTACATAAGTCTAGGGCAGGGAACCTGTAGTTCTCCAGATGTGATTGGACTCTTGCTCCCATCATGCCCAGACAGCATGGCCAATGGTCAGGAACGATGGGAGCTAGAGTGCAACAACATCTGGAGGGCCAGAAGCCCTGCCCCCAATAATAAGTACTACTGATTCAAACACAGTGTTCAGATATGCAACTGCCAAAGGCTTGTAACTTTTTCACTAACAACATTAATTCCAAAAAAATATCATTTAACTTTTGTAAACTTGTTAATTTATATCTGCACAACATTCCTCAAAGGAAGGTTGGCCCATCTGAGACTGTGTGGCTCTCATGCAACAAACATTGGCTGTTTTTTTTTTTAAGTGGAGATGAGTCATACATTTTAAAGTAAACAAGTCCTGGATTATACTGTCTGGAAGCAGACATTTCACCACTATCTGTTTATAGTTATTTTACAGTTTAAGTAGCCTTAAACATTAATAAGCATAATTAAAACGACAAAATTTATGCTCACGAGTATATGTGGAAATTCTCAAAATTCTTTATTAATGGCCAAACTCTCACAAATTATAAATCTTTTCTTAAAAAACAACACCTCCTGACAAGGTTTCTCTGTCCTTGCTTGTGTAAAAAAGCCTGGCAGTTCTATATCTGTCTCTAGTCTTGTATCTGATTTCCCTAATAATAAATATTCCAGAATAGCCTTTGGCAAAATTCTCATGTTTGATGTGCAGTGCTGCATGCTGCCGTGGTGGGGAAATTCCCCAATGGTGCCTGCACGGACTAACGCTTTCAGTAGGTTCAGCGCTGTTGTTTTTTCAGCCAGTTACCTAACCTAGGTTGTTCATTATTGAAAGTTAGGCTATCATTTAGCCCTAGGCAGTGAGTACTGGGGAGAGTTGAACAGTGTAGGGTACAGAACACAGTCTCGCAGCAGGATGCACTGACAACAGTGGCTAGAAAACGCTGTTCTGCGGAAGGACTCCTGCCTATCCGCCTTCGCTCTCTCACCCTTGAGCATCCTTTGCCAAGTGCTGAATGCCTTGTGCCAAGATTGGACTGGAGGAGGCTGGCCACTTCTGCTTCCCCAGAAAAAAATAGGAAGCATGTCACATCCCTGCAAAGGACAAAAGAGCTGTGGTAATTTATATGTGCCTATGCAAACTTATAAATAAACAGAGTAACTGAAACAGACATATATTGTACATCTCACCTTTATGGGCATCATGTTTCAATGAGGTGACCGGTCTACCTCCTCAGTCCGCTCTCTAGGTGCTGATTGTTAGTAGGCCATTTCAAAGGCCCTGCTCTCATTTCAACTTTCAGCTTCTAAAACTTTCTTAAAATGAATAATTTATTAATTTCCCAAGCACTTGGGGAGCATCTGGGGCTGTCAGGAAGATTTTCCCTTATTACCCAGTGAGAGTCACTGTGGTGCAGTAGATTGTTGGTCTAGGACCTCAAAGACCAGGATTCAAATCCTCACTCGGCCATGAAGCTCCCTAGGCGACCTTGGGCCAGTTGCTGCCTAGCCTACCTTACAGGGTTGTTGTGGGGATTAAACGAGGGAGACAACCACGAACGCCACCTTGAGCTCTTTGGAGAAAAAGGTGGGATATAAATGCAAAACAAACAAACAAACAGATAAACTGGAGTCACCCTTGGGCCTCTCAGAAGCAGGAAGAGTTAAATCAGAAGTGAGGAAAATACTCTGAATGCCTAAGGTATGTACATTAGTGCTGTCACTTTCCTGGCTCTGTGGATTTTCTCTTTGTAAGCTTGTAAATGCTATGTGACGGGACCTGAAGCAATAAATCAGGTTCATGAACTAAATGGATCCGTCCTGTAGCAGGTGGAGTCACTGAGGTGAGATTCAGAAGGTCAGAGAAGTCATCTTTTTTCTGCCTGGGCAGTTGGGGGCTGAATAATATTTCTGGGTGCTTATCACTTTGAATAAGTTAAATTGAAATTATGTATATGTATGGTTAATTAGCAAGAGGACTGGGGAACTAATTTATCTACATCTGGTATTATTTGCCATCATTCCATTGTGAGTGCAGGGCAAATTATCAGTTTGGCTTTTTCTGTGGTTGTGCTGAAATATACAAACTTGACAAGCAAGAATTGTCTACATTTTCTCTTTGGACTCAGCATTGCATTTTTCACACACTAAACTAATTTTCTATGCACTTGCCTATTTGTGGGCAAGTGCTCTATTGTTCTGTATATGCACCCACAAGGAAAGCGCATGGGTGCACTGCCACAGTGGCCCATCTAGTCCAGCATCTTGTTCTCACAGGAGCCAACCAGATGCCTGTGAAAAACCCACAAGCAGGATGTGAGCCAAGGGCACTCTCCCCTCCCGTGGTTTCCAGCAACTGGTGTTCAGAAGCATTGGCACCTCCAACTGTGGAGGCAGAGCATAGCAAAGTTCTAAATCTTCTGTTTCAGTGTATCTGAAACAGTGGACTTCTGTTTCAATGTATCTGAAGAAGTGTGCATGCACACGAAAGCTCATACCAAGAACAAACTCAGTTGGTCTCTAAGGTGCTACTGGAAAGAATTTTCTATTTTGTTTCTAAATCTTTGTTAGGGTAGCCCCCATCAAACTCCTAGTCCTAACCCTTATCAACTAGCTAGCACCAGGATATTCCCTGATGCAGAAGGCATGTGAATCTTTGGAGGTTTTTGGAGTTGGGAGGAAAGATATTTCAAACCCCCTCCCTATCTTCCTGCAAGAGTAGGGGGCTCTGCTGAGGTGAGATGGATGGTGTAGGTTGCCTAGCACTGTCTTAAAAGTCTTTATGGCATTAGGCAAAGCCCTTTTCATTTGTCCAGACCTATGGAATTCGTTTTTAATGTGATTTTGTTACTTCACTGTTACAATATTATTGCATTGCCTCTGCTGCTTTTGTATTTGGTTTCATTTGTTTTCTTGTTAAGTCCCCCCGGAGTTCTTAAGAACTGAAGGCCAGGTTATGAAATTTGCTAAATAAATGCAAGTACAGCAAGGACTAGGCTATAGGAGGATACCGGTATCTTAAAACAGATTAACACTGGACACCCAGCAAAATGTCACAAGCCATTTTTCAAGGACCTCTTGTGCAATAAGCCGTAATGTGTTTCCAATATATTTACAGAGGATTTTCCCGTGAAATAGGCAGGTAACGTTTGAACAATGTTTTCAGTCACTGAAAGCAAGTGTCAGCAAAACACCTTAAACCAGGAAGATTATGAAAGTGAGTGATTTGTTCCTATTCTTGCAGCTAATATCTCTGGCTATAACTGGCGCGGTGGATTTCTAAAGAGGTGTGACAATAGAAGGAGCACCTTCTTTGAGAGTTGAAAATCAAGATTTAAGATGCTTATACAGAGTTCTGCCAACGGTTCACACAGCCCATTATTGTAAACAGTAATCAGCGACTAGGACAAGCTCTTGTTTGTCTCAGTCAGAATTCTTCCTGGGCACTTCACCTGGGGTTGAATTGTAGAGTCAGAAGGTTTATTTAGTCCAATCACATGCAATGCATGAATTGTCTGACATTTTCCACTGCCCATCCCTTTCCTTATCAAAAACCCCGGAAGTTTTAGGGAAGTGCCTTGGTTGTACAGGACCTCCAAATCAGCTTTAACCGGGCAACATGAATTTGCCCAAAATGTGATTGAATCCCACCTGAAAACAGCAACAGTCTTGAAGCACCAAAGGTCTCTGGACTTCACCTTGAGAATACCACTCTCAAGGAGCACAGATTTAACTACAGTAGTGGCAAATAAATAAGTAATTCTGAATGCTCTGCTGGTGTCTGTATGCCAAGTACCACCTGACCTCTATTTAGGGATTTGCTGGAAATCACCCCTGAGCAGAAGAGCTAAAAAGCCAGCCGTATGCAATGATATTATGCCAAAAACCTGACAGCATTTCAGGGACTTGGAGCATTTCTTGACAGGTTAGCAAAGTTCATTTCTGAGACATGGCTGTCAAGAACCTCTGCCTGCCCGTTTCCCCCCTGACACCCGCACTGAAAGAGGTGCAGGGATTCAGGGCGGGGAAAGGGTGGGGGGGGTGGAGAAGTAGGCTCTTTATAAATAGCTCTGTTCCTGTTGTATGTGTAAATTCTGTGCTTTTCCTGCGAATGACATCACCCTCTTCCCCATGGCAACTTCCTACGAGGTCAAAATTACCAGGCAACATTTAGGAAATGCAATGCTCTCAAGCGAACGAGTTGATTCATGATTTAATTGAGAAATAAAACCGCGGGGGCTTGGGGTGTGGGAGGAGCCCTGGCAAAATGGGCTGCTGTCAGATTTGGAAAGGTTGCTTCTATTATTGCAGCTTTAAAAAATTCATCTTTCCCCGATCTCTCGAACTCTCTTCCTTTCTCCCCCCTCTCTTTTTAATAACTAACCTTGTCAAAATGAAGAAGTGAGTGGGCATTGGCAGGGCATCTGCGCTCACTCTGGTGAGCTGGGGAGAAGATGTACAGGTGACTAAGCGGAAGACTCAAGGATGAGTCACTCAGGAGTTATTTCTTTCGCTCCGCTTCCTGCACTTCTTCATCTCTAAGTTTTGGACCGGCCGTTTATACCCACCTTCAGACCCGGATGAGTGTGCTGTACTGTTCCACTCATAGAAATGTAGGACATGCTTGCTAGCCCAGGTAAAAGTATTTCATGAGCAACATTGCTTATGTCTGGCAATGTCCTTCTCTTAGAATTTGCACTTAGTTCTTCATTACTTGAACTTATTATGAAGTGCTGATGTTTACAGAATTGTTATCTAAGTTTTGTCTAACTGCATGCTTAGCAGCAGACATTACAATCTGCATAGGGCCTCATTTATAGTTTCTTACTGCTCATGAGAATATGCACTTGCAGGCACACAGGTGAGGATATCAAATGGAAAACCCAGTTTTCCCTTCTGAATGTCTTCCAGAAAAGTACAAGGTGTCTGACAGATTGCTAAACTGTCTTTGTTGTAAATATACTTGGGGAGGAGGCTGGAAAAAAGAGGAAATACTTCTTTGGCAGTTCTATTGGTTTTAACTTGAATGAGAGAGGAAATTATTCTGATGCAAGGCTTTTATTTTATTTTATTTTTTAGCTTCTTGTTTTACCTGGGGCCTTGCTGAGAACTTGGATCTTGTCGGAAGGCAATACCATGACAGAACTATTCTTAATTGAAATGTATCGCAGCATCAGCTGTGACTGTGTGAGATGTGGCTGGCTTCTCAGACTCCAAATAAGCACTATCTTTTGAAACTCTTCTTTCTCCTTTAGATTTGTTGTCTGAATTTGAATTAGCTGTGTAAACACTATACATTTAAAGCACAATTTAAGCACACACACACACACACACACACACACACACCCAAATAATTTTGCTAAGAGTTGTTGAAGATTTTAACTCTGTGAAGGGTGAAGTACAGTGCCCAGAATTCCTCGAGGGAAAGAGTGTGCTTCGAATGTGCCTTAAAGGTACGCAGCCTCAGAGGTGCAGACTCCTCCTAGAGGTCATCTGCCAATCTAAAAGGCTTTGCCATGAAGCAAGTTGAAGGAGTTGCTTCAGGCAGGAGATTCCAAAGAGGGGTGTGATCCCCCCCCCTGTCTCTAATCTCAAAATCTGTGTATGCCAGTCAAAGGAGCAGGGGGGGGGATTGCCATCAGACCCTTTCCTTCAGATATGGAAATGTTGAAGACAGCCTTGCTGAGGAGAACTGGTGTGAAATAGCTACGTGACAGTTCACTATCATCATCACCACCGTATTTATTTAGTGACAATACAGATGTAACACGGGTCCTTGCCCAGGAGGATTTTGTCACATGTTCCTTGATAGATGGAAAAGTGCACAGGAGCATTTCGGTGCGATAATCCTTCCTCTTATCTTGGGTCACAAGCCACACGGGGTTGTTTGCTCATGGCAGCAATCCCTTTGCAATGTTGTTGACGTTTGAAATTTCTTTGGCAGATGACCCTCTTGTTTCCAGTTTTGGAGACCTGGAGGAATTGTACTTATTGTTTCAACTCAGGGTGGTCTGCAAACCACCAACTTTGCCCTGTCAAGGTTCAGTTGTAAAAGTAGTAGTGGGTGCACAACATGAACTGTCGCTTTCGTCTTGCTTCCAGAATAGATGTTCAGGGTGAGAGGCTGGGAGGAGAAAGCAAAGATCCCAGGTGAGAAATGGGAGGGACTACTACCTTCTGTGGGTGGTAAGGGTTAAGAACTACCTTTAAGAGAGGACTCTGTATTCTAACTGAACTTTCTGAAGCTTTTTTTTTTAACATCAGTTTTATATATATTATTGTACTAAGGAAAGCTTTAATAAAAATCTTAACATGGAATACAAATTCTCTTTCAGGATCTAATCCAATCTTCTCTCTGCTGAGATTACAGGATTGGCTCAAAACTGGAATTGGGGGTGTGGACTTGCCTTCATTGGAGGCTTTTATACAGAAGTTGGGTGGCAAGCTGTCAGGGATTCTTCAGTCGTGATCCTGCACAGCAGAGGCTTGGACTAGATGACCCTTTGGGTCCCTTCCAACTCTACGATTCTCTGATTTGCTGCAATATTATGCCTAAGTAAGATTTTTAAAAAATTGCTTGTGAGGTGTGTTGCGTGTGAGACGGTCATCGCAGCAAAAACCGAAGTGTAACTCTGGCCTGATTCTCTCCAAAGAGTGTAAGGAGGAGGCTTCCTTGTGAGTTCTGCTTTTTCAACACCTGCCTGGGCAAAGGGGGGCGTTTGGCATTTTCATATCTGCTCCTTCACAGCAGCTGGCAAGCTGGCACAAGGAGAGTGTTGGTGAGGAAGCAGCTGCGAGGAGGATGTATTTCTGTGCATGTGTAATGCTGAAGCAGAATCTTTCTGAAGCTCAAGAGATGGAATTGTGGGGAATTTTTGCCTGAAGCGAGGGATGTTTCCCTCCTCCTGAGACAAGCAGCAGCCTGCAGTCAGAGATGGGCAGGGACTAAGCTCAATCTTCTGAAGAGCAGAAGCACACAGGGCAGGAGCCAATCTTCAAGGTAAGACCCCAGTTTCACTTCTAGTAAAGGACCAGGGTCCGGGTGAACTTCCCCTTCATGTAACAAGAGTATTTATGTAGAAGTGTGGGGTGTTTTTTTTGGTGGTGGTGGGGTGTGCTTGGGAAAAGTGGAAGCTGTCATGTTCCAGACCTGTCTGCGCTATTAGCTGCCGCTCCCTTCTCAGACTTAACAATTTAAATCAGCCAATGGGAGCCATCTTTTCAAACCTAAAACCACCAACATGTGGAGGGAAGACTTTTAACCCAAGAAAGGCTGCCTTTAGCTTTAGCCAAACCACAGCAGACAGGATCTGTTTGGTTTACATCCCTTATCCAAAGGGTCAGGGACTTGATTGAAGAATACTAAAAACAGATAAGAATTGTTGAGCGTGAAATTCTGCAAGCTGAACACACCACCATAGGAGATCAAAGTGTTTGTGTGTGTTGGGGGAGGGAGCGGGACTCTGCTTTTCTTTCTTTCTTTCTTTTTTAAAAAAGCTAATAATTTTAAGCTGCTAATTTTATGTACTGTACTTAAGATGTGGGCTAAAGATGCGTCCCTCCAGAGTCCTTGAGAACTGGATAGCTCCTGTTATTTTGCAGTTTGATCCCATATAATAATAGGAACAAGAGACTAGGAACCTCCAACAGTGCCAAACCAGTAGCCTAAACAAGCAACTCTCTCTAGATTATTCAAGGTTACTGACAGCCAATATTTTGAGTTTAAGGGGTATAAGCAATGTTGGTTTTTAATATTGGAATTTTTTTTGAATGCTCTGCATATACTTGTCAGGGCAGAGGGGAGGGGAGGGGAGGGAAGGGTTTTTCCCCCCTCTAAAAACCTGAAATTAATCTGAACATCTTCAAACGATTTTTAAAAAGAGTAAAATAGTGGGAATGGTTTCCAGAGCAATAGCCATGGTAGCTTATTGGAGCGAAGTTAATAACGAACCCTGTGGCACCTTAAAGGCTAACAAATGTTATTATATTAACAAATATATTATATTAACAAATATTATATTAACAAATATTATATTAACAAATATTATATTAACAAATGTTATTTGTTATTATAATAACAAATGTTATTATAACAAATGTTATTATATTGTGCTTAGAAATGTTTTCCGTTTCTCTCTCTGACTAGTCTGTAAACTGCATGTGCAAAATCTACTTAGATGTATGGAAACTGGTCTGCTCAGTGCAGGTGCAGAGACACACAGTGGAAGTGTCTGGAATAATTTATATCATGCCTTGTGTTCTGCCAGAGAGATCCTTCATCCATCTATTTAGGTTCTGTACTCTGTGAATCTTGGCTATGGTGACCGGCCATACATACTTGGTGGGCATAATACTTGCCTCTCTGTTTTGGGATTGAGATTGCCCTGCTTTGTTGGTTCATATGCAATATCTGAAAAGTCTGACAGTTTTAGTATTGAGAAGCCTTTCCCCAACCTGGGGCCTTTTTATTGTGCATTCGTGATGATGTAGGGTCAGGCAAAGGTTTCAGGGCAGACAGACTGCTTTACTTTCAAACAGTGCATGTACCTTCCCACTGAAAGCCTGTAACTTCTTATACCGCAGTGTCCCAGGTTTCTTCTGTCTTGCCTTATAGCTCAAGAGCGCAGCTTCAGATGGCAATGATGCAATCACATTGGCAGAGACTGACTTTAGGGGAACGAGACCAGTTTGGGCACACTGGGCGCAGAGCCTAAGGGGTGCTGCAGGGGGCGCCACAACTATGATGTGGAATGGAAGGCAAGAGGCGGGGGGGGGGGAAGCACTGAATTTTGGTGTTGCACAGGGCGCCACTGAAATTTGAGACCCCAAGGTCCTCCACTGACACCGGGGAAGCATCTGATGGCATCCCTCTGTCTTGGGAGACAATGGGGGGATTATTGGGTTGTCTTTGTTTTTATTTTATTTTATTGATTGAATTTATATACCACCCAGTTCCGGATTTATGTATAAGTTAAAAAAAATTAAGGAAAAAAACACTTGGATGTAAATCTCCAAAATATAAGATAAAAAAACAAATAAAATAAAACCTACATACACCAACAGTGGCAAATGGCTTTAGATACCTATTAGGTCCATAAATTACCATATAGCATATATTCAACATAAAAAAACAGTGACAATTTGTTGTTGACAAAGGACAGCTGGACATATAAAGGGACCCATTACCTTCAGTAGCTTAGGGCCTCATCAAACCTAAATCCAGCCCTGATACTGCCCTGTACCTGCAGGTCTCTGGGCAGTTCACAGAAAAGATCACAATATATAAAATCAAAATAAGAACAATAACCCAATAACACCCCCTCCCCAAAAAGCCACATTTTAAAAGGGCCTAGGATGTCAATCAGGTCAACCAAAGGCCTTGTTAAAAAGGAACGTTTTTGCCTGGTGCCTAAAGGTGTATAATGAAGGCGCCATGTGAACTACCGTGGGGAGCGCATTCCACAGACGGGGAGCCACTGCAGAGAAGGCCCATTCTCATGTTGCCACCCTCCAGAGCTCTCGAAGAGGAGGCACATGAAGGAGGGCCTTGGAAGATGATCTTAGGGTCTGGGTAGATTCATATGGAAAGAGGCGGTCTTTGAGGTATTGCGGTCCTGAGCTGTATGTATTTTATGTTGTGAACTGCCCTGTGATCTACGGGTATAGGGCAGTATACAAAAGAAAGAAAGAAAGGAAAGAAAGAAAGAAAGTGGTGGGGAGGCCCTTCAGATGCTGTTAGACTCCAGTTCCCATCAGCCTGAACAGTGTGGTCAATGGTTGGGGTGATGGGACTTCAGTAACACCTGGAGTGTGAACAGCGCAATGGAGAACAGGGCTGTGTAGAAGAGGGAATGTTGAAAGCTGGAGCTTTTCATGCATGGAAGAAAAAAGTAGCATCTGTTGAAATTTCTATTTTGGTTATAACCATTCAAGGTAGAAGAGCCCTCTGCGTCCTTCTTTGCAACTTGGCTGCCTCACTACAAAGGTCACAATTCTTTATTCCAGCCATTTCCATGCTTTCTCCTTTGGTTCACTTTGTGGGGCATTTTTGCTATCTAGGGAGAGCAGGATAATTAAGAGGAACAGCGTTAATGTTCCTTGGGGATGCAAGAGCTCGACAGGCCAGAACCACGTGCTCTTAATTAATATTGATTGCTGCTCTCTGTTAAAGATACTGGTGAAATCCAGGGAATTAGAGTGCAGGTTATTAAAGGCCATTTGTATCTGTGAGTAATTGTTAGCAACACCTCTTGAACCAGCCACGAATAAGACCTCTCAAGGGGATGTGTGAGAGACGGCTGCATAGATGTAGCAAACAGCGTGAGAGGTGGATAGGGTGTGTGTGTGGATTACTTGGTGGAAGAATCAGAGAGTGAACTCTCATGGCGCTAAGTTCAAATATAGTTCAAAGTGGAAGTGGCTGAATTTTGCGAAGACATTTCAGCTGGTCTCTGCTGATCTCCTTTCATTTCCTACTGAACCATTCAGTTTGCAGGCAGGGCTGTCACTGATGCCGCAGTGCTGTCATTATCAAACTGAAGAATCAGGATAATAACCAGGTGTCCAGGTAGATATTAAAGTAATTCAAAAGGTCTTTCTAGGACAGTCTGCTGATTCCCAGTGTTGTGTTCTATCTCGGTTGGATTGGAAAGTCGGAGAATGGAGATGGGTTTAGGGTGTGCTCCCTAACTCTTGCTAAGATAGCACTAAACAGGACAGTCATTACATTCTAATCTCTAGTCCTCCTTTTAATGCAGGAACAAGGAAATGGTGGTCCTTCTGATGTTGCTGAGCTACATCCTGCAACATTCCTCCTGGCCCTTGGCTGTGCTGGCTGGGGCTGATGTGAACTGGAGAGGTCCATCAACATTTGGAGGGTTTCCTGTCCCTATTTTAAACAATATTCAGTCATGCAGTAAGACCAAGTAGGATTTCTTGTTGAAGTTGCTTCCTGAGAATAGTGCCAATCTCCTCCTCCTGCCACTATCATTTAAATGTAGCAGTCTTGATTTTGAAATAATAATAATAATAATAATAATAATAATAATAATAATAATAATATACTGCCTTTCATCTGAAGACCACAGGGCAGTTTACAACATAAAAATACAAAATGAAAACACAAAATACATAACATAAATTTAAAAACCACCAATAAAAAACCATAATTATATGTTTGGTTCATTTTATAGCTGTTTATCTCTTGGTCTATTTCAGTAAAATCAAAAGCACCAAGAGAGGATGTTAATACTGTACTCCCTCCCCTGTTCCTCTGCCGGCCTCTTTGCTTACATTCCTCTTGCAGCAAATGAGCAGGATTCTAGGTTGCTGTTGTTGTTTGTTGTGAGAGGAAAGTAGGTGGGGCAGAATAATCTCTGTAGTCTATCTGGAGGACATGCTCTGGGATGTCTCACCTGTAGCCTTCCAGATGTTGGACTCTTAACTTCCATTATTCCACATCACTGCCCATGTTGGCTGGAGCTGATGGGCACTGCAGTCCACAGTATCTAGAGGGTCACAGGTTCACCACCCCTGGTTTAAAGTGCCAGGGATAATCTCTGTGGATGAAGATTTGGCAACCTTAAATCAAAGCAGGCATCTTCTAAGGATGTAGATCTAAAACAAAGCATCCTGAAAGAAAGTCTTGCTTTGCTGAGAACCAGTTCAGACATTAGGTAAACTGGGAAAGTGTGTGTGTTGTAGTTCTGCGGCAATTTGTGGAGAGACCATGATCTCTCCCTTGAGATTTGTGAGCTCTGTAGTTCTGCTTTGTTGCTTTTCTTATATCTAAACTGGCTATTAAGAAGGTGGTTGTTTTTCAGCACAGAACACCAATAGCATGGCACAACTGATGGCAGAAGGCTTGGGTTAGCTGACTGCTTCCTTCCTTGTGCCACCCAAGTGCCCACTGGCTGTTAATAAACTTGATGGCGTTTGCTAAGAGGCAGCCAACAACCAGAGGATTCCATTGATTTCATGGGACTAAGAAGGTACAGAACTTGAAACTGTCCCTTTAGCATAGTTTCAAAGATTACTTGCAGATTCCCAGTTCCACTTCTTATATCTGCTAGAAGCTAGTAGTTGTACCACCTGCCCTTCCCCTGCACATCTCACATTTACATACCCTCCAACATTTCTCTGATGAAAATAGGTATAATAATAATAATAATAATAATAATAATAATAATAATAATAACTATTTACTATTTATACCCTGCCCATCTGACTAGTTTGTCCCAGCCACCTTGATCAACATTTGATGGGAATTATCTCCATTTAAGTATCGGTTTTTGAATTGACGTGAAGGGATGATAAAATTGTCCGTAGCGAATCGTTCTTCCAGGTGTCAACCAGAGTTGGAAATGCACGTCCCAAGTCTTAAGCTTCGTTCGGAATCCTGGGAGACTCTGTTCATTAAGGCTGGCTTTTGAAGCCCGAGAGTCTGAACCAACATGTTGGGGAGAGAAGCGCTCACATTTTCTGAGATTTTAAATTTGCGGCTTAATTGCAATTTTAATAGGATAGTTTTATGTTTGTTTTTTAATTCCATTTTATTTTTACTCACCCCGAGCCTTTGGGAATTAGTGATCTATATTATCAACTAAATATTTTGAGCAATTTTATTCCTCGAGGCTGCTATGGTGATTTTATTAAGGTTGAATTAGAGGCAGAGGCCTCTGTGTTTTTATAAGTTAATAATGGCAGCTTGATTACTGTAGGCTCAGTAAGGTTCCCCCAGAGATTCTGCCTCATTAAGTAGCATCTGTGTTGTCTTATTGACAGTCTTCTAGTATTCATTATGTCCCGTGAATGCTTTAAAAGAGACAGGTTCTTGCTTTGATTGCTCTCTCTTTTCAATTCAGAAAGTACAAATTCCATGTAATTTAATCTGTGCCCCACACTAAATTACAGCATATAGTGTTATGAATTAAGGTTGCTATTCAGCGATAGTCATACTTAGGGCAGGCTTAAGTGCATTGACTTCAGTAGGTTTACTCTAAGTATGGCTTAGGTACATAGCACCTTAACAGGTTCAATATTACTGCAATCTGTATTCACAGGCTTCCTTAACAATTCTAGATACATAGGGGGGGGGGAGCTCAAATGGGGAAATATGCCCCTTTGTAGCAGATGTAATATTCTAAGGCAAGACGAAGTAAGTTCTTCACCCATGATGTGAACCCACTTTTCTAAGTTTTTATTTCCGGAGAGTGGTAGGGGATGTTTTATCCCATGTTGATGGCCTTTCAGCTGATTCCCCGGTGGCCCGCTGGAATGTGGAGTTAACCAGGGCTATCAACTGTCTGGCTCCGAAGCGCCCTCTCCAATTGCATGGAGCCCGGACAGCCCCGTGGTTTCCCCCGGAGCTGAGGGCGATGAAACAATCGCTTAGACGGCTAGAGCGCCAGTGGCAGAAAACTCATTCTGAACTGGTCTGGACACAGTTTAGAGCTCAACGTTGAGCCTACCAAGTGGCGATAGCGATAGTGAAGAGGACCTTCTTCACTGCCTCTATTGCATCTGCAGAAAACAGCAGCAGCAGACTATTTCAGATTGTTCGCAATTTAACGGAACCACCTGCACTATCGGGGCCTGGTAAATTTTGGTGCCAGGGCCATGCATGCTGCATGGCACCCACGGCCCCAGGCACCCGCAGTAGTGGGGCCAAGTTGGCACTCCTGAACCCAGATATGTTCTCCAGGCACCCCTGATACTGTCGACTTTCAAAGTATCTCAAGCCAATAATAATTGGAAGGAAATTGTTGATACCGGATTCAGTGGGAAATGGGATTACACAAGTTGGAACGCTTCTGTGATGGGAGTTGCTCTTTGCTAATTCAACAACCTGCATGGCTTATTTATTTTAGCAATTTGTTGAAAGAGAGTATAGAATTGGCCTTTGACCAAACTTGGACAATATTATCTACAGAAAACATTGCTTAAATGTTTGGATAGTTACTACTGTAAATCATGGGATAGCTTCTGTTTCAATACCTTGCCAAAAACAGGACACTAAATGCTTTATGTGCAGTCATTTTCTTGCAAGGTTTTCTTGTGTGGTTAGGTCCTTAAGCAATTTTGTCTTAAGTATTATGCTCTTCTGTATATTGTCACATTCCTTCAGTGACAATCCTGAACACTAACATCTCTCACTGGCACCCACATAAATGAAAGTCAGGTTTCCCCAAGTCAGAGATGTGGAATGAGGATGCCTTTTGTTATCCCCCTCCCCCCCAAAAAAACACACAGTCAAGCTTTTAGAGTGATGACAGAACACGTAGCCATTATTTTGATAGTGATCTCTGTGACTATTGCAGTACAGACAATAGATAATATGGAAGGCTGCTCTGTAAAGACAGTAATACCAAAGACAGCACAGCCATTCTCCCTACTGTAAATTGAGTTCTTGCAGCAATTTTGTGCTGAAGTGTGCTCCTGGAAGCCTAATTTTTGAGGGTTACTTTAACTTACAGTGGCCTAACAAATCCAGGCCAGCTTGTTGAGTCCTTTCCATGGCCCAGTTTTATGTGCATATAACTACTACAAAGCACCAATTAAAAATTATACTTGCAGAACTGAATTAGTACTGTATTGGAAATCTGTATTTTTAATAAATGCATAAATAAAATGCAGTGCTACTTGAGCCTCATCCATGGGTGCCTCTAGATAACCTGTTTATTTAGCATTCATCCTGATTGGCTTGCAGAAAGCTTACATGGAGGTTAGATTAACACTGATAGTTTTAAAGCATCAGTATCACCAGTATCATCAGCATCTTCCCAGCTCCATATGGCTCATGCTTCATGTTAGCGTACTAAGGGCCTGAATATCTGTGCACTGAATAGTTTGTACAGAGGCAGATGGGCTCAAGTGACTTTCCCAAGGACACTTAGTGAAGAGCAGCATCTGGAAAGAAGCCAAGTCCTGTACTTTCCTAAAAACAAGGCCGAAAAGCGTGACTCTCTATTTTCTTTAAAAGCTGGATGGAGCTAACTGAACAGAGTGAATGTGCTGTTCTTGTGAGACCTTAGATCAACAGACAAGATACTATGTGTACCTTGAGGCGTTCTATCGGAGGTCTTTGGACCTAAGCGCTTTCGTGTGCAGTGTCCATTGTTTGCATTAGATCCTTGCAAATAAACCAAGCCTCTCTTATTTGCCGACGGCTTTGGATGACATGAACTCTGAACTTTTATCTCACTTCAGGCGCATTTCCAGTATCTTCCCTGTACTTGGTTTGCTGGGGCTGGGGGGGCTGGGTGCATTTCTAGGAGCCTACGCAGACTCTCAGAGACTCTCAAAGCATTTAAACCAGATCGTGTGTTGTGTGGATTTGCAAGGCAACACACATGCATTAATTATTATCATTCCTCCTCCTAATATATATTTATATCAACAAGCAAGACTGCTCCTGCTACTAGGCAATAGCTAGGAAATTCAGGGCTGGTCTCGAAATTTGCAAGCTGGGTGACATGGTGAAGAAATGTCAAGATTCATTAGGGATAGCGAAGGCTCAAAGGCCCTGAGGCTCTGGGGATTGGGAGAGAGAAGAGCTAATGATCTCAGCAAAGTTTTAGTAGGTCAGTCAGCTAAGAAGGTCTGTGCACAGCAGTGCAGGGATTCTGGATCCTGAACTTACCTGCTATGCAGCAGGTGAGGGGTGGGGGGAGAGTCTCTCTTTAGACGGCAGTGTGAATGGCTTCCAAGTACAATAAGCCAGCCCTGTTGTACTAGGGAGCCCTCCTGCTCATTCTGCTGTGTGGCGGGTCCCCAGGCACCTGGCCCCCAGCCCTCTCCAATGGCACCACGGGCTGTGCAACCACATCAGAGAACCCACTCACAACTCCCAGACACTCCAAGTGTCCCTTTTTTCCAGGGAAAGTCCTGGATTTACAGAAGCCATCCTGGTTTCTGATTTGATCCAGGAATGTCCCACTTTCCCTTAGGACACCCCTATTTTCATCGGAGAAATGTTGGAGGCGTTATCCAACCCCTGAGCCATCTGAAGGCAGTCCTGTATAGGGAATTTTTTAAAAAATGCTTAATGTTTTATTATGTTTTTATATATGTTGGAAGCTGCCCAGGGTGGCTGGGGCAACCTAGTCAGATGGGCAGGGTATAAATAGTAGCCTTATTATTATTATTATTATTATTATTATTGAATAGGCTGTCCCTATTTTCATCAGAGTAATGTTGTAGGGCATGAAATCTCAGCACCTTAGTCAGGGATTCTCAACCTGTCCCTCTGGCTGCAAACCCTGATGTGGACACTGGACTGGAAAACTCGCGCCCTGCAAATCCCAATGTCAGCATTATTCAGTTCGTTAAAATTCAAATCCGTGCCTTTGCAGCGCGTTCCTGTGTGTTTGCAGGGCCACTCCCCGAAGTCAAACTCCTTGCTGGGTGAACGGGAGCCCTGCACAAACATGCCAAGTAGGCCTCCGCCCCCTTCTCCTTCACTGTCCTGCTCCCCTTCTGTCATTCTCTCCTAAGTTTTCTTTTGGAGCGTCAGCAAGGAAATCGGCGTGAACTTGAGTTCCTACTTTGTTCTCAGGTGGCGGAGTAAGGAGCCTTCCTCCTGTTGGGGAGCAGCACGGCCAGGTTTGCTTATTTATGAGACTGACTTCTGATTGCTGCTCTCACATCCTATTTGCTGGCTGCTTACGGAGGACTGGATTTGTCAGTTTCAACTAACATCTTCGCTTTCCAGTTGCTTTGCTGCTGAGGATTAACTCTTCGTACGCGGAGCTGCATTCAAAAAAAGAGATAAAAGAAAAAACAACAGAGTGCCAAGGAGGAATATGCTGAGCATTGATGTGCTTGTTGTACGGTGAGGGCGGGGAGCAGTTTGCAAGGCTTCTGCAGCTTCTCCCCCTTCGGGGATTATTCTTGGGTGGGTGGGGGGAAGAAAACTGAAAGCTGAACTCCTTTGGGAAGGCCTTTACTCCATCTTCACTCCTGTAACCCGGCAACAACCATCCACCAATCAGCTTTGCTCAATGGCAGAAGTAGAGTTTGCTAGCAGTCTTTTATTCCTTCTCCCTTGGAACAGTCCTCACCAGCATCAATCCTGATGTACTCTGATCTCCTTTCTCACCCTGTCATTTTCAAGATCTGTGGGAGGTGGACCTGCAAGTATATCTGTTAACGCCGTTTATGGGGGTGGGGTGGGGATGTGGTGTCTTGTCTGGTGGGTGGGGTAGGATTGGGGGTGAGGGCCGACTCTGTAAACTGTCAGAATACGTGGAAGGAAAATTGCATGGATGAAACTGACAAGGAGAGGGGAAGGGGTTAAAAGATGCCCCAACTGATGCTTCTGAAATCAGTCAGCATGCAAGAAACATGTCTGCCTGCTGCCTGTATGTATACAAGACATAATCATTTGTCTTCCGAGGACCTTCTGCCTGGGGGGGGGGCAAGGTAACCCCACACCCACCTATTTCAACTTTACTAAGAAAGCCCCTGCCTATATGCCTGGCATACACTTGCCGTATCTCCTGGAATCGTGCACAATCCAGATTTAATTTTAAAGTATCAAGGAAAATTGACAAAACGTGGTTGAAACTCTTTTGTATGATTTTAGAGATGCCAGCCCACATCTCCCGCGATCCAAAGGTAATTGCCACATGTTGTGGTGTCTGGGTGTATATAATTACTTGTCCCACATGAGAATTGTCTGGTAACATTTGCTGACTGCTGTGTATTCTTCTTTGCCAGGGTATTAAGGATTTAGTCTGCTTTGAGGCCGAACAGAAGAGACAGCGGACTTGTTCACCTGGTGAGTGAAAACTTCTAAATGTCATGGAGCTGGGAAAGTTGAGCAGGATAAGGAGACAGGCGTTTAAAACGTAGGACCTATTTGTGTGGCGAAGTGGTGCTGTGCACCCCTTGCTGCCATGCACATAAGATAAGGTCTGATGCAAAGGGTCAGAGGGGTGCAATTATTGTGTGTGTGTGTGTGTGTGTGTGTGTGTGTGTGTTTTGGGGGTGGGGGAAGGTTGTCCATAGGAGTTGGCTCAAGACATTTTGCTGAATACCAATTGCTGGGAATCACATGTAGGCAGAGCGCTGTTACGCTCGTACCCGGTTTGCAGGTCTCACACAGGCATCTAGCTGGCCACTGTGAGAACAGGATGCTGGCCTAGATGGGCCATTGGCCTGGTCCAGCAGATTCTCCTTATGTTCTTATGATAGCATCCTCCATTACACATTGCAGGCTAGCATGGGTGGTGCCAGGCACGCCAACATGGCACACACACAGAGATCTTTCCTTCAGCACCTTGCTGCCACTCTCCACCTCCTGATGGAAAAGCCAGCGTTGTGTAAAGCTAGTGAAACAAAAGCTCCACTGTTCTGCAAACACATCAACGGCTTCACGAGGCCGCCACTCCCACCCTGGACCTCGGAGGGCAGTTGAACTACCAAGAGGGCTCCCTCTGCTGATATGTTTGGGTCTTTTGGGAAGGAAGCGGTCTTACAGATATTTGGGGCCTAAGTCATTTAGGGCTTCATACACCTATGTGAACACTTTGAATTGGGCCTAGAAATCAACTGCTGACCAGCGCAGCTGTTTTAACACAGGGGTTATACACGTTCAAAATGGAACCCCAAACCAGTAATCTTGCTGCTGCATTTTGGACCAGCTGAAGTTTCTGAGTTGTCTTCCAGGGCAGCCCCATGTATAGCACGTTGCAACAATCCAATCTGGAAGCTACCCAAGCATGGAGTACAGTGGCCAAGTCATCTCTATTCAAAAGGGGGCCATAGTTGGCAAACCAGTTATAGCTGGAGATAGGCACTCCAAGCCCACCAGTCTCCTGTGACAATGTTGGACCCAGGGGGTAACCCCCCCCCCCCAGCATTTAGTGAGAGGCATGTACATTATGGCCTCCGTTAAAAGGTATTGTGTTTCAGGCGATTTGCGATGACATGAAAGCTCGCTCTGTGTGTACTGTTTCATTGATGATAGCTGCTTCACCCATGGAAATTTTCACTTGCAGTCATTAAGTGATGAAATTTTATGTGCAAATGCTGAATTGGTACACTGGCTGGTTGTAAAATATAGTGTAAGACATATTGGTAAACAGTTTGCTGGATTACAACATATGCACCAGTTCAAGGCTTCTCTGCATTCTTCTTCTCTGTGTTGCCCATTCTAACTACACGCAACATGTGAGATTGGTAATTTGTTCTGCCAATATTTAAGAGCAGCCATGGGACTCTCCAAAACTGATCGGATCAGTTATACTTGCCATCAGCCCTGTGGAACTGAGGGAAACTGTGGGGCTAAAGCTTTGGGGGAAGGGCCTTGGCTCAGGGGTACAGCACATGGTGTTGTATGCAAAAAGTTGCAGGTTCAAACCCAGGAACGTCCCCTGCCTAGGGCTCTTACTTGACCACAGGCTTAGCATGATTAACAGTGTGATTAACAGAAAGAAAGCTAATGCTATTTTAGGCTTCATAAACATAAGTATAGTGTCCAGATCAATGGAAGTAGTAGTACCACTCTATTCTGCCTTGGTCAGACCACAGCTGGAGTACCGAGTCCAGTTCTGGGCATCACAATTTAAGAAGGATGTTAGAAGAGGGAGTTAGGGATGTCTAGCCTGGAGAACAGGAGACTGAGAGGTGATATGATGGCCATCTTCAAAATCTGAAGGGCTGTCACATGGAAGATGGAGCAAGCTTGCTTTCTACTTTTCTGAGGGAAGGACCTGAACCAATGGATTCAAATTACAAGAAAGCAGATTCTGACTAAACTTTAGCAATAACTTTCTGATGGTAAAAGCTGCTTGACAGTTGGACTGCTAGACTCCTTCACTGGAAGCTTTAGCAGTGATTTCTGCATTTCAAGGAGTTGAACTGGATGAACCATGGGTTCCATTCCAACTCTGCAATTGTATAATTCCTCCACCACCAGCTTTCCAAAGCAAACAGCTATTCCTGAAAGTTCCAACTCGGCTCGATTTGCGATAGCCCCCTGGCCGCATGGTGCATTTGAGGTGAGCTCGGGAGAGGTTGCCCATCCCTAGATCACAGCAAGGTCACATTCGGAGAGGTCACTTTCAGAATATTCCAGTCATTTCATTTGTCCAAACCCTAAGATTTTATCTACAGAAACGCACAGGCTCACTAAATGGAATTTGCCATTCATATTATTAAGAGCCAATATACCCCCTAGCCACCAGATACCATTCATTTAAAAGTGAGAAAAGAACAAAACAACCACAATGCAGTTTAGGCTTTCATATATATATATATATATATATATATACACACACACACACACACACACACACACATATACACACACACATATACACCCTTTCAGCCCTCTTGGTATAATTTTTCACAAGACATTGCACTCTTGCAGTTTCTTTCTCATCTGTCCCCAAATACACCCAGCAATATAGCAAATAGTTTTTCCTTCTCACTCACTCTCTGTCTCCCTCTTAAGCTTGTTTCTAATGGAATGGTAATCTGTGTCCACAAAAGGATTTAGAGCATCCCATCATCAGTTTGCAGTGCCGTTGGCATCTTTAAAATGCCAGCAGCAGAGCTTCATTATTGGGGAGAAAGCAATAAAATGCAACAAAAAGTGACTGTACAATGTGACGGAGGTGGGTGAGGGATTTCCCCCCCTAGTAAGGAGGCAAAAGAAATGTACAACATCCTGGTTCTTCAATGGAGTAAGGCAGAGATGGGGTACCTGCAGTCCTCCGGATCATAATCTCCAGCCAGCATTGCCATTGGTTGGGGCGATAGGAACTGTAGTTCAAGAACATCTCTGGAGGGCCACAAGGTCCCCCAGCTCTGGACTAAGGAATTCAGTCATCACAGCTGCCTCCCTTCAAATGCCAAACCATGGCTTCCATTTTCCCTGCCTCCCCACCTCCCAATCTTAGATTGCAAG
Organism: Lacerta agilis; assembly: GCF_009819535.1. Classification (NCBI taxonomy): domain Eukaryota; kingdom Metazoa; phylum Chordata; class Lepidosauria; order Squamata; family Lacertidae; genus Lacerta; species Lacerta agilis. The sequence continues at coordinate 40,131,960 of NC_046312.1, forward strand.
GTAAAATCTGATTTACATTATTACACCCCTTTGGGGAAGGGCCCATCATTTTTGCTTGTCTGCCAGGTGCTACAAACATCTGTGTTTAGGTATAAATAATGGTAATACCAAACGGTTTCTGTGTGTCTGCAAGGCTGGGCATAATGTAATATATTGGGTATACAGGTGTACAGGAGAATTTCCTGCTTTCTGTTTAGCAGCTCTGGCCTGCATAGTAATACAATAACATTCATCAGCGTTCTAATGAGATGTTGGCCTATAAGCTGGAAATCTGGAGCATCTCTATAGCTATGAGGATCAAGGGAAATATCTGAAAATCGTTTCTGCTGAATAATTAGCAACCAGAGGAAAGTAATCTCTCCGGTAATGAGTAGATAGGACCTTTTTTCATTTGGCACAAGTCTTAGGTTTTCGTCTGTTTCCCCTCAATATATACCCCACTAAGGAACAAAAGTACACATGACTTAAGTGTGACTTTGCATCTAACATGTGAGGTTCTGTTTTTTGTTTTTTAAAGCAAACTGTATTGGGGGGGGGGGCTGGAAATTAATGAGATCAAGGCTGGCACAGAGAGGAAATGTAACTCTTTCTTCCTCTGCGGCAGTCGAGGAAAATCCCACGTAAGATGCTTGTATTTGCTTTGAGGGCAAACACTCCATTGGTGGCAGTGTGGGATTTCCTCCCCAACACAAATACTAGCTTGATAGGATAGTTCTTTCTCCAGGAACACAAAAGGGGAAGAAGGATTAAATTCCCTTTCCACAGCTGCTGGGATCTTATTAGTTATCAGCTCCCCTTTCTCAGCTGATGCAAATCTGGAAGCTGACCTGCCCCACCCCACACTGGGGGTGGGGGATGCATTTAACCTCACCTCATGCCTAGCTTGTTCCTAATTCTTCACACCTGCTGCCTTCAGAGTGGTGTTATTACTATGCTTGTTCTTCGGCCTGTAACAAAGAAATTAGAACAAAGAATTAAAAGTATTGTTAAAAGAAGAAATGGTAAACAACAACAACAACAGTGCCTTTTTGTTATAGTAGTAAAAAAATGAAATGCCCGTACTCACATCCTGGTCAAAAATTCTGTGGGTGCCAGCACAAAATGGCTGCCATGGGCAGTTGTAGGGCAGGAGCAGGAGGTGAAAGCAAAGAGGTCACAAAAAAGCCACTGGTTATTGCACCTAAGGCTTTAGAGATCAACATAAGCAAAGAGAGGGGGAGATCCCTGCCCCATAGAACTTACAAACAAAATTTCAGTAGCAGGAAAGACAACAGAAGGAGGGGAGGGAGAAAAAGAGGGAGAGGAGAAGTTAATAAGCCTGGGGAGGGGAGAAACTAGGGCTCTTATGCGCGTTTAGTCTGTGCAAGTATTTCAGTTTTCCAGGCGGAACAATCCGCCCCTCTCTTCTAGCATCCAGCTCTGAGGTTTTCCTGACACCCCGCCCCCTAAGCCAATTTTAGGGGGGTGCGGCGGGGGGGGGCAGAGAAAGCCCCCTTACGCAAGCAGAATCCCTAATGAAACTGGTGGGCTTCATTAGGTGAACCCCGCTCAGGGGCGTTATCTGATGATCGCCCTGCTCAGAGTAGACCCATTGAAATGAACGAACCTGTTAGTCACGCCCATTCTTTTCCACGGGTCTGCTCTCTCACACAGCTCACAAATGCACCATGCGGCCAGGGCTATCGCAAACGTGACGCTAGATCCCCGCTATTAAAATGCACAGCGAGCCCATGCCAAGAGCGAGTAGTTCGGCATCTCTTCTGGCAGGCTGGCCATTTCCCGGCTCCTCCTGGCGCCGCGGGACTCGGGGGCCACACACTCCCAGGCCCCGATCCTTTCCTTCGCCCTCTCCCCACTCCCCTCTTTCTGACGGTGCCTGACCCCCTTTTTTTCCTTCCCTCTTGCCTCGCCCCTCCTTCCCAGCTGGTCCCTCCTCCCTCTTGCTCTGAATCTGCCGGCTGTGCTTTTTCCTCGCAGTCACTGGGAGATGTGACAGCCTTTGGGATTGTATTATCTATGAAAAAGCTATATCCGGAGTTGAAAAAATCTTGACGTGGCTCCCGGGCAGCAGGGATGGATCGTGCAGAGAATCTCAGTCTCGAGCGCCTTTTCCTTTATGGCAGGGACTGATTATTTCCGCTGGTGGCTGTTCTCTCAGTACAGATGTGAGCACTAAAAGGGGGTTGGGGGGGCAGCAGAGACTAAAGACTAGCATGTTACTGAAATGTCAGTGTCTTGGAAGTACAGGCTCTATGTCAAACCTTCTCTAATTGCTTAAGCCTCAGGTATGCATTTTTACATTTACTTACCAGGTCCAAATCCAGTTGTGAATTAAAATTGCTCTTGTGTGTTCTTTTTCTACCAGCTCAAAAAGTGTTTGATTTAGGCTTTTTGTATTATTATTATTTTATATTAAAAGGGGGTGGGTGGGGGGAGAAATGCAAATACGCTCCAGGAGTGCTGGCAGCAGAACTGTAATGCACGAGAACAGTGTGGCTTCAGCAAAATGCAAAATGTAAGCAGGCTATTAAAACTGAAACAGGAGGATTTCTCTCTTTAAAATCAGTTTTTTTTTGTGCATGGTGGGTCTCTCCCCCTCCCAGCAATCTTGCTAGTCTGACCTTTTAAACCATGTCCACCTGTCTGGTATGAGGCTGTGGTCTAAGATAGCTGGTGGGAATAAAACGCAAATGCTGCTAGGAAACCTGAGGTGTTATGAATGCAAAATTTGATGCAGTTTTCATCATCCCCAGTACTTGTGAGCAAATATGTGTCTGCTATTGAAGGTGCCCATGTGTCTCTCTGAGCCAGGTAACTGTTGCATCTGCAGGTGTAATTGCCTTACTTGGGTGTTTTTTTTGGGGGGGGGGGAAATTGTGGTTAGATTCTGGCAGTCTTTGTGGGTGTGTGCTTGAGAGCTGGCCAAGAGTTCCAGACCACAACTGCAGTGTGAAAGTGTTTAGTCCATAACTCAAGAAGACTTTGAGTCATAGAAGAACGCTGTTGCTTGTTTCTGCTCATCATGCCCATGGTTCCTTCGTTCATTTCTTTTCAAAGCATCCGAAATTACTCAAGCGTTGTTTTGGGGGTGTGGGGAAGGAAGAAGGAAATGGTCCAGGATCCAAAGAACCTTAAAATTAGTTGGAGCCCAAGGGAATCTGGAGAAACATTAGCATGTTGGTCACTGGCTGATCTTTTGTCTTGAGAATGAAGGAAGTTTCAAATGCATGTTTTGAATGAGGCATGGCAGCAAGTTGGGGGGAAAGTTATAGAAATTCACTAGGCTGGTGCAGGTGGATGAGCCAAATGTAAGATAAGAACATCAGAAGAGCCTTGCTGGATCAGACCAGTGGCCCGTCTGGGCCAGCATTCTGCTCTCACACTGGCCAAGCAGATGCCTATGGAGAGCTGCTGCCCACCAGTGTTGAAAATACTGAGCTAAATGGGTCAATGGTCTGGGCTCATTATAAGGCAACTTCCTGTGTTCTGGCCATAGTCACCATTAGATTCTAGCAATGGCTGCTATTGCTGGAATCCACAGCCATTGAGATTGCAATGTTATACCCACTTACGTGGGAGTAAGGCTCTTTCGACTCATTGGACTTCTGAGTAAATATGCATAGGGGTAGTACTGTTAGTCTCATGTCTGTGGGCTGCCTTGAATGTGTCACGCAAGAGACAATTGCAATCTGTTGGCAAAAAGGCTGACTGTAACTTGACTACATGTCACACAATTTCCCACGCTAAGGTGGCATTAGTGTGGTTCATAATTTCACCTTCTGTGCACAGGCCATTGGTTTGGGAGTGGCTCCAAGGGAATAACCAGTGAGGAGAAAAAGGAAGAGCAAAGTTTAAAGTAGCAAGATCACAAAATTACTGAGTCTGTTAATTATGTTGTTTGTTCTTATTTTCTGCTGAGGTTGGATGTTGAAGGGCACATTTGGTTGGCTTGCCACTCTGCTTTCAATGCCCAAGGTATTAGGAGGTGGTGGTTTCCCCCCTTTTTTTACAATTATGGCTATATTGAAAATAGCTTGGGGGACCACAGCTGACTCGACTTTGGGGACAATGGTGTAGATGACAATGTTTTAGATGACAATCTCATTACTTCCTACATCAGACTATTTGTCAAGATAATGATAGGTATTATTCATACTCTCTTGACAGCTGAGACACTTGTTTAATATCAAGGGCACAACTTCCTGATCTCTTCCTATGACTCCTGGCTAACTCACTTTCATTTAGTAGCTCATTTTTATTGATGGAAGCTTCATGATGCCTTGGCATCCTCCTGTTGCTACCAGCAACATTGCTAGGCATATATCATCCTTAGACATAGGAGCGGGGACTCATTTTTTTGTTTAAAGGGTCGACACTATAAGCTTAGCCTTCAATCTTTCCCGCCCACAATGAACCAATTGCCAGCTTTAACCCAGGAGAAGCTGTTGACAGTAGTCAAAATTACTCTTTTGGAACAATCTCTACCTCATGGATTGCCTCACTAACTGGGAGTATATCTGAGGGAACTACTGTGATGTTTTTAAGAGCATTGACACCCCCACTTATTGAGTTTTATTCCTATCTTCCTTTTGTTTCTTACTAATTGGCATAGGAACCAACCCTAGGGGCCGAGGTCCTTTTGGCCCCCGCAATAAAATATTTGAGCCCCCTCCCCCGCAGTTGAAGGGCATTGCGGTTCAAATGGTGTGCATGTGATCAATTATGTGGGGCAAGGCTTACCTGCCCCCTTCCCAATATTTTATTCAAGATGACACCCCTCCTGATGGGAGTAATAAGTAAGCAGTGAGCATATCCAAAATGCATGTTGCTATTTATACCAAAATCGTCCTCTGTTTGTTGTCATGAAGCACCAAATTCAGGTAGTTATTTGAAAGGAGAAGTGTTATCAGAAGAATGAGTGACAGCAGGTGTGTTTGTGTGTCATGGAATGGCGAGTGGAGTCATGAGTGACAGATACTCTCCATCTCTCGAGAAGGACAGTTAGGAGACAGTTGGGCAGAGAGAGAGAGAGAGAGAGAGAGAGAGAGAGAGGAGCTGTTGAGTGGGAACAGGAAAAGAGAGAGAGGACTACTTCAAAGGCTGGTAGTCAGAATAGCTTTTCCAGGAGGGAGTCAGCGTGTTAGGCTAAACAGAACCATTGTTCCTTGTTTTGTATTTGTTCTTCTGGGTGTTGTTTTCTATAAATAAATATGTTTAACCGCTTTACATTTCTGAATGTCTTTTGGTTGTTTGGGGGAATATAGGGTAGCATATCTCACCCCATGCAATGGCTTTGGCTTATATAGTGAATTGTATAAAAGAATAATCTTCCTGTGGTGTAGCAGTTAGAGTACTGGACCTGGGAGACCAGAGTTAAAATCCTGACTCATGCATGAAGCCCATGGGATAACTTTGTGTCCGTCACTATCTCTCGGCCTAACCTGCCTCAGAGGGTGATTGTGCGGATAAAATAGAGAGAAAGAGAAGCATTTATGTCACTTTGAGCTCCTGGGAGAAAAAGTGAGGTATGCATGTAATCATGAATAAAAGTAGAGCTTAACTCAGTAGGTGGAGGCAGCTGTGTATTTGGGGAGGACTTAAGGGGAAGTCTAGACTTGGTGGACAGGTAGGAGCCAGGGCCTTTTAGGGAACCCCTGGGACATCACACCATTTTTGTTTGTATTTTGCAGAAAGCTAAAGAATAGACAGGAACCTCTGGGGAACTTTGGATACAATGGAGAAGTGGAAGCATGAGTGACCTATAGCAAAAAGGAAGAAGCCAAAAGTGTTATGAACTGCCCTCTGCTTGATCATTCCAACTGGTCATTAGAAGAATTAATAACTAAAAACTGGTACCTACGTTTGCTTATATCCTCCTCCCTCCATCTTCCTTTTATGTTGTATCTTTTAGATTGCAAACCTGAGAACAGGGACTGTCTTATTACTGATCTTTGTAAATTGTTGTTGTTGTTGTTGTTATTTTATTTATTGAATTTATATACCGCCCTATACCAGCAGGTCTCAGGGCAGTTTACTCTGGAAACCGTTTTTCAACAGAAGAACAGGGCATATGTTCTTGTGTGTATATCTATGTGTATGTGTGCAGTATGGTACCATAATGTACTGCTTTACATGGGGACAATGTAAAGTAGGATAACCCAGTAGTGCCAGCACTGTGTCTGGACACTCTGAAATCTAGATGAATGCAAACCTGGGCAGGTGTGTGTCATTCTGTAGGTTTGATGTACATTGGACAGGTACATAGATGAGCTAGAATTTATCAACCAGCTTGCTGATCAGAGTAGCCAGCTCGTCTCACACACTGTTTGCTAGTTCAGCAGTTTTCCTTTTAAGGTAATCTGGTAAAGGCTCGGTTTGCATGTGACTGAATGGTTGTATGGTTTGGCTAAATGTGTGGATTTCTAGATAGATCGTGGCTGCTGTGCTTCTCGCCCTATAAACCACCATAATACAGCTTGTGGACTACCTTGGTTACAGCTGGCAGAAGCAGATTTAGGGTATTTTGGTTGGTTCGGTGGCACTGGGAGAATGGAGCACGGGAGCCGCGCGCGTGTGTGTGTATGAATGTTGGTGTCACACAGGGTACTGCTGAAATTTTAGACCCCATGGTCTGCCACTGCAGCTGGAGCAAGAGAAAGCCAGAAACCCAGGTTTGGATATCACACTAAGCCAAACCATGGCTTACCTTGGGCAGCATGGCAGCTGCAGATCTGGGGGAGGAACTCAGCTGCTGTGATCTCCTCTGCAGGAACCGGTGTGTTCACACTAAACCATGGTTTAGTGCAAGATGGAGCTGTTCCGCCAGGCCTTTGGTGGGGGTTCAGTCTGATTCCCTCTCCCCTTTCATAAGAACTTGCATGAAAGTGGCCTCCCAATTTTTCTCACAGGCTCATATAAGTTCAGCACAGTTGGGCCTGATGAGCATTTAAGGTCCCATCCCTAATCTGCGGGTTGCCATCTGATTGGATTTTATTCTGACCCTGATCTGATTTTAGGATGTATTTTAATTGATTGCCTGATTTTATGTTAATGTGTTATACATTTCATGATAGCCGTTCTGAGCCCGGTTTTGGCCAGGGAGGGCGGGTATAAATAAATAAAGTATTATTATTATTATTATTATTATTATTATTATTATTATTATTATTATTATTTTATTTTATGTGAAAATCAGGTTACCTTTAATCATCACCCCCTTTGTCTTTACCATTTAGATGCTTGTGTTTTGGGTTCCCAACTGTCTTCAGAGAAGGAATGGCTGCTCTACATCATTCATGAGCAACATTTGAATCTTGTCCATTTTTAAACCTGTTCATTAATTAAATGTAGGCTCTTATGTGGGCACTGTGATGTAGTTTGCAGACAAAATGAACTTCCCTCTGAAGTCAGCATGTCACAGTAGTGCAGTATTATAACCATCCAGCTATTACGGACTGCGCTGACCCCAGAAAATAGGGCAGGATGGCAAAGAATACATTCAGAATACGTGGTACATATTTTTGCTTGGAGCTATGGTATTAGCAGTGATGACTGCGATGAACAATATGGAATGTGATCATGTTAGTAAGCGTGACACTGAAGTGTGATGCATAATGCAAATATTGCCAGAAAAGTCTGTGGCTGCTACAGTAGACATTATTCCTACTGAATTCATGCTCTGCCTCTGACCCAAATTCAGAGCAAAAATATCCCAACTGTGGTAGTGAGCAGGCTCAGGAGAGCTCCTTGTGAAGTTGAAGAGCTGTGCAGGCAAACTGAAATCTGAAAAGAGAGAAAGCCCTGCATGGGGAATGTGGATCTCCAACTGAGCCTTACAGTTGGAACGTGTGACTAGCTTCTTGTATTGTGGTCCAAAAATAAATAAATCAGCTTATTTTATCTTTCTCATCCAGGCACGATGTTCCGCAAGAAAAAGAAGAAACGCCCCGAGATCTCTGCTCCACAGAACTTTGAGCACCGTGTGCACACCTCGTTTGATCCAAAGGAGGGGAAATTTATTGGCCTGCCTCTGCAATGGCAGAATATCTTGGACACACTGAGGCGGCCCAAACCTGTTGTAGACCCTTCAAGGATCACCCGGGTGCAGCTTCAGCCTATGAAGGTGAGGATGAAATATCTGAACTCTCCCCAATCATCTGGAATCTGAATTAAATAGTCCCTCCTTTGCATTTCAGTTTGTCAGATACGGAGGGGATGTAGCAACTTCCCTTACAAAGAATGGTTGCAAGGTGTGGGATTTTATAGTTTAGAGAAGGCAAATAAGAGGTGACATGATAGAAGTTTATAAAATTATGCATGGCATGGAGTAAGTGGCTAGAGAAGTTCTTCCTTTTTCTCTTATACGCAACTTGTGGCTACCCAATGAAGCTGAGTGTTGGAAGATTTGGGACAGATAAAAGAAAGTAATTTTTTATGCAATGCATAGTTAAACTATGGAACTGGCTCCCACAAGAGGAGGTGATGGCCACCAACTTGGATGGCTTTTAAAAAAGAATTAGACCAACTCACGGAGGAGAGGGCTATCAATGGCTACTAGCCATGATGGCTTTGCTCTGCCTTCACAGTTGGAGGCAGCAATGCTTCTGAATGCCAGTTGCTGGACACTACAGTAGGGGAGAGGGCTCTTGCTGGTCAGATCCCATGAGAACAGGAAGCTGGACTCAATGGCCTATTTAGTGACTGTCCCTTTTCTGTGGAACACTCTTCCTGTTGAGATAGAACAGGCACCCACTATCCACACTTTCCGGAAACAATTGAAGACATCTTTGCTCCAACAGGCTTTCTCAGTTGGATGTTTGCCATGGGTGTCTGTTTTATATGGTTTTAGATGTTGGTTTTTCAAAACAGTTTTTTTTGTGATTAATACATTAGCAACAACTTTCAATGGTATAGGAGCCCTTTTCTCTTTCCTGTCTGGGCACTCTTAATGTCACTTCTGAATTGATGTTGTCCTTTATTTTTCTTTAACTGCCTAGATATAATCTCATTCCATCTTGGGAAAGCATGTGTGAAGCAAACTATCTTGAAGCCCGTTCTGTTGCAGTAACCCAGAAATTATGAATATGGGAGATTATTGTTTGAGAGAGACTGAAGAGGCCAAGCAATCACTGTTGAGTGGGCTCCTTGACCTGAGTGTTTGTTTCAGCCATTTCCTCCCCACAACTCTTTTTTAAAAATTAAATTATCACCACATACAGAGCAAGAAGCCCAGCCCATCTGCCAGGGCCCATCTCCTGAGCCAGCTGGGTGGCTGACAGAGCAAGTCAGACTGTTGACAAAAAGCAGAAGAGCACATATGCGTGCCTGCACAAGTAGATGGATGCATTTCCATGGCAGAAGTGGAGAGAAGAACATCCTAGTCCTAGTGCAGATTCCCATGTTCCTGATAGGGCAGCATATTTGTTCGAGCTTTTCTCTGCCTATTTTAGAATCGCTACCACCAGCCAGAATAGGTAGAGAGAGAGAGAGGAAAGAGGTAATTATGATTGGGTCATAGGATTGGCTTAAACCCGGATGGATGGATCAGGCCTTCCTGACCTGAGTAGTAGCACATATGCATATGTGAATGCTCTCTGGTAGTCCTCTACCATATTTTTATCTATTACAGTGAACTCCATCCTTACATGAGTAAGGGAGTCAGTAGTCAGGAGAAGCTACTGTTTTGACTGCTGCAGTTAATTCAGCTTGTGTTTTATGAAGGCACTGCAGAGATGTTAGCAAAGGGAAGAAATTCTCTTCTCACTCCAGGGGAAGTCCCCCCCCCCATATGGATTGGGTATGGTGCCAGGAGAAGGCATGGGTATTGTATCGTGCCTCCCTGTGGTGAAATAGATGGTGTTAGTTAATAGATTCTTAAGCTTCTTACTTCCTAAGTAAATGAGTTGGCTAAGCTGCAAGGTAGATAAGGTGTGGGAGGGGCAGGCGTCTGGGATGGAGAGACGTGTGTGTGTGTGTGTGCGCGCGCGCGTGTGCGCGTTCCAGAATCAACATTATTTGCACATGGTCACAATATGATTTGTCTCAGAATGGAGCCAGTTTCTTACTGTGGGCGAGTTGGTCGGTGAGAACATAAAGCTATCATTATTATAGATTTAGTATTGCAGATGATTTCCCCCACAGCATTTCAATACATCACTCAGTAAGGGGTAGCAGGCAGATAGGACAAGACTGTGGATTGTATCCAAATAACTGGTACATCATGTGTGCATTTACTGTGGGCTTAACTCCAAACTCTTCCCTTCCCATATTGTCTGCACAGATTGAAACAAGCCCCGCTCCCTCAGCCCTATGATTGCTTGAATGGAGCCTCAGATATTACCCCTATTCCATTGTTGTCAAAAATGTGAGTTAGTGACCAGAGTGGGGATGGCTGCATTCACCTTGCGCCTATGCCAAAATCTCCTGAAGGATCTCCATGGGTCAAAGGAGACCTGCAGGATGTACTGCTAGATATATGTCCTTAATGCATGAGCAAGACTTTGGTTGGAGCTGCTGCAGGGTGAAATGGTGGGAGCTGAATCAGTGCATCTCCCCCCCTTCAATTAATGCAACTATTGTTGTGTGTTTGTCAATAACTGAACATGGCTCCAGTTTTAAAAACAACTGGCAATCAAAAACAAATGGCAGGAGGCACAAATGTACTGTTGATGTTAGGATCGTCCTACTCTCGTGTAGGACCCTGGCAGAGACACATGCCCGACTGGCAAGTTCTCTCCCTCCTGGTCAGTCATTCGGGAGCTTCAAAAGCTTTCTTCAGCCTGAACATCACAGCGACTGATACCAAGAGGCATCAGCACACTTACGATCCTGCAGAGTATTGGCAGTTCATGTAACAGACTCAATAGCTCAGCATTTTGGCTAATCTACATTTATTTACAAATAATACACTCGGAGCATTCTGACTTAGCTCCTTCATCTTTCTCATCAGACAGCAAAGAGAAAAAGAACAAAGGACAATAGTCCCACTTCACGGAACACAGTAATACCAAAACCTCCTGTCTCCGTCACTTCCCACACTGTGGAATGAAAACATACACCATCATGTGATAGACAACAATCCCATGACTGCAAACAGGGAGCAGTAATCCTAACAGTCTATCTGAGGCGTGGGGGGCGGTGGCTTTGCATGACATATATTTCTCAGCACCTTGCCATGTTAAGTCTGTTTGTGGGTAGCACCAAGCCTTTTTCCAATTCAAGTTCAGCATCACACAGTAGATGACCATCTTGGCTGTGAGTCCTGGAAGACCTGCTTCCAGTCTTGCAGGCGTTTTCCACCTACCTGGGAGGGCAGGGCCCTGACGGACTCTGGCTACAAAAACCAGGGTGCTGAACAGAGACTTGGGCTGGGGTGTTGTTTGGTGTTTTTGTTGTGCGGGAGTTGTTGCTCTCGATTTTTATATCTTTATTTTAGATCTTGTGATTTATGTGGCAATTGTTCAGCTTGCTTGTGTATTTTAAGTGTTTTATTTATTGTTTATGACTACTTTTGTCATGTAGTTATGTATATTTTTATGTTGTAAGCTGCCTTGAGCATGGTTTGAACTGTGGAAAAGTGGCATACAAATAAAATTTTGTATGTAATCTTTATTAAATTTGTATACCATCCTTCATCTCTAGATCTCAAGGCGCTTCACAGCATATGTATGTATGCATGTAAAGCAGAATGTGCTTCACCCCATAAATCTCTAATTCCGGTGAGAGGTAGGTTCAAGTTACACACTCAATAGTGTCAAAATGCCTGAGAATCTTCTGAATGAATCTTCTGAGAATGCCTGAACAGGTGACCACAGAACATTAACATAGCTTTTGTTTGTTTTGTGTTAGACGGTTGTGAGAGCCAGTACATTTGAAGTGGAAGGATATATCTCTGGGATACTCAATGACATCCAGAAGCTTTCCCTCATCAGTTCAAATACCCTGAGGGGGAAAAGTCCCACGAGCAGGAGAAGAGCCCAGTCACTGGGGCTTCTGGGAGAAGATGGACCCACTGACATGTACCTACAGTGTGCGGAACCAGACTGGGCAGACAAATACGGAAACTACCTCAACTGCAATGGTGGGAGCAAGTCCTCGAGACGGCAGACTTTATGGCCAGATTATAAACCTGCATTGGACGGACAGGCTCACTCCAATGGCCTCGTAATGAAAGCGCAGTCTCTTGGCCCTTCAGAATTCCAGGGCGCAAACAGCCGCTTTATCCCACTCTCCTCAGGTTTTCAGCGCCAGCAATACATCCCGGTTCCTGAGGCAAACAGTGAAGATGCTGGAAGGGGATGGAGCTCAGAAGAGCACTACGCTCAGCCTAGCCAGGGGAGCCAAGCTAATTCAAGGCCGCCCGGGGAAGGCAGCCCTGGCTCCAAATCGAGAGACAACAGCTTGAAGAGGAGGATCTTGAGAAGTGTGTTCCCCTCGTCCAGCGCCTCAAACAAGATTGGAAACAGCCAGCAGATAAAGGTATGTTTATTTTGTGCCTGAGAGCCTGAAACATAAAGGTATGTTTATTTTGTGCCTTTCCAGCTTTACAGTTTCCTTCCAAGTACAGTTCTGAAAGTCAATATGGCTTCTAATAGTTCAAGGTTAATGTCAGGCCAGGGCTTATGCTTGCATTATGGAGCAGCTATTGGCCTAGATTTGCACTGATGTTACACCATCAACACAATCCACAGAGCATGCACAATATATGCTGGTATATTCTTTGGCAAACTGTATCTCCTCTTGTTGCCCACAGTACAACTGTCAAGGGAGCCAAGACAAACAAGCAGATCTATGT